>NC_133515.1:56225000-56850000 GCF_049354715.1 Callithrix jacchus | reverse complement strand
TTTAAAACAGAATTATCATTTGACCTAGAAATCCCAATATTGGGTATATACTCAAAGGGAAATAAATAATTCTACCATAAGAACATATGCACACATATATTTTTCATAGCACTATTTACAAAAGCAAAAACATGGAATCAATCTAAATGCACATCAATGGTAGACTAGATAAAGAAAATAGGGTACATATACACCATGGAATGATATATGGCCATGAAAAAGAATGAGATCATGTCCTTTACAGCAGCATGGATGAAGCTGGAGCCCTTTATCCTAAGCAAACTGATACAGGAACAGAAAACCAAATACTGCATATTCTCACTTATAAGTTGGAGCTAAACATTGAATAAATTTGGACATAAACATTGAATAAATTTGGACACAGCTGACACTGGGACCTACCTGAGGGTGGAACATGAGAGGAGAGTAAAGGTCAAAAACTACCTATCCAATAGTATATTTATCACTTGGGTGAAAAATAATTTGTACATTAAACCCCCATACAATTCGCCTACATAAGAAACCTGCATGTGTACCCCTAAAACTAAAATAAAAGTAAAAAGAAAAAAAGAAAGAGGGAGAGTAATTGACATAGCCTCATTGACTTGTAAGAAAATATACATAATGTGAATCCCAAAAAAGAGAAAAAATATGAGGGGCATAAAATGGAATTTCCAAATTGATGAGAAATAGCAATCCACACATTTACAAGACTTACACATCTCAAGCAGTATAAATGCATACCCACAAACATACAGACAAATAAAAGTAAGAACATCATAGTAAAACTGTGGAAAACAAACACAGTCAGGGGATAGTGGGAGAGGGGCATGTGTAGCAGTTACAAAATCAGAAAGAGTGAATAGGACCTAGTATTTGATAGCACAACAGGTTAACTATATTCAAGAATAATTTAATGTTACATTTTAAAATAACCAAGTGAGTTTAACTGAACTGTTCATAACACAAAGGATAAATGCCTGATGAATGCCCCATTTTCCATGATGTGATTATTACACATTGCATATCTGCATAAAACTATCTCATGAACCTCATAAATATATACCCTACTAAGTACTCTTGAAAATTAGAAGTTACAATGTTAAAAATCAAAAGTTAAAAAAAATGATTGAAAAATCACACAGATACCTATACGAATATAGATCAGAATAACTGTCCACAACTTTGCTATTGGAAATAGTGCTGCATTAAACCTACATGTATATGTGTCTTTATAGTAGACTGATTGACATTCCTTTGAGTATATACCCAGCAATGGGATAGCTGGGTCAAATGGTATTTCTGGTTTTAGATCCTTGAGGAATCTCCACTCTGTCTTCCACAATGGTTGAACTAATTTACATTCCCACCAGCAGTGTAAAAGCATTCCTATTTCTCCACAGCCTCGCCAGCATCTATTGCTTCTTAACTTTTTAATAATTACCACTCTGACTAACATGAGATGGTATCTCATTGAGATTTTGATTTGCATTTTTTAATGATCAATGATGCTGAGATTTTTTCATGTTTGTTGGCATGTAAATGTCTTCTTTTGAGAAATGCCTGTTCACATCCTTTGCCTACTTATTGATGTTGTTGTTTGTTTTTTTTCTTGTAAATTTAAGTACTTTGTAAATTCTGGATATTAGACTTTGTCAGATGTATAGATTACAAAATTTGTCTCCATTCTGTAGGTTGCCTGCCTGTTCACTGTGATGCTAATTTCTTTTGCTGTGCAGAAATTCTTTAGTTTAATTAGATCCCATTTGTCAATTTTGGCTTTTGTTGCAATTGCTTTTGGTGTTTTCATCATGAGGTCTTTGCCCATGGCTATGTCCTGAATGACATTGCCTAGATTTTCTTCTAGTATTCCAACTCAAATGCCCATCAATGATAGAATGGATAAAGAAAATGTGGTACATATACACCACTGAATACTATGCAGCCATTGAAAAATGAGATTTTGTGCTTTTCAGGGACATGGATGAAGCTGGACGTCATCATCCTCAACAAACTAAGACAGAAACAAAATAAAAAACAAACACTGCATTTTCACACTCATAAGTGGGAGTTGAACAATAAGAACAACACACACCAGGGCCTGCTGGGGTGTGGGGGGCGAGGAGCGGGAACTTAAAGGGTGGGTCAATAGGTGCAGCAAACCACCAGGGTCCACATAACAAACCTGCAGGTTCTGCAAGTGGGTCCAGAACTTGAAGTAAAATTTAAAAAACAAGAAAAAATATTATGAAAAATTACAGAACAATGATGTACAATAGAAACATATTAATTTAAAATAATACAATTTTACATTAACTGTCTAGGATTTTATTTTCCAGTCTTTTATAATCTCTAGCTCAATTTCTCAAAGGCCTTGTGAGTTTACAGATCTAAATTAAGAATTACCCATTTGTCCATTAAATCTTTGAAAGCTGCATTGTTCAGGTTTCAGTTGAAATAATGTTACATAAAAAGAATCCAAAACTTAGTGGTTTGCCATAATAAGCATTTATTTCCTTCTCATGTATGTGCAAGTAGGCTATAATTCTGTTAGGCTTGGCTGGGATCAGCTGAAGTCATTTCCTGCATGACATTTGGGTTCAAAACTGCTTCACATGTCTACCTATTTTTATTACTTAACCGGTTGTACTTTGTGTTATCTCTTGTATAATATTAAACAGAAGTGGTGATAGCAAGTTATCCTTGCATGGTTCACTGTCTCAGAGGGATAAAATTCCACCTTTTGCCATTAAGTATAAGCAAGTTCCTTTCCTCCATAGTTTGCTAAGAGTTTCTACTACAGATGCTGAAATAGATAAAGAGCTTTATGGCATATGTTGAAATGGTTTCATCATTTGTTTTCAGCTGATAAAATAGTGAATCATATTATGTATTATTATTTTTTGGTGTCAGACCAAACTAGCACTCATGGAATAACTCAAATGTTCATATTTTACATAAATTATAACATTCAATTTACTATGATTTGACGTAGAATTTTTATTATTAATGGGAGACTAGTTTAAAATGTTTGCTTCTTTTCATGTTATTGTCAGATTTTGTCATCAAATACATGCCGTCAGAATTTGATGTCAAAAATGTCAATTTTGACATCAAATACATTCTGGCCACATGAAATGAGTTGGAAAGTGTTGTCTTTCTTCAATATGTGTATAATATTTCTTTTTAAAAATGTGTGTGTGTATATGTATATACATTCTGAGGTTTCAGAAGGTGGACATTACTGAATTTTTCAAACTTTGAAAAACTTAAAAGGCAGGCATATGGGCGTTATGCTCTATTTGAAAATTCATTTTAAATGCAATTTTGATTTATTTAATAAAATAGGCTTAGATTTTCTTCAAAAAAAAAGAATAGTTGTTGATTTCTCATCAGAGAAAGAATAAACCACAAAGAAACAGAGCGCCACTTTCAAAGTACTGAAAGAAGAAAAATATCCATTTAGAATTTTATATCTACCAAATCTATCTTTCTAAAATAGAGCTGAAATTAAGACTTTTAAAATGAACAAAACCTTTTCGGAGTCAAACCATAACTGTTAAAAAGGCAGCAAACAAACAAACAAACAACAACAACAACAAAACACTAACTCAGAGGACTCATTGCCAGAAGTTCTGCCCTCACCAATATTTGAAAACATTATTGAAAGTAAGGGGAAATACTACCAAATGAAAACACAGGCATACATGATGAAAAGAAGTATATATTTTAGATATTGGGTATCTTTAATATATATAATATATATAAAAAGAAGTATATCTTTTAGGTATTGTATATCTAAAAGATCATTTTAATTTCTTATTTTAAAAAGAATGTAGCTATTTAATGCAAAATTATGATAACTTATTATGGAATGGAGTTTATTAACTATATGGAAGTTAAATATGTGATAATAGCACAAAAGTTGGAAACAGAATAAATCGATGTATCCTGTTTTAAGTTTCTTAAATTTTGTTATAATTTCTAAAAATTGCTGTATTAACTTAGTGAAAAATTAAGGATGGGAATTATTGATATTTTGAGCTAACAATAAAAATATAAACCAAATACCAATTGGCTAAAATGTTAGCAAATGAGATAGAATTGTAAAAATAAATGCTTCATTTAATAAAAAGAAGGCAAGAAATACGAAACATAGAATCAAAGAACACATAGAACAATCAAAAATAGACTTTACACTTAAACCAGCAATATCAATAATTATTTAAAATATAAATAAACTAAAACTCTCCCACTCCAAAAATATGGCAGAGATTAACAGTTCAAATAAAAAAGCAAGACTCAACTATATGCTGTTTCTGAGAGATAAGATATAAATAAAGCAATAAAGCACCAAATAGTAAGACATAAAGGAGAGAAAAAGATATACTGTGAAAACTCTAATTGGATGTAAAGAAGACAGGTTTAAATGATTTCAACCATTTGTATTTTAGAGCAGAAAAAAATTACCATAGATAAAGATATTCATACAATAATTAATCAAGAGGATGTAACTGTTCTAAATGAACATAAATGTAATAATAAAGAATTGAATTATATGTTGCAAACACTGAAAGAACTAAAGGAAGATTTCAATCCCAATAATGTGGGAGATTTCAGATATTATCTTAGTAATTGACAAAAAAAATTTTTATAAAAATCAGTACTTGGTTGTGTGTGTGTGTGTGTGTGTGTGTGTGTGTGTGTATCAACTTTTATGGAAAATGAGATCATTAGAATTGCTGTAACAAAACAGACACTTTTTCCAATGTATGAGAATGTTCATGAAGGTAGTTCATATGCCAGTCTATAAATTAAGTTTGAATACATTGTTTAAAAATGGAAATATATAGCATATATTCTTTCAGGAAAAAATATAATTAAATTTGAAATCAATAAAACATAAGATACCTGAAAAATTTTCCAATATGTGGGAATTAAGCAACACACCTACAAACCGTGAATCAGGAAAAGCATTCTACTTTCACTTCACACCATAAACAAAAATTATATAGTTCATAGAATTAAATGTAAGGACCAAACATATAAAGCTTCTATGAAGAAACAACTAGGGTAGACAGAAAAGGCTTTTACAGAACAGAGAAAAAAAAACTCACAATAGAAGCTATCAATAAATTTTGCTTCTTCTGTTTCAGAGAAGAACAATACTTGCGAGTGATAAATTTGGCTTCTCATATATATGAGATATATTTCACATATCTCATGTTTATGTATATCTCATAAATTAAATATCTCTTATGTATATGATCCATATCACACATATATCTCTCATGTCTCATATATATATATATATATCCTATGTTATGACATATGACAAAGAACTTGTGTTGACACTTGTAGGCATTAGAGGAATGCAAATTAAAACTAAAGAGATATTATTATAAACCTACTACATATGTATTAATACTAGAATGCCTAAAATATAAAGACTGGCATGACGAAATGCTGACAGTGATATGGAAAAAGTACATTTCCTGTGAGTGTAAAATGTTGGAATCACTTGGGAAAACAGCTTGGCAGTAACTCATAAATTTAAAGGTATAACTACCTTATATTTGTGATACAGCAATTACACTTCTAGATCTATAGTTAGAAAATTAAGTAAAATACAGTTCACAAAAAGACTTTTTACAAAAATCTTCCTAACAGTTTAATTAACATAGACTCAAAATGGAAATAGTTCATCAATTGGAAAATGTATAAACATATTGTTGAACATTCTAATAATAGGACATTATTACTTAGTAATGAACAGAACAAAGAATGAACTGAACTAATAATATATTCATCAGCAATAAAATGTATCATGGTAATTTCACAGATATGCTAATCTAAGAAGCAACATATCAAAGAATACATATCATATAATTCATTTACATGAAGTTCTAGAAAAGACATAACTAATCTTTGGTGACAGAAATGAGAGCAGTGGTTGCTTCCAAGGAAGTGGATGTAAACAGTGAAGGAGTAGATTATGCAGACGGACTGCACATCAGCAACTGAGGCACATTCCCAGAGAATACTCAGAGAACCACCCGGAATGAAGATGGGTGTGAGATTCGCCAGAAAGAATTTGTTCCTGGGAAGTGGTCCAGATGGAATCCAGAGAGGGGTGCAGAACTCTGGTGGTTGTTTTCCTTGCTTCTGGCTCTTGTTTAAGTGAGGCAGGGCCGTTTAAAGCTGCTATGATATGAAACCTTTTGGCTTATCATCAATAAAGATTTATTAAGCAAAAAAAAAAAAGATTATTTTCTTAAGATAAATGTTTTGTATCTTAATATACTTCTGGATGATGTGTTTAGATTTGTCAAAACTTATAAAACTGTATACTTAAACTGTGTGCATTTATTCACTGTATGAATATTATGGAAGAAGGAAGAGGAAGACAAGGAAGAGGAAGAGGAGAAGAAATAGTTATCTTTCCTTCGTTTTCTCCTCTGCTCTTGTATTTTCCTGGTTGCATCTCTTCAAATCTTTCTTCCCCATTAACTCTACTTAATTCTCGTGCTTTTAAAAAGTGACCTATGACCTGCCTTTTAAAAGAATAAAATGCTCTTTTTTTCTTCCAGATGTGATTATAGATTTAGAATTGTTACCTAGTAAATAGTTACCTATTTACATATTTTTGCTTAATATGTCATTTTATTTTTTAACAAATACAAGGATTTACACAGACACATTTAACTTCAGTCAGAATGTTTACTCTAATTTAATTTTAATGTTAACTGTTTAAAGTGCTTTTTAAAGAAATAAATAAAAGTCCTTTGACATTCTCTCCAGAGTATATTTTAAACCCAAAAAAGAAAAGCTGTCTCATAATGAAATAGTAATATGTTGATTTTAATAGAAAGTGTTATTGTGGCATTTGAGCCCCATATTAATTACCAGAACATTCAAGTCATTTTTTTCTTTGTTTTATAATATCCATCAATCAAGTCCACTCTAAAAGTAAAAGGATAGACAGTAGATGGTCCTTTGCTGTGTTGGGGAAAGAGATGCAGATTACCTGTTTAATTTATACATAGAGACACACAAACACATTTTAAAAAGAGGGCTAATTATGAAGCTAAATATAGACAACAAACAATGCTCTGGAAGTATCATTACTGAATTTATAGCAAATGTATTTACAAATTTAAGTCAAGTATCTTTCAGTTAAAAGTCAAGAAGGTACAGTTCAACAAAGTATTATGTAAAATATCATATGAAAGACATGCACTTAAAATAACTTAACCCTTGTGTAAGGACAAAAACATATTAAACAAGAAAAACAAATTTTAATACCCTCAGATTAAAACAAAGTGAAAGAGAGTCTTTTCTCATTTCTTAGTATACTTGTTTTAGAAAATCAGTAACTGTATATTCTTTCTCTACCCTTCTGAGATACCTGCAAATATTTTAAAAATCTAAGTGAGCATCTTATGAGCTTTACAACGCAGAGATTTTTTTTTTCAGGACCTAGAAACTATTGCTCTAAACTAGTAATCAAGAAGGGAAGTACCCCTATCTCCCCATTTCTGTGGGAGGACTGGAGCCTCATTTCAGCTGGTGCCTGACTTCAAGCTGCAAACTCATCTTCATTCATTGACATAAGAAATTTATTCTTCTTTTAGATATAAGCAATTAGCAAACACAGGTAGTTACCCAAATTACCAGGTGAACTGAGGATGAACTATGTGTGAAAAATGATGCTGTGAAGTCCTCTTATTTGAGAACTAGTTATCATTTATCTTAAGAAATGTATGCAATGGGTTGAATATGCTTGACTATGTGAAGCAGTAAGAATCCTTCTGTCTTTGGTACCAGCAGATTTTCTATGATGTGTATCACATTCTGGTTTAATGCTTATCCTGTAATAAAACTGTTTTCTTTCTCTGCTACTTTTGCACAGAGGTTTTCTAGATTGGCAGATGTTTTGTTTTTACTTGTATTTTCTCAATACTCTCAATCCCAGCTTTCTCTACTTCTCACAAGGTTGTGGACTAAAGGTAACCAGCAGAATTGGAGTAAGGTCTAGAGATAAATTGATATTTTCTCTAAGTCTCTAAGTTCCAATTCCAGATTCCCAGGTAAGAATTGATGCCGTTGTTTAGACTTGGGAGGGTGCAAGTGTCCAGGAATTTATCCATTTCTTCCAGGTTTACTGGTTTATATACATAGAGTTGTTTATAGTAATCTCTGATGGTAGTTAATTGGTGGTGATATTCCCTTTATCATTTTTTGTTGCATCTATTTTATTCTTCTCTTTTTTCTTTTTTTATTAATCAGGTGCTAGCAGTCTGTCTATTTTGTTGATCTTTTCAAAAAACCAGCTCCGGGATTTATTGATTTTTTGAAGGGTTTTTTGAGGTCTCTATCTCCTTCAATTTTGCTCTGATCTGAGTTATTTCTTGTCTTCTGCTAGCTTTTGAGGTATTTTTTTTTATCTTGCTCCTCTAGCTCTTTGAATTTCCATGATAGGGTGTCAATTTTAGATCTTTCCTTCCTTCTCATATGGGCATTTATTGCTATAAATTTCCCTTTAGAAACCGCTTTAAATGTCTCAGAGATGCTGGTACACTGTGTCTTCTTGTTGGTTTCAAGAATGTCTTTATTTCTGCCTTCATTTCATTGTTTATCCAGTCAACATTCAAGAGTCAGTTGTTCAGTTTCCATGAAGTTTTGCGGTTCTGTTAGTTTCTTAATCCTGAGATCTAATTTGATAGCACTGTGGTCTGAGAGACTGTTTGCTAAAGCAGGAAGAAGTTGAAACCCTGAATAGGGAACAGACCAATAACAAGCGCTGAAGTTGAGGCAATTAATAATCTGTCAACTAAAACAGTCCAGGTCCAGATGGGTTTACAGCGAAATTCTACGAGACATACAAATAGGAGCTGGTACCACATCTTATGAAACTATTCCAAATAACAGAAAAAGAGAGAATCATTCCCAAATCATTTTATGAGACCAACATTATCCTGATACCAAAACCTGGCAGAGACACAGCAAAAAATAAAAACTTTAGGACAATATCCATGATGAACATAGATACAAAGATCTTCAATAAAATACTGGCAAACATTGCAACAGCACATCAAAAACTAATCCATCACAATCAAGCAGGCTTCATCCCAGGGATACAAGGGTGGTTCAACATATGCAAGTCTATAAATGTAATCCACCACATAAACAGAACCAAAGACAAAAACCACATGATTATCTCAATAGATGCAGAGAAGACCTTTGACAAAATTCAACAGCCCTTTATGCTAAAAGCTCTCAATAAACAAGGTTTCCATGAAACCTATTTCAAAGTAATAAAAGCTATTTATGACAAACCCACAGCCAATATCATACTGAATGGGCAAAAACTGGAAGCATTTGCTTTGAAATCTGGCACTAGACAAGGATGCCCTTTCTCATCACTCCTATTCAATATAGTATCAGAAGTTCTAGCCAGAGCAATCAGGAAAGAAAATGAAATAAAGGGTATTCAATTAGGAAAGGAAGAAGTCAAATTGTCTCTGTTTGCAGATTACATGATTGTATATTTAGAAGATCCCATTGTCCCAGCCCACAATCTCTTGAAACTGATAAGCACCTTCAGCAAAGTTTCAGTATACAAAATCAATGTGCAGAAATCACAAGCATTCCTACACACCAATAACAAACTAACAGAGAGCCAAATCATAAGCAAACTCCCATTCACAATTCCTACAAAGAGAATAAAACACCCAGGAGTACAACTAACAAAGGACATAAAGGACCTCTTCAAGGATTAAATACAAACCACTGCTCAAGAAAATAAGAGAGGACACAAACACATGGAAAAACATTCCATGCTCATGGTTATGAAGAATCAATATCATAAAAATGGCCATACTGACCAAAGTAGTTTGTAGATTCAAAGCTATCCCCATCAAGCTACCTATTACATTTTTCACAGAACTTGAAAAAACCACTTTAAACTTCACATGAAACCAAAAGAGAGCCACATGGCCAAGACAATCCTAAGCAAAAAGAACAAAGCTGAAGCCATCACACTACCTGGACTTCAAACTATACTACACAGCTACAGTAATCAAAACAGCATGGTACTGGTACCAAAACAGAGATATAGACCAATGGAACAGAGCAGAGTCCTTGGAAGGAACACCACACATCTACAACCATCTGATCTTTAACAAACCTCACAAAAACAAGCAATGGGCAATGGATTCCTTCTTTAATAAATAGTGTTGGGAAAACTGGCTAGCAGTGTACAGAAAGCAGAAACTGTACCCCTTCCTGGCACCTTACACTAAAATTAACTCAAGATGGATTAAAGACTTAAACATAAAACCTAACACCATAAAAACCCAAGAAGAAACCTAAGCAAAACCATTAAGGACAAAGGCATAGGCAAGGACTTCATGACTAAAACACCAAAAGCATTGGCAACAAAAGCCAAAATAGACAAATGGGATCTAATGAAACTCCAGAGCTTCTGTACAGCAAAGGAAGCAATCATTAGAGTGAACTGGCAACCAACAGAATGGGAAAAAATTTTTACAATCTACCCATCTGACAAAGGGTTAATATACAGAATCTACAAAGAACTAAAACAAATTTACAAGAAAAAAACAAACCCATTCAAAAGTGTGTGAAGGAAATGAACAGACATTTTTCAAAAGAAGACATACATGGGCCAAGAAACATATGAAAAAAAGCTCACCATCACTGGTTATTAGAGCACTGCAAATCAAAATCACATTGAGATACCACCTCACACAATTAGAATGGCGATCATTAAAAAATCTGGAGACAGCAGATGCTGGAGAAGATGTGGAGAAATAGGAACACTTTTACACCACTGGTGGAAGTGTAAATTAGTTCAACCATTGTGGAAGACAGTGTAAAGATTCCTCAAGGACCTAGAAACAGAAATTCCATTTCATCCAGCAATCACATTACTGAGGATATACCCAAAGGGTTATAAATGGTTCCATTATAAAGACACATGCACACTTATGTTCATTGTGGCACTGTTTACGATAGCAAAGACCTGGAACCAACCCAAATTTCCATCAATGATAGACTGCACAAAGAAAATGTGGCACATATATAGCATGGAATACTATGCAGACCTAAAAATTAATGAGTCTGTGTCCTTTATAGGGACATGGACGAAGCTGGAAACCATCATTCTCACCAAACTGACACAAGAACAGAAAATCAAATGCTACGTGTTCTCACTCATAGGCAGGTGTTGAATGATGAGAACACATGGACACAGGGAGGGGAGCATCACGCACTGGGGTCTGTTGGGGGGAATTAGGGGTGGGACAGGAGGAGATGGGGAGCTTTGGGAGGGATAAAATGGGGAGAAATGAGAAATATAGGTGACAAGGGGATGGAGGCAGCAAACCGCCGTACCATGAATGTAGCTATGCAATAATCCTGCATGATCTGTACATGTACCCTAGAACCTAAAGTACAATAAAAAATACGCCTTGCAAAATGCTTTTACATCATGATCCCTCTCTTGATTTTATAAAGATGAATTAAGTTTCAGGATGTTTAAATATTGATATTGTGGATATTTTAGAATTTCATGGAAATAAAATATTAAGCATATTTTATCTCTTTTTTTAATGATTTGGCATAAATGCATTACATTTTTAACAGTTTTATATAAAAGCATTTCAGTATGTCTCTAAATGCTATAATTCTTTATTAAAAATAAGATTATTTGCCTATAATTTCAGTGACAGACTTTTCAGTCTGACACATATTAATCATCAAAATCAGACGGTTTTTCTTCCAGAGTTAAATTTTATTCAGTGAACAAATTGTAAAATAATATTGCTTCACAGAACATTATAGAAAACTTTATGCTTTGTCTGAGCGTACTCTCAGGAATGAATAAACCTGGATTGTCAGAGGCATACAGATAGATAGAAACTGAATGATAAGGTTGCATCCACAAGCATCCATGACCACTTTAAGCTAACACAGAAGATTACAGGAATCCTAAAATGTTGTAGTTTAAGAGGGTCTTAGAAATAACATCTTTTTGTTTGGTTTAAAAACCTGGGGCTCTACTCGTTCTACTATAAGGACACATGTACACGAATGTTCATTGCAGCACTGTTTACAATAGCAAAGACCTGGAATCAACCCAAATGCCCATTGATAATAGACTGGATTGGAAAAATGTGGCACATATACACCATGGAATATTATGCAGCAATCAGAAATGATGAGTTTGTGTCGTTTGTAGGGACATGGATGAATCTGGAGAACGTCATCCTCAGCAAACTGACACAAGAACAGAAAATGAAACACCGCATATTCTCACTCATAGGCGGGTGATGAAAAATGAGAACACATGGACACAGAAAGGGGAGTACTAAACACTGGGGTCTATTGGGGGGAAAAGGGGAGGGCCAGTGGGAGGGGGAGGTGGGGAGGGATAGCCTGGGGATAAATGCCAAATGTGGGTGAAGGGGAGAAGGAAAGAAAAGCACACTGCCATGTGTGTTCCTACGCAACTGTCTTGCATGCTCTGCTCATGTACCCCAAAACCTAAAATCCAATAAAAAATTTAAAAAAAAAAAACCTGGGGCTCAGCATGGTTAATTTCTATAAAAAAAAAAGAGCCTTAAATTTACAGGAGGAGTTTTTCTAGACTTGGTTTATCAAATATTTCTCTACATTATCTTCCTGCCAAATTTTTTTGTTTTATAACTAAATGGCAGTATCTCCAAGCTAAAGAACATAATTTGTGTCCATAGGTAGCAAAATCACATAGCAAAAAATATCAGAGAACTTGATTTCAGAAGTCATGTACCTGTTCTGCCTTTATAACTAAGAATTATTGTGGCCCTGTGAAGGTGATTTCATCTCAGGCACCTTTATTATTTTATGTGTAAAATAAATCACTAGAGGTATTTTAAAACTGTGTGTTTTGAAAAGCATCTTTGAGATGTTTCAAATTAGTAAAGTGTCAAGGATTGGGAAAAATAGCTTAAAGTGATGGAAATATAAGCATAAACTCTTGTGTGATGATTCTTTGTCCAAGTACCATTTCCAGCTAATCAAACGAATGCTAATTATCCTTAAGACTCATTTTGTTATTGTTGTACCCACTCAGATACTAATCTAAGAATCTAATTATGAATATTTTAACAACATTTGTCTTTTGTATATTTGGCCTTTTCAATGTTTTCTGTATCTTAATTTTTCAAGAGAAGGTCACTGAAGCATAAGGACATGTGCAATTGAAAGAGCTTTTCCATTTTCAATACACTTTTGCTGCGAGTGCATTAAAATACATTGTGATAGCTCAGGAGCCACTCAGGAGTTAGTGAGTCCAGGAATTTCTGAAAGGTCATAGATTGCATTGCTATTCCTTTGACAGCCTTTTCTTTCTTACTTTAATCAACTCCATAAAAGTCATGATTAGTAGATGCTTGGTCAATAGAATCATTTAAACAGATTAGAATCTTCAGATCCAAATTATATACCATTCTAATTGAAATCATTTTATCATTAAGATTATTCGAAAAAGTTTATTAACCTTAAGGATAATAATCCCAGTAAAGGAAGACAAGTCGAGTAGAGTACAGTTAAAACAAGTCAATTGTATTTTGCCAAATACAACCCAAAGGTATTAATTTGATTGTACTTCTTTTTAGTTAAATTGACCACTTGATTGCCTTATCTACAGTTTTAAAGACTCATACACCACAGAATACTTACTGAAGTATCACTTGCCAAGGGATGTGCTATAACATTAATATTACATATAACATTATGACCTGTAAATGTCATAATTTACATACTTGCTCCATGACATCACTGTATGCTAGACCCATTTTATTATTTTTAAACTAAATTGTCAACTGTGGTTATTTTGGGGTAAGGAAAGTGTGTAGAATCAATTTCTTGTTTTTCTTTTTCTTATTATTTTATTTTACAATGCAAACATACTACTGTTGTCTGTGCATATGTGTGTGAGTGTGCGCATGTGTGCACAGTGTACCAATTGGGTAAGAACTTTGTCTCCTTCACTCTCCTAATCCTGTAGCGGGTTATGGCATTACCTTACAAGTCAAGGAACTGGAATCAACTTGTCTGAAAAACTACTGTTTAATAAAGCAGGGGATTTTAGTCCTCAGAGACCTTTCCTAAAAATCTGTTCAAAACGACAGGGAAACTTTGAAAAGAAGTCTAAAGAGTATTAATTGTCATCCATCTTTGAGGAATATTACGGAGTTTATTTCTGGGCGTTGAAAGCGATCTGTCCCTGCACAGCTTGAATGAACAAAACACTATATAAGAGTATTCCTAATAGTTTCCAATTGTAATAAGACACTAAGGTAACACAAATTTTCAAAAAGAATATGGATTGATTTTGCACATTTTATTAATTGTATTCTAGGGTGAGAAAACAAATCTTCATTGTTTAAAAATATATTCAGTCAGCAAAGCCATTCATAGGAATAAAATGACCACTAAGTAGTGAAAACAACTCTGAAATGTGTCTGACTCACTATTTCCTAGATATACTCCCCAGATCCTTATGGTTTTATGCCTGAGAAAGTCTTAATGTTAGCCTGAGGCTTAGCCACAGAGAGAAACAGTATTTCAATGACTTAAACCAATAGTTTGTTAGATGACCAAATGCAAAGAAATACTTTAAATCTGAATGGAAAATTATGTACACAGAGCTTGTCATCAATGAAAGTTATTGCTGTCATAGTAGATCACTCTCAAAGAGAAGTTATTATATGTTGGATCAATTCAGAACTTCAAAAAAGCTATGTTAAAATTGTTAAAAACAGTCTGTTTATACTATCATTTTCCTAAAGTGGTATGTCTTCCTAAATATCTGCAGTGTGGGAATAAAATAATGATACCTATTTGACTATTTAGAACTTAACATGTAGAGAGTCTGTTTCATATTGGTATCATTTGGCCAAATAAAGGCAGAATTCAGAAAAATACATCTACTATTTGTTTATATTGTGAAATTGTGCATATATACGCACTATATTCTCATGATAAATATGGAAATAAATTAAATGTATTTAAGATATGAAATCCTAGAAAATATGCTTCAGGAAGTTTGAAGATGAATATTTTTCATGATTGAGTGCATTTATTCCTAGGGAATAGAATTTATATATGTAACCAGGAAGAAATTATGCACACAAATAGTGCTTTTCAGAGAAAGGAAGAACAATAACTATTTGATAAAAATGCAAATATAAAGCCAGGCAAGGTGCTATTTCAACATAATTTTTATACTATGTAGTTCACCTCAAGAATTAGCCTTTTAGCAACCCATCCTCCCGTTAGAAATGGGAGTAGCTGTGGAGGAATGTTAGGAGTGGGGAGAAATAAAATAGATTAAAAGGAATTATTTATTTATGAAAACTGAGTTACCTTCTTCCTTCTCCTTCTCCAAAATAATTTTGTGGGTTAGATTTCTGTTGTTTTACTGCAGAAGAGAATGCCTGACACTTTTCATTGTATATTAAGTACAATGTTGCAATGTATGCTACATTATTTAATTACTCCTGACACAAGCAAGTTTTGAATGCTAATTATGTTTTTATTTTAAAAGTGCTTTTGAATTGAAAATAGTGATCTTATTTCAGACCCAATGGGTGATGGGAGAGATTTATTTTAAGGCAATGTTGCAACGTCTATGTGTATAGTTGGTGGATTTCCTTTATGTTTGGTTTTGTTTCAAGACAATTAAACCATTAAATTATAATGATGAGTGCGCTAGATGCACGTTAAATATTCATACCTGATTAAGTTCCATGTCCAACTATATTAAATACCTGGTCCTGTAGAAAATGCCAAATATTTCCATACTAATGAATTTAAAGCCTGATATTCTCTTCTCACTCTCACATCCCAAGTCTTACATATGTGTGCTTTAGAACTGCTTTGGGTCAAAGTGCAAACTTAGCTTCTTTAGACTCATCTTTTCATTAATTGCCCCTACTTCCTCCTCCCCATACATTGCTGGCTAGCTCTCTCTTCTCTCTCTCTCTCTGTCTCTCCTGCAACACCCTGGCTACATGTCATCTTTTTAGTCTTGAATATAGATGTTAATACACATTTGCTAAGGAGTATTGTTTTTACTTTGTAATAGCTTAAAAACTGTTTCATGGAAACTTTTGAAGTCATACAAGACAACATATATCTAAAATACATCTAAAACTGTATTTCTCTAATGGTAAAGCTGAGATTTAAGAAGACATTCAGTTAGCAAGTTTATAATAGAAAAAATAAATCTTTAATAAAGAAAACATAATATTTTAAATTTTATTCATAAATTATTTAAAATTATATTGGTATATCATGTTGAGATTAGGATTATTATTACATTTGATTTTCAATAAATTCCTTGGATGGAAAAGTATTAATTAACTAGTACAGAGAACAGAGAAGATGAATAAATGTTTTTGTTGAATGATGATGCAATCTCAAAGTTTTGTAAGGTAATTTAAAATTAAGTCATCTTCACAAATATTTAAACATAGCCTGAGTCAATGTTAAGCTAAATATGTATGGATGTGATTAAGGTGATTCGGAAGGATAGCTGAATTCTGAATAATACTCTTTAAGACTTACCTAGCCAACTGCAACACTTTTTAAAATTTCTCTGCATAAGAAAATTTAATAAACATTATTAAAATACAAATAAGCTATGCTAATCACCCAGTACAAAATGAATGCTCAATAATTATTTAAAGTTTATTTTTAAAATGCTATAGAAAAAGATTATAGCTTCTGTAGTCAAGATGAAAAAAGCTGTCATCATTGAAAGAGTGCAATTATAGAGAAAATATAAAAATTTTTAAATTATTACTTAACCTTTAAAAATGTTTTTATTTATCTGTTTCAAACATCTGGTCACTTTCCATGTGTAATAAAATGTTTTAAAAATTAAATTCTTATGCAAACTTGATCTTTTTCCATTTTGTATAATTGTTTTCTTGGTCAATGTATTTTCATTTAGAAAATATATATAAATGGAACTATTAATATATCACTAATTACATTACTAAC
This sequence comes from Callithrix jacchus, assembly GCF_049354715.1. Classification (NCBI taxonomy): domain Eukaryota; kingdom Metazoa; phylum Chordata; class Mammalia; order Primates; family Cebidae; genus Callithrix; species Callithrix jacchus. The sequence goes on along the minus strand of NC_133515.1, from coordinate 56,832,927 downwards.
ACAAAAAATAATTTTATTGCCTTTTATTTTTAAATTAAAATTTATCCCAGTTAGGTAGTGCTCACCCACAGCCCCAGCTACTCAGGAGACTGAAGATCACATGAGCCCAGGAATTTGAGTCAAACCTGGGCAATATATAGCAAGAGCTCATCTCTAAAAAGACACTAAAAAATATAAAATTAAAAAATATTGATCTTAGTGATATTTTTATGTGTCGTAAGAATTTATTTTAACATGAGAGTTAAAATAATGGGCCATCATGCACCTAGCATTTAAAGAAATACTGATATAATTCCCAAGTTAATGCAAATAACCAAAACCATCAAATAGCACTTCTCAGTGTTCATTGTTTCTCTCAGATATGCAAACTCCAGTAATTTGGAGATGCTGAAGTTACTAATAATTTTAATTTTGAATTCCTTTACCTTCCATGCCAAATTATCGAGTCAAGATAGCAATGAGCATGGCTAACAATTATTAAATGCTTATCATGTACTATTCCTTAAAGTAATTTACATAAATTAATTTATTTAATCCCCCAAATAACCCTATTCTTAGATAGCATTATTTGATGGATTAGAAAATTAAGGTATAAAATTATTTTAAATAAATTTTTATTTATAGTTGATACATAATTGTATATACTTATGGGGTAAATATAATGTTTCAATGCATGCATACATAGTTTAACAATCAAATCAGGATAATTCCTGTAACCATCCATCTCAGTCCATTTGTATTTCTATAAAAGAATACTTGAGGCTTGGTAATTTATAAGGAAAAAAGGCTCATTTGGCTTCTGATGTCTGGAAAAGTTAAGATTGGACATCTGCATCTGGCGAGGGCCATGGGCTGCTTTCACTCCTGGTGGAAGGAGCAGGAGAGCCAGAGCCACACTGTGCAGAGATCCAATGGTGAGAGAGAAAGGGTGGTGAAGGAGTGTTAGGCTTATTTTAACTGACTTACTAACAGAGCAATAATTCACTTAGTTTTAGGAAAACACCCAGCCATTCATGAGACACTCACCCCCATACCTCCAAATATTTCTTATTAGGTTCCTCCTTCAACATTGGGGATCAAATTTCAACATGAGGTCTGGAGGGGTCAGAAAATCAAACTATAGCACCATCATTTTTTAAACATGTATTATTTCTCTGTGATGACAGGATTTAAAATATTCTTTTCTGGATACCTTGAGAGGGATATGTCAAAGTGCTTGCCTGAGAAATGATAATTTATGGAAGTCCTACCAGAGACACTATTTTAGCCAGTATTAAAACTGAATTTCAAAATTACTGGTAGCATGAAGCAGAGATCAGCAGACTATGGCCCATTGATTGAATCTGGCTTGCTGCCTATTTTCGTACAGTCCATGAGTTAAAAACTGTTGAAAAATTAAAGAGAAATACTATATGGTATGCAAAAACTATATGGAATTTATATTTCACTGTATATAAATAGACTATTCCTTTATCTCTCACCTATGGCTTCTTTCACACTGTAACTAGAGTTGAACAGTTGCACCAGAAAATGTAATACCCACATACTTAATATATTTACCATCTAGATGGTCACAGAAAAATGTTTGCTTATCCCAGCATTAAGAATGCATTAACAAAGATACTTGCAATATACCAAAAATGTTTGGGCGAGGTTCTGGCTCTTAAAGAACAGGATCCTTAAAGAACATAGGACAGGATTCCTATGATGAGTTGAGAAATGAATGAAGAGATATTACACACAAAGTGATGACTATGTGTACTATCCTTTCCTCCTTTTTGAAACCTCCAAAATGTATGAGAGCATAAATCCATACAGACAAGTATGAGATAAGAAAACAGCAGATAAGAATCAACAAAATTAGGCCAGACACGGTGGCTCACGCCTGTAATCCTAGCTCTTTGTGAGGCCAAGAGATGGAGATCATCCTGGCCAACATGGTGATACCCTGTCTCTACTAAATACAAAAAAAAAAAAAAAATGAGCTGGGCATGGTGGCACATGCCTGTAATCCCAGCTATTTGGGAGGCTGAGACAGGAAAATCGTTTGAACCCAGGAGGCGGAGGTTGCAGTGAGCTGAAAATGCGCCATTGCACTCCAGCCTGGGCAACAAGAGCGAAACTCCATCTCAAAAAAAAAAAAAAGAATCAAAATTTTTGCAAATGGAAAGTGGATGCATATGTTTTACCTTCATAAAGCAGAAGAAAGATGAAACATAAGGAGCTTCAGAGGAAGAAGTCAACAAAAAAGATTTATGTAATACAATAGAATCCTGAAAACAATATGAAGTTAGAATGTCAGCTTTACAAAAGACAAAGTTGAAGGGTAGTGGTAATGAAAATGAGAAACTTGTTTAAATGTTTCTTTCTTTCTTTTTTTTTTTTTTTTTTTTGAGATGGAGTTTTGCTGTTGTTATCCAGGCTGCAGTGCAATGGCTCGATCTCAGCTCACCGCAACTTCACCTCCTGGGTTCAAGCAATTCTCCTGCCTCAGCTCCCAAGTAGCTGGGATTACTGGTGTGCGCCACCATGCCCAGCTAATATTTGTATTTTTAGTAGAGACAGGGTTTCACCATGTTTACCAGGATGGTCTCGATTTCTTGACCTTGTGATCCACCCGCCTCAGCCTCCCAAAGTTCTGGGATTACAGGCGTGAGCCACCGTGCTCAGCCTTTAAATGTTTCTTTAAGGAGCAAACTCCCAGATACTTTTTGTCTCTCTATGCAACAGGGAACAACTGAGCATCGTCTTAGAAGAAACTAAAACTGATTCTCTAGGATAAGTCAAATGGGCAGCACCAAGCCCAGGAGAAGATAGGAATAAGGTATGGAGCAAGACTCCATTCTTTAAATGAATGAAAATAATGTGCTCTATTTTCTGTCACTCTGTTGCCAAAATCCTCTTATGATAACTCACCTTCCAGAGTTGATCTGGACAAACTGAACAGCCCTGGACCCGACCTATGGCTGTTGACATCATTGTTTCCTAATGAATCATCCAGTGCCCATTCAGTCATGTGATAATGAAGCACACAGGTCAATAATCTTTGGATGGATGCTCTCCTTTCTGTCTAGGGTCTCATCCAGGCTGATTTTCTTCTTCCACCTCCACCACATAAATTTCTCTGCTCACTGTTATGCTCCAATGCTCCACAGGAGGCTCCCTCTGTATATGAATGCATTTCTGACTCTGCTCAGGCTGTGTTATCAAATTCTGACTTATTAAATTTGTTCTGAAGGAACTCCCCATGCTACATACATGAAAAGTCTGAGAAGGCACAGGCAAGGTGATCATATTTTTGCATGATTATTATTATCATCACATAGCTTCAACTCTTCTGCCCTCACTGACAATTCCCTATGTAATGTTACCTTACAAGAAAAACATTATGAGTCTGGCTTACAGATGAGGCTGTACAGTATGACAGCACCAGCTGAGAGTGAATTTTTTAGAATTAGGATTTCAATATCCTGAAAAATAATGGGGAGGAGGCCCCCTTTTGGGCATAACTCAAGTAGTATATCTCATTTTAGTGGAAAGCAAGATAACCTGAGTTAAGGACTGTATGTATCCTTTGTGAATAGTCATAAAAGGGCCTCATTTCAGATGATGTTCCCTATAATTAGGAGGACATGATGGTCTTCCCTTTACTATCTATAACTTTTAATACCTTTACTGTCTACACCTCTGCTTGATTAATGAGCTCATGAATACAATGGCAATGGTGGCATACCAGGTTGAACTTACATGGGGTCAACAACATGTGTTATGGTTTGGCTGTGTCCCCACCCATATCTCATCTTGAATTGTGGTTCTCCTAAGCCACAGACATCATTGGAGAGACCCAATGGGAGATAATTTAATCACTGGGGTGGTTACCCTTATGCTGTTCTTGTGATAGTGAGTACTCACAAAATTTGATGATCTTATAAGGGGCTTTCCCCACTTTTTTGTGGCCATTTCTCCTTCTTGCTACTCTATGAAGAAGGATGTATTTGCTTCCCTTTCTGCCATGATTGTAAGTTTTTTGAGGTCTCCCAGTATGCTGAACAGTGAGTCTGTTAAACTTTCTTCCTTTATAAATTACTCAGTCTCAGGTATGACTTTATTAACAGCATAAGAATGAATCCAAGCTGGAAAACACTCTTCAGGATATTATCCAGGAGAACTTCCCCAATTTAGCAAGGTGGGCCAACATTCAAATCCAGGAAATACAGAGAACACTACAAATATATTCCTCAAGAACAGCAACCCCAAAGCACATAATTGTCAGAATCACCATGGTAGAAATGAAGGAAAGAATGCAAAGGGCAGCCAGAGAGATAAGTCGGGTAACCCACAAAGGGAAACCCATCAGACTCACAGTGGATCTCTTGGCAGAAACTCTAAAAGCTAGAAGAGAGGGGGTGCTAATATTCAACATCTTTAAAGAAAAGAAATTCCAACCTAGAATTTCATATCCAGGCAAAGTAAGCTTCATAAACCAAGGAGAAATAAAATCCTTTAAGAACAAGCAATTGCTGAGAGATTTCATCACCACCAATCCTGTTTTATAAGAGCTCCTGAAAGAGGCTCTAAACATAGAATGGAACAACCAGTACCAGCCACTCCAAAAACGTACCAAATGGTGAAGACTATTGACACAATAAAGAAACTGCATCTGCTAATGGGCAAAACAACCAGCTAGCATAAAAATGGCAGGATCAAATTCACCCATAACAATATTAACCTTAAATGCAAATTGGCTAAATGCCCCAGTGAAAACACAGACTGGCAAATTGAATAAAAAGTCAAAACCTACCAGTGTGCTGTATTCAGGAAACCCATCTCACATGCAAGGATACACATAGACTCAAAATAAAGGGATGGAGGAAGATTTACCAAATAAATGGAGAGTAAAAAAAAATCAAGAGTTGTAATCCTAGTCTGTGACAAAATAGACTTTAAGCCAACAAATATCAAAAGAGACAAAGAAGGGCATTACATAATGTTAGAAGGATCAATGCAACAAGAAGAACTAAAGATCCTAGATACATATACACCCAATACAGACACACCCAGATAAATAAGGCAAGTTTTTAATGACCTACAGAGAGACTTAGACTCCCACACAATAATAGTGGGAAACTTTAACACTTCACTCTCAATATTAGACAGATCAACAAGACAGAAAATTAACAAGGATATCCAGGACTTGAACTCAGATCTGGACCAAGCAAACCTGATAGACATCTTCAGAACTCTCCACCCTAAATCCACAGAATATGCATTCTTCTCAGCAGAACATCATACCTACTCAAAAATGAACCACATAATTGGAAGTAAATCACTCCTCAGCAAATGCAAAAGGACAGAAATCATAGCAAACAGTCTCTTAGACCACAGTGCAATCAAATTAGAACTCAGGACTAAAAACTAACTCAGAACTGCACAACTTCATGGAAACTGAAAAACTGGCTCTTGAATGTTCAATGGATAAACAATGAAATGAAGGCAGAAATAAAGATGTTCTTCAAAGCCAGTGAGAATGAAGACACAACATACCAGAATCTCTTGGACACATTTAAAGCTATGCCTAGCAGGAAAATTATAGCAGTAAATTCCCACATGAGAAGCAAAAAAAGATCTAAAATCAACACCCCATCATCAAAATTGAAAGAGCTAAAGAAGCAAGATCAAAAAAATTCAAAAGCTAGTGGAAGACAAGAAATATTAAGATCAGAGCAGAACTGAAGGAGATAGAGACACAAAAAAACCCTTCAAAAAATCAATGAATCCAGGAGCTGGTGTTTTAAAGATATCAACAAAATAGACAGACTGCTAGCCAGAGTAATAAAAAAGAAAACACAGAATAATCAAATAGATGCAATAAAAAAAGATAAAGGAGATATCACCACAGATCCCACAGAAAAATAAACTACCAGCAGAAATTACTACAAACAACTCTATGCACATAAACCAGTAAATCTGGAAGAAATGGATAAACTCCTGGACATTTGCACCCTCCCAAGCCTAAACCAGGAAGAAGTTGAATCCCTGAATAGACCAATAACAAGGGCTGAAGTTGAGGCAGCAATTAATGGCCTACCAATCAAAAAAAGTCAAGGTCCAGATGGATTCACAGCCAAATTCTATCAGATGTAAAAGAGGAGCTGGTACCACTCGTTCTGAAACTATTCCAAACAATACAAAAAGAGGGAATCCTCCCTAATTCATTTTATGAGACCAACATCATTCGATACCAAAACCCAGTAGAGATTTAACAAAAAAAAAGAAAACTTCAGGACAATACCCATGATGAATATTGATGAAAAAATCTGCAATAAAATACTGGCAAACTGATTGCAACAGAACATCAAAAAGCTTATCCATCACGATCAAGTACGCTTCATCCCAGGGATGCAAGGCTGGTTCAACATATGCAAGTGTATAAACATAATCCACCACATAAACAGAGTGAAAGCCAAAACCACATGATTATCTCAATAGATGTAGAGAAGGTCTTCAAGAAAATTCAATAGCTTTTTATGCTAAAAACTCCCAATAAACTAGGTATTCATGGAACATATCTCAAAACAATAAAAGCTATTTATAACAAACTTGCAGCCAATAACATACTGAATAGGCAAAAACTGGAATCATTCCCTTTGAAATCTGGCACTAGACAAGGATGCCCTCTCTCACCACTCCTATTCAATATAGTATTGGAAGTTCTAGCCAGAGCAATCAGGCAAGAAAAAGAAATAAAGTGTGTTCAAATAGGAAAGCAAGAAGTCAAATTGTCTCTATTTGCAGATTACATGATTGTATATTTAGAAGACTCCATTGTTTCAGACCAAAATCTCCTGAAACTGATAAACAGCTTCAGCAAAGTCTCAGGATACAAAATCAATGTGCAGAAATCACAAGCATTCCTATACACCAATAACAGACTAACAGAGAGCCAAATCATGAGCAAACTCCAATTAACAATTACTACAAAGAGAATAAAATACCCAGGAATACAACTAACAAAGGATGTAAAGAACCTCTTCAAGGAGAACTACTAACCACTGCTCAAAAATAAGAGAGGACACAAACAGATGGAAAAACATTCCATGCTCATGGTTAGGAAGAATCAATATTGTGAAAGTGGCCATACTGCCCAAAGTTATATATAGATTCAGTGCTATCCCCATCAAGCTACCTATGACCCTTTTCACAGAATGGAAAAAAAAAAAAAAACAACCTTAAACTTGATATGGAACCAAAAGAGAGCTGGCATAGCCAAGACAATCCTAACCCAAAAGAACAAAGCTGGAGGCATCATGCTACCTCACTTTAAACTATACTACAAGGCTACAGTAATCAAAGCAGCATGGTACTGGTACCAAAATAGAGATACAGACCAATGGAACAGAACAAGGCCTTGGAGGCAAAGTCACACATGTACAACCATCTGATTTTTGACAAACTTGACAAAAGCAATGAGGAAAGGATTCCTTGTTTAATAAATGGTGTTGGGATAACTGGCTATCCATGTGCAGAAAGCAGAAACTGGACCCCTTCCTGACACCTTTCACTAAAATTAATTCTAGATGGATTAAAGACTTAAACATAAGACCTAACACCATAAAAACCCTAGAAGAAAACCAAGGCAATACCATTCAGGACACAGGCATAGGCCAGGACTTCATGACTAAAACACCAAAAGCACTGGCAACAAAAGCCAAAATAGACAAATGGGATCTAATTAAATGCCAGAGTTTCCGTACAGCAAAAAACAAAACAAAAACAATCATTAGAGTGAACCAGCAACCAACAGAGTGGGAAAAAATTTTTGCAATCTACCCATCTGACAAAGCGTTAATATCCAGAATCTACAAAGAGCTAAAATAGATGTACAAGAAACAAACAAACAAACCCATTCAAAAGTGGGTGAAGGACATGAACAGATAATTTTCAAAAGAGGACATCTATGAGGCCAACAAACATATGAAAAAAAGCTCATCATCAATGGCCATTAAAGAAATGCAAGTCAAAACCACATTGAGACAACATCTCATGCCAGTTAGAATGAGATGGAGACAATGGATGCTGGAGAGGATGTAGAGAAGTAGGGACACTTTTACACTGTTGGTGGGAGTGTAAATTAGTTCAACCATTGTGGAAGACAGTGTGGGGATTCCTCAAGGACCTAGAAATAGAAATTCCATTTGACCCATCAATCCCATTACTGGGTGTATATCCAAAAGATTATAAATGGTTCTATTATAAAGACACATGCACACACATATTCATTGTGACACTTTTTCCAATAGCAAAGACCTTGAACCAACCCAAATGCCCAGCCATGATAGACTGGACAAGGAAAATGTGGTGCATCTATATCGTGGAATACTATGCAGCCCAAAATACAATGAGTTGTGTTCCTTGTAGGGACATGGATGAGTCTGGAAACTATTATTCTCAGCAAACTGAAACAAGAATAGAAAATCAAACACTGCATATTCTCACTCATAGGCGTGTGTTGAACAATGAGAACACATGGACACAGGGAGGGGAGCATCACACACTGAGGTCTGTTCAGGGGCACTAGTGGAGGGACAGCAGGGGTTAGAGAGGTTGGGGAGGGACAACATGAGGAGAAATGCCAGATATATATTTTATATGTATATATACATACATATATATATACATATATAATGCATACACAATAGCTGTACTGTATAATACAGGAGAAATTTCAGAAATGTTTACAGCAGAAGATGATGTGTGGATCTTAGGCTACCAAAAGCATCGACTAGTGTTTAGATTAGTGATGGCATTTTTTTTTTTTTTTTTTAGCTACTTAGCATGTTGCCTTTTATTCTAACTGAACCTCAGTTTTCTTTTCTGAGACAGAGTTTCCCATGGTTGCCCAGGCTGAAGTGGAGTGGCACAGTCTTGGCTCACTGCAACCTATGCCTCCCAGGTTCAGGCAATTCTCCTGCCTCAGCCTCCCAAATGCTGTGATTACAGGCATGCACCACCATGCCCAGCTAATTTTTGTATTTTTAGCAGAGACGGGGTTTCACCATGTTGGCAAGCCTGGTCTGGAACTCCTTCCCTCAAGTGATCTGCCTGCCTTTACCTCCCAATATGCTGGGATTACAGGCAATGAGTCACTGTACCTGGCCTCCATTTTCTATTACAGTATTATACCTGAACACTTCAAAGTGATTCAGGCCAGTCAATTGTCTTATGTAAAATGAATTTGTTGCTCATTAATTCATCTTTAAATATTTATTTTACAATCTACTTTAAATCTCCAGCACCTATCACAGTTTCTAGAATAGTGTACATACTTAAATAAAGTTTGTTCAACTGAACTATATTTAATCATCCACATGATGACAGTTTAAATCTCTTATTTTAAAAATAAACTGTATTGTATTCAGAGAATGTACACTGTAATAGCTCTGAATTTATAAAATAATAAAAATTGATTTTATCATAGAATATGAGAAATTTCTCTGAAAATTTTATGTACACTCAAAAAGAAGTTACTCTGTTGAATAGAAAATCTGTTAAGTAGCCATAATTCTACTTTATTATACATGAATGTCATTCATGTCATTAAGCATTGTTGTGCTTACATTGCTTTTATCCAGTTTTCTTCAAATTTTTCATCTTTTCTGCTTTAATATATTTGGCTCTGTTGTTCAGCACATACAACTTTTAAAATGTGTTTTTGTTAACAATTATACATATAGGCACACCGTGACTCCAAATTCCTTTATAATTTTACTTTTTTGTTCTTTCTTTCTTTATTTTTCAGATAGAGTCTCTCTCTGTTGCTCAGGCTGAATGAAGTGCCTGGGTTGATCTCAGCTCACTGTAACTTCTGCCTCTGGGTCCAAATGATTCTTCAACATCAGCCTCCTGAGTAACTGGAACTATAGGCACACACCACCTTGCCCAGCTAATATTTTCTATTTTTACTAGAGATGGGGTTTCACCGTTGTTGCACAGTCTGGTCTCGAACACTTGCACTCAAATGATTCACCCTCCATGGCCTCCTAATGGGTTGGAATTACAGGCATGAGCCACCATGCCTGTCCTATAATTATACTTTAAATTCTGTCTTACCTCACATAAAATACCAAGAGAAATGCTATTTTGTGATAGGATTGCAAGATTACTCTCATACTAAGTCTGTGAATCACTGAAAATCTTGTATCTTCTGACATTATTGGAGTTGTACATTTCACTTCTAAGTTCTTAGTGAACTCCTTCCCAAATAATTAATTTGCTATTTGTATATACCTTCATTTATTTTTGAACTATTTTGTTTTGGGGTAAGTGGTTTTATTATCCTTGCCATTTCTGACAAGTTATATTTTTTAAGTGATTACTTTTTTACTACAGTAAGATGCCTCTTTCCTTAAATATTTAACTGTATTTATCATAAAAATCAACTTTCCATTGAATTTTGATGGCTTCTGTATGTTAAACTTTCCCAATCTTTCTAGTTTCTCCTTTCTACCACCCCTTTTTTTTAACTTTTAAATTTTTTTTTGAGACGGAGTTTCACTCTTGTTATCCAGGCTGGAGTGCAATGGTGCAATCTCGTCTCACTGCAACCTCCGCCTCCTAGGTTCAGGCAATTGTCCTGCCTCAGCCTCCTGAGTAGCTGGAACTACAGGCACGTGCCACCACGCCCAGCTAATTTTTGTATTTTTGTAGAGACAGGGTTCCACCATGTTGACCAGGATGGTCTCAATCTCTTGACCTCGTGATCCACACACCTCAGCCTCCCAAAGTGCTGGGATTACAGGTATGAGCCACCATGCCCAGCAGCTTTTAAGTTTACGAGTATAAGTGCAGGTTTGTTACATAGGTCAACTTGTGTCATGTAGGTTTGTTATATAGATTATTTTGTAACCCAGATATTAAGCCTTATTTTTTCTGTTAGTCTCCTTTCTTCCACCCTCCACCCTCTTCCCTCCAAAAGGCCCCAGTGTATGTTGTTCCCCTCAATTGATCTATGTGTTCTCATCATTTATCTCCCACTTGTAAGTGAGAACATGTGATAATCAGATATTGGTTCCTGTGTTAGTTTGCCGAGGATAATGGCTTTCAGCTCCATCTATGTCCCTGCAAAGAACAGGATCTTGTTCTTTTTATAGCTGCATAGTATTCCATGGTGTATATGTACCACATTTTCTGTAACCAGTCTATCATTCATAAGCGTCTAGGTTGGTTCTGCATCTTTGCTATTGTGAATAGTGTTGCAATGAACAAATGTGTGCATGTGTCTTTGTAATAGGATGATTTATATTCCTTTGGGAAAATAGTAAGCAGTAGGATTAATAGATGGAATGGTATTTTTGTCTTTTTGTCTTTGAGGAATTGCCATACTGTCTCACAGTGATTGAACTATTTATATTTCCATCAGCAATGTATAAGCCATCCTTTTTTCCGCAACCTTGCTGGCATATGTTTGACATTTTAGTAATAGTCTTGACTTTTAAATAATAGTCATTCTGACTGGTGTTAGACGGTATCTCTTTGTGGTTTTGATTTGCATTTCTCTAATGATCAGTGATGTTGAGCTTTTTTCCATATGATTATTGGCCACACATCTATCTTCTTTTGAAAAGTATCTGTTCATTCTGTTTGCCCAAGTTTTTATGGGGTTTTTGTTATTTATTTTCTTGTAAATTTGTATAAGTTCTTCATCAACTTTGCATATTAGGCCTTTATCAGATAGATAGATTGCAAAAACACTAAACAGACATCCCACTCATTAGATGCCTGTTTATTCCGATGATAGTTTATTTTGCTGTGCAAAAATTCTTTAATTAGATCCCATTTGTCAACTTTTGCTTTTGTTGCAATTGCTTTTAGCATCTTCATTATGATATCTTTGCCCATATCTATGTTCTGAATGTTATTGCCTGAGTTGTCTTCCAGGGTTTTTAGTTTTGGGTTTTACACTTAAGTCTTTAATTCATCTTGAGTTGATTTGTGTATATTATATAAGAAAGGGGTCCAGTTTCTGTTTTCTGCATGTGGCTAGCCATTTATGCCAGTACCATTTATTAAATATTGAATTATTTCCCTATTTGATGTTTTCGTTAGGTTTGTCAAAGATCAGATTATTTTAAGTGTTTGGTATTATTTCTGGGTTCTCTATTTCATATTACTGATCTAAGTATCTGTCTGTTTTTGTGCCAGTACCATGCTATTTTGGTTGCTGTACCACTATAGTATAGTTTAAAGTCAAAGTAAAGTGATGGTTCCAGCTTTGTTCTTTTGCTTAGGATTGCCTTGTCTATTTCGGCTCTTTTTTGTTCCACATAAATTTTTAAATAGTGTTCTGTAGTTCTGTGAAGAAGGTCAATAATAGTTTAATAGAAATACCATTGAATCTATAAATTGCTTTGGGCAGTATGACTGTCCATTTTAACGATATTGATTCTTCCTATCTATGGAATGTTTTTCCATTTGTTTCTGTCATCTCCGCTTTTTTGAGCAGTGGTTTGTAGTTCTCCTCTTAGAGATATTTCACATCCCTAGTTAGCCGTATTCCTAGGTATTTAATTCTTTTTGTGTCAATTGAGAGTGGTGGTTCGTTTCTGATTTGGATCTCACCTTTACTGTTATTAATGGATAGAAATGCTAGTGAATTTTACGCAAAGTTTTATAATCCTGAGACTTCACTGAAGCTGTTTATCAGCTTAAGAAGCTTTGGGCTGGGTGTAGTGGCTCGCACCTATAATCCCAGCACTTTGGGAGGCCAAGGCAGGTGGATCACCTGGGGTCAGGTGTTCAAGACCAGACTGACCAATATGGTAGAACCCCGTCTCTACTAATAATATAAAATTAGCTGGGTGTGGTGGTGTACGCTTGCAATCCCAGCTACTTGTGGGGGCTGAGACAGGAAAATCGCTTGAATCCAAGAGGCAGAGGTTGCAGTGAGCTGAGATGGCGCCATTGCACTCTAGCCTGGGCAATAAGAGTGAAACACTGTCTCAACAAATTAAAAAAAAACAAAAAGAAAAGAAGAAAGAAGCTTTGGCACTGAGATTATGGGGTTTTCTAGGTAGAGAATCATGTCATCAGCAAACAGAAATAGTTTGACTTCCTCTAGTGCTGTTTGGATGTGCTTTATTTATTTATCTTGCTGGATCGCCTGGTTAGAACATTCAAAACTGTGTTAAATCGAAGTGGTGAGAGATTGTATCCTTATCTTGTGCTGGTTTTCAGAAAGAATGCTTCTAGATTTTAACTGGTCAGTATGATATTGGTTGTGGTTTGTGATGTATGGCTCTTATTATTTTGAGGTGTGTTCCTTCAATACCTAGCTTATTGAGAGTTTTTAAGATAAATAGATATTGAATTTTATCAAAAGCATTTTCTGCATCTATTGAGATAACCATGTGGTGTTTGTCTTTAGTTTTGTTTATACGATGAATTACATTTATTGATTTGTAATGTTGCACCAACTTGCATCACAGAGATAAAACATACCTGATCATGGTGGATAAGCTTTTTGATGTGCTGCTGGATTCAGTTTGCCATTATTTTGCTGAGGATTTTTCATCACTGTTCATCAAGGATATTGGCCTCAAATTTTCTTTTTTGTTGTATCTCTGCTAGGTTTTGATATCAGGATGATGCTGGCCTCATAGAATGAGTTATCGCCTCCCTTTCTTAAAATAATTTTATGTATATTAAAATTTTGTTTTGTAGAATGGCAATCTAAATTTCACCCTAACATTGTTCTTTTACTAAATTCATTCCTGTCTCTTTATCATATGACGTATGTAAAAAAGAAAATAAGAAGTGTTACAAAGCTAATAACTAAGTGAAAAAGTGAAAAATGTAAATAAATGCTAATCTCATTTGTATAAAATTATCAATGCTTTTCTTCTTCATTCTGTATCCTCTTTTTCTTGCTTCATCCTAAGCATAGCCTTTTCCTCACTTTCAGTCAATTTATGTTTGCAAAGGATTATTCACCAAATATACAAATCTAAATTCTGGCAAGTCCCTAGTTTCTTCTTCCTCATTGTATCAAAATACTGCTTTCCCTATCTCTCTGAACTTTCCCTTTTAGACAACCATTTCCTACTTCCTATCACCTAAATGTATAGCTGTAGCTATAGATATATGGATGTATTCCAATAAGTCTGACTTCAAAGGATAACACTGATCAATGTCATCTTCCAAAGGTCAAATTTCTACTTGGGAAGATACTAAGTGTGGCATTCATTTGATGTATTCTGGTAGTCCAACAGCTAGTCTTCCAGAAACATCAAATAATCCTTTCAATAAACATTTGCTAGGGACCTTCTAGTGCCAGGAAAAGTACTAAACATTGGTGATAAAAGGATAGGTAGTTGAACAATTCTTCTGATTTAACAAAGAATAGTATGATCTCAAGTGTCCAGCCAAAATGCCACTCTAAAAGAAAGGAGAAAAGACCCACAATGATCCTTCCAAAAATATTACTAAGAGCATGGCAAGGGAAGGAGTATAAAGAATAGTAGTGAACAAACAATGAAGCTAAGCATGACTTAAGGTTGGAATAATAACCAAATATAAAAGTAAAATTTTGCATATAAAATTTCAAATCTCATAATGTAAGTGTCAAAGAACAAGGGAAATGTAAACATGTTCTCATTCTTGCCCTTTTCAGGGGAATAATTTTGATGCTGAATATAAATATCTACTTCTAGCTATTAATATATGCATATCAGCCAGGCGTGGTGACTCACGCCTATAATCCCAGCACTTTGGGAGGCTGAGGTGGGTGGATCAAGAGGTCAAGAGATCAAGACCATCCTGGTCAACAAGGTGAAACCCTGTCTCTACTAAAAATACAAAAATTATCTGGGCCTGGTGGTGCACACCTGTAGTCCCAGCTACTCGGGAGGCTGAGGCAGGAGAATTGCTTGAACCCAGAAGGCAGAAGTTGCGGTGAGCCGAGATTGTGCCATTGCACTCCAGTCTGGGTAACAACAGTGAAACTCCGTCTCAAAAAAAAAAAAAAATATATATATATATATATATATATATATGCATATCTAAATATGCTCAAGAATACAGAAATAGGATGTAAATACTTACCAAAACTACTTGTGTTTGCTGGGTGTGCTGACTCACTCCTGTAATCCCAGCACCTTGGGAGGCTGATGGTGGATTGCTTGAGCCCAAGTGTTTGAGACAGGCTGGGGGAACATGGCAAAACTCTGTCTCTACAAAACGTACAAAACTTAGCATGGTGTGAAGGCACACAACTATAGTCCTAGCTATGCAAAAGGCTGAGGTAGAAAGATCAGTTGAGTACGGGAGGATGAGACTGCAGTGAGCAGTGATTACACCACTGCAGTTCAGTGTGGGTGACAATGAGAACTTGTCTCCAAAAAAAAAAACAGAAAAGAAAACTGTGTTTATAATCTGTGTTTATACTTTGATTTAACAAAGTATAATAAAATAAATGAAAAACAAAATGATACAAAAAATGCAGAGCATAGTAAAGAAAGTTTATTAAGATTTTAGGGATAAGTCCAACTGTATTAATAATCAGAAAAATGTGAATGTAGTTTAAAAAAAAGGAAAAAGATACATTTACAAAAAATGAGGTCTTTAAAATTTAGAATCAACACTTCAATGGTGAAAATTTGAAACTGGATAAATGTAAACTACTAAATACTCTTAAAAAGTAGAAAACTGAAACCTAATATATCAAATGCCATAGTGAAAAACATTTAAATAAACTAAAAAATTATAATTATCACCATCATTATCATTATCAAGTAAAATTCGTGTGTGTGTGCTGAGGTGGGTAAATTCTACCTATGTTTTTCCAAATTCAGATAATTTCCATTTTAAATAATTTTTTTAGAGTATTTAAAAAGATGATAGAAGAGGACTCAAGATGGCACTGTGAGAACAACCCAGGATTGGAGCTCTCGTTGAATCCACAAAGAGGTGAGTCCGAGCTGCATTTCCAGACTGATCTTTGTTGCCCACAGAACGGGGAAACTCCCAAGTATAAAAAAGACACGGGACGCCAGGCAGTAAGTCTGCCTGGAGAAGCCGGCAGCCAGGGCGCGGCGGCAGCCGGCCCTACCCAGCAATCCCCACAGGGCCTGCTTGTCCAGGTGCCCTGTTGAACTGGCAACCTGAGACTTGAGAGGGCTGGACTTGAGACTGAACGAGACTTGGACAGTAGGCCAGCCCAGGGGATTGCAGGGACAGAGCGTTCGGGATACCCAGTGAGACGAACAAAACTGCAATTTCAAACTATCCCGAGCAGATGGTCCGAGACGCTCTGTGGGGGAGGGGCGTCCACCACTACCAAGGAAACCCATCCCTACTGAGATACACGCCCACTGCGGACACAGCCTCCGTTGCCGAGGCAACCCGTCCCTACTGAGATACACGCCCACTGCTGACGCAGCCTGCCGTTGCCAAGGCAACACGCTACAACGAAGAGACTCCACCGCAGGGCGTGGCGGAGACCACAGCAGAGCCTGCAGGAACAGGGCGAATCACACAACAGCAGGGCGGAGACTCGACAGGCAAACACTGGCTAGTCTGCCTCCTAGCTGGGCAGGACACCTCAAAGGACATCGAAAAATAAAGCCCAAACCCCCCAACACAGAGCATTTGAGAAAAAAAGGGGTTTTTTTTTAATGAGCTCTGTTGCAGCAGAATCAAACATAGCAGCCTAACAGCCCTGAATGAACAACAGAGCTCACAGCTCAGAAATTGAGCTCCAAAAAAGTACAGACTGTCTCCTCAAGCAGCTCCCTGACCCCTCTATATCCAAAAGACTGACATTTGGCAGGCATCATCCTGGGACAAAGATAGCAGAAAAAGAAATGGGTAGCATCCCTCACTGTGCCACAGCTGCTAGAGGTGCACCCCAGACAAGCAGGGTCTGGAGTGGACCTCAGCAGTCGTACAGTGAAGGGGCTAGGCTGGTAGAAGGAAAACCAAGTAACAGAAATACTTCATCATCAACAATCTGGGTGTCCACTCAGAGACCCAATCGAAAAGTCAGCAACTATGCAGACGACAAGCGGATAAACCCACAAAGATGGGAAGAAACCAGCGAAAAAAGGAGGAAAACACCCAAAACGAGAACACCTCACCTCCTAGAAAGGACCAAAGCTCCTCACCAGCAAGGGAGCAAAGCTGGACGGAGAATGACTGTGACGAAATGACGGAATTAGACTTCAGAAGGTGGATAATGAGAAACTTTTGTGAGCTAAAAGAACATGTATTAAATCAATGCAAAGAAACTAAGGAACTTAAAAAAAGATATGAGGAAATGATAACAAGAATGGATAACTTAGAGAGGAATATGAATGAATTAAAGGAGCTGAAAAACACAATACGAGAACTTCGCGAAGCATGCACAAGATTCAATAGCAGATTCACCAAGCATAAGAAAGAATATCTGAAGTCGAAGACCAACGCAATGAAATTAAATGAGAAACCAAGATTAGAGAAAAAAGCACAAAAAGGAATGAACAAAGTCTCCAAGAAATGTGGGACTATGTGAAAAGACCTAACCTACATTTGATAGGTGTACCAGAAGGGGACGAAGAGAATGAATCCAAGCTGGAAAATATTCTTCAGGACATCATCCAGAAAAACTTCCCCCACCTAGCAACACAGGCCAACACTCAAATGCAGGAAATTCAGAGAACACCACAAAGATATTCTGCAAGAAGAGCAACCCCAAGGCACATAATCGTCATATTCAACAAGGTTGAAATAAAGGAGAAAATACTAAGGGCAGCCAGAGAGAAAGGTCGAGTTACCCACAAAGGGAAGCCCATCAGACTCACAGCAGATCTCTTGGCAGAAACACTACAAGCCAGAAGAGAGTGGGGGCCAATATTCAACATTCTTAAAGAAAAGAACTTTCAACCCAGAATTTCATATCCAGCCAAACTGAGCTTCAGAAGTGAAGGAAAAATAAAATCCTTTGCGAACAAGCAAGTACTCAGAGATTTTGTCACCACCAGGCCTGCTTTACAAGAGCTCCTAAAAGAGGCACTACACGTAGAAAGGAACAACCAGTACCAGCCATTCCAAAATCACACTAAATGCTAAAGAGCATCAACATAATGAAGAATCTACAACAACTAACAGGCAAAACAGCCACTTAGCATCAAAATGGCAGTATCAAATTCACACATAACAATATTAACCCTAAATGTAAATGGACTAAATGCACCAATCAAAAGACACAGACTGGCAAATTGGATAAAAATCCAAAACCCATCAGTGTGCTGTATCCAGGAAACCCATCTCACATGCAAGGATACACAAAGGCTCAAAATAAAGGGATAGAGGAAGATTTACCAAGCAAATGGAGAGCAAAAAAAAGAAGGAGTTGCAATTCTCATCTCTGATAAAATAGACTTTAAAGCAACAAAGATCAAAAGAGACAAAGAAGGCCATTACATAATGGTAAAAGGATCAATAAAACAAGAAGAGCTAACGATCCTAAACATATATGGACCCAATGCAGGAGCACCCAGATACATAAGGCAAGTTCTTAATGACTTACAAAGAGACTTAGACTCCCACACAATAATAGTGGGAGACTTTAACACTCCACTGTCAATATTAGACAGATCAACCAGATAGAAAATCAACAAGGATATCCAGGGCTTGAACTCAGACCTGGAACAAGCAAACCTGATAGACATTTACAGAACTCTCCACCCCAAATCCACAGAATATACATTCTTCTCAGCACCACATCACACCTACTCAAAAATTGACCACATAATTGGAAGTAAAGCACTGCTCAACAAATGCAAAACAACGGAAATCATAACAAACAGCCTCTCAGACCATAGTGCAATCAAGTTAGAACTCAGAACACAGAAACCAACCCAGAACCGCACAGCTTCATGGAAACTGAACAACTGGCTCTTGAATGTTGACTGGGTAAACAATGAAATGAAGTCAGAAATAAAGAAGTTCTTCAAAACCAATGAGAACGAAGACACAACGTGCCAGAACCTCTGGGACACATTTAAAGCAGTCTCTAGAGGAAAGTATATAGCAATAAGTGCCCATATGAGGAGAATGGAGAGATCCAAAATTGACACCCTATTGTCAAAATTGAAAGAGCTAGAGGAGCAAGATCAAAAAAACTCAAAACCCAGCAGAAGACAAGAAATAACTAAGATCAGAGCTGAACTGAAGGAGATTGAGACACGAAAAACCCTTCAAAAAAATCAATAAATCCAAGAGCTGGTTTTTTGAAAAGATCAACAAAATAGACAGACCACTAGCCAGATTGATTAAAAATAAAAGAGAGAACAACCAAATAGATGCAATAAAAAATGATAAAGGGGAAATCACCACAGATTCCACAGAAATTCAAACCATCATCAGAAAATATTACAAACAACTCTATGCACATAATCTAGTAAACCTGGAAGAAATGGATAAATTCCTGGACTCCTGCATCCTCCCAAGCCTAAACCAGGAGGAAGCTGAAACTATGAATAGACCAATAACAAGGTCAGAAGTCGAGGCAGCAATTAAGAGCCTACCACACAAAAAAAAGCCCAGGTCCAGACGGGTTCACAGCCGAATTCTACCAGACACACAAAGAGGAGCTGGTACCATTCCTTCTAAAACTATTTCAAACAATCCAAAAAGAGGGAATACTTCCCAAATCATTTTACGAGACCAACATCATCCTGATACCAAAACCCGGCAGAGACACAACAAGAAAACAAAACTTCAGGCCAATATCCATGATGAACATAGATGCAAAAATCTTCAATAAAATATTTGCAAGCCGAATGCAACAGCAAATCAAAAAACTTATTCACCATGATCAAGTAGGATTCATCCCAGGGATGCAAGGCTGGTTCAACATACGCAAGTCTATCAAAGTAATTCACCACATAAACAGAACCAAAAACAAAAACCACATGATTATCTCAATTGACGCAGAGAAGGCATTTGACAAAATTCAACAGCCCTTTATGCTAAAAACCCTCAATAAACTCGGTATCGATGGAACATATCTCAAAGTAATAAAAGCTATTTATGACAAACCAACAGCCAATATCATACTGAATGGGCAAAAACTGGAAGCATTCCCTTTGAAATCTGGCACTAGACCAGGATGCCCTCTTTCACCACTCCTATTCAATATAGTTCTGGAAGTTCTAGCCAGAGCAATCAGGCAAAAAAAAGAAATAAAGGGTATTCAAATAGGAAAGGAGGAAGCCAAATTGTCTCTATTTGCAGACGACATGATAGTATACCTAGAAGACCCCATCACCTCAGCCCAAAAACTCCTGAAACTGATAAGCAACTTCAGCAAAGTCTCAGGATATAAAATCAATGTGCAAAAATCACAAGCATTCCTCTACCCCAATAACAGACTTAAAGAAAGCCAAATCAAGAGCGAACTGCCATTCACAATTGCTACAAAAAGAATAAAATACCTTGGAATACAACTCACAAGGAACGTAAGGGACGTCTTCAAGGAGAACTACAAACCGCTGCTCAACGAAATCAGAGAGGACACAAACAGATGGAGAAACATTCCATGTTCATGGTTAGGAAGAATTAACATCGTGAAAATGGCTATACTGCCCCAAGTAATTTACAGAATCAACGCTATCCCCATCAAGCTACCATTGACTTTCTTCACAGAACTGGAAAAAACCACCATGAACTTCATATGGAACCAAAAGAGAGCCCGCATAGCCAAGTCAATTCTAAGCAAAAAGAACACAGCGGGGGGCATCACACTACTGGATTTCAAACTATACTACAAGGCTACAGTAATCAAAACAGCATGGTACTGGTACCAAAACAGAGATATAGACCAAAGGAACAAAACAGAGGCACCGGAGGCAACACAACATATCTACAACTATGCAATCTTTGATAAACCTGACAAAAACAAGCAAGGGGGAAAGGATTCCCTGTTTAACAAATGGTGTTGGGAAAACTGGCTAGCCATGTGCAGAAAGCAGAAACTGGACCCCTTCCTGACACCTTACACTAAAATTAACTCCAGATGGATTAAAGACTTAAACATAAGACCTGGCACCATAAAAACCCTAGAAGGAAATCTAGGCAAAACTATCCAGGACATAGGAGTAGGCAAGAACTTCATGACCAAAACACCAAAAGCATTGGCAACAAAAGCCAAAATAGACAAATGGGACCTAATGAAACTCCACAGCTTCTG
This sequence comes from Callithrix jacchus, assembly GCF_049354715.1. Classification (NCBI taxonomy): domain Eukaryota; kingdom Metazoa; phylum Chordata; class Mammalia; order Primates; family Cebidae; genus Callithrix; species Callithrix jacchus. The sequence goes on along the minus strand of NC_133515.1, from coordinate 56,811,701 downwards.
CACGGCAAAAGAAACAGTCACTAGAGTGGATCAGCAACCAACAGAATGGGAAAAAATTTTTGCAGTTTACCCATCTGACAAAGGGCTGATATCCAGAATTTACAAAGAACTCAAACGGATTTACAGGAAAAAAACAAACAAGCCCATTCAAAAGTGGGCAAAGGATATGAACAGACACTTTACAAAAGAAGACATATATGAGGCCAACAATCATATGAAAAAATGCTCATCGTCAATGGTCATCAGAGAGATGCAAATCAAAACCACATTGAGATACCATCTCACGCCAGTTAGAATGGCGATCATTAAAAAATCTGGAGACAACAGATGCTGGAGAGAATGTGGAGACAAAGGAACACTTTTACACTGTTGGTGGGAGTGTAAATTAGTTCAACCATTGTGGAAGACAGTGTGGCGATTCCTCAAGGCCTTAGAAATAGAAATTCCATTTGACCCAGCAATCCCATTACTGGGTATATATCCAAAAGACTATAAATTGTTCTACTATAAGGATACATGTACACGAATGTTCATTGCAGCACTGTTTACAATAGCAAAGACCTGGAATCAACCCAAATGCCCATTGATAATAGACTGGATTGGAAAAATGTGGCACATATACACCATGGAATATTATGCAGCAATCAGAAATTATGAGTTTGTGTCGTTTGTAGGGACATGGATGAATCTGGAGAACATCATCCTCAGCAAACTGACACAAGAACAGAAAATGAAACACCGCATATTCTCACTCATAGGCGGGTGATGAAAAATGAGAACACATGGACACAGAAAGGGGAGTACTAAACACTGGGGTCTATTGGGGGGAAAAGGGGAGGGCCCGTGGGAGGGGGAGGTGGGGGGGGATAGCCTGGGGATAAATGCCAAATGTGGGTGAAGGGGAGAAGGAAAGAAAAGCACACTGCCATGTGTGTTCCTACGCAACTGTCTTGCATGCTCTGCTCATGTACCCCAAAACCTAAAATCCAATAAAAAATTAAAAAAATAAAGATGATAGAATTCTCAGCTCAACAAGAGAAACTAACATAAATCTGATGACAAAACTGATAAGCAAAACTCAGAAATCGAAGCCTAGAAAATATATGTAATAACCATAAACAAACTATTGGAAAGTTGACTACACTGGAAGGGAAAGGAAATAAGAGTAAGCTGTGTGTGAAGATGAGATGAGTTGGGATATTACCTGTTAGAGTTGCCTGTCTTAGAGCAGAGATCTTCCTCTGTGAAGATCCATGCTGGTTTTAGGTTTGGTGGGAGGAGAGACCTTAGAACTCAACTGTGATGGTTTTGGGGTTTGTTTTGTTTGTTTGTGTTTTTTTTTTGAGATAGAGTCTCACACTCTCACCCAGTCTGCAGTGCAATGGTGAGATCTCGACTTACCGCAGCCTCCTCCTCCAGGGTTCTGGTAATTCTCCTGTCTCAGACTCCGGGAGAGCTGAGATTATATAGGTGTGCACCACCACACCCTGCTAGCTTTTGTATTTTTAGTAGAGACGGGGTTTCACCATATTGGCCAGGCTGGTCTTGACTCATGACCTCAGGTGATCTGCCTGCCTTGGTTTCCCAAAGTGCTAGGATTATAGGCATGAGCCACTGTGCCCTACCAATGGTTTCCTTTTGTTAATTTCATTGATGCAGAAAGACTGCATCAATCACTTAAGAGTTGGAAGGGGACTAAACATAACACATAAGAGAAAAGTCATATAATTGCTGGGCACTACCGGGGGCGGTCCATGTGAGGTTATAATCATAAATTAAAAATGTTATTAGTATATTTTTGTGTTTTTCTTGATATTTTATTTTTATATTCATAATATTTTTCTTGACCTGGCTTATTTTTAAAAAAATGATTGTTTAAATTTCATACATGCAAGTCTTAGTTGAGAACGTGAATTGGAACTTTTTTTAAATGTCTTCGTTGTTACTGCTGTAAATTTTAGAAAATTAGTTTTCTGCTTCTTCAGAGACATTAGTTCCCAAATCTACTTTTTAAAACATCTATGGTAATTATAAATATACTTGCAAATACATTGATTTTCTTTTGATCATTCTTATTTTTGGAGAGCTCTGAGCTCTCCAGTGCATATTAGTAGAGCTCTTTTATCATCCAGTTAATTTTCTTTATTTAAATGTAAATTGCAGTTTCACTGGCAGGGGAATGGTGAGTGTGCCCACTAAGATTTCTTTAATGCTGAGGTCTATGTATTAAAAGATTTTTGAAAGAACTGCAATAAAGTGGTTCTCCCAGTTCTAACACTCATCTATTTTTTTTCTGCTTTTATATTGATTTTAATTTTCTTGGAAATCTTATAGAAAACCACACATTTATAATTAAATTCCATCATATAAATCCATAGTCCAAATAGTTTTCTAATTATAAAGGTAAATATTGGTGGGTTATGTTTGGGGAGATGTACTTCCAGTTTTCTCTGTGATAAATAAGACCCATGAAATGTCAGTCTCTTCACACATATTCCACTTTTTCCATTCATAATATATATCTACACATAGACATCAAATAGGGGAGCAAATAAAATTACTCATAACCTATGCTCAAAGCATAAGTAGGAGACAAAATAATAACAACAAGAACTTTGATACACATATAAGTACAAAAATAAACATCAAAACCCAGCAGAGTCTTGAGTCGTCACAAAACAGAAAGGGAAATGATGATTGGTAGGAGACAGTGAAGAGAAAATGGGCATCCATTAGTGTTGGAACACAGAAGAAATCTTTCTCACTTGAGAAAGTGTGACATGTATGCTCATTTAAGAACACTGAAAACAAGTCTGAAACAGGAATCAGACCACTGGCAACTAGGAAATCTTTTGAGGGAGAGATGAAAACATTTCATGAGAACATGATCCTGGGGTGCTTGGTGTTAGCAGAAACAAAGAAAGAAACCACAGTAAAGAACCACACTCCTGTGAAAGAATAAATCCTCCCCTAGCCATAAAAGGGGTCCATTTGGTATAGTAACTGCACTTCACTTAACCAACAGTAAAGCACACCTCTGAATGTTAGAAAACTGTTAAACCCCTATCTCACGCCATTCCTTTTACTGCTGGTGCAGAAAAATATGAAATACTTAGAAAGGTACTGAACACCAGGCAATATTAATAAATAGCAGTAGAAGAAACAGACCATGAAAATTTAAAGATTCTTCGTCAACTTCCACTATGAAGCAGAAAAACCTTTAGCATGACAATTCTACCTGATTTAAATATGCATAAACAGAAACATACAAATATAAAAGGCCACACATTTCAAATAAAAATTTTTAAAAATCAAAATCAAAAGTGAAGAAAAAGGAAAGAAATTGAGGAAAAAACAAAATTATTTCAGAAATATTAAAAGAATAATAAGAAAGGTTAGATTTGATAGAAAAAGTCAAAAAAATTTAATATGTGAATCAGTAGTTAAAAGTAGAAATGTTAAATAAAAATGAATGTGGTCATAAAAAAATGATAGCTGCATAAACAAGCTAAATTTATCCAACATATATTTAATTAGAGAGCCTAAATAGTAAAAAGTATTATGGAAAATAACTAATATGTAAAACATGTAATTAAAAACTTTTAAAAATAAAGGAAATTCTGCACTGATCTTTGAAAGTTCTGTGTACTTGGGAATAACTGAAATATTTCAGCCAATTCTGAGAATATTCTAAGTAAAAAATGTAATAATAAAGAAAAAATAATTTTTATTTTGTAGATATATAACTAACTCACTATTAGAAAATGCAATAATTTTAAACAACTCAAGAAAGTTTGAACTAAAATTCTTATATGTGATCAATCTGTATGATATGAAGTCTACAAAAAGATAGCTTAAGACCTGAAAAGACTCAGGAGGAACACTCTGCCTTGAGGCTTCTGAGGATGAGCTTGCTCCCATCACAGGTTACCTGGAGGTTTCAAAAAAAAAAAAAGAAAGAAAGAAAAGTGGTCAGAGGGGGCTGATAATAAATGTTAAACTCTTTGAATTTTAAGTATTAATCTAAAATCAAAGTGGACTATATGTAAATGTTATGTATTTATGTATAAAGTAGAAATGATATAGCCCCCAAAATGGGGGAGAAATAAGAAAGAAAGAAGGGAAAGTAGGATGAATTTTTGGATATGCACAAAGAATGGTATACTGAAGTGGGCTCAGATGAGTTTGAAAGAAGTGATTATGCAAATTTGTCTTTCTGTCCCTGAATGCATTTAGTGACATCATGTTGGTTGCTTGACATAGGCCATAGTGGGAATATTTCCATCATTGAAATCAACACACCATAGCTTTTTCTCTCCCAACTCCTGTGAATATCAGTTGGTAAAGATTTACAAGTATTCCATTGTGCATAGATATTAGGTCGGTAATAAAAAAAATTTAAAATTAATAAACCAAATAATATGTTCAAGTTAAAAAAAGAAGAAAAAGGAAAAGAATGAAGAAGAGGAGAAACAGAAAGAGAAAGACTAAGAGAAATATAAAAGTCATTAATATAAAGATAATAACTAGTTAAAACTACAAATCCTCCAGATTCCAAATTAAATGTCCAATTTAGCAAAAACAGAATCAAACATAATAAACATAACAAAATCTACATAGCTGTAATACATAAATCTTAGTTCGAACACAATAGTCACAGGATAAATACAAATAGACTTACTAAATCTATTAACAGAAAAAGGTTTTCTGATCTGGATACAAAGAGAAGCCCAGTTAAATGCCCTATAATTGCTACTGCAGATAGACTAAATAAATCTATTTAAAAAGATTTTGCAAAAGGTGTGGTGGGCAGGAATTGGGGGCTGTGGCAGAATAAGTCTACCAGGAAAATGCAAACATTAAGAAAAGAGTGGTTTTGGTCCTGATAACAGAGAAAGACCAATTCAAGACAAAAAGCATGAAATGAGGCAACAAATGTCATTTAATAATGATTAAGACTGCAATTCACAGCAGATATATAAGAATTATCAATATCTATGCCTATGCAACAAATATAGAAAGAAAAAATATTTTTAAAATCAGGGATTAATAAAAACAAAACCACAAATAGAGATTGCAATCACTTCATGAAAGGTCAAGTGACCTCAAACAATATCACAAATAAGGTAAGTCTTGAATTTTATAATTTGATAATAAATAACAGTTTATAAACATACTCTGACCATTTACAAAACATGGCAACCTCTAAAATACCTCTATAATTTCTGGGAATAAGAGAAAATGTCAACATTATATCATCTCAAAGCAATAAAAAGGGATGAAAAAACATAAATGAAATGATCCTTCTTTGTGTAATATTTTAAAATCATTATTAACCAACCTTTGTATAAATGATGACTAAAATAAAATGTAGAGAATTTCATAAAATTAGTGATCTTGAAACCCTACAAATTACAACATTTTTGTGGTCCAACTAAAGAAGTGATCATAGGAGAATTTGTAGCCTTAAATACTAATATAAATGAAAGCTAAATAAAATAATTGAAAACATTTTCTTCTCAAAATGTGAAATAAATGAACAAGCAATTAGACTACAAAAAGGGAAAAATTTGATATAAAAAGTACAGGAACGAATGAGATAAAAGCGAGAAAAAGGAGTAGAAATGAAAACATAAAAGCAAAAACATAGTTTTTCAGTCAATAAATAGGCAAAAATAAATAAATAATTCAATCAAGTAAAAACAAAGTACAAGTGTAGGGAATAACTAAATTAAAAAAAATAACTAAAGTAAATTAAAGGAAATAACTATTAAAGAATGACAATTACAAATTGATAGACAAGATAGACCTGTTTCACAGAAATCTATGTAAAAACATTTGAAAATCTATGTAAGAATGTTTGATGAAATAAATAATCTCTTAAAAAAAATACAATCATGAAAATTTACCCTAGGAGGTAATGACAGTATATACACGAATTGTAAATGTCCATACACCTACATATCACAATAAATGACTCTGAATATTCACAAAACATGGCAATATTTAAGGTCGCCAATATTCTGTATAGAAGTAACAAATATTCTGTATAGAAAAATTTCAAATAATACAAGTAGAGTTCAGCAGTTCCCACTTCCCTTGAGAGGACTCATTGTCAATGAACACAGTAGGCAAAGAACCAAATAATAACTCTACAGATAAGAAACGTAACAAGTATTGCCTTAACCAAACAATTAAAGTTAGCATCATCAGTGACGTCAAGTGGATATCATGTATGACCTGAAATTAAAAATATATTACCCACATAGTAAAAGACTTGTACATTAAGAATTACAAAACTCTGATGAAAAAAATTAGAGGAGATACAAATCAATGGAAAGATATCCTGTTTTCATAAATTAGAAGACTTAATTTTGTTAACACTCCATATAATATCCAAAGCTATCTATAGATTCAATGTGTTTCCTATCAAAATATCAATTACATTTTCACAGTGATAGAAAAATAATTCTAAAATGCATATGGAAGCACAAAAGACCCTAGATAGCCAAAGTAATCTTGAGAAAGAAAAACAAAGCTGAAGGTATCACAATTCTGACTTCAGAATATATTCCAAAGCAACAGTAGTAAAAGTAGTATGGCAATGGCATAAAAAACAGACATATGGATTGATGGAACAGAATAGAATAGATATCTAAGAAATAAACCTTACCCTTATTCTATCAATTAATCTTTGACAAGGTTGACACTAAGAATACACAATGAGGAAAGAATAGTATCTTCAACAAATGGTCATGGGAAAACTGTGTATCTACACACAAAATAATGAAATTGGGCTACTTTTTTGCATTATACACAAAAGTCAGGTCAAAGTTTATTAAAGATTTAAACAGAAATCTTAAAAGTCGAAAAATCTTAGAATAAGAGAGAGAAAAAGATTTATGGCATTGGTCCAGACAATAATTTCTTGAATATGAGACAAAAAGAACAAGAAACTAAAGTAATAAAAAAAAAAAAAGACACTGGAACTATATCAAACTAAAAGTCATCTGCAAAGCAAAGGAAACAATAAACAAAGTAAAGGCAATCGCCAGAGTGGGAAAAAGTATTTGCAAGTCATATATCTCATAAAGAGTTAACATTTATAACTGCTACAAAGAGAATAAAATACCTATAAAAACAACTTACAAAGGACTTGAAGGATCTCTTCAAGAACTACAAATCACTGCAAGGACATAAGAGAGGATAGAAACAAATGGCAAATATTCCATGCTCATGGATAGGAAGAATTAATATTGTAAAAATGGTCATACTGCCTAAAGTAATTTATAGATTCAATGCTATTCTCATCAAGCTACTAGTGACTTTCTCCACATAATCAGAAAAAACTACTTTAAATTTTATATGGAATCAAAAAGGCTATATAGCCAATGAACAAAATTCAAAGCAAATGAACAAAACTGAAGGCATCACCCTATCTGACTTCAAACTATGCTCTGAGGCTACAGTAACCAAAACAGCATGGTACTAGTATCAAAACAGATATATAGTCCAATGGAACAGAACAGAGACCTCAGAAATAACATCACACATCTACAACTATTTGATCTTCAACAAACCTGACAAAAACAAGTAATGGGGAGAGGATTCCCTATTCAATAAATGTTGCTGTGAAAACTGGCTAGCCATATAGAGAACACCAAAACTGAACCCCTTCCTTTAAACTTATACAAACGATAACTCAGGATGGATGAAATGTAAAACCCCAAATCATAAAGCCATCGAAGAAAACCTAGGCAATACCATTCAGGACACAAGCATGGGAAAAGACTTCATGACACCAAGAGCAATTGCAACAAAAGCCAAAATTGATAAATGGATTAAACTAAAGAACTTCAGCACAGTAAAAGAAACTAGCATCAGGGTGAACAGGCAACCTAAAGAATGGGGAAAATTTTTGCAATCTACCCACTGACAAATGTCTAATATACAGAATCTACTAAGAACTAAAACAAATTTACAAGAAAAGAACAAACAATCCCATGAAAATGTGTGCAAAGGATATGAATAGATGTTTCTTAGAAGAAGACACTTATGTGGCCAAAAAACATATGCAAAAAAGAGCACATCAAAACCACAATGAGATACTATCTCACACCAGTGAGAATAATGATTATTAAAAATTCAGAAAACAATAGATGTTGCTGGGGCTGTGGAGAAATAGAAATGCTTCAACACTGTTGGTGAGAGTGTAAATTAGTTTAACCATTGTGAAAGACAGTGCAGCGATTACTCAAGGATCTAGAACCAGAAATACCACTCGACCTGGCAATCCCATTACTGGGTATATACCCAAAGGATTATAAATTATTCTACTATAAAGACACATGCACACATGTATTTATTGCAGCACTATTTACAATAGCAAAGACTTAGAACCAACCCAAATGCCTACCAATGATAGGCTGGATAAAGAAAATGTGGCACATATACACCATAGCATACTATGCAACCATGAGAAGAATGAGATCATGTCCTTTGCAGGGACATGAATGAAGCTGGAAGCCATCATTCTCAGCAAACTAACACAGGAACAGAAAACCAAACACACGTTTTTACTCATAAGTGGAAGTTGAACAATGAGAACACGTGGACACAGGGAAGGGAACAAAACACACCAAGGCCTATTGTGGGGTGGGTGGAAAGTGGAGAGAGAGTTTTAGAACAAATATCTAATGCATGCAGGACATAAAATCTGGATGATGGTTTGATAGGTACAGCAAACTACTGTGACACATGTATACCTATGTAACAAACCTGCACATTCTGCACATGTATCCTGGAACTAAAAGAAGCGAGAGAGATTAAGAGAGAGAGAGAGAGAGAGAGAGAGAGAAAGAGAGAGAGAGAGAGAGAGAGAGAGAGAGAGAGAGAGAGAAGAGTTAATATTCAAAATATATTAAAAATGATTATAACTAATACTAAAACAAAAAACAAATCCAAATAACTTTATTATAAAATGGGCAAAACATTTGAACAGACATTTTTCCAAAGACATACACATGGTCTACAGATATGTGAAAAGATGCTCAACATAACTTACAATCAGGAAAGTGCAAATCTAAACCACAATAATATGTCACCTCACACTTGTTAGGATGACCATTATAAAAGGAAATAAAAAGTATTTGTGAGGATGTGGAGAAATTGGAATCCTTGTACCTTTCTGGTTGAAATATAAAATGTTTCAGCAACTATAGAAACAATATGGAGATTCCTCAACAATGTTTAAATAGAACTAATTTATAACCTAGCAATTTCACTTCTGAATATATATACAAATAATTCAAATCAGTATATTAAAGAGATATCTCTAATCTCATGCTCACTGCAGTGTTATTCACAATGGCCAAGATATGGAGAAAATCTAAATATCCATGGATAGATGAATAGATATATTGCATTGTATACATAGAATGAAATTTTATTCACCCTTAAAAAAATTGAACTCTGCCATTTTGAGGAACATAGAGGAGGCTGAAGCACATTATGTTAAGTAAAATTAGCCAGTCACAGGAGAAATACTTCATGATTTCACTTCTGTGATGTAACTAAAATAATCAAGTCAGACACAGAGAGCGGAATTGTGGTTGTCAGGGCCTAAGTTGAAGGCAACTGGGGAGTTGCTCTTCAATATATGAAAGGATATAGAGGTATATATAGGATATAACACATAGGATATATACATATATAAAGGGTATATAAAGAATATAAAGAGATATAAAGTTTTAATTATACAAGGTGAATATGTTCTAGAGATTTGCTGTTCAATATTTTGCCTGTATTTAGTAATATTATGTTGTGCACTTAAATGTGTCTTAGGAGGGTAGGTCTTATGTTAACAATTCCTTCTACAATAAAAAGAAAAGAAGTGTATGTGGGAAAATAAGCCTCTAAGTATATGTATGAAAATTCAAAAGAAGAAAAGCAATAAAGAATAAGAGAACTAAATATAGTACATACAAACTCCCTATAATTAAAAGAACATACTAATGCAGAAATATACCAAGAAACCACTTGAACAGAACAGACATTCCAAATATAGGCCAATGTGCATATTAAATTTTAGTACATGGTAAAGGAGGCATCTCACATCAGTTAGGTGTTTAGTAGTTTTTAAAATTCACCAAGTTTTGAAACATAAGGAGTCGGCTGGATAACATTAAGAGTGAATTCACACCTGATATAATTCTAAAGAAAAATTTCCAAATAGATCTGAAATATAAATACCAAGCAGAAGAGAAAAAAATGATAATTTATTACTGTGGTGGAAGAAGGCATTTCCTTTTTTTGTTGTTAAAATCCACAAGCAATAAAAATTTATAATTTAACTACTTGAAAAAATATTTTCATAGAAAAAGTCATAAGCAAAGTCAAAAGAAAAAAAGAGGAAATATTTTCCACTAATATTACATTAAGAGGAGAAAAAGGCTAATCTACTTGATATATAATGAGCATTTTTAAATCTTTTAAAACAAAATCTCATAGATAAGTAGATCCTCAAATATACAAACCCATGAGGAAACAGTTTACAAAATAAGATTTACATTCAAAAAAGCTAACATTTGAACATTTAAAAAACATTCAACTTTTCTCATAATAAAATATGAAGATTAAAATTAGACTTACATCTCATTTCTCACAAAATTAGCAAAAAGTTTAAAACTAAACAACATGCTCTCTTGATATGTTATAAGAAAATAGTCATCTCATTTGTTCATGTGGGAGTGAAAAGTTGGACAACACATATGAGAAATTTGGCAACTAACACAAAATTACCCTTTGCTACTTCTAAAAATTTATGTTAGCTACTTCATACTATGAAATAACATATGTTCAAAGTTATTTGCAATGGTATTGTATGTAAAAGCAAATATTAGAAAAATACTGATATTTGTAGGAAACAGGATAAACCAACAATTATGAAGTAATAATAATTAGAAAGATTCACATTAGCTCATAGGGACTAATTTCAGGATACAGTGTTAAGTAAATGTAAGTATTTAAAAGTATAAGAAACCCCAAGTATATTTCTATATTTGATTTCAGTGAAAACCCCCGGTATCTTAATTTTTTTTCTATTACATTTAAATTATCTCACATGGAGTTTGAACTTGTAATCAAAGAATGTCGATTAATACACTAAGAAAATTCTTAATGTATAGGATAACATCCACATTCACATTTTTCATTTTCCAAGAAAAGGTGAAATCACAAATAGATCTTTGAGAAATCACCTACTCAATTTGATATAGCTCCAACAACCTCAAGGGGATTCAGTGTTGAAGGAAGCAATTTTCTTTTTTTTTAATCTCATTTTTTCTTATTTTCCGTGTCTTTTTGTTGTTGTTGTTTACTCTATGATCATCTTGACAAATGTCAACTTTTACATAAATGTTTACATGTCAAGTGATAAGAATGAGATTAAGACATATATATGTTCTCTAGAAAGCCAAACTATATATATTAGTGTTGAAATAAGTAGCTAAGATTTACTAAGAAAGAAATACAATAATTTCTTAAAATATAAAGCTTCCTGAGATTATATTTGGAAATAAAAAATAAAATATGCCTTATTAACTTTTTTAAAAGAACTACATTTTGCTGGTGGGAAATTACTATTTCTGAAAGGTTAGAATGTTATTTTGGAATGCTCATGGCAACGATGATCACATTGACACTGGTTTGACTATCTCCAGGTTGGGAGCAGGGATCAGATGGGAAAGGTAATTATAAGCCCCTTGAGGTAATTTACTCTGACCCTTTAATGTCCGATGGTACATTAATGAGGCAATTAAAATCTCTAGGCTGAAAAGCAAGTTAGGTTATATTACAACCAAAGTTAGTAAAGAAAAACCAAATAGAGTATTCTTAACAGAATGTACTCCTCTTACGTGACACTACACTTAGACAAGGTAACATTCAAGATGCCAAATGTGGGTGAAGGGGAGAAGAAAAGCAAAGCACACTGCCATGTGTGTACCTACGCAACTTTCTTGCATGCTCTGCTCATGTACCCCAAAACCTATAATCCAATAAAAAATTTAAAAAAAAAAAGATGTTTTTTAATAAAGCCTCTACGTTTTCCTACTTTATACACCCTGTTTTACCTCTCTATGTTAATAACCAAATTTCTCAAAAAGTATCAAGGGAAAATTTGAATTTGTGTCTTTTGGAAAGAAATTTAGCTCATATTTAGTCCTGAGAATCTGATTCTCAGGAACTTTATGTCCCTTGTCAGTTCTATGCATCTATCTATGTATCTATGTATCTATATATCTATTTATCTATGTATCATCCATCTATTATCTATTTAATTTATTTTATTATTTTAGGTTCAGCGAGTATATGTGCAGGTTTGTTACATGGCTAAACTGTGTGTAACCTAGGGTTGGTATATGAATAAACCTGTTACCCATGTAATGAGCATAGTTTAAATCTCTTAGAAAATATCTAGGAAATGGTGATCAAGTACATTTTGCTTCTTGTACAGCATACACTTTTGCTTCTACAAGCTATATATACAAATAAACCTTCCCTGGAAATAATTTAACAGGTATCTTAGCTTTATCCATTTTGAGAGGGTAATAGAAAAAGTTTCCTGAACACTCCAAGATAGTCAAAAGTGCTTTCAGAGGAAAAAGCTCATTTACATATTCTGACATATCTTGTAAGTGCAAATTATTAGCAAGCATAATTATCTTGGAATTCATATCTATTTGGTAGTATAGGAAAACGTTAAAAAAAGAGAGAAAAGTAAACTTCTACCTATGAGGAAAAAAGAATGAGAAAAGTATGATGTTAAGTGTGAAAGGACTTGACTAACTACATGTTTATAATTTATCCTCAGATATTCCAAAAATGTAAGATGTTATCTAAATAAATGCTCTTTAGTTTTATAATAGTCAATTGACTTGAGAGTATGTGGAAATATTCTCCATTTTCTCTGATTAAAATATTTTAATTTGTTAAATTATTATTCCTTGTTGAGACAGAATCTCACTCTATTGCCCGGGCTGCAGTGCAGTGGTGTGATCATGGCTCACTGTAGCCTTGAATTCCCAGGCTTAAGTGACCCTCTTGCCTCAGCCACCCAGGTAGCAGGGACTAAAGGCATGCATCACATTCCCATATAGTTAAATATTTTTTTTTCTTCTTCTTTTTATTGCATTTTAGCTTTTGGGGTACATGTGCAGAACATGAAAGATAGTTGCATAAGTACACACATGGCAGTGTGTTTTGCTGCCTTCCTCCCCTTCATCCACATTTGGCATTTCTCCCCAGGCTATCCCTCCCCAGCTCCACCCCCACTGTCCCTCACCTATTCCCCCCAATAGACCCCAGTGTATAGTACTCCCTTCCCTGTGTCCATGTGTTCTCATTTTTCCTCACCCGCCTATGAGTAAGAATATGCGGAATTTCATTTTCTGTTCTTGTGTCAGTTTGCTGAGAATGATGTTCTCCAGATTCATCCATGTCCCTACAAAGGACATGAACTCATCATTTTTGATTGCTGCATAATATTCCATGGTGTATATGTGCCACATTTTCCCAGTCCAGTCTATCATTGATGAGCATTTGGGTTGGTTCCAGGTCTTCGCTATTGTAAACAGTGCTGCAATGAACATTCGTGTGCATCTGTCCTTATAGTAGAATGATTTATAGTCCTTTGGATATATACCCAGTAATGGGATTGCTGGGTCAAATGGAATTTCTATTTCTAAGGCCTTGAGGAATCACCACACTGTCTTCCACAATGGTTGAACTAATTTACACTCCCACCAACAGTGTAAAAGTGTTCCTATTTCTCCACATCCTCTCCAGCATCTGTTGTCTCCAGATTTTTTAATGATTGCCATTCTAACTGGCGTGAGATGGTATCTCAATGTGGTTTTGATTTGCATCTCTCTAATGACCAGTGATGATGAGCATTTTTTATATGTTTGTTGGCCTCACGTTTGTCTTCTTTTGTAAAGTATTTGTTCATATCCTTTGCCCAATTTTGAATGGGCTTGTTTGTTTTTTTCCTGTAAATCTTTTGAGTTCTTTGTAAATTCTGAATATCAGCCCTTTGTCAGATGGGTAAACTGCAAAAAATTTTTCCCATTCTGTTGGTTGCCGATTTACTCTAGTGACAGTTTCTTTTGCCATGCAGAAGCTGTGGAGTTTGATTAGGTCCCATTTGTCTATTTTGGCTTTTGCTGCCAATGCTTTTGGTGTTTTGGTCATGAAGTCCTTGCCTACTCCTATGTCCTGAATGGTTTTGCCTAGATTTTCTTCTAGAGTTTTTATGGTGCCAGGTCTTATGTTTAAGTCGTGAATCCATATGGAGTTAATTTTAGTGTAAGGTGTCAGGAAGGGGTCCAGTTTCTGCTTTCTGCACATGGCTAGCCAGTTTTCCCAACACCATTTGTTAAACAGGGAATCCTTTCCCACTTGCTTGCTTTGTCAGGTTTATCAAAGATTGTATAGTTGTAGATAGGTTGTGTTGCCTCCAGTGCCTCTGTTTTGTTCCATTGGTCTATATCTCTGTTTTGGTACCAGTACCATGCTGTTTTGATTACTGTAGCCTTGTAGTATACTTTGAAGTCCAGGAGTGTGATGCATCCTGCTGTGTTCTTTTTGCTTAGAATTGACTTGGCTATGCGGGCTCTCTTTTGGTTCCATATGAAGTTCATGGTGGTTTTTTCCAGTTCTGTGAAGAAAGTCAGTGGTAGCTTCATGGGGATAGCATTGATTCTGTAAATTAATTGGGGCAGTATAGCCATTTTCACGATATTGATTCTTCCTAACCCATGAACATGGAATGTTTCTCCATCTGTTTGTGTCCTCTCTTATTTTGTTGAGCAGTGGTTTGTAGTTTTCCTTGAAGAGGTCCCTTACGTTCCTTGTAAGTTGAATTCCTAGGTATTTTATTCTTTTTGTAGCAATTGTGAATGGCAGTTCATTCTTGATTTGGCTCTCTTTAAGTCTGTTATTTGTGTATAGGAATGCTTGTGATTTTTGCACATTGATTTTGTATCCTGAGACATTCCTGAAGTTGCTAATCAGTTTCAGGAGTTTTTCGACTGAGGTGATAGGGTCTTCTAGGTATACTATCATGTCATCTGCAAATAGAGACAATTTCGCTTCCACCTTTCCTATTTGAATGCACTTTATTTCTTTTTCTTGCCTGATTGCTCTGGCTAGAACTTCCAGTACTATATTAAATAGGAGTAATGAGAGAGGGCATCCATGTCTAGTGCCGGATTTCAAAGGGAATGCTTCCAGTTTTTGCCCATTAAGTATGATATTGGCTGTTGGTTTGTCGTAAATAGCTTTTATTACTTTGAGATATGTTCCATCAATACCGAGTTTATTGAGGGTATTTAGCATAAAGGGCTGTTGAATTTTTTTCAAATGCCTTCTCTGCATCAATTGAGATAATCATGTGGTTTTTGGTTTTGGTTCTGTTTATGTGGTGAATTATGTTCATAGACTTGTGTATGTTGAACCAGCCTTGCATCCTAGGGATGAATCCTACCTGATCATAATGGATAAGTTTTTTGATGTACTGTTGCAATCGGTTTGCCAGTATTTTATTGAAGATTTTTGCATCTATGTTCATCATGGATATTGGCCTGAAGTTTTCTTTTCAGGCTGAGTCTCTGCCAGGTTTTGGTATCAGGATGATGTTGGTCTCATAAAATGATTTGGGAAGGATTCCCTCTTTTTGGATTATTTGGAATAGTTTCAGAAGGAATGGTACCAGCTCCTCTTTGTGTGTCTGGTAGAATTCGGCTGTGAACCCATCTGGACCTGGGCTTTTTTTGTGTGGTAGGCTCTTAATTGCTGCCTCGACTTCAGACCTTGTTATTGGTGTATTCATAGTTTTGGCTTCCTCCTGGTTTAGGCTTGGGAGGTTGCAGGAGTCCAGGAATTTATCCATTCTTCCAGGTTTACTAGTTCATGTGCATAGAGTTGTTTGTAACATTCTCTGATGTTGGTTTGAATTTCTGTGGAATCTGTGGTTATTTTCCATTTGTCGTTTTTTATTGCATCTATTCGGTTGTTCTCTCTTTTCTTTTTTATCAGTCTGGCTAGTGGTCTATTTGTTGATCTTTTCAAAAAAACCAGCTCTTGGATTTATTGATTTTTTAAGGGTTTTTCGTGTCTCAATCTCCTTCAGTTCTGCTCTGTCATAGTTATTTCTTGTCTTCTGCTAGGTTTTGAGTTTTTTTGATCTTGCTCCTCTAGCTCTTTCAATTTTGACAATAGGTGTCAATTTTGGATCTCTCCACTCTTCTCATGTGGGCACTTATTGCTATATGTTTTCCTCTGGAGGCTGCTTTAAATGTGTCCCAGAGATTCTGGTATGTTGTGTCTTCATTCTCATTGGTTTCAAAGAACTTCTTTATTTCTGCCTTCATTTAATTGTTTATCCAATCAACATTCACGAGCCAGTTGTTCAGTTTCCAAGAAGCTGTGTGGTTCTGAGTTAGTTTCTGAATTCTGAGTTCTAAGTTGATTGCACTATGATCCGAGAGATTGTTTGTTATGATTTCAGTTGTTTTGCATTTTCTGAGGAGTGCTTTACTTCCAATTATGTGGTCAATTTTAGAGCAGGTGTGATGTGGTGCTGAGAAGAATGTATATTCTGTGGATTTGGGATGGAGAGTTCCATAAATGTCTATCAGGTTTGCTTGTTCCAGGTCTGAGTTCAAGCCCTGGATATCCTTGTTAATTTTCTGTCTGGTTGATCTGTCTAATACTGACAGTGGAGTGTTAAAGTCTCCCACTATTATTGTGTGGGAGTCTAAGTCTCTTTGTAAGTCATTAAGAACTTGCCTTATATATCTGCGTGCTCCTGTATTGGGTCTATATATATTTAGGATCGTTAGCTCTTCTTGTTGTATTGACCCTTTTACCATTATGTAATGACCTTCTTTGTCTCTTTTGATCTTCGTTGCTTTAAAGTCTATTTTATCAGAGACAAGAATTGCAACTCCTGCTTTTTGTTGCTCTCCATTTGCTTGGTAAATCTTCCTCCATCTCTTTATTTTGAGCCTTTGTGTATCCTTGCATGTGAGATGGGTTTCCTGGATGCAGCACATCAATGGGTTTTGGCTTTTTATCCAATTTGCCAGTCTGTGTCTTTTGATTGGTGCATTTAGCCCATTTACATTTAGGGTTAATATTGTTATGTGTGAATTTGATACTGCCATTTTGATGCTAGCTCACTGTTTTGCCCATTAGTTGATGCAGATTCTTCATTTTATTGATGTTCTTTAGCATTTGGTATATTTCTGGTATGACTGTTACTGGTTGTTCCTTTCTATGTGTAATGCCTCTTTCAGGAGTTCTTGTAGAGCAGGCCTGGTGGTGACAAAATCTCTGAGTACTTGCTTGTTTGCAAAGGATTTTACTTTTCCTTCACTTATGAAGTTCAGTTTGGCTGGATATGAAATTCTGTGTTGAAAGTTCTTTTCCTTAAGGATGTTGAATATTGGCCCCCACTCTCTTCTTGCTTGTAGAGTTTCTGCCGAGAGATCTGCTGTGAGTCTGATGGGCTTCCCTTTGTGGGTCACCCGACCTTTCTCTTTGGCTGCCCTTAGTATTTTCTCCTTCATTTCAACCCTGGTGAATCTGACGATTATGTGCCTTGGGGTTGCTCTTCTTGTGGAATATCTTTGTGGTGTTCTCTGTATTTCCTCGACTTTAATATTGGCCTGCTTTGCTAGGTTGGGAAATTTTCCTGGATAATATCCTGAAGAGTATTTTCCAGCTTGGATTCATTCTCTTCATCACATTCTGGTACACCTATCAAACGTAGGTTAGGTCTCTTCACATAGTCCCAAATTTCTTGGAGACGTTGTTCATTCCTTCTTGCACTTTTTTCTCTAATCTTGGTTTCTTGTTTTATTTCGTTGAGTTGATCTTTGACTTCTGATATTCTTTCTTCTGCTTGGTCAATTCGGCTGTTGAAACTTGTGCATGCTTTGCGAATTTCTCATGTTGTGGTTTTCAGCTCCTTCAATTCATTCATATTCCTCTCTAAGTTGTCCATTCTTGTTATCATTTCCTCGAATCTTTTTTTCAAATCTTTTTTCAAGGTTCTTAGTTTCTTTGCACTGATTTACAACATGTTCTTTTGGCTCACGGAAGTTTCTCATTATCCACCTTCTGAAGTCTGATTCCGTCATTTCGTCACACTCATTCTCTGTCCTGCTTTGTTCCCTTGCTGTTGAGGAATTTTGGTCCTTTGCAGGAGGTGAGGTGTTTTGGTTTCGGGTGTTTTCCCCCTTTTGCGCTCGTTTCTTCCCAACTTTGTGGATTTATCCACCTGTCGTCTGAGTAGTTGCTGACTTTCGACTGGGTCTCTGAGTGGACACCCAGATTGTTGATGATGAAGTATTTCTGTTTCTTAGTTTTCCTTCTAACAGTCTAGCCCCTCTGCTGTATGACTGGTGAGGTCCACTCCAGGCCCTACTTGTCTCAGGTACACCTGTAGCAGGTACAGAACAGTGCGGGATGCTACCAGTTTCTTCTTCTGCTATCTTTGTCCCAGAATGATGCCCACCAAATGTCAGTCTGATCAGTCCTTTCTGAGGTTACTCTGTGGATATACAGGGGTCAGGGAGCTGCTTGAGGAGACGGTCTGTACTTTATAGGAGCTCAAGTGCTGAGCTGTGAGCTCCATTGTTCATTCAGGGCTGTTAGGCAGGTGCGTTTAAGTCTGCTACAGCAGAACTTATAAAACCCCTTTTTTTCCTCAGATCCTCTGTCTCGGGGAGTTAGGGCTTTCTTTATGAGTATCCAATGCACTTTCCAGCCCAGCTAGGAGGCAGTCTAGTCACTATTTGCCTGCCGAGGCTCCACCCTGCTACCATGGGGTATGCCCTGTTGCCATGGGCTCTGCCCTACTGTTGTGGGCTCCGCCCTGTTACCGTTGGCTCCATCCTGTTGCCATGGGCTTCACCCTGCTGTCATGGGCTCTGCCCTGTTGGCAGAGTCTCTCTGTTATGGTGGGTTGCCTCGGCTATGGCAGGCTGTGTCAGCAATGGGAGTGTACCTCAGTAGGGGCAGAATGCCTTGGTAATGGCAGATGCCCCTCCCCCACCAAGCTGCACCATCCTGGAGTCTGCTGTGCCCACAGTGAAACTCTCAACCCCAAGTGTTTTGAATCACTGTTTTGTTTGTGCCTGTGGGGGTGGGACCCACTGAGCCTAATCACCTGGCTCCCTGCCTCAGAGCCCTTTACCTTTTTTTTTTTTTTGTAAGTTGAACGGTTGACTCTCTACCAGGTGTTTCAGTCACCTGCTGATAGGGCACTGGGCTCAAATGTTGCTTCCTGGGAATCTCCTGCTCTGGCTCACTGTCCAAGTCCCGTTTAATCAGATGGATATGCTAATCTGCCCTCCCAAATCTCGATTGCCAGTTTAACAGGGCACTCAGGCCAGTGCATCTTTGTGCGGAGTGCCACTTGCTGCAGCACCAGCCGAAACGACCGCGCCAGCCGAAAAGGCTGTGCTGGCATCCCGTGTCTCTCCTACACCTGGGAATTTCCCCATTCTTTGGGCAACAAAGATCTGTCTGAAAATGTGGCTTGGACTCACCCTCTGCGCCTTCACTGAGAGCTGAAATCATGAGTTGCTCTTACCATGCCTGAGTCTCCTGCTATCTGCCTTCTGAAATCTTCTTTTTTTTTTTTTTTTTGAGACGGAGTTTCTCTCTTGTTACCCAGGCTGGAGTGCAATGGCGCAATCTCGGCTCATCACAACATCTGCCTCCTGGGTTCAGGCAATTCTATTGCCTTAGCCTCCCAAGTAGATGGGATTAAGGCACGCACTACCGTGCCCAGCTAATTTTTTGTATTTTTAGTAGAGTCAGGGTTTCACCATGTTGACCAGGATGGTCTCGATCTCTTGACCTCATGATCCACCCACCTCAGACTCCCAAAGTGCTGGGATTTCAGGCGTGAGCCACTGCACCCGGCCCTATACTCGGTTTCTTAACATTCTGTGATAAAGAGTCAAATCTAACTTACTGGCTTAGTTAAGAAAAAAACAAGGATAACCTAGAGGAAAAATAAATAAATAAATACTTCAATAAGCTCTGTCCAATTGCATCCCTGGTTCCCCATAGCACTGAGTATGACAAGGTACTGTCCACTCTCTGAGTTCCCAGTTTCATTTGTAATAAATGTGGCGTGAGGAGAGAGCTACCCTCAGAGTCAGAAATTATTTTTTGTTCTCACCATCAACTAGGACTTTCTAACTTTGCTTGGGCCTGTGTTATTTCTGCAGAATATACTTAATAGCTCCAGACAACACAATTTCAGCTGCTCTGTATAGTAATAACTAGTTTCATATTGAACATTGTAAATTACAATTCAATACAGACTTAGAGCTAGGTAAATATATCTCTTGGTTTTCTGACTTTCATTGAAATAAATGGAAGATGTAAGGAATCTAAATAATATTGATGCTGCTTACTTGACATTCTCAAAATAACACCTAGCCACAAGTATTATTTTAAAACTTTATTATCTGTCTAAATCTTGAGACTTGTTTCTGATGAATTCTAAAAGCAGCTCTCAGTATTATGTTTTTAAGATGCTAAATTGTTGTTATAACAGAAATTTTATTAAACCCGAAAATGTTTTAGAGGGATAGGCATTTTCTAGAAATTTTGTACATGGAATAAAAAGTCATAAGATCCTCCCCTGATGACTTACTGAATGCAGTACAAGTTAATTAATCATTTTTTGCTGTCTCTGACATGATAAAGTTGTTTGGCACAAATGAAGGCATATACAAAATTGATGGGCAATTTCTTTAGAATTACAATTGAGATGGGATGAGCTGCCAAGATTTCTTTTATGAAGCAATCTCACAAGTGTCTCTTGGGCTGAAATTCTTGTCAGAAAATGTTTAACTCAGGCTGTGCTACTTGTTTTAAAAATGCATATCTAGTGTACACACCCAGCTGAAATCAGCCAAGAAATGTCAGATTTCTATTCTTAATTATCCAAAATTGAATTAATTCTAATAACATGGAATAAGCCCTTGGATGGGTTAGGAGTCTTGAGTCGTTATCTCAGCTAGACCTCTATTATTCACTGTGTAATCTTTGCCATGACTCCAAACCTGTCTGGTTTTCACTCTCTCAGCTATAAAAGACAAAAGGTGGTTTGAATCACTGGTTTTCCACTTCATAATATGTTTTGGGTTAAATTGTGGTTCTCCCAACATTTATATGTGGAAGCCATAACTCCCAGTACTTCAGAATGTGGTCTTACTGGAAAATAGGGTTGATGCAGATATAATTAGTTAGATCAGAAGGAGGTCATACAAAAGTAGCTTGGGTCCCTTAATCCAATAAAATTAGTTTCAATTAGGAATAGTACAGTAAAATGGGACAACCAGTTAACAAAGAGTGAGAAAAGACATGCCAGTCAATTTCGCTTTGACAGATCAAGATTATGTTTTATCTTGATTATGAAGCATGATATAACTACTCTTTAATTTCAGACAGCACAAGTTTAAAAATTTTTTGGTTTTCTTTAGGAATCATTTATTTTAACTAGCTAAGAATCACAAGTCATATTTTATAAATGATATTTAGTGGGATGAAATTCTAGCATATTCATGCAGATAGGGCTATAGTATGGTAAGTTGAAAATGAGCACCCAAAAATATCCAGATCCTAATCGCTGGAATTTTTAAATATTTTCTTATATAGTAATAAAGATATTATATATATGATTAAATCAAGAACCTTAATATTGAAAGCTGATTATAGATTATCTAAGTTGGTCTTAAATGTAACCACAAGCATCCTAATAAGAAGGTGTCAAAGGGAGATTTCATTCCAAAAGAGGGATAGGAGAGATATAATGACAGAACAAGAGATTGACATGATGCGATTAAGAATTATAAGCCCAGGATTTTGGGAGTCCTCCAAATGCTAAAAAAATAAAAGAAATGAATTCTCTCCGTAGAGCCTCCAAAAAGAATGAGCCCTACTTATACTACCCTTTATTCCAGGGTAACTGGCTTTGAAGTTTTGACTTCCAGAACTTTAAAAGAATACATTTTTTGTTGTTTTAAGCTGCTAAGTTACAGCAAGAGTAAAATAATACATATAACATCTCTCACACTCTTTCTGAATTAGAATTCTTTCCTTTCCCCTTTCTGCATATGTCCCTCTCAATCTAATAGTCAGCTTTAGCCAAATCACTCCAATCTTTTCCAACTCAATGGATTCAATAAGAATGATTCATTCATAGATAGGGAAGCTTTTCCTCTTTGGTCTACTGTGAAAGAGAAAATTTTTATACCTGTTTAACTCAAAGTAATGATGGGTAGATACCTACTATATACATAATTAATTACCAGAAACACTATGAATATGAAATGGGGGTATCATTGAACTATCAACTTAATATATAGCAACAGCACCTACTATTGGATGGTCACCGAGAGAGGGGTTTTGTGAGACCTTTCAAATCATACTAGGTCATATTAGGTGTTGCACAAATTGGAAGATATAAATCAGAGGATGTAAGTTGTCTGAATCATTGAAATTACACTTACTGAAATAAATGTCCATTTCCTTTTTTAACTTAAAAGCAAAAATTGTATGAATTTTAAAAATTCTCAATTTTGAGTCAATGAAAAACACTGCCAACCTATCTGATGATTGTTAGTAATTAGAGTTAAAATGTTCTTTTTAACTTTTATTTTACATTTTAGGGGTACTCATGCAGGTTATAAGATCAACTACATGTCATGGGAGTTTGATGTACAGATTATTTTTTCAACCAGGTAATAATCATAGTGTGCTATAGTTTTTTGATCATCTCCCTCCTCCAACCCTTCACCCCAACATAGGCACTGGTGTCTATTGTTCCCTTTTTTGTGTCCATGTGTACTCAAAATTCAACTCCTATTTATAAGTGAGAACATGGAGTATTTGTTTTCTGTTCATTCATTAGTTTGCTTATAATAATGGTCTCTAGTTTCATCCACATTGCTGTAAAGGACATGATCTCATTCCTTTTTTTGTCTGCATTGTATTCCATGGTGTATATGCACCACATTTTCCTTATCCAGTCTACCATTGATGGACATTTAGGTTGATTCCATGTCTTTTCTATTGTGAATAGGGCTGCAAGGAAGGTACATGTATACATGTCTTTATGGTAGCATAATTTAAATTCCTTTAGTTATATACACAATAATGAGATTGCTGGATCAAATAGTAATTCTGTTTTAAGTTATTTGAGAAATTGTCATGCTGCTTTCCACAATGACTGAACTAATTTACATTCCCACCAGCAGTTTATAAGCATTCCTTTTTCTCCACAACCTCACCAGCATTTGTTATTTTTAATTATTTTAAAGTAGCCATTCTGACTAGTGTGAGATGGTATCTTATTGTACTTTGATTTCCATTTCTCTAATAATTAGTGATGTTGAGCATTTTTTCTTATGCTTGTTGGCCACATGTATGTCTTCTTTCAAAAACTGTCTTTTCATGTCCTTTGCCCACATTTTAATGTAGTTGCTTTTTGCTGTTTAAATACATTATAGACTCTGGGTATTAGATATTTGAGGGGTGCATAGTTCGCAAGCATTTTCTCCCATTATGTAGGTTCTCTGTTTACTCTGTTGATAGTTTCTTTTGCTGTGCAGGAGCTCATTAGTTTAATTAGGTCTCACTTTTGTCAATTTTTGTCTTTGTTGCAATTGCTTTTGGTATCTTCATTATAAAATCTATGCCAGAGCCTATGTCCAGAAAGGTGTTTCCCAGTTTACCTTCCAGGGTTTCTATAGTTTTTCATTTCAGATTTAAGTCTAATCTATCTTGAATTCATTTTGATTTATAGTATATAGAAGTGGCCCAGTTTCAATTTTTTGCATATGCTAGCCAGTTATTCCAGCATCAGTTATTGAATAGGTGTCCTTTCCCCAGGCTTATTTTTGTTGACTTTGTTGAAGATCAGATTGTTGTAGATATATGGCAGTTTTACTGTGCTATGTGTCTATTTTTGTGCCACTACCATGCTATTTTGGTTCCTATAGCCTTATAGTATGCTTTGAAGTCAGATAACATGATGACTTCAGCTTTGTTCTTTTTGCTTAGGGATTGCCCTGTCTATTTGGGCTCTTTTTAAGTTTCATATAAATTTTTAAGAAGTTTTTTAAAATTCTGTGAAGAATGTCATTGGCAGTTTGGTAGGAATAGCATTGAATTTGTAAATTGCTTTGGGCAGTGTGACCATTCTAACATATATTGATTCTTCCTATTCATAATCATGGAATATTTTCCATTGGTTTGTGTCTTTTTTTTATTTCTGTGAACAGTGATTTGTAATTCTCATTGTAGAGATCTTTAACCTCTCTGTTTAGCTGTATTCCTAGGTATTTTATTCTTTTGTAGCTATTGAGAATGGAATTATATTCTTGGCTCTCAGCTTGGATGTTGTAGTATATAGATATGCTACTGATTTTCATACATTTGTTTAGTATCATGAAACTCTGCTGAAGTTGCTTTTCAGATCTATGAGCTTTAGGGCAGAGACTATTTGGTTTTCCAAGTGTAGAATCACATTACCTGCAAACAGAGACAGTTTGACTTCATTTACTCCTATTTGGATACATTTTCTTTCTTTCTGTTGCTTAACTTCTCTGGGTAGGACCTACAGTACCATGTTAAATAAGAGTAGCAAGAGTGAGCATCCTTCTCTTGTTTCAGTTCTCAAGGGAATAGAGTCAAAGTATTTTTTTAAAAAATATATTTCCAAAAAATAAAAATATATTTTCTGCCTTGACTCTACCATTCTTTTTGAAATGGTCATTGCAGGAGATAGTACTCCTGAGACAGGTTAAAAGAAGATTGATTTTATTCAAAAAACTCAAGATTAGCTCTAATAATTTTAATTATTTTGTAAAAAAGGGATTATTTTATTCTGTGGAATAGTAATTTCTTTTATTTCCTGATATAGTAAATAATGTCCATGCATATTCTAATAATGCAATAAAATAAGAAAGAGAAAAATACCAAGAGTTCAAATGGTTAAAACCCCATAATAAAGAGAACATTTCAAAATCAGACAGAAAAAAATAATGTATTACACATAAGGAAAAATGTAGAATGCCTGCTGACTTTATGCTGGGAATAAAGAAATTCAGAAGACAATAAAACAATAACTTTAAAGTGATAAAAAGTATGTCAACACAATTCAACAGCACTTCCCTAAAGGGTCTATTATTCTGTTGAAAATCTTTCAAAGGCAAAACAAAGAAAATTTGTCTCCAGCAGACCTGTACTATAAGAAATGATACAATAAATTCTTCAAGTGGAAAGCTAAAGGTAGCAGAAACTTGTTTCTACACAAAGGAATAAGCATTATTTAAATAGTAAGCAAATGAATAGAAGAAGATAATATTTTCTTTGATTCCTCAAAAAATAACTAACAGTTTAAAGCAAAAATAGCAACAATGTAGCATGCTTTATAACATATGTAAAAATAAAAGAAGTAATAATAATAGTACAAAAATGCAATGGGGTACTAAAGAATGTTGCTAAATTTCTAAATATTTCCCATAGAGTAGAATCATATTATTTGGAGGATAATATAATAATTTAAAGATGTTTTCAGTAAGCATCAGAAAAAACAGTAAAATTAAAAAAAGTATTGGACTATCAGTCAAATAATGAAAATAAAATTGACTACAGCCCCGAAAGATAGAATACTGAAAGCAGACAAGAAAAGAAAGATAAGGAAGAACAAATGTAATACATAGAAAACAAAAAGCAAGATAGTAGACTTCAACACCACTGTATTGATGATTATATTAAATACAAATAAAAATAGTCTTTCAGACTGAATATTTCAAAAAAACAGACCATCTATATGCTATTATAGGAAACACACTTAAAATAAAAACATTGATGTTAAAATTAAAATAATATAAAATATACGTCATGTAAACACCAATTATGAGAAAAATGGGGCTTCGTTAATAGTATATCAAGTAGATCTCAAAAAATAAATATCACTGAGGATAAAAAAATGACATTTTATGATGATAAAACATCTATACACAAGATGAAATAATTCCAAATATGTAATGCTTTCCAATAGTGTGTCAAAACAACATGAGTGAAAAAAACAAACTTGAAGGAGAAATAAAATGCATCTACAATAGTTATTGGTGATTACAACAATAATCTCTCAATAGTAGAGAAAGGCAGTAGACATAAGTTTGTAGGAAAATGTAAGACCTGAACAGCACTATCCAAAGACTTGAAATAATTAAAATTTTAGAACTCTACACTCAACTGCAGCAGAATATACATTCTTTTGAGTGAACATAGAACATTCACAAGGATATCCATATACTAGTTCATGAAATAAAGTAAAGCAAAAATAGAGTTAAATTATAGCTGTAATTTGTAAGAAAAAGATACCTAGATGAAACACAAATATTTTGTGAATAGAAAAAAAAAATAACAGTAAGAAAGCCCAAGGGACAAAGAAGAAATCACTAGGGACATTGGTAAATCTGTTATAATGAATGATATTGAAACACAAAATGCTGAAACTTTATGAATGAAAATAACACAGTACTTAGAGAAAATTTTATAATTTTAAAAATCTATATTAAGAAATACAGGGTCTAAATCAGTTATCTAAGACATTTGCAGCTGGAAAAGAAAGAGCAAAGTAAAACCACCATTAGTAGAAGAAATGAAATCATAAGGCTAAAGTGAACATTACTAAAGTACAAAAATTAGAGAGAAAATAAATGACATTCAAAGTTTTTTTTGGAAAGGATTAATAATATTCACAAATATCTATGTAGACTGATTAATAAAATGAAGATCTAAACGACCAATAGCAAATTATCTTTGTTTGCAGATGACAAATCTTATATTTGGAAACCTGAAGACTCAACTAAAAAACTAGGGGAGGGACAGTGGCAGGTAGGGAGTTGGGGAGGGATAACATGGGGAGAAATGCCAGATATAGGTGATAGATTGGAGGCAGCAAACAACACTGCCATGTATGTTCCTATCCAACAATCCTGCATGATCTGTACATGCACCCCAGAACCTGAAGTGCAATAAAAAAACTGTGAGAATTAATAAACAAATTCAGTAAATTTGCAAGATATAAAAGCAATATATAAAATTAGTATTATTTTTATTTGCCAAAAATGAACAATCTGAAAAGGAAATTTAAAAGTAATCTCATTTATAGTAGCCACACACAAAATTAAATACCCAAGAATTAACTAAAAAAGTGAAAGGACTCTATAATGGAAAGTGTAAAACACTGATGAAAGCAATTGAAAAGAACACCAAAAAATAAAAAAGAATATTCCATGTTTATGTATTAAAAGAACCAATACTGTTAGAATGTCCTTACTACCCAAAGCAGTCACAGATTCTATGCAATCCCCATGAAATACCAATGACATTCTTACAGAAACAGAAACAACATTCTTAAAATATAAATGAAACCATGAAAGACCCAGAATAGCCTAAGCTATGCTAAGCAAAAAGAACAAGACTGGAGGAAGCACAGTATATGACCTCAAATTATGCAATAGAGCTATAGTAATCAAAACAGCATAGTACTGGCATAAAAACAGACACCTATAAAAAAGAATAGAGAACCCAGAAACAAATCCACACACCCACAGAAAATTCATTTTTAAACAAAGGTGCCAAGAACACACATTTTATTGTTAGCTTCTTCAATAAATAGTCTGGAAAAATTTAATATCCATATGAAAAAGAATAAAACTAGACCACTCTATTCTCTCCATATGTAAAAAATCAAATCAAAATGGTTTAAAAATTTAAATCTAAGACCTGAAGCTATGAAACTAATACAGCAAAACATTGGAGAAAATATCTAGGGCATTGGTCTGGGTAAAAATTTCATGAGCAATACCATACAAGCACAGGCAATCAAAGTAAAAATAAACAAATAGAATCACATCAAGTTTAAAAGTTTCTGTACCACAAGGACACAGTTAACAAAATGAAGAGACCACCCATAGAATGGGATAAAATCTGTCAAGGAATTAATAACCAGAATATATAAACGGTTCAAACTGCCATATTATAGAAAAATCTAATAATCTCATAAAAATGGGTAGAATATTTGAATAGACATTTCTCAAAAGAAGGCATACAAGGAGCAAACAGTCACATGAAAAGGTTCTCAACATCACTGATCCTCAGAGAAATGCAAATTAAAACTAAAATGAGACATCAGCTTACCCCAGTTAAAATGGCTTATACCCAAAAGACAGGCAATAACAAATGCTGGCTAGAATGTAGAGAAAAGACAAACCTTGTACACTGTTGGAGAAAATGTAAATCAGTACAACTACTATAGAGAACAGTTTGGAGTTCCTCAAAAACCTAAAAATTCAACTACCATATGATCCAGCACTTGCACTGCTGGGTATACACTCAAAAGAAAAAAGAAATTAGTATAGCAAAGAGATATTTGCATTTCTGTGTTTTTTTGCAGCAGTGTTTACACTAGCTAAGATGTGGAAGAAACAGGTGTCCACAAGTTTCAGTGAATGTCTAAAGTAAAGGTGGTACATATCAGCAATAGAGTACTATTCAGCCATAAAAAGAAATGAGATCCAGTCGTTTGCAACAATGTCAATGGAACTGGAGAACACTATGTTAAGTGAAATAAGCCAGGAACAGAAAGACATACACTGAATCTTCTCACATATTTGTGGGATCTAAAAATCAAAACAATTGAACTCATGGACATAGAGTGTAGAAGGATAGTTACCAGAAACTGGAAAGGGTAGAGAAGGGTTTTTGGGGAGGTGGGTGCCAAAAAAAATTAGAAAGAATGAATAAGATTAGTATTTTGTAGCACAACAGGGTGACTATAGTTAATAAAAATGTCATTGTACATTTTAATATAACTTAAAGATTGTAATTGGATTGTTTATAATTCTAAGGATACTGGAGGTGAGGAATATTCCATTCTCCATGATGTGCTTATTATATATGCATGCCTATATCAAAACATCTTCTGTACTCTATAAATAGTAGGATATACCTACTATGTATCCACAAAAATTAAAAAAAATAAAAAAGACCAGTATTAAGAATTAAAAAGGAAATATTACTGTAGATTATAAAGATATTTTTTAAAGTTAGGGAATATTAAAAATTTCATGATAAAAATTATATATCAAAAAAATGCCCAATGCAAAGAAATGAGGAAAAGAAAACATGAGTAATGAAATACATTGAGAAACAAGGATAACAGAAACAGAATGGTATACTTAAATACGTTTTGTTTTTTTTTTTTTTTGAGATGGAGTTTCGCTCTTGTTACCCAGACTGGACTGCAATGGCGCGATCTCGGCTCAATGCAACCTCCACCTCCTGGGTTCAGGCAATTCTCCCGCATCAGCCTCCTGAGTAGCCGGGATTAGAGGCACACGCCACCATGCCCAGCTAATTTTTTGTTTTTTATTTTTAGTAGAGACGGGGTTTCACCATGTTGACCAGGATGGTCTCGATCTGTTGACCTCATGATCCACCCACCATGGCCTCCCAAAGTGCTGGGATTACAGGCTTGAGCTACTGCACCCAGCCAACATTTAAATATAATTTATCAGGAATTTCATAAGTAAATATTGTCTAATTCATCAAGGCTCAACAACCTGGATGAAATGCAAAACATTTTTAAGATATCATTACTAAAATATACTCAAGAATATGTGAAAAATGAATAGCCTAGAAGTATATTAAAAATATCAAATTCACAATTAAAAATTCATATAACATTAATCCCAAACCCTGGTCACTTTATTAGAAAACTCTTTCAAACATTTTAAAAAGATATAATAACAATTCTATTAAGAAGTCAGAAAATAGAGGAGAAAATAACACTTTCCAATTTATTTTGCTAGAGTAGTATTATGCTAATACCAAAACCAGACAAAAACATTGTAAGAAAAGGACACTGTAGGCAAACTTCCTCATGAACATAGATTCAAATATGCTTAGAAAAATAATAACAAATTGCATCCAACAAACTTTAATTTATTTCAGCAATGAAAGATCAGTTGACATTGGAAAACCAAATCAATTTAATTTACCACATTAACAGAATAAAGAGAAAAGCCATAGCTCATTCCAATAGATGCAGAGAAAGCATCTGTCAAAACTGTAAACTCATTTATGTTAAAAACTTGAAAAAATACAAGAACAACAAAAAATATCAACCACAGATTTAAGAACAAGGCAAATGAATTGGTTATTCATTTAAAACAAAAAAAATAAAGAAAGAGACAAAACGTGGTTCTATAACTCATGCCAGACTCCCCGAAACCCAAATATTATTTTTTAAATTAAAACTATAACATTTCCATTAGAAAAAATATATAATTTTTGCAAGAAAGTTGAGGGAAAAAATGTTAACATGTAAATTAAATATCAAAAATTTTAACTTTTGCACTTTAAAACACAGCATTAAAAATTAAAAGGCAAGTATTTACAATACTTATTTCAGTTGAAAGACTGGCATTCAACTTTACATATATTTTAACTTATACAGTCTAAAATAAAAAAGCAAACAACTTAATTAAAAATGTTCAAATTACAACCAAAGTATATCAGGAAGATATTTTTACAGTAATAAAATTGTTTTATATATTGATTAGGGTATTGGTTACAAAACTGCGTGCTTCTATTAAAATGCATTAAATTCTATGTCATAGCAAATAACTTTTTGTGTATGTAAATATAAAAATTGATCAAAATATTTTCACAGGTTCTTCCAAAAAAAGTAAGCCAATAAATACATGAAAGGATGTTCAACATCATTACAATTAGGAAGATACCAGTTAAAACCCCTACACAAGCTACAGTTAAAATGGCTAAAAATACCTAGAATGTTTTAGAGCAACTGGAATTTTTATTCACTGCTGTTCAAAGTATAAAATGATACAACCACTATAGAAAATAATCAGTTCAGAAAGAATTGCATTTACACTTACCAAGTGACACAGTATTTCAACTCATGAATACTTAGTCAAGAGATATAGAAATGTGTATTTATGGAAACTCTTGCACTTAACCATAGCATCCTTATTCACAATGGCCCCAATCTAAAAGCAACCAAATGATAGCATGGTGAATGGATACACAGATTATGGAATATGCAATGGTATAGGAGTCAGCAATTATAATTAATGACAAAACTAATGACTTAATGACAAAACTAAATCATGGTAATTTGCTAAGAAGGTAGTCTTATGTTGAATTCTTTCAAATAATGAAAAATTAATAAATATATTAAGTAAGCAATAAATAATAAATCAAGAAGGTGGGAGGAAACATTGGGGTGATGGATTTGTTTATGGCATTGATTATGATGATGGTTTCACAGGTATATATTTATCCCCAAACTCATCAAGTTGCACCTATGTTAAGTATACACAGCTTTTTAATATCAATCATACCTCAATAGTGCTTACAAACATACACACACATAAGAAGTCACATTAGTGATTTCCAGGACTCTGGAGGTGACAAAACAGGATAGGAAGCAAGGCTTGGGTGAGGATGACAGAAAAGGGAACAAGCAAACTCTCTGGAGTGATGAAAATATTCTACATCATGATTGCAGTGATGGTTATAGGAGGATATAATTTTGTCAAAACTCACCAAACCGAATGTTTAAAACAAATGCATTTTAATGTACTATATACCTTACTAATATTGATCAAAAATACAAATGCATACAATACACAATTCTAACATACACTTGCTATGTGTCACATAGAAGATTAAAAAAGAGTTTACAAAAAATATTTGTCAAGGAGCTGTCTAGCCTCCTGAAGGGAAAGAAAGATATAATTTTAACCAAACATTGAAGATTGGGAGATGACTGCTAAAGATGGAGAAGTATTGATATAATGACAGAAAATTGGCTGTAAATTGGCAGAAGTAAAGGTGAGTAATGGTGAATCACAGGAGCTCAGGAAATTGCACATATCACAGGTGATGAGGATGACATTTCAAGTGAGTAGGTGTTGGTAGACCATGATCCCAGTTAAAGTCCCTCAGAGCAGCAGGCCCCTTGCCAGTGCTATTTATTGGGGCTGGCAGTTCTGGAGCTGTTTTCTCGGGAACCTTTGGTCTAGTTCTTTCCAGATATAATGACTATTACTTTCAAGGAGGCCAAAGAAGTGCCAGACCACATAACTGCTTCCTTCTTGCATGGACACCCCAGCTTTAATATTAACCCTTGACTCATTTTTATTACCAGACAAACCTTTGGCATCAGAAATAAGTCAAGCAAGCAATTAAGGGAGCAAGATGTCACTATTGTTAACAAAGTATAAAATAATCACCCCAAAGGGAGTTATACGTTTTTTAGAGTTCTTGCCTATGTAAGCAGACCCATCAGGTGTAAAGTTAAACCAAACTAGATGTATATAACATTTATTGTGTACAAATCAATTGTAGAAGCCACTTGGAAACACAAAGTATGTATTAGCTAAAAGTCCAGGAACAAGAACACTGTATATATTTTGTTTTTAATTTACCTCCCATGACTACACTTTGCATAAACCTCAAATCTTTCCCCAGGTGAAACTATTTAAAAAATTCCTACTATCAAGAAACACAAACCAAGAAAAATGTTGACAAATCTGGTACATTAAAACTTGAATCATCTATAATACAAAGGACAGCATAAAAATATTAAAGATTAACTAGAAAAGGATTTTTAAATAGGATTTTATACTCTTTTAAATTGTGACCAAGACAGCCAGCCTTAATTTTTCCCCCAGCTTGATTAAACTTTGGATAGATTTCCTCCTAAATATAGGCCCCTGACTTTCCTTTACTTTGAGCGTTTACTTTAGAAAACTTGCAGCTGTAAATTATTTCTAGCCTCTTTGAGATGTAAATCTTCTTCTAGCTTATTGCAAGCTATACAAACAAGAAATTTTATAAGAACCTGGGAGCCATCTTTTGATATGTGATCATTAAAGGAGATAGTACCTCTCTATCCCCCAGTCTCTTTGTTAAGTACTAGTTAGAAAACACTGATGGCCTAATCACATTGACCAGCCTCCCCCTAACTTCCTCCAGTACTTTCCACTAACTCATCCCTGTGCTTAAAACCTCTCCTTCATTTTTGTTCAGAAGATTTGAATTTCATCCCTCTCTCTTACTGCAACATTATTAAATAAAATCTTCCTTGACCCTTTAACTTGTCTGGTGCAATTTTTCTCTGATAACCAGTAAAAAAATGATAAATGATGCAGCAAGAAAATGGTCAAATAGGTTCTTCCAGAGAAAGTGAATTACCAATAAGCACATGAAAAGATGCTCGATCTCCTCATGAAAACATAAAATAATAGGACAGTGGCATATACTTTATCAATCATCAGATTTGAAAAATTTCAGTAATCCAAGAACATATATAAATTACTCGGGTGATTATACAGTAAGTAGGGTACAATTACCTAAAGAATAATTTTACAATATTACATGAAGGTGAAAATACCTATATTCTAATTCCAGCAATTTCACTTGTTAAGTATGAAAATTAGAGAAATTTTCACACATGCAAAATATGAGCTAAAAGAAATTTACAAGGATATACAAAGATATTCAGCCAAAAAGTGGGAAAAATGTTCATTAATAGAATATTGGACATTATATATTCATAGGGTTGAATATTATATACTATATACTAACATATTGTAGTTAAAATAAACTACATTTGCTAATATGAAGAATTTGCAAGATCATAGCAGGGGCTGAAGAAATATTTAACAAAGATAATTGTGTGATAGTAAATGTAATATTATTTTTGAGACAGGGTCTTGCTCTGTTGCCCAGGCTGGGGTACTCACTCAAACTCCTGGGCCCAAGTAACCCTACTGCCTTAGGCTCCGAAGTAGTTAAAACTACAGGTGCAAGTCACTGAGCTTGTCTGTTTTTTTTTGTTTGTTTGTTTGTTTGTTTCATTTCTTTGTACAGAACCTTGCTATGTTGCCTAAGATGGTCTTAAACTACTGGCCTCAAGTAATCCTCCTGCTTCTGCCTGCCAAAGTGATGGGATGCCAGGCATGAGCCACTGTGCCCAGTAAATATATGAATTTTAAAATCTTGCCAAGCATATAAATAATATTCACAAATATACCAATTTTATTGAAAATTACAACAAATATGAAAAAGACAACCAATGAAGTTATTAGAGTATTATTCACACTAGTGAAGAAGAGTGGGAAGTGCGGCTTTTTAATGCTCAGTATATATAGTGAAGACGACTCAGATGACCCCTGCTATAGCAAAAGAGTCAGCCATCATCAGTTTCATTTAGCAGAGATTCAAAGGCAGACAGAACAGCATGAAAGCTTCAGAGTAGAAAAGAAGAAAAGACTTCAGGAACGCCCTAATGGGAGGCAATTGGCATCAAAAAGCTGTAGGCTAGCTAACTAGAATCAAGATATTCTATGTGATTGGTTAAGGAGGCATATTCAGTTTTCCCCGTTGGTCTGGTTTTTTGTTTGTTTGTTTGTTTGTTTGTTTGTTTTTGTTTTTTTGAGACGGAGTTTCGCTCTTGTTACCCAGGCTGGAGTGCAATGGCGCGATCTCGGCTCACCGCAACCTTCACCTCCTGGGTTCAGGCAATTCTCCTGCCTCAGCCTCCTGAGTAGCTGGGATTACAGGCATGCGCCACCATGCCCAGCTAATTTTTTGTATTTTTAGTAGAGACGGGGTTTCAACATATTGACCAGGATGGTCTCGATCTCTTGACCTCGTGATCCACCCACCTCGACCTCCCAAAGTGCTGGGATTACAGGCTTCAGCCACCACGCCCGGACCCTGTTGGTCTTAAGTTGAAAACTGGCACAAAATTTAGAAAAGCTGTCAGTTATTAATCTATTTATGTCGTAGGTTGCAATTTTTTGAATTTTTGCATGAGTGAAAAGTCAGACCTTGGTTATGACCTTGAGCAGTAAGATATAAATAACTCCTACATGCTTAGTGTTCCAATAATGGAATGCTAGGCATACATCAAGCCCTGGCCAATTGCAGCCAATTGCTACAGGGGTTTACTTTTGGTTTCCTGGACTGGTTGCTGTGGATAGTGCTTTGTCTATTGAGCTGGTTGCTTCAGGTCATGGGTCAGAATTGTATTTTTATTATGGTTGGACCATTGTTGATTTGTTTACTTAGTCCATTATGATATAAAGTTTTATTTATTAAAGAAGACTCACAGGATTTATATAAGACAAAACACAATTCAAAATATTTAAAGCAAAAAATATAATTTTATATTAGTAAAAATAAAATTAAGATAACCATATATATTCTGGGATTTTTTTTTTGTATTTGCTTAACATTATCATTTATATGCTTGTATATGTAAGTACCATTTCTAAACTAAAACAATAGATGTTTTTCTAAAATGCTGATTCTTAAAACATGCAGCTCAAGATTGTCTTGACACTCATAGTATACACTTACATAATTAAACAGAAAACATTACTAAGCTATAATTCATAAATTAGCACTATAATTAGGGCTGGAGATTGATTGCAACTACTGTACTATGTTTTTCAAACATTTGGATAATTTTATTTTTTCAATTTATGGAGTAGAAATCTGTGATATTACATATTATGAACAGCTCTTAGATATATGATTGTTTTGCTTCTCATCTACTATTGTAAAGATGTTTATATATAGTACTACTTTCATAAAAAGGGAAATTAAAAAATTTTATGTAATAAAGGCAACTATTAAGGACCAAAGTTATCTATTTGTAAAATGTGATATTTCCTTTAAAGAAGTGATATTACTATCTAGCTCAAAAGCTAGCCTATTTCCATATATGAAGGAATATTTTAGCCCATTTTGATTCCTTACTTGATTTCATTTTGATGTCATAAATTTTCTTTAAATAAGGAAAGTCAGGGGTTGTTGTTGAGGAAATCATTGTATTTTATAGAGGAGTGACTGATTTGAGAACTGGGGGTAAAGGCTTGCTAATGGTTGGGTTTTTTTTAAAAAAGAATCTGTCTCAGATGCTTGGATTGATTGAGAAGGTAACCGTGGATGATTGCTATTAATCTTTCGTGAAATTTTTGTCGTTTCATTTATAGGGGGACAATGGCTAGTCATCTAAATGGCATGTATTAACAGATTGAAAAATATCTTCTCCCCACTTACTCAGCTTCAAAATCACATCAGATTTTTCTGTAAATGAAAACCCCACAAAAGCTGTTTCTCTTATCTTCTTCTTTGGCTAAATCAGGACTCTAGACTTCAAAGCTAAAGATGTAGTCTTTTTCAGAAGTAATACAATCAGTGTAGACAAAAGTAAAACTCACAGAATAGCCTCTTCAAACTTTGAAACTTGAGACGAAAAGACCCATTTAAAATTCCATGGACATTAAAATGTTGCACTAATCATGGAAATTTGACCTATATGTTAAATTTTCTTTGATGTGTTTGTTTTAAGAGCAATGAGCTAAGTCATGTAGTCATTAAACTGAGATAAGCTGAAAGAGTTTTGCTTTAATAAAGGTTATAGGTAGTTTCTACAGGTCTATTTAAAAGTTGTAGTACATCTTTATTAACATGTGTTCTTGGTGTATCATAGTTGACCAGGAAAACCTGATAAAAATCAGTTTTAAAGGACAATTTACATCCTTGTATACCATTGCTGAGTGCCTATCTTATAAATCTTTAGATTGACCATATTTTTCATTTATATTGTATCCCCTGTACAGAAAAATAATTATCTTTTTACATGCTGAGCATCTTCTTTTAAATCTTAGGGAAGTATAAGGAATAATACTTTTTAGAATGTCCATGCCCTCAAGAATCTCAAGTACAGTATATGAGCCAAATTTTTAAATTCATATAGTTTATAAGGTGTATTCTATAAGGAAGTAAGTGCTATTTTAGAGTTTATGATATCATAGATAACAAAATCACTAACTTTCTTGAAGAAGTGACTAAGGCTTTGCACAGAAAGTGACTTTTAATACAAATTTGGAATTACTAAAGAGATTACAAAGAAATTTTAATAAAGTATCCTTTAGACAGGCAAGAGCACAGTCCAAAAAGGAATGAAAGGTCATCGAGCATTTGAGGAAGTTCAGATAGGCTGAGGCATATCACCTATAGCTGAAGATAGATTGTGGTAGATTTACGTGACAAAGAATCTGAACAATGGCTGTAGGCAATGAGGAACCAATAAACAAGATCACATTTCAATTTTGGGGGGTTTATTTTTTAAAACAATTAGCAGCAGCATCATGAGTTATGAGTGGAGAATTAGCCGGGAGAATGACAAATACATGTCAGGAAGTTATGAGGCTGCTGCAGTGATGACTTATTTATTTATTTATTTATTTATTTATTTATTTATTTATTTATTTATTTATTTGAGACGGAGTTTCGCTCTTGTTACTCAGGCTGGAGTGCAATGGCGCGATCTCGGTTCACTGCAACCTCTACCTCCTGGGTTCAGGCAATTCCCTGCCTCAGCCTCCTGAGTAGCTGGGATTACAGGCACGCACCACCATGTCCAGCTAATTTTTTGTATTTTTAGTAGAGACGGGTTTCACCTTGTTGACCAGGATGGTCTCGATCCCTTGACCTCGTGATCCACCTGCCTCAGCCTCCCAAAGTGCTGGGATTACAGGCGTGAGCCACCGCGCCCGGCCAGTGATGAGTAATCTAATACAAAAGCCCATTAGATAGGGAGGGAATAATAAATCCAGCCTCCAATTCTGAGGTAATCATTAGTGACTGAATAGTCATGGGTGGGAGAAAGAAACTGGAGATGAAGATTCTAGTTTGGTGAGGGACAATGGTACAAATAGTCGAGATAGAGGAAACCACAGAAGGAGCAGACTAAGAGAACTGGGACAGAGAATGAAAGTAGAAATAAATGAGTCCTTTGTACACCTAGTGATTCTGCAATTCCTACAAGACATAAGAATGGAGACATTCATTAAAGAATTACAAATGTGGGTTTAGGTCTCAACCCATAAGTCCATAAATTTAGTACTTGATATTCTGTCAGCTCAAGAGCTCACCTAGGTATAACATATGAGCAGAGAAAAGGTCAGAAATAAAACTCTAATGGATAATGATATCTGAAGGCATACAGAGGAAGTGAATCCAAAAAAAAATGCTAAGAAAAAGTCACAAAAATAGAAGTTGTTGCTGGTGATGACAGTCTTCTGAAAGCCAAAGGAGATTATATCTAAAAGTCCAAAGTCAGCACTGACAAATGACAGCACATGAATCATAATGTTGCTATGCTAAAATACTTTTATGGGTATTTTGTTAAATTTTTATTGTTTTTTTCAAACAACCAGGTGATGAGTGAGTATTACAAGTGTTACAATGCCTTTTTCTATTATCTTGCCCACAAAATAATGAATGTTGTATTTAACATTTCTGTCTCTTTTGGTTTTTAACTTAGCTCTGTGTAAGGCAGAGATTGCATTTGACAGAGTAACAGAGTACCAAAGTATAATGGCTTTAATATTCAAATATTTAATGTCTCATGTAAAGTAGCCCTCTCCAGTTTGCTACATTAGCCTTATGGTACTGTGGGTCTGGCTCTTTGATCTAACAGGGTGCTTCACCATCTTATCACGTAGCATCCATTCTCAAAGTCAGGAAAACTGCTAAGGCTCTGGTCATCGCATCTGACTTAACAGTTTAATTTTTTTAAATGGCAGAAGAGTAAAAATGGTGCTCCTTCCAATTGACTAAGATCCCTTTAAAGAACCTTCCCAGAATTCCCTCCCGTACTTTCACTTGACCACATCGAGCAGCAAATAAGATTGAAAATGTAGCCTTTATTTCCAGCAGCAACAGATCAAGGTAATATTTGTAGTCTGCTAAAGAGAATAGATATTTGCTAGGTTATGAACTATCTTTGCCATGAGCTCCTCAAACATGGAAAACTTTGGCCAGTTTAAAAAATAAAATGTAAAACTGTTGAAATGTGGTCCTGTCCTTTCCTCAAGTAACTAGTAGTCAAGTGGAAAAACATATGTACAAAATATAGAAATGGCATTCTTGCCATTAAGAAGATATATAAAAAGTGCAGTGGCAAATAGCAGAAAAGTGATCCCAGGTAGAATGCAAATTTTCTGACTGTCTAGGAATGGGACAGGATGAAAGAAGATGAAAGACTTCTTCAGGCAGAGAAAATAACATGTGATAAAGCATCAAAGCATTGCATAGTGAGAATAACATGCAATCTTGGGAACTGAAAGCAAATTCAAATATAATTCAAAACTTAAATTAACTTATAAAGAGAAAGTTAGGCGCTTGGGTACATGGAAACTTCTTGGTCCTGAATATCAGCTACTGAACAATTTTACATGAAAGCTACCCCTAAAAACTGCAAGACAAATTCTTTAGTAAAGTCCTGAGTGGCACTTGCATTTGATTTGCTACTTTGCTAGAAGTTCTTATGCTTCTCTAAGAAATAAATTGCAATAGGCATCTTACCAAAGAGGGATATAAAGATGTTTGCTCTTAACTGACACAAGAACAGAAAACCAAACACCGCATGTTCTCACTCATAAGTGGGTGTTGAAAAATGAGAACACATGGACACAAGGAGGGGAAGATCACACACTGGAGCCTGCTGGGGGGTGGAGTGGGTAGGGGAGGGATAGCAGGGGGTGGGGGCATTGTGGGGGATAACATTAAGAGAAATACCTAATGTAGGTGGACAGCGGGGATGGATGTAGCAAACCAGCATGGCATCTGTATACCTATGGAACAATCCTTCATGATCTACACATGTACCCCAGAACTTAAAGTATAACAAAAAAATTAAATTAAATTATAAATAAATTAATTAATGGGGAAGGTCATATCAGTGTGATAACCACTATGGAGAAAATAAAGCAGGATCATGTAAATCCCCCCCCAAAAAAATAGTTTTCTCTTACTGTTTTATAAATCTTCAAGTATTTAATTTGTTTTGTATTTGAAGAAGGTAAGATATTAAATATATTTTAGTTGCATATTAACTTTTACCCCAAATGAAAATGTTAAAGCTATGTGTAGAGAAATCTAAAACAGTTGCTTAGAAAGATTGACGTTTAATCAGATTTCTTTTTTCGTACTCTATGAAATTGATTTTCTAAACTATTGCATTTATTAGCCCTGATACTTTGTCATTGCTTTAAGTATTATTAAATTATTGATTTCTGATGTTATTTCATGAATTATGCATTTCTATAAAATAATAAAACTCGGGCTAACATTTACTAACTTAACCTCTCAACAGGCTTCCGGAATAGATACCATAACAATGACAAGTTTACAGACTAAAAAATGTTAAACATTGTGTATTCTAGCCCTCCTTGTTAAAAATAAGGAGAGACAATTTTCTAAGTATACTAATATCAGCCATTCATAAACCCTGCAGTTTACCACACAGTCTGCACCAAAGTACTTTATAGGAAGATGAGAGTTTTTTTCTTCCCATGTGTTAGTTATATTTATAAAAACAATTTCGACCATTGTTTGCAACTGAAATAGAAAGAACCAGAATTATATAATAACAAAATCAGTAGTTTTTAAAGCAGAAATTCTGGGAATTAAATTTTGCTTTTCCAAACCAGTTTATGAAATTTTAACTTTTCTTTCCTGTATGCCTTTTCCTAAAACTTGCAGACTGTAATTTAAAGAACAAATAACATACTCATTATTTTAAACATAAAAACATTCTGAAAATTATATTAAAGAAGTATATCATTCATAAATGTAATATGGGATTACTTAACTAATTCTTTCATTATAATGCTTTCCATATATGTATGTGTGTGTGTGTGTGTGTGTATGTATACATACATATACTTTTAAATAATATACTTTTAAATAATCACATATTACTATAATTTTATTTTTGGTTTAGAATCTTAGGATAATTTTCACAAGAATGTAAATATTCTTCCAATACTTTTTAAAAAAAATTGTACTTTAATTTCTGGGGTACATGTGCAGCTCTTGCAATATTGTTACATAGGTACACACATGCCATGGTGGTTTGCTGTCTCCATTCCCCCATTACCTGCATCAGACATTTCTCACAATGTTATCCCTTCCAACCTTCCCACCCCCTGCTGTCTCTCCCCTAGCTCCTCATCTTCCAAAAGACCACAGTGTGTGATGTTCCCTGCCCTGTGCCCATGTGTTCTCATTGTTCAACACCCACCTTTGAATGAGAATATGCAGTGTTTGGTTTTGTGTTCTTGTGTCAGTTTGCTGAGAATGATGGTTTCCAGATTCATCCATGTCCCTACAAAGGACATGAACTCATCCCTTTATATGACTGCATAGTATTCCATGGTATATATGTGCCACATTTTCTTTGTTCAGTCTATCATTGATGGACATTTGGATTGGTTCCAGGTCTTTGCTATTGTAAACAGTGCCACAATGAATATACATGTGCATCTTTATAATAGAACGATTCATAATCCTTTGGGTATATACCCAGTAATGGGATTGCTGGGTCAAATGGAATTTTTATTTCTAGATCCTTCAGGTATTGCCACACTGTCTTCCATAATGGTTGAACTAATTTGCACTCCCACCAATGGTGTAAAAGTGTTCCTATTTCTCCACAGCGTCTCCAGCATCTGTTGTCTCCTGATTTTTTAAAGATCACCATACTAACTGGTGTGAGACGGTATCTCAAAGTGGCTTTGATTTGCATTTATCTAATGACCCGTGACAATAAGCCTTTTTTCATAAGTTTGTTGACCTCATAAATGTCTTCTTTTGAAAAGTTTCTGTTCATATCTTTAGTCCACTTTTGAATGGGTTTGATTTTTCCTGTAAATCTGTTTTAGTACTTTACAGATTCTGGATATTAGTCGTTTGTCAGATGGGTAGATTGCAAAATTCTTTTCCCATTTTGTTGATTGTCACTTCACTCTGATGATTGTTTCTTTTGCTGTGCAGAAACTCTTAAATTTAATTCG
The DNA here is from genome assembly GCF_049354715.1 of Callithrix jacchus. Taxonomy (NCBI): domain Eukaryota; kingdom Metazoa; phylum Chordata; class Mammalia; order Primates; family Cebidae; genus Callithrix; species Callithrix jacchus. The sequence continues at coordinate 56,769,627 of NC_133515.1, read as the reverse complement.
ATTCCATTTGTCTATTATGGCTCCTATTGCAATTACTTTTGGTGTTTAAGTCATGAAGTTTTTGCCTATGCCTATGTCCTGAGTGGTTTTGCCTAGGTTTTCTTCTAGGGTTTTTATGGTGTTAGGTCTTATGTTTAAGTCTTTAATCCATCTGGAGTTAATTTTAGTGTAAGGTGTCAGGATGGGGTCCAGTTTCTGCTTTTTGCACGTGGCTAGCCAGTTTTTTCAACATCATTTATTAAACAGGGAATCTTTTCCCCACCCATTGCTTGTTTTTGTCAGGTTTGTCAAAGATCAGATGGTTATAGATTGTTGGCATTGCCTCCAAGGCCTCTGTTCTGTTCCATTGGTCTATATCTCTGTTTTGATACCAGTACCATGCTGATTGGATTGCTGTAGCCTTGTATTATAGTTTTAAGTCAGGTAGCCTGATGCCTCCAGCTTTGTTCTTTTTGTTTAGGCTTGTCCTGGCTATGCAGGCCCTGTTTTGGTTCCATATGAAGTTTAAAGTGTTCTTCTCCAGTTCTATGAAGGTTAATGGAAGCTTCATGGGGAGAGCATTGAATCTATAAATTACTTTTGTCAGTATGGCCATTTTTATGATATTGATTCTTCCTAACCATGAGCATGGAATGATTTTACATCTGTTTATATCCTCTCCTATTTCCTTGAGCGGTGGTTTGTAGTTCTCCTTGTAGAGGTCATTCACCTCATTTGTTAGTTGCATTCCTAGGTATTTCATTCTCTTTGTAACAATTGTGAATGGGAGTTCGCTCATGATTTGGCTCTCTGTTTGTCTGTTATAGGTGTATAGGAATGCTTGTGATTTCAGCACATTGATTTTGTATCCTGAGACTGCTGAAGTTGCTTCTCAGCTTAAGAAGATTTTGGGCTGAGACGATGGGGTCTCCTAAATATACAATCATGTCATCTGCAAGTAGAGACAATTTGCCTTCCTCCTTTCCCAATTGAATACCCTTTATTTCTTTTTCTTGACTGATTGCTCTGGCTAGAGCTTCCAATACTATATTGAATCGGAATGATGAGAGAGGGCATCCTTGTCTAGGCCAGATTTCAAAGGGAATGCTTCCAGTTTTTATCCATTCAGTATGATATTAGCTGTGGGCGTCTCCTAAATGGCTTTCATTATTTTGAGATACATTCCATCAATACCTAGTTTATTGAGAGTTTTTAGCATAAAGGGCTGTTGAATTTTGTCAAAGACCTTTTCTGCATCTATTGAGATGATCATGTGGTTTTTGTCTTTGGTTCTGTTTATGTGATCAATTACGTTTATAGATTTGCGTATGTTTAACCTTGTATCCCCAGGATGAAGCCTGCTTGATCATGATGGGTAAGCTTTTTGATGTGCTGTTGGATTTGGTTTGCCAGTATTTTATTGATTTTTGCATCAATAATCATCATGGATATTGGCCTGAAGTTTTCTTCTTTAGTTGTGTCTCTGCCAGATTTTGGTAACAGGATAATGTTAGTCTCGTAAAATGAGTTAGGGAGGATTGCATCTTTTTGTATTGTTTGGAATAGTTTCAGAAGGAATGGTACGGCTCCTCTTTTTATATCTGGTGGAATTTGACTGTGAACCCATCTGGACTTGGACTTTTTTTGATTGGTAGGCTATTAATTGTTGCCTCAACTTCAGCCCTTGTTATCTGTTTATTCAGGGATTCAACCTTCCTGCTTTAGTCTTAAGAGGGTGTAAGTGTCCAGGAATTTAGCCATTTCTTCCAGGTTTATTGGTTTATGTGCATAGAATTGTTTGTAGTAATCTCTGGTGGTAGTTTGTATTTCTGTGGAATCAGTGGTGATAACCCCTTTTTCATTTTTTATTGCATGTACTTGAGTCTTCTCTTTTTTATTAGTCTGGCTACCAGTCTGCTTATTTTGTTGGTCTTTAAAAAAAAAAGCTTCTGGATATATTGATTTTTTTAAGGTTTTTTTGTGTCTCTATTTTCTTCAGTTCTGCTCTGATCTTAGTTATTTCTTGGCTTCTGCTGGTTTTTGATTTTCTTTGATCTTGCTCCCCTACCTCTTTCAATTTTGATGATAGGGTGTCAATTTTAGATCTTTCCTCACTTCTCATGTTGGCATTTATTGCTATAGATTTCCCTCTAGACACTGATTTAAATGTGTCCCCAATTCTGGTACGTTGTGTCTTAGTTCTCACTGGTTTCTAAGAACATCCTTATTTCTGCCTTCATTTCATTGTTTATTCAGTCATCATTCAGGAGCAAGTTGTTCAGTTTCCATGTAGTGGTGCAGTTTTGGGTGTTTCTTAATCCTGAGTTCTAATGGTCTTCACTGTGGTCTGAGAGACTGGTTGTTATGATTTCCATTTTTTTTTTTTTGCATTTGCTGAGGAGTGATTTACTTCCAAATATGTGATCAATTTTAGAGTAAATATGATGTGTCACTGAGAAGAATGTATATTCTATGGATTTGTGGTGGAAAGTTCTGTAGATGTCTATTAGGTCTGCTTGGTCCATATCTGCATTCAATTTCTGGATATCCTTGTTGATTTTCCTGTCTACTTGATCTGTCTAATATTGACAGTGGAGTGTTAAAGTCTCCCACTATTATTGTGTGGAAACATAAGTCTCTTTGTAGGTCATTAAGAACTTGTTTTATGTATCTGGGTGCTCCTGTATAGGGTGTGTATATATTTAAGATAGTTAGCTCTTGTTGCATTGATCCTTTACCATTATGTAATGCATTTCTTTGTTTCTTTTTATCTTTGTTGGTTTAAAATCCATTTTATCAGAGACTAAGATTGCAACACCTGCTTTCTTTTTATCTCTATTTGCTTGGCAAATCTACTTCCATCTCTGAGTCTATGTGTGTCTTTGCATGTGAGATGGGTCTCCTGAATACAGCATGCAGATGGGTCTTGACTTTTTATCCAATTTACCTTTTTATCTCTGTCTTTTAATTGGGGCATTTAGGCCATTTACATTTAAGGTTAATATTGTTACGTGTGAATTTGATCCTGCCATTTTGTTACTGGCTGGTTGTTTTGTCCATTCGTTGATGCAGTTTTTTCATTGGGTGTCTTTACCATTTGGTACGTTTTTGCAGTGGTTGGTACTGGTTGTTCTTTCCACATTTAGTGTTTCCTTCAGAAGCTCTTGTACCTCAGATCTGTTGGTGACAAAATCTCTCAGCTACTGATTGTTCGTAAAGGATTTTATTTCTCCTTCACTTCTGAAGCTTAGTTTGGCTGGATATGAAATTCTGGGTTGAAAGTTCTTTTCTTTAAGAATTTTGAATATTGGCCCCCACTCTCTTCTGGCTTGTAGGGTTTCTGCTGAGAGATCCACTTGTGAGTCTGATGGTCTTTCCTTTGTGTCTGACCTGACCTTTCTCTCTGGCTGTCCTTAGCATTTTTTCCTTTGTTACAACCCTAGTGAATCTGACAATTATGTGCCTTAAAGGGAAGGACTCATAACTTGCTGACTAAAGAGCCCTTGGACCCAGAATAAGCAGTAATACCCAGGTATTGCATTCTGGGCCTTGGGTAAGACTCTGAGATGTGCTGGCTTCAGGTGAGACCTGGCACATTCCCAGCTGTGATGACTATAATGAGAGACTCCTGATTGAGATAAGCAGATTGGGAAGTAATAGAGGCTTGGTCTAGCACCTTAGGTGTGATGTCAGCCACAAGAAAGTAGAGGATGAAATAGGCTATTGGGATCACAGCTTCTAGGTCTTGCCTCTTGCAATGACATTACTGGAACTTCCCTGGGCCAGAAGGGAGCCAACTACCCTCAAGGGTTAGTGATGGGCCTGGCAGCATTTATCACAAGCACACTGAAGAGCCCCTGTGTCTGAAGTGAATATCAGTGATAACCTACAGTGCGTCTCATAGGACTGTGATGGTAGTGGCCACAGGGTAAAGCTCCTTTGCCTATAGAAAGAAGAAGGAAAAGTTGGAAGGGCTGAATTTAATGGTTGAAGTGCCAACTCCACCACAGCACAATAAAACACAGGTAGAATCCTAAGGTTTTTTTTACCCCAGACTGGGGCCTTTGGATGAATCTCTAGACCCTTGTGAGGTATAGGGGAACTTGTCATTCTGAAGGTAAGAAAACAAGCATGGCTGTATTCCCCAACTGCTGATTATAGAGCCTGAGGGTCTTCAGTAAACACAGGCAGTGGCCAGGTAGTGGATACTGCAGGCCTTGGGCAAAACCCAGTTCTACGCTGGCTTCAGGTCTGACCTAGCACATATTTCACTTATTTGTGAGATCTAAAAATCAAGTTGTGATTGCTTGTGTCACCCCACCCATGGTTCCAGGTGGCTTAGAAAAGAGAGAGGGAGACTCTTTTCTTTTGGGAGAAGATAAGACAACAAGAGTCTCTACCTGGTAATCCAGAGAATTATTCTGGAGCTAAACTGAGACCAACAAAGTGTACCTCAATGAGTCTACAAGAACCACAGCATTGCCCTTGGAGGTACCCTCTAAAGTAGATACAGCTTAGATCACAACAAACAATTCCTTTTGAATGCCTGAAAAGGGTTCCTCCCCACCAAAAAACTGGTAGAAACAAGCCCAGACTGCAAAGACGACCACAGATACCTACCTTTTCAATGATCAAACACCAATAAACATCTAAAGCCTAAAACCATCTAGGAAAGCACGACCTCATCAAATGGACTAAATAAGGCATGAGAGACCAATTCTGGAGAAATTGAAATATGTGACCTTTCAGTCAGAGAATTCAAAATAGTTATTTCAAAAAAACTCAAGGAAATTCAATATAACGCAAAGAATTCTAGCATATAAAATTAACAAAGATATTGAAAGAATTAAGAATCAAGCAGAAATTCTGAAGTTGAAAAATGCAACTGATATATACTGAAGAATGCATCAGAATCTTGTACTCTAATTGATCAAGTAGAAGAAAGAATTACAGAGGTTGATGAAAGCCTATTTGAAAATGTGAAGTCAGAGGTGATAAAGTAAAACAAGAATAGTATGCAATGAAGCACACCTAAAAGATCTAGAATAATAGCTTCAAAAGGACAAATTTAAGATTTGCCATAAAGAGGATTGAGAGAGAGAGATAGGGGTAGAAAGTTTATACAAAGGAATAAATAACTGAGAACTTCCCAAACCAAGACAAATTTAGCAATATTCAAGTACAAAAAGGTTATAAAACACAAGCAAATTTAATCCAAATAAGAATACCTCAAGGTATTTAATAATATTGAGTCAAGTATAAATAAAGGATCCTAAAAGCAGCAAGAGAACAGGAACAAATAACATACCATGGAGCTCCTATATATCCTGTATATCTGGCAGCAGACTTTTAAATGGAAACCTGATAGGCCAGAAGAGAGTGGCAAGATATATTTAAAGTGCTGAAGGCCAAACATTTTATCCTAGAATAGTATATCCAGTGAAAATGTCCTTCAAACATAAATGAGAAATAAAGACTCTCAGACAACTGAAAGATGAGGGGTTTCGAAAATACCAGACCTGTGCTATCAGAAAAGCCAAAGCTAGTACTTCAATCATAATGCAAATGACATTAGTGAGCAATAAGAAATCACCTAAGGTACAATACTCACTGGTAATAGTAAGCATGAAGAAAAACAAGGAGTATTATAATACTGTAACTGTAGTATGTAAACTACACTTATTCTGAGTAGAAAGAAAAAAAGATAAACCAATCAAAAATAATAACTTTTCAAGACATAAACAGTAAAATAAGATTTAAATAGAAACAAAAAATTAAAAAGGGAACAAAGTTAATGTGTAGAGTTTTTATTAGTTTACATTTTGCTTGTTTGTTTTCTTGAGTGTTGTAATCAGCTGAAATAATGGGTTATAATATAGCATTTTCAAGTCTCCTGGTAATCTCAAATCAAAAGATACAACATGTATACAAAAAAAATAAAAAGCAAGGAATTAAATCACACTACCAGAGAAAATCACTCTCACTAAAAGGAAGACTGGAAGGAAGAAAAGAAGGATGAGGAGACAACAAAACAGAATGAAATAACAAAATAGCAAGTGTAAATCATAATTTATTAATAAAAATATTGAATGTAAATAAAATAAACTCTCTAATCAAAAGACATGGAGTAGCTCAATGGAAAAAATAATATGGCCCAATGATCTGTTGCCTATAAGAACACACTTCACTTAGAAACACACAAAGACTGGAAATAAAGAGATGGAGAAAAATATTTATTGCCAATGGAAACCAAAAAAAAGCAAGAGAAGTTAACCTGATACCAGATAAAATATATCTCAAGACAAAAACTTTCGGAGAAAATAATAATGATAAAGAGTCAGTCCAGCAACAGGGTATAATGATTGTAAACATATGTGCATCCAACAGTGGAGCACCCAGTAATGTAGAGCAAATATTCTTAGACAGAGTGACCTCAATACAAATAAAATTGGGGACTTCAAAAAACTCTTTCATATTAAACAGATCTTCTAGACAGAAACACACAAAAAAAAGCATTGCACTTAGTCTGTACTATAGAACATATAGACTTAATAGATATATAGCGAACATTCCCTCCAAATGCTCAATATCATTGATCATCAGAAAAATGTAAATCAAACCTGCAATGAGATATCCTATTATTCCAGATAAAATGGCTTATATCCAAAAGACAGAGAATTAAAGACCTGTGAGAATGTGGAGATAATGGAGGCCTTGAACACTATGGTGGGAGTGTAAATTAATACAACCACTATGGAGAATAGTTTGGAGCTTCCTCAGGAAACTAAAAATTCAGCTACATATGATCTAACAATTCCACTGCTGAGTGTGTACCCAAAAGAAAGAAAACTAGTATATTGAAGATATATCTGCACTCCTATATTGGTTGCAGCACCGTTTACAATAACTAATATTTGGAAGCAATCTAAGTGTCCAGCAACAGATGAATGACTAAGAAAAATGTGGTACATATACACAATGGACTGCATTTTTATTCAGCAATAAAAAAAGAATGAGTTCCAGTCATTTGCAACAACATGGATGGAACTGGAGATTATTATATTAAGTGAAATAAGCCAGGCAAAGAAAGACAAGCATCATATGTTTCACTTACTTGTGAGACCTAAAAATCAAAACAATTGAATCTGTGGACATTGAGAGGAGAATAATGGTTACCAGAGGCTGGGAAGGGTACTGGGGGACTTGAGAGGGGAAGATGTGGGTAGTTAATGAACAGAAAAAAAAGCCTACTATTGATAGCACAATAGAATAATTATAGTCAATAATAACTTAATTGCATATTTTTAAATAACTTAAAAATATTATTAGATTGTTTGTAACTCAAAGGATAAATGCTTGGGGGCATGGATACTCCATTCTCCATGATGTGGTTATTTCACATTGCATGTCTGTATCAAAACATCTCATGTCCATACATATATACACCTAATATGTGCCCAAAATTTTTTTAAAATAAGTAAATAAATAATGTAAATAAATTTAAAAAGAAAAAAATAGAACACAATTGGAGCAAGCACATTACCTGACTTAAAACTATACTAGAGTATTACAGTAACCAAAATAACATTGTACTGATATAAAAATAGACACACAGACCGATGGAACAGAATAGAGATTATGAAAATAAATCCATACATCTACAGTGAACTCATTTTTGTCAAAGGTACCAACAATATACACTGGGGAAAAGACAAGTTTGAAATTAGATACAGTAGTAGTAGTACTATGGTTACTAACAAGTCTGGTTTCCCAAAAGATGGGGTCTTTCAGTGTTCGGTGTTATGAAGCTAATACATAAAACAAAAAGTGGGTATCAAGCAGTGCAGAATGTATTCCATGGTGATGAAATTGAGAAGGGGGGGCATGGGTCACAAACTCAACTAATGAGGGGCAAGAGATTAAAGTAGAGGACTTCTCTGGTAATGGGATTGAATATTAAAAGCAAGAGGAGGAATAGTCATGTCTTTTCCAAAAATGAGTGGTAAACTTCTCGGAATCAGAGTGCTGCCTTCCTTTAGTCCTTTTAGGGCTTCTTCAGGTCATTGTTATGGTGACAGGTGGGAGTGTCACTTAGCATGGAAACTGGATTATAGTGAAGCCTGAGGACTTTTTTAAGTCATTTGGTTGGCTATGTTGGTTCTAACCAACCCAGCTGGTCTGGCTACAAAGAACTTTTTTTTCATAGGTGCCTTGTTTCTTAAAGATAAGCAGAATTACGGCAGGGTAGAAATTCAGTTATGTCATGAAAGCATTACACTGGGTAACAGTAGCAGTAGAAGTAGCATTACTATAGTATTATCTTCATAATCATTTTAAGTAATGTAAATTTTTAAGTTACATTTCATCAAAAGCAACATCTGAATTTATTGCAATAAATCACATGAATAGGTTCTAAACAAAGGTAGTGGTGGTGGGGATAGTGAGGAGAAGATGACCTGAGAAGTGTGTAAGAAATGAATCAAACACATTTGACTAGTTGGAAATAAGTATAAAATGTAGAAGTAAGACTATTATCCTCTAGCTTGGGATATATTTCACAAGTGGTAAATTTGGGATATAGTTCACGAAAAGTAAAACAGTGTAATAAATCATGTTATGCTCTTAATACATGAATGCCTATGTAATTCAGACTGAGAGCCATATTAGAGGTTGTTTCAAATACATAGCCTTTTTCCAACTTTCTTTTTGTTATTGTACTTTAGGTTCTGGGGTACATGTACAGTATTGAGATATTAGGCATCTCTGTACTGAGCTTCAGGGGAAACAGATCCTGTACCAGGGAAGCCCTGCTACTCCTTGTACCTGCTCTGCGTGCTCCTCAATGGCATCTTCAAATATACCTAATATCCCCATTAACATCTTTCTGTCTGATAGCCTTTCTCATCATATCTTTAATAAAACCCATATTCACAGGATGACAACAATGCCTCTGCTAGTTTTAGGTGCCCAAGTGTTCTAGCCCAATAATTATCTTTCTAATAACTCCCTTTCTTACCTATGCTTCTAACAGCAGAATTTCATTGTTGCTATGGATTCTGGACATAACACTACTTTGTCAATCCTTGAACCCAATCCTCTCTTTTGCAACAACAGCTATAATCAAACGTCACTATTTTATTTTACCTCTTTTCCTTGTTAATAGACAAACACATATACTGAGAATATACTTATCTGGCATCCTGCTAAGATTGGTCCTTGGAATTCTGCTGACTTTAATGTTTGCAAATGATCTAGAGAAAGGCAATGACTGTGAACTAACTGGAAATACTAATCAGCCAAAATTGCTGGGGAGGAAAGAAAGAGAGGAAGCTACAACCCAACACAGGTGGAGTCCAATATGCTCTGTGAGTAAGTGGGTGTGTGGTAAATGGAACATAATAAGGAACCTTGTGAAGAGCCCTACACATTGGAGACAAACGATTAAGAAACAAGTAACATCACTCAGTTTAAATGCATCAAGTTTGGGGCATAATTATGGATCAGTCACCCCAAAAGGTATTAAATGTGCAAAGCTTCAATTAGACCAGAAAAAAGATAAGGCCCACTAAAATAGTACACTTAAAAACAGACTTGCATTTCAATTTATTTTAACTTTCATTTAAAAATACTAATGAGATAAGAAATAGAAATGAGATATCAAGATTTGCTGTCAGACTCATTTAATAAACTGGAGTGTTTGCATATATGTGTTTTGAGTTGTGTGCAATTTAAAGTTTTGATACATATACACTCATAACTACCACCTCAATCAAGATATATACACACTTTTTTATCAACCTAGCCTAGAAATTGTTCTTAAATTTCCTTTAAAGGCAACCTCACTTTTTCTATTGGAAGCTTCATTCAGTTCTTTCTATATCCATAGATTCATATGGCATGTACCAGAATTTTGTATACACGAAATAATATAGTATATACTCTGTGTTGGCCACTTTGACTCAGCATTTGGCTTCTGAGATTAATTTGTACTGTTTGTTTTATCAGTACTTTATGTCACAACTTTTTAATTTGTTATCCCATTGATGGACACTTGGACCGTTTTTGTTTGGGGCATTTTGTGTGTGTTTTTAAAGCTTCAGTGAACTTTCTTGCAGTAGTCTCTTTTTTTTTGAACATGTGTATTAATTTATCTTAGGAATTGGATCATAGAGTAGGTAATTATTTCCAACTTCTGAAAACCTCTAGGGTTCCTTGGCTTGCAGCAATGTAACTTAAATCTCTGCCTCTATCTTCACATGACTTTTCTGTGTCTCTGTGACCTCTCCATTCCTTAAGGGGAAATTAGCCATTGGATTTAGGGCCCACCCTAACACAGTATAACCACCTCTTAACTTAATTAACTGTGAAGACTATATTTCCAAATAAGGTCACAGTCTGAAGTCTCAGATGGCATAAATTTGGGGTATAACAATTCAATACGCTAGTACTATATATTAATATTACTAGTGTATTATTATATGTACAATGAACTACAAAGAAATACAATGTACTTTTTAATGTCCTAGTGTCTCGTGACTTTGCTGAAGTTATTTGTTAGATACAAAATTTGTCTTATACATTTTTAGGGTTTTTATTTCGCACAATCTTGTCTGACTATCTGTGAATAAAGGCAGTATTATATCTTTCATTTCAATCTGTACCTTTCATTTCTTTTTCTTATTGTTATCCTCTCAAAAAAGCCTCCATACAATAGAAAATAAATGTAATTAGTCTATCCTTTTTTTTCTCCAATTTTAAGAAAAAAGAGCATTGGCTGTGGATTTGTTATGGATGCCTTTTATCATGTTAAAGAATGTTCTTTCCATTCCCATTTTGTTGAAATTTTTATCACAAAAGGCTGTAAGGTTTTGTCAAATGCTTTTATTTAACACATTGATGAAAATGATCACTTATTTTACTTTGTTAATTAGGTGAAGTGCATTGATTAATTTTGGATTGCTAAAACATTTTGTATACTCAAGATAAACCATATCTTATGATTTATGTTTTGTGCATCCAATTTGCTGATATTTTATCAAAAGTGTCTATGCCTATGTCCATGAAAAATGTCACTCTCTCATTTTAATTTATTATAAAACCTTTGTCTAGTTGGTGCTAGGGTTGTTCTGATCTTATAAAGCAAGTTCTGGTTTCTGAAAAAGTTGTGTATGATTGGAATTACTTATTCCCTAAATGACAGAAAAAATTTACCAGTGCGACTATATGAAACTGGAGTTGTCTCTGATAGAAGGTTTTTGGTGAATTCCATCATTTAGTAGATTTATTCATATTTTCATTTATTGTTTCCATTTATTTTATCAGTTCTAGGAGGTTTTGGTTATATATCCTTTCTCATAGTGAAGAATTGATAGTAACAGTTCTTTACCTTTTATTTATGTGAAGCTATCCTTATTTGACCTTCAATTTTAGAAAGTATTTTCACTGAATGTAAATTTTTCTTTGACAGATTTTCATCTCTTTAATCCTTTTTAAAAATTTTTACTTTTAATCTGTATATCTTAGGTGTATATATTTATGAGGTAGATGATGTATTTTGTTGTTTTTTGTTTGTTTGTTTGTTTGTTTTGTTTTGTTTTTTGAGATGGAGTTTTGCTCTTGTTACCCAGGCTGGAGTGCAATGGCGCGATCTCGGCTCACGGTAACCTCCGCCTCCTGGGTTCCGGCAATTCTCCTGCCTCAGCCTCCCGAGTAGCTGGGATTACAGGCACACACCACCATGCCCAGCTAATTTTTTGTATGTTTAGTAGAGACAGGGTTTCACCATATTGACCAGGATGGTCTCGATCTCCTGACCTCATGATCCACCCACCTCGGCCTCCCAAAGTGCTGGGATTACAGGCTTGAGCCACCGCACCCAGCCGATGATGTATTTTGACACAGACACACAATGTGTGACGATCACAACAGGTTAGTAAATGAGATATCCGTTACCTCAAGCATTTATTCTTTGTGTTATCAACAACCTAGTCGCATTCTTTTAGTTATTTCAAAATGTACAATAAATTATTGTTGTTGATAGACACCCTCTTGTGCTGTCAGATAGTACATTTTATTCCCTCTAAGTATATTTTGTACCTATTAACTACCCACACTTCTTCTTCTCTCCCTCTACTACCTTTCCCAGACTCTGAAAACCATTATCCTGTTTTCAATCTCTGTAAGTTAGTTTTCATTCTTAGCTCCTACAAAGGAGTGAGAACATGCAAAGTTTGTCTTTCTGTGCATGTCTTATTTCACTTAACATGATGTCCCCCAGTTCAACCTATGTTCTTAAAAATTACAAAATCTCATTTTTTTTTCCTGTGGTTGAATAGTACGCCATTTTGTATATGTAGTACCATATTTACTTTATCCATTTGTCTGTTAATTGTTTTAAATCTTGGCTATACTGAATGATACTGCAATAAGCATGAGAGTGCAGGTATCTCTTCAATATATTTATGTCCTTTTTTCTTGTTATATACTCAGCAATGGGGTTGCTGGATCACACAATAGTTATGTTTTGTTTTTTGTGGAAGTATGGAGTTCAAACTGTTCTCCATAATGGTTGTGTTAATTCGCATTCCTACCAACAGTGAGGAAGTGTTCTTTTTCCCCTATGTTTTCCATAGCATTAGTTATTGCCTATCTTTTGGATAAAATCTATTTTAATAGGGCTGATACGATATTTCATTGTGGTTTTGATTTGCATTTCTCTGATGATCAATAATGTTGAGTACTTCATCAAATATCTGTTTGCCACTTGTATGTCTTCTTTTGAAAAAATGCCTTTTCAGGTATTTTGCCCAATCTGAAATCACATTATTAGGTTTTCACCTATTGAGTTATGTGAACTCCTTATATATTCTGGATATTAATCCTGTATTAGACAGTTGACAGATATTTTCTCTCATTTTGTGGGTTGTTTCTTCACTTTGTTGATTGTATTATTTGCTGAACAGAAACTTTTTAACCTGATGTGATCCCATTTGTCCAATTTTTCTCAGGTTATCTGTGCTTGTGGGGTGTTACTCGAGTAATCTTTGCCAATTTCGACATCCTGGGGGGTTTACTCCATATTTTCTTATAGGAGTTTCATTGTTTCAAGTCTAAGATTTAAGTCTTTAATCCATTTTGATCTGATTTTTGTATATGGTGAGGGATAAGGGTTTAGTTTTATTTTTCTGTGTATGGATATACAGTTTTCCCAGCACCATTTATTCGAGAGACTATTCTTGATATAGTCAAGAGACTATATCAAGGTTTGGAAAATTTTCTGTTGTTATCTATTTGAATTATTTTTCTACTGCCATCTCTCTTTATAACTCCTTTCTAACATTCTTAATTTGCCCTTTTGTGGCTATTTTCCAGAACTTGAAGGCATGCTTCATTCTTTTTATTCTTTTGTCTTTTGCCTCTTCTTTCTGTGTGTTTTCAAATAGCTTGTCTTCAGACTTACTAATTCTTTCTTCTGCTTGATCAATTCTCTTGCTAAGAGACTCTGATGCATAATTCAATATGCCAAGTACATTTTTAACCTCCCCAATTTCTGCTTGATTCTTTTTCAATTATCTCAATCTCTCTGTTAAATTTATCCAATAGGATTCTATATTTCTTTTTTAGGTAGTCTTGAATTTTATTGAGCTTCCTCTAAACAGAGTCACTGTTTTGAACATCAGAACACTGATGTTTATTTAAGACTCAAGGACTCCTAAGTCAGCTTGTGGTTACAGCTGTCAGTCCAGAATTACTCATTCCAGGCCAGTGGGCTCTCCTGATGTCCAGGTTAGGTATAGAAATGCCATACAGTCATCAAGGCCTGGAATAGGGGACCCCAGAAATCCACTTGGTGATCTACCTCACTGTGGCCAAGTTGTACCCAGGATGCATGACAAGATTCTCATTTACTCTTCCTCCTCCTTTCCTCAAGCAGAAGGAGTCTCTCCCAGCATAGGCACCAAAGCTAACAATGTGCTGCGTGGCACCTGAAGCCAGCACTGATTCTCACCCAAGGCCCACAGTGAGTATAGCCTGGCTACTACTGTTGTTTATTCATGATCCAAGGGCTTTTTAATCAGCAGGTAATATGTCCTGCCAAGGTCATAGGATCCTTGGGTTTTTCTGGCCAAAAACCTCTGGGCTGGTGGTACCTTTGCCTGAGTTTTGCTCAGGCCCGCTTGCTCGTTCCACTTCCTCGGCCCAGAAGGCTGCACTCAGCTCATGCTACTGGCCTGGATCCCATGCCCGCCAAAGGTGAGCCAAGTTCAGTGTGGTGAGGGGTGTATGAGTGAGTGAGTGTGTGGTCCAGCAACTGTGCACAGCCAGGTACGCTGGCTGTGGTGGGGCGGGCAGCTCCAGCTTTCAGCATGAGCATTGGCTTTGTGCTAGGCTGCAGATGGACCAGGAGTACCACAAGCAACTTCCACAGCTGGCACTGGGAAATGTGGTGGTGCCTGAACCAGAAGCTTGGAGATGCCGGGAACCACAGACCTGAGGTGCTATCCAAATTGTGAGACAAATTATTCTTTACTATTCATTCTCCTCTCCTCAGACAGTGAGAAAGAGTCTCTCTCAGAGCTGTAAGCTGCACTGCCTGGTGTTAGGGGAGGAATAGTGCAAGCACTCCTTTGGCCACTCTAGCTGGTGACTCACTAAGTTGTGTGTCCCCAAGCACAGAACTAGTATTCACCCAGCAGTGCTAGTCCTTATGGCCTGGACTGCTTTTCATGTTTATTTAAGACCCCAGTGCCCTTTAGCCTGCAGTTGTGGAGCTTACTGGAAATATGGTTCTGACCACTGGAATGGGTGATTTTTCTCTGGCAAGGGCTGTTCTAAATGCTCCCCCTGTGGGCACTGGCTGAGTTCTGCCTTCTGTTGCTTTCCACTACAGCAGAACCACACTGAGTTCCAATGCAAAGTCCCACAATCACTGTGCTCTTTGTCTGTCAAGTGCACGTAGTCTCTCTCTGTGCCATGCAGTCGCCAACAGAACATGTGAGAATGCTGTTGATAATTCAAGACTATTTCATCTACCCTCTTTAACACCTCTTTCCTTAATATGATCTTAAGACCAAGTATTGTGATTACTCACATGGTCATTGGTTCTTGTGAAGGTGTTTTTTGTGTGGATAGTTGTTCAGTTTGGTGTTTCTGCAGCAGCAAGGATGATTGCTGAAGACTTCTATTCAGCCATCTTACTCTACCTCCATCTTTCATCTCTTTAAAGATACCATTACATTGTCTTCCTTTCTCTATTATTTTCAAAAGAGACATTTTCAAGGTACCCATTTCTCTCTTTCTCTCTCTCTCTCTCTCTCTCTCTCTCTCTCTCTCTTTCTCTCTCTCTCTTTGTCAACTTGACTATTGTATGTTGTGGTGTTATTTTCTTCTTATTTTATTCTGGTTAAGATTTGCTGAGTACTTCAGATTTTTATGTTGCTGTTTTGTTTTTGTTTTAACAAACATAGGACAGTTTTAGACACTTTTTTTTTTCTTTCTCTTTTCCTTTCTTTTTTTTTTTTGACATGGACACCTTTGTTTGCTGAGGCTGGAGTGCAATGGTACAATCTTGGCTCACCACAACTTTCTCCCGTGTTCAAACAAGTATCCTGCCTCAGCCTCCAGAGTAGCTGGGATTACAGGTATGTGCCACCATGCCTGGCCAATTTTGTGTTTTTAGTAGAGATGGGATTTCTCCATGTTGGACAAGCTGGTCTCGAACTTCTGACGTCACGTGATCTGCCTGTCTCCCAAAGTGTGGTAATTACAAGCATGAGCCACCGTGCCCTTATAGACATTGTTTCTTTAAAAAATTACTTGAGGGCCGGGCACGGTGGCTCACGCCTGTAATCCCAGCACTTTGGGAGGCCAAGGAGGGTGGATCACGAGGTCAAGAGATGGAGACCATCCTGGTCAACATGGCGAAACCCTGTCTCTACTAAAAATGCAAAAAATTAGCTGGACATGGTGGCACGTGCCTGTAATCCCAGCTACTCAGGAGGCTGAGGCAGGAGAATTGCTTGAACCCAGGAGGCGGATGTTGCGGTGAGCCGAGATCGCGCCATTGCACTCCAGCCTGGGTACCAAGAGCGAAACTCGGTTTCAAAAAAAAAAAAAAATTATTTGAGCTCGTTATCTCACTTTATAGATTCCAATTATACTTATGCTTTACAAATTGATAATGGCTGATGCATTTCAGGAGTTCTATTTACTTTTTCAACCTTTTCACACTTTGTATGCAAATTACATAGTTTTTACTTATCTACCTTTAAGTTTATTGGCTTATTGTTTTGTCCATACTGGTCATTTTATTTAAGATACTGTACTTTTAAGTTCTGCAATTTCGATGTGTTTCTGTTTTATAATTTTCTCTTGCTCTCTTTTGATATTTTATGAGCTATTTAAGATTGAGTGCTTTCATTTTTTTAACTACAGAAAATATATCTTGCATTTATTAAAATATTTCTTCCTGTATTAAATATTTTTAAATATTTATTTAAAATTAAATATTTTTATTTTAAATAAAATTTCTCACTTTATGAAAACATTATCATCTTTCTTTTAGATTGTCACTATTTTTTCCTTGTTTCCTTCTAAACCAGTTCCTCAGTCTTACATTTTACTACTAATTCAGGTGCATATGCCTCTCTATTCACTATAACCACTCTATTTATTATTCCTAATATTACATTTTGCATTACAATATTTCCACCCAGCCATTTTTGTTTTATATTGTCAAGACTTTTCTATTTTCTTATCATAGCAATTATTCTTATTTATTATGCTTCTTTTTAGCTTTCAGTCTATATGTGCTGAGGTTTCTTCTTCCAATACTCCTTCCCTCTCCTTTCCATCTTCAAACAGTTGGAGAGAATCAGCATCAGGGGAAAGGAATTATTCTTAGGCTTAAATCTACCAGCACTGGTAGTTTAGAGTAGGATAAGGGATATTCAATACTAATTGTTTACCAAAAGTTTTTATTTCAAAATGATTTTTCCAATAATTTTGCAATTAAACAGGTTTCTGTAGTAACATAGAAAGAGAAAGTGTCCCATGGCATACTGGGGAAGAAAAATAATTGAACTTCTGCAATTTGTGCTCCCACCCCTTACCCAACAATGCTCTGCACTAGACCAGAATATTTAATCTCTAGTTCAAAAAAGCTTTCTTTCCATAGAAATTTTTATGTCAGTGAAGAGGTTGCTTTCTGAATTCTATATTTCTTCATGTAATTTATTTAGGGTTACATTTTGGTAGAGAAAGTAGCCATCTATTCTCATTCTTCTTCTTGAGAAGTATCATATATTTTTCCTCACATACATTTGCACTAAAACTAGCATATTTCCTGCAATATACTAGATATGTAATATTTGCTTTTGAGTGAGTAAAGTCTTATCTCCTTTTGATCTTGCTTCTCAGAGAATTTAGCCTTGAGATTTGTGATATTCTTTCTTTGGTATGGCTACTCTAGCTTATCACAAAGTTTCTAAGCCAGGTTTCATAAATTTTACATATATTATGCCTCTCTCACTGCTTTTATAGCACAAAATTTACTATGCTTATTCCCTTGGGCTCATATAGGGGAACAAATTATTTTAGTTAAAGAAAATGTGATTTTAATCAATTAAATTGATTGCTTATGTTGAGTCTTATGACAGAGTGAAATTTATATCTACTGTGAATTATTGAAAATTGCATTTAGGAACAAGGAATAAAATATAGGTTTTGTTGTCTTTGTGTATGCATGTATGTGGAACAAGCAATTGTTGAAGACAAGGCTCACATAACAGGAATTCATTGAAATTAAGTTATAGAAGAATAGTTACCCCTAATATAGTAACAGCTTAGAGTATCAAAAACTGTTTTTATTCTTAATTCTAAAATATCCATAAGAATATGTAAACACTATAAAAATGTTTTAACACCCATCTATCCCTTAGACAAATAATAATATAGAAAGTTTTATTTCTTAGACACTTCCTATACTGTTCTTTTCAATCTTATCCCTTTACCTAACCCACTCTGTGTTAAACAGTGGCCTGACTTCACTACCAGTTATTTCCTTGCTGTACTTTGTCATTCTCCACCTCTATATGCAGCTCTCAACAATATATTTTTGAATTTTACCTCCTCATAAAGTTTAAATAAATGAAATTATATGTGTTCTTATATGAGTGACATCTTTAGTTTACCGTTATATTTTAAATTTATATTCATGCAAGTAGTTGTAGTTTTGTTCTGTTTTTCCTGAAGTAGATGATTTGCTTTTATGAGTATACTATTTAGTGATCTGATCCACTATTTATGGCTATCTAGTTACTGGTCTTTTGCTAATATAAACCATGATACTACATGTATCCCTCTTTTTGTCTCCTATACAAACACAATCATTTCTTTTGGGAGGACTCCTGAGCCATAAGCATCTGCATGCTCTATTTTACTAGGGAGTGCTAACATTAAAACAATTATTTCATGAACTTCTGTATCACCTTATGATTTTCCAAACCATCTCACCTGTCTTTGTAGTTGTGCTATTAGTATCGACTAAATCAAATAAATCACTAAAATAGAATTCACTTATCATTTTTATCACTTATGCTGTCTCCAAATCAAATTTCTGTCGGGGAGAAGTACTGTATAATTAGACAATATTCTAAAAATAGCACACGGCTAATTTGATCATTTTGGCATTGTTTATAACAGATATGCCTCATATGCCTCACTGCCCAATTTATTCAGCTATAGCAATTCATTCTGATAACACAGACAACTAAATTATATTCCCACATATGTTTAAAATCTTTAGTCACATTTCTCTTCTATGGACACATAGGCATCTGGTCTCTATAAAGAAGAACATAATAAACTTTTCATATTTGTATAAAACCATACTTTTGTTTAGGGATCTGCACATCGAAGGAAGATCTCTGCCAGCAAAGATATTTTTCACCTAGAAACCTTTCATTTTCAGGGAAACAGATTATGGGAAGATGAAGTTGTTTTCACAGGTGATAAATTTTTTTGTCTCCTCTTATTTAATTGCATGCTCAAAGTGTGATTCTCTGAATATTATTTGTATAGGATACTCATATTATACTTCCTTTATCACAGAACTCATTTAACTTAAAGCTTCACTGTCAGATTAATAACATCTTCTAGGGTAGTATAAAAATGTTGCTAAATGTACACACATATTAACCACCCCCAAATTGCATATTTTATCTACATAATTATATATTACTTTTTTCTTCAGTAATAAAATTAAAGCTTCAGCTTAAGCATGCTTACACTCACAGTTTAAAGATTCTACAATTCTACATTTGGGCCTCCAACATCCTGCATTCCTAAATGACTACACTTTCTGATCCATGTAGGATAACTGGTGAACTTTATTGTGTTAAGCCATTTTGATTTTGGATTTTCTTTGTTCCATCAACATATCATAGCCTACCTTTACTCCAACCATTACCAATCTCATTCTGTTATATAATCTATAATATCTGATGACTCCTATTGCCTTTAATTATATACCAGTTTGTAAATATTAAAATTTTATTTGAATATTGAATCATAGCATAATATTTTAAAGACATGTTAAATAGCAATTATCAAGGCCCTTCAGATATAGATCACCAGGAACATATGTGAAGTTATTCAGTTTGGGTTTATTATTCATTGCCATTAGGTGGATGGACATACAAGGGGTACTGTGATGTCTCAGTAAAAAAAGGTGTTTAAAAACTATTATAGGATTTAGCATTGGTAAGTGATTTGAGGGGTAGTGTAGATAAATTTTCTGTAGATTGGATGCTGTCAGAAAGCAATAGCAATCTATGATGGGTTATCTCAATAAATCTTAGCTAGACAAAGGGGAGATTAGGAAAAGGATAAGGTTTTACTTGGAAAAAATAGCAATTTTTCATTTTGGCTAAGAGAGGGGTGTTTGGCGTTGTGTGGGTGACACAGTAAATGTGTCTTTGACTATGCATAGACAAGGTTATGAAGTGGTCCTTCTTTGTCTCATTTTATCTTGGTCTCATAGTAACCTTGTCTGAGATTGATATTTTGTGAAATTATTTATGTCTTAAGAGAATATCATGGCCTACTCCAAGTGCAAGGCCAATTTCCAAATTTACATACCATTCTTTTTTCTTTCTCAATTTAAAAATACAAATTTAAATTTGAAAAATCATCTTGTGAAGTATCACCAAGAAAATAACACAACCATGGTTCTAATAGGATAGAAAAATTGTTTATATTAATATATGGCTTATGTGGACATAAGTACAGGTAAAGATATTTATAATATACTGTTCCATGAAAGAGTGTAAGGTTTCCTCTTGATATTAGTAATGAGATCTAAACTCCAGAAAAAATATAGTGTTTATGTCATAGAATAAATAAAATACAGTATGTGTTCATGGATAGCCCATAACCTGCATAATGGTTGAAATGACTTTAATAAGGCATTGGGAATGTTCTTGCTGATACTCCTTATGAGAATTCCTGTGTTGAGTGCTGGGAAGACAGTTGGGTCCTGAGCCTTGGACTTTGTCCCCATTACTACTATAATGAAAGGCATATTAGCTTTCTTTTTTTTTTCCAGATAAATGTGAAAAGGACAAATATAAAATCTATCAAATAGCTAATTCAAACTTTTGGTCACAATGGTGTCAAAATCACAATGTCATTATTAAAAATCATGGACTTTTAAATATTTTTTTAAATTGTATTTTGAGTAGTCCCACTCTATAATTTTAGTTTTTTGACAGTATTTCAATTTCAACATTCAGATCTATACTCGCACATTTACTTTTCTTCTTTCTGAAATTTTATTTAAAGGATAAGAAAAATAAAACCAAAATTACAAAGATAAAGGTAATTTGAAGAGAACTTTCAGTGGACAAATAGCTTGATAATTTTCTGGATGACAGAAAGTATATTGGAGAAACTGGAATATCAGGGATTAGAAGTAGGCTTTGCCAGATAAAAATACAAGAAGTCCACTTAAAATTAAATTTCAGATAAGTAAAACATTTTTAGTATAATATCCCAAATATTGTATGGGGTATAGCTTATAATAAAAAAAAATAGTGTAAGTATGTTTCTTGCAATATATGGTGTTTCTATTTTAAATTTTATGTATTTGTTTATTTATATCTTTATTAATCTGACAGCCCTAGTTAAAAAAAAAACTACTATTCTGAGAGACATTTGTGAAGACTGTTAATTCATAACTTTCAAAGAAGATGGCATTGAAAAAATAACTGTCACACAATAAGAAAGTAATCTTGGAAATGTAATTGCTGAAATATAAAGCTGAACTGTATAGAAGTGAATATGAAAAAGAAATTCCTTCAGAACATGACATAGACATGGCAAATATGAGGAAGAAAATGAATGTCCAGTGCAAGGCTTGGCTAACTCTGACCCATGGGCTAATGCTGCCTATTGCCTATTTTCATTTGGCCTGCAGACACCACTCAGGTGGGTTAGCACTTTGAGTCCCAGAAACCCAGGCAGGGCATCCCCATCTGTTCATCCCTCTCCACTCATACCTGCCTCTCCATGTGACAGCCTGAAGTGCTTAAGCTCTGAACTGGTTACCCCTCTATGTGGGAGACTCCTGTTGGCAATTACCAGGCATCAAGAAGTGAAATCTTGGTTGGGGAGTCAGAGACTCAGAAGTTTTCTCACCTCCAGTTTCTGTGCTAGTTGTGAAAACTGGGCTCTCCTGAGAGAAAAGAGGGCACATCTGGACCAGAGTGTCACTGAATCAATGAATGAAACTTAACGGGGTGGATCTTGGCCTCAAATCTCACCTGCTTCATCCACACATTCCTCTGTCTTTTGATGGTGGCTCTGTGTTCTTCATACCAAAATGTTGCTAGATTCCAGCAACTGAGTGTAAAGGACGCCTGCCACTTGTGAGTCCCTCCCAGGCAATTAAGAGTGGGTAAAGCAGGAGTTTCTTTCTCATTAAGAAATCTCCTACATACATAATATCGTTGATGTTGCCACTTCACTAGTAAAAACCACAGCCAAAAAAAGTGAAAAAAATTAAAATACTTTTAGACATGCAAGGACACTTCTTTTATTTTAAGAAGTTACTTAGAAATGTAAACTCAGGAAGAAGACATAATAGGAAAGCAGTAAAAAATATATCTCAGGAGAGTAGTGAAGAGTGAATTATTCATGGATGATAAATCTGCCACAATCTATGCTCCATAAGTCTAGAATAGGCAAGGGATGGAGGACTCTGGAAGAGAGGATTATGTGAAAGAAAAATAATATTCCTTAAAAATTAGAACAATTGAGAGTTTGGAAAAGTGGAAATATGCTGGAATCTATTAGGGAAGCATGAAAGAATATAAGTTTATTTAAACATGACATTTGACTCATTTTACATTGCGTTAGAGTGAAGTGTAGATAAGTCAATGAAATCTTAACACAATGCTGCTGTGGCAATGAAAAATATAGTGCCAATGTAATTTGACACTGTTTATTTCTTTTGCAACTTTCATAATCATACATTAGTAAATTACAGAAGAATAAATTATAGCTATAAAACAAAATAAATTTCCTTATACTATCAGGCTTCCCATGAAGAGAGAGACTAATTAAATGAGTGGAATGTAGAACAGACAGCTAGAAACCTAAGAACTAGCATAAAATTAAAAAGACAGAAGTTTCACACAAATTCCTGAAAGAAAGGAGTTCTAATATCTGGTGATTCAAAGAAGGGGTATGAAAAGGTTTGGAGAGTGGAGTGTTTGATGTTAACATTATTAGTATCTGTAAATGCTAATATTAAACACAATAACCTCTTGCTTTCAAGTGTGCCAATTGGAAAAAAAAGTCTTGTTGGTGCTACTTTTAGAAAAGGACATAACATAATAACAGCAACAGAGATTTTATTTGCTGATTGGTCACTATGTTAAAAATATCTAGTTGAGGGACAGAACAAGGTGGCAGAATGGAAGGCTCCACTGATTGTACCCCTACCCCTGCACGCCCTCTGCAAAGGCCCTCAATTTAACAACTATCTACATTAAAAAAGGCACATTTATAAGAACCAAAAATCAGGTGTGCACTCACAGTACCTAGTTTTAACTTCATATTGCTGAAAGAGACACTGAAGATTAGGGAAAACATTCTTGAATCATTGACACAACCCCTCCCCCATCTCCTGGCAGCAGCCACATGGTATGGAGAACATTTCTGTGCCCTGGTTATAGGGAGAGTGCAGCAATTGTGATACATTGAACTTATTGCTCCCTATCATAATAGAAAACAAAATTGAACCAAACTCAGCTGATGCCCACCCACAGAGGGAGCATTTAAACCTCCCCTAGCCAGAAGGAAGTCTCTGATCCCAGGAGTCCAAATGCGGTTCCCACAACCTTGCACTAAAGTGCCCCGGCTAACAGAATAAACATGAAAGGCAGTCTAGACCACAAAGACTGCAATTCTTAGGCAAGTTTTTGTGCTGAATGGGGCCCAGAGACAGAGGACATGGTGGGGAGGGTGTCAGGGGACACATAAGTAACTATGACAATAGTAAGGGAGGCTAGAAGAGGACTGATATCACTTCTTCCCTAACGCCAGGCTACACAGCTCAGAGGTTCAAAGAGACCCCTTCCCTCCACTTGAGGAGAGGGGAAAAACAAAAGAGTGAGGACTTTAGCTTATATATTGGATACCAGTTCAGCCACAGCAGAATAGGGCACTGGTCAGAGTCCCAAGGCTTTCAGACTCCAGCTCCTAGATAACATTTCCAAACACATACTTGGCTAGAAGGGGGACCTGGGCCTTAAAAGGATAATTCCAGTTCTGGCAGAATTCATTACCTGCTAAATGAAAAGCCCTTGGGCCCTGCATAACAAACAGCAATTAAAAAGTATTACATCAAAGGCCTTGAGTGAGACTCTGAGACTTGCTAGTTTCAGGTGAGACTCAGAATATTTCCAGCTACAGGATGAGGCTTCTTTCACTTAAGGAAAACAGAAGTAAAAGTAAAGGTGACTTTGTCTTATACCTTAGGTGCCATCCAGCTCAGCCCTAGTGGGGATAAAGCACCAAGCAGGCTCCTGTGGTTTCTGATCCAAGACTTGGCTCTTGGACAGCATTTCTGGACCTGTCCTGGGCCAGCGGGAGCCCACTGCCCTGAAGGGTGAGTATGAGGCCAAGCATCATTCACCACAAGCTGACTGAAGAGCCCTTGGGCCTTAAGGAAACATTGACTGTATTCTGGCAGTACTCCCCATGGGCCTGTGGTGGTGGTGGACATGGCATGAGGCTCCTCTGCCTTTGGAAAAAAAGAAGATAATGGGAAAAACTACATTTTATGGTTTCTGTGCCAGTCCAGCCTCAGTACAATAGAACACCACATACACTTCTAAGATTTTTTAATATATTTTCTAACTCCCAGTCAGCAGCTCTGGACCCACCCAGGGCCTAGGGGAACTTGTGACCATAAAAGGAAGAATGCAAGGCTAGCTGGCTTTGCCACCTGTAGATTGTAGAGCCTTACCTTTTTAAATGAAAGTAGGCCATAGCCAGGGAGTGGTTATGGCAGGCATTTTGAGAGATGCAGTGCTGTGCTAACTTAGGTCTAACCCAGCACAGGCCTGGTATTGATGTTTACAGTGTTGCTTTTGTCACTTCACCCCCAGCTCCAGGTGGCTCAGAACAGTTTCTTTGGGAGAAGGTAAGGGGAGAAAAAAAAAGTTTCTTCCTGGTAATACAGAGAATTCTTCTGGGTCTTGTCCAAGACTATTAAGGCTGTACCACTATGAGTCTGCAAGAACCACAGTTACTGGGTTTTGGGTGCCCCTTAAAGTAGATACAGCTTAGGTACAACACTCAAGTTGTTTTAAATATCTGGAAAGGTTACCAAGAAGGGCAGGTACAAGCAAGCCCAAATGGAGAAAACTACAATAAATAACTAACTTTTCAATCCCTAGACACAAATGAATGTCTGCATGTGTCAAGACCATGCAGAAAAACTGGATGTCACCAAATGAACTAAGTAATGCATCAGGGACAAATCCTGGAGAAACAGACACATGAGATCTTTCAGACAAAGGATTCCAAATAGCTACATTGAGAAAACTCAAAGAAATTCAAGGTAACATGGAAAAGGAATTTAATATTTTGTCAGATATTTTAATAAGAAATTATAATTATTTGAAAGAGTCAAGCAGAAATTCTAAAGTTAAAACTGTGATGACATGCTGAAGATGCATCAGAGTCTCTTAATAGCAGAGAATCTGATTTGATTAATGAATCAAACAGGAGAAAGAATTTGTGGGCTTGAAGACAGGCTACTTGAAAATACAATGTCAGAGGAGACAAAAAAGAAGAATAAAAAGCAATGAAGCATGCCTACAGGATCTAGAAAATAGCCTCAAAAAGGCAAATCTAAATTATTGGCCTTAAAGAGGAGGTAGAGAAACAGATAGGCATAGAAAGTTTATTCCATTGGTTAATATCAGAGAACTTCCCAAATCTAGATAAAGATACCAACATTCAAGTACAAGAAGGTTATAGATTACCAAGCAGATTTAACCCTAATAAGACTACCTCAAGGCACTTAATAATCAAACTCTCAGAGTTCAAAGATAAAGAAAAGATTCAAAAGCAGCAAGATGAAAGAAACAAATAACATACAATTTAGCTCCAACATGTCTGGCACCAGACTTCTCAGTGGAAACTCCATAGACCAGAAGAGGAGTCTACAAAGACATATTTAAGGGGTTGAAGGAAAACAAAAACAAGAAAACAAACTCACTTAGAATAGTATATATGTGAAAATATGCTTCAAAAATGAAGGAGCAATAAAGACTTTGCCAGACAAACAAATAAGGTAGATTTCATCAATACCAGATGCAATTTGCAAGAAGTGATAAAGAGAGTATTTAAACCAGAAAGAAAAGATGCTAATAAACAACAAGAAATCATTTGAGGGTGCAAAACTGGCCAGTAATAGTAACTAAACACACACACACACACACATGCATACATACACATACACAAACATACAACCACAGAATATTATGACTGTAATTGTGATGTATAAATAAAAACTACTCAAGTAGAAGACTAAGCAATGAACCAATCAAGAATAATAACTACAGCAGCTTTCCAAGAGACAGAGTACAGTAAGATTTATTATAAATAGAAATTTTTAAAAACAGTTAAAATTTGGGGAAGGAGGTTAAGTTCTTAACTTAAAATAATGAGCAACCTTAAATCAAAAAATCACACAAAGGATATGCAAAACAAAAATGATAAAAGACTAAATAATATTACCTGAGAAACTCACCTGCATTAAAAGGAAGACAAGAAGGAAGGAAGAAAGGAAGGAAGGGAGGAAGGAAGGAAGGGAGGGAGGGACGGAGGGAGGGAGAGAAGGAGGGAAGGAGAGAGGGGAAAGCAAGGAAGGAAGGAGGGAGGGAGGGAGGGAAGGAAGGAAGGAAGGAAGGAAGGAAGGAAGGAAGGAAGGAAGGAAGGACAAAATAACCAGAAAACAAATAAGAAAATGTCAAGAGTAAGTTATTACTTACCAACTATAACATGAATGGAAATGGACTAAACTCTCCAATCAAAAGATACGGAGTAACTGAATGAATGAAAAAACAAGATCCAATGACCTGTTGCCTACAGTAAACACACTTCACCTACAAGGACACACATAGACTAAAAATAATGGGATCAAAAAATATATCCCATGTCAATGGAAGCCAAAAAGGAGCAGTAGTCACTATACATATATAAGACAAAATAGATTTCTAGGGAAAAACTATAAGAAGTGACAAAGAGGGCCACTATAAAGGGGACAGTTTAGCAAGAGGATATAAAACTTTTACATATATATGCACCCAACATTGGAGCACTCAGATATATGAAGCAAATATTATTAGAGCTAAAGAGAGAGGTAGCTCCCAATAAAATAATAGCTGGAGACTTCAAAAGGTCGCTTTCCACATTGAACAAATCTTTCAGATAGAAGGTCAACAAAGAAACATCAGACTTAATCTGAAGTATAGATCAAATGGACCTAATAGATATTTACAGAACATTTCATCCAAAGATTGCAGAAAACACATTTTTTTCCTCAGCGCATGGATCATTCTCAGGGATAGACAATATGATAGATCACAAAACAAGTCTAAAAACATTCCAAATAATTGAAATAATATCAAGCATATTATTGACCGCAATAGAATAAAACTAAAAATCAATAAGAGGAAATTTGAAAACTATACAAATTCACAGAAATTAAACAGTATTCTCCTGAATGACCAGTGGGTCAATTAAAAAAATAAGAAGGAAATCTAAAAATTTCTTGAAGCAAATGATAATGAAAACACAGCATATAAAAACCTATGGAATACAGCAAAAGCAGTACAAAGAAGGAATTTTATAGCTATATGTGGCTACATCAAAAATGAAGAAAAACTCAAAATAAAGAACATAACAATGCATCTTAAATAATTAGAAAAGGAAGAGCAAACCAAACTCAAAATTAGTAGCTGAAAAGAAATAATAAATATCAGAGAAGGAATAAATAAAATTGAAGAAAGCAATACAAAAAATCAATGAAACAAAAAGTTAGCTTTTCAAAAAGTTAAACTAAATTGACAAACCTTTAGCCAGGCTAAATAAGAAAAAAAGCAAGGATCCAAATAAATAAAATCAGAAATGAAAACGGAGACATTATTACTGATGCTACAGAAATTCAAAGGATCATTATTGGCTACTATGAGCAACATTCCAATAATTTGGAAAATCTAGAAGAAATAGATATATTCCTAGACATAATATAACCTGCCAATATTGATTCATAAAGAAATCTAAAACCTGAACAGACCAATAACAAGCATTGAGATCAAAACTGTAATAAAAGTTTCCCAGTAAAGGAGAGCTCAGGACTTGATGGCTTCACTACGGAATTCTACAAAACATTTAAAGAATAACTAACACCAATCTTTCTCAAACTGTTCTGAAAAGTAGAGGAGGAGAAAATACTTCCAAACTTATTCTGTGAATTCAGTATTACCTGGATAACATAACCAGACAAAAACACATTTTAAAAAGAAAAAACTGCAGGCTAATATTGCTGATGAACATCGATGCAAAATCTTCAACAAAATAATAACGAATTGAATTTAACAGTACATTAAGAAGATTATTCATCATGACCATTGGGATTTACCCCAGGGATTCAAGGATGGTTCAATGTACAAAAATCAATTAATGTACTACAGAATATCAACCAAAGGAAGGATAGTTACCATACGACTACCTCAATTGATGCTGAAAAAGCATTTGATAAAATTCAACATCTTTTCCTGTTTAAAACAAACAAATAAAAAACTTTGAAAGCCTGGGACTAGAATAAACATACCTTAAAACAATAAGTCCTATATGACAGATCTATAGGTAGTATTATACTGAATGGGGAAAACCGAAAGCCTTTCCTCTAAGATCCGGAACATGACAATGATGCCTGATATTATTTAATATAGTATTGGAAATCCTAGCTACAGCAATCAGACAAGAGAAATAAAGGGCATCTTAACCAAAAAAGAAGTCAAATTCTCCTTGTTTGCAAATAATATGGCCTTATATTTGTAAAAACTTACACTCCACTAAAAAACTATTAGAACTGATAAACAAATTCAGTAAAGTTGCAGGATACAAAATCAGCATACAAAAATTAGGAGTATTTCTATATGCTAACAGTGAACAATGTGAAAAAGAAATAAAAAAGTAATCCTATTTACAATAGCCACACATAAAATTAAATACTTGGAAATAATTTAACCACAGAAGTGAAAGGTCTCATAATAAAAACTATAAAACATTAATGAAAGAAATTAAAGGGAGCACCAACTAATGGGAAGATATTTCATGTTCATAGATTGGAAGAATCAATGTTGTTAAAATGCCCATACTACCTAAACAAATCTATAGATTTGATGTAGTTCCTATGAAAATGCCAGACATTGTTCACAGAAATAGAAAACAAAATTTAATTTATATGGAACCACAGAAGACCCAAAATACCCAAAGCTATTCTAAGAAAAAAAAAAAAAAAAAAAAAAAAAACAGAAGAATCACATTAGTTTACTTCAAATTATACTACAGAACTATAGTAACCAAAATTGCATAATACTGGTATAAAAACAGACACATAAACCGGATGGGAAACCAAAAAACAAATCACACACTTACAGCAAACTTATTTTTGACAAAGGTTACAAGAAGGTACACTGAAAAAGACAGTCTCTAAAAAATTGTGCTGAAAAACACTCTATAGGAAAATAATAATAATCTGATTAAAAAGTGGGCAAAATATTTGAATAGATATTTTTCAAACAAAAATTCACAAATGGCAAACAGGCACATGAGAAGATGCTCAACATCACTGATCACTAGAAAAAAGCAACTATAATGAGATATTATCTCATCCCAGATAAAATCAATTTTATCCAAAAGACAGGCAATTACAAATGCTTCTGAGGTGAAGATTCTACTTACACACTGTAAGTAGAATTGTAAATCAGTACAACTTTTCCCTATCGAAAGAAGTTTGGAAGATCCTCAAAAAACTAAAAATAGAGCTACAATATGATTCAGCAGTCACACTGCTGGCTGTATACCCAAAAGAAAGAAAATCAGTATATTGAAGAGATATCTGCACTCCCGCATTTGTTGCAGCACTGTTCACATTAGCCAAAATTTTAAGCAACCTAAGTATCTATCCATAGATGACTGGATAAGGAAAATGTAGTACCTATGCACAATGGAGCTCTATTCAGTTAACAAAAAGAAAGAGATCCTCTAATTTGCAACAACATGGTTGTAACTTGAGGTCATTATGCTGATAAGCCAGACAAAGAAAGACAAATGTTACATGTTCTCACCTATTTGTGAAATCTAAAAATTAAAACAATTGAATACACGTAGGGAGTAGAGGGCTGTTTACCAGAGACTGGTAGTGGGAGGACAAGGGGAGAGATGGTTAACGGCTAAAAAAAAAAAAAAAAAAAAATGAAGAAGTATATTTGATAGCACAACAGGCTTATTATAATTAATAACAACATAATTTTACATTTTAAAATAACTAAAAGAGTATAATTGCATTGTTTGAAACACAAAGAATAAATGCTTGACAGAGGGGGGAATGAATACTCCATTTTACATGATGTGATTATTACACATTGTGTTATTGTATGAAAACATCTCAAGTTGCTAGCTACCTCACAAATATACCCACCAAAAATTAAAATTAAAAATTAACAAAAAAATTACAAAAACAAATATATAGTGATTCTTTTACTTTTTAAATTTTATTTTGTCCTCACAATGATTCCACTAAGTAAATATTATGATTCTTACTTCCATGTAATGAAACTAAGGATCTGAGAGCAATAACTTGCTTAAGATTTTTTGCTTAAGTTGTCAAAAAATAGTCA
Organism: Callithrix jacchus; assembly: GCF_049354715.1. Taxonomy (NCBI): domain Eukaryota; kingdom Metazoa; phylum Chordata; class Mammalia; order Primates; family Cebidae; genus Callithrix; species Callithrix jacchus. The sequence goes on along the minus strand of NC_133515.1, from coordinate 56,739,163 downwards.
TGATACAAACTTAGGCTTGTGTGATGCCTGAGAAACTAAATATCAAAATATAAAATTTCACTTACGGCAATCGATCTCAGACTCACCACCTCTGCAGCAACCAGCCTGAAGAAATCAGACCATAAGCTCTTCAGCAATCATCCCAGAATCATTAGAACTTGGTAAATGACTCCTAGCTTCCCTATCCTCCTCACTCCCCTCTGTGTCCAACTTAGGACCAGCCACAGAAAGCCAAATGGGCTCTCAAACCAATCACATAGGATGCTCCACTTCTAGTGTGCTCACTTTCAATTACCCCATACCAGTAACTTCCAAACAGAGCACACCTGAAGCGCTCTCTCTCTCTCTCTCTCTTTTCCACCATAAAGCTTTCCTACTTCTCTGCCTGGCTGAGTCTGCTAAATTTTGTGAAAGTTGCTAACTCCTTTGCTATAACAAGCCCTGAATCCTCTGTTTGTCCTCATTAGGATGGGCCGCATTCACTTATACATATCAAATTCTGTAATTCAGCCAGCCATTCTGCAGTAAGGTTTAAATTTCTAATGTAAAAATTAATTGCTAGCTGTCTTAAAACTTGTTCGTGGAAGGCAAAATTCTATAGACAAAAATAAAAAGGAAAATATTTGAGGAGTTTTTTCCCCCTTAGATAATTTGGAGTGGTAAATTGTGGAAAAATACAACTACAAATAATTATTCTAATCATTAAATTGACTTGTGAGGTTGGAGGAAGATATCCAGAGTCAAACAACCTGCTATATTGTATTCCTTGGCTCTATTCTAACATCTAGTACTGTTGTAAGTCAAAAGCACTAGCAATGCTTAGATGTAGCTGAAGATTGTGTTAAAGCAAAGTGTTTTCTGACTCTAATAGCTTTCTCTCTGCAAACGGAATGAAACACAACAGGAACAGAAAGAAAGCTCCTAAATATTGCCAAAAAAGGTAAGGCATATGGAGAAAAAAAATAAAGAGAAATGATGAATATGGTATCAATGTATGAGGTATGTTCAGACAAAGTAAGAGAGATTCAATCTCCATCCTTTCCTAGAGTAGGTTATTTTAGGCCACTCAACATGTGATTTATTTCCAGAAGCCAATATTTATTTCTCAAATGATGTTCCTGAGAAAATCAGTGTCTCCAGAGGTTATGAGTTGCTCTCCACAAGACAAAAGGTAGTCTTTTCAAATAAAATGTGAACAACTGTGTTACACAAGTTCATACAAGTTTCTTGCCCATGTGAAATAATCTGAAAATATTTCTTCACATTTTCCCAGTTCATTTCCTAGGGTCATGTGTTCAAAAAACACAATTGAACTAATATGCTTCACTGGGAACCATCTTAATATCCTAACTGCCTTTCAATATTCCGTTGCAATGAAAACATGCAGAATTCCAAGACTTAGAAAGGGCCAAGAAATTACCTTTTTCAATTTTTAAACAAGATACAATTGTTTATCTTGAATTTGGTAAAAGATCAAAGAAAGAAAATCCTGGTGTGACAGAGTGGAACAGTGATTAAAGGTTGGGGACATGGAGCCAGTCTGCTAGGTTTATATTGTTGAGTTTGCTGTTTTGTGGTTTTAGATAAGTTATTAATCACTTCATGCCTTAGTTTTATTTTCTATTGAATGTTATTGAGAGGATTATATAAAATAAATTACTATATGTTAAGTGCTAAGAATATCACCTAGCTGATAATTGTCACTGTCATCAGCTTCATTATTAATTACCATTCTCTGGGAATTATGAGTCATAGACCTAGAACATTGTGGCTTTTCCCTTCCTCTGTATTTATTCTTAATACGTTTAGCTTTTGATGATATATAAACTTTGAATCAGATAATGCAAACAAAATTATGTGGTATTTAAGGACACCGGTCAGAAGAGGTGGGGACTCATTTGTAAGTCATGCATTTCATTCTCTTAGTACCCTTTCTCCCACTAAGAAGGTGGGTGAAATAATCTAATGACTATTCACTGCACCATGCCTCCCTCCTTAGGATGTCGCTTACTTCTGTAGAATGATGCAGAACATTAGAGAAAAGTACAAGTTACTCTGAGAATCACTTCGCCAGAGCAGCTCTGAAACCATTTGAAGAAGAGAGGTCCTCTAGTAAGTCTAATGTGTTAATTTCCCAGCTAATGTGTTTGAAATTAGGTCACTCCCTTACCTGAATGGGGATTCACTCTCCTGTTGAAAAATTATCTTCATTTCTAGATGTCTAATGCAATTATTGTATATTAAATCAGCAGCACATTAAAAATGCCATAACCCTATTTCTTTTTCTCAAAGTTTCTCCTTCATATTGGTGCTATGTCAAGATAAATTTCAATGCCAAAAATTAAGAGTTCTTTGGTCTAACACTTTATTTAAGCCAGCACCAACTTCAGAATCTGGTTTATTCAGTCCAATTTAAGCTACAGGATTCGAACTAATGAGCAATATTTGAATTGCATTTTGGAGCTACTGCGCTACAAAATTTCTCATTCTCCTAACATGTTATAAGCTATTTTTGTGCCTTTCTGGCCTTTAAATACCTCCTTTACTGGAAGATAATCCATAATAATTATTAGTGTGTTGTTCTGTCAGGGTACAGGAACTAATAAACCTTGAAGGATTTAGAAAGCAGCAGATTCTAATAAAGCTCTTTCATCAAGTTTGTTTGGCAGGTTAAATTACTTATTCTTATAAATATCAGAGACTAGTTCATCCCAATAGTGAAAGGTCACCTTAAACATCTCTGTAAATAATCATGATTCTAAAAGTTTGGTGTTGAAATACCTGATTTAATCAGTCTACTCACTTCTTAGGATATATCTAGGTAATATAATCTGTTTCAGTGACAATACTTTTAATATCTCTTCAAGCTTAAGTCATTACTCATGGGAGGAAGAAGGTCAGTAACAATATTTAAGACCATTTTAAAAATAATAACTTAATTTACTTGACTGTTACCTCTTTCCTGATCCCTTTCCTTCTTATCAACTCTGTTTTTTAAAGATGTGATGAGTTTTCAAAAATGTTTCACAAATGCTTGTGTGTAAAATGTATATTTGTACTTGAATTTTAACTAGCAATGAAGTTAACCTTCACCTCAGATTAAACAATGAAGTATATCCAGCTCCCCACCTCGGCCTGTATATATTTCCTTTTTTATATTCCATAAACTTAAAATAAATTCTGTAAAATAATAATTAATACATCTTTATGTCACAACCATATGATATTAACAAGGTTATAACTTTATCCACAAATATAATCCACAACTATAATTATTTTTTTTTTGTCTCTTTTGCTTACGGCCTGAAACTTCAAATAATAACAAGGTTTACAAACATATACCACATTGCAGCAGTGTAACAATGTAGAAAATAGTACACATTTGCATAGTACAAGTATAAATACTTCTCTATAATTCTATTTATATTATTCAAGCTAAACTTCAATATTTTTTGCCATTTGACTCTTCCTTAGAAATTATTCTGGAGGGGGGGGAGGACTCAAGATGGCGCTGTGAGAACAACCCAGAATTGGAGTTCTCGTTGTGTCTGCGGAGAGGTGAGTCTGAGCTGCATTTCCAGACTGATCTTTGTTGCTCACGGAACGGGGAAATTTCCAAGTGAAGAGGAGACGCGGGATGCCAGGCAGATATTCCGCCTGGCGAAGCCGGCAGCCGGGGTGGCGGCGGCCGGCCCTACCCAGTGCTCCCCACAGGGCGCACTTGTCCGGGTGCCCCGTTGAACCAGCAACTGGAGACGTGAGAGGGCTGGACTTGAGACTGAGCTAGACTTGAACAGTGGGCCAGCCCAGGGGATTGCAGGAACAGAGCGTTAGGATTGGCCCAGTAGGACGAACAAAACCGCGATTTCAAACAAGCCCTGTGCAGACAGCCCGAGACGCTCTGAGGGGGAGGGGCGGCCACCATTACCGAGGTAACCCGCCCCAACTGAGATACACGCCCATTGCTGACGCAGCCAGCCGTTGCTGAGGCAACCCGTCCCTAGTGAGATACACGCCCACTACTGACGCAGCCAGCCGTTGCTGAGGCAACCAGTCCCTACTGAGATACACGCCCACTGCTGACGCAGCCTACCGTCGCCGAGGCAACCCGCTACAACAGAGAGACTCCGCCGCAGGGCGTGGTGGTGAACAGCAGAACAGCGGAGCCAGGGCGAGTCTCACAACAGCAGGGCGGAGCCTCGGCAGGCAAACAGTGGTTAGTCTGCATCCTAGCTGGGCAGGACCTCAACGGACATCCAAAAATAAAGCCCAAAACCCTCAACACAGAGCATTTGAGAAAAAAAAAGGGTTTTTTTAATGAGCTCTGTTGCAGCAGAATCAAACATAGCAGCCTAACAGCCCTGAATGAACAACACAGCTCACAGCTCAGCAATTAAACCCCTATAAAGTACAAACTGTCTCCTCAAGCAGCTCCCTGACCCCTCTATATCCAAAAGACTGACATTAGGCAGGCACCATCCTGGGACAAAGTTAGCAGAAAAAGAAACTGGTAGCATCCCTCGCTGTGCCACAGCTGCTAGAGGTGCACCCCAGACAAGCAGGGTCTGGAGCGGACCTCAGCACTCGTACAGCGAAGGGGCTAGACTGGTAGAAGGAAAACCAAGCAACAGAAATACTTCATCATCAACATTCAGGGTGTCCACTCAGAGACCCAATCGAAAAGTCAGCAACTACGCAGACGACCAGCGGACAAATCCGCAAAGATGGGAAGAAACCAGCGCAAAAAGGAGGAAAACACCCGAAACCAGAACACCTCGCCTCCTAGAAAGGACCAAAACTCCTCACCAGCAAGGGAACAAAGCTGGACGGAGAATGACTGTGACGAAATGACGGAATTAGACTTCAGAAGATGGATAATGAGAAACTTTGGTGAGCTAAAAGATCATGTATTAAATCAATGCAAAGAAACTAAGAACCTTGAGAAAAGATTTGAAAAAAGATTTGAGGAAATGATAACAAGAATGGATAACTTAGAGAGGAATATGAATGAATTAAAGGAGCTGAGAAACACAATACAAGAACTTCGCGAAGCATGCACAAGTTTCAGTAGCCGAATTGACCAAGCAGAAGAAAGAATATCTGAAGTCGAAGACCAACTCAATGAAATAAAACGAGAAACCAAGATTAGAGAAAAAAACGCAAAAAGGAATGAACAAAGTCTCCAAGAAATGTGGGACTATGTGAAAAGAACTAACCTACGTTTGATAGGTGTACCAGAAGGGGACGAAGAGAATGAATCCAAGCTGGAAAATACTCTTTAGTACATCATCCAGGAAAATTTCCCCCACCTAGCAAGACAGGCCAAAACTCAATTGCAGGAAATTCAGAGAACACCACAAAGATATTCCGCAAGAAGAGCAACCCCAAGGCACATAATTGTCAGATTCAATAGGGTTGAAATAAAGGAGAGAATACTAAGGGCAGCCAGAAAGAAAGGTCGGGTTACCCACGAAGGGAAGCCCATCAGACTCACAGCAGATCTCTCGGCAGAAACACTACAAGCCAGAAGAGAGTGGGGGCCAATATTCAACATTCTTAAAGAAAAGAACTTTCAACCCAGAATTTCATATCCAGCCAAACTGAGCTTCAGAAGTGAAGGAAAAATAAAATCCTTTGCGAACAAGCAAGTACTCAGAGATTTTGTCACCACCAGGCCTGCTTTACAAGAGCTCCTAAAAGAGGCACTACACGTAGAAAGGATCAACCAGTACCAGCCATTCCAAAATCACACTGAATGCTAAAGAGCATCAACATAATGAAGAATCTACAACAACTAACAGGCAAAACAGCCACTTAGCATCAAAATGGCAGTATCAAATTCACACATAACAATACTAACCCTAAATGTAAATGGACTAAATACACCAATCAAAAGACACAGACTGGCAAATTGGATAAAAAGCCAAAACCCATCAGTGTGCTGTATCCAGGAAACCCATCTCACATGCAAGGATACACAAAGGCTCAAAATAAAGGGATGGAGGAAGATTTACCAAGCAAATGGAAAGCAAAAAAAAGCAGGAGTTGCAATTCTCATCTCCGATAAAATAGACTTTAAAGCAACAAAGATCAAAAGAGACAAAGAAGGCCATTACATAATGGTAAAAGGATCAATACAACAAGAAGAGCTAACGATCCTAAACATATATGGACCCAATGCAGGAGCACCCAGATACATAAGGCAAGTTCTTAAGGACTTACAAAAGGATGTAGACCCCCACACAATAATAGTGGGAGACTTTAACACTCCACTGTCAATACTAGACAGATCTACCAGACAGAAAATCAACAAGGATATCCAGGGCTTGAACTCAGACCTGGAGCAAGCAAACCTGATAGACATTTACAGAACTCTCCACCCCAAATCCACAGAATACACATTCTTCTCAGCACCACATCACACCTACTCTAAAATTGACCACATAATTGGAAGTAAAGCACTGCTCAACAAATGCAAAACAACTGAAATCATAACAAACAGCCTCTCAGACCATAGTGCAATCAAGTTAGAACTCAGAATTCAGAAACAGACCCAGAACCGCACAGCTTCATGGAAACTGAACAACTGGCTCTTGAATGTTGACTGGGTAAACAACGAAATGAAGGCAGAAATAAAGAAGTTCTTCAAAACCAATGAGAACGAAGACACAACGTGCCAGAACCTCTGGGACACATTTAAAGCAGTCTCTAGAGGAAAGTATATAGCAATAAGTGCCCATATGAGGAGAATGGAGAGATCCAAAATTGACACCCCATCGTCAAAATTGAAAGAGCTAGAGGACCAAGACCAAAAAAACTCAAAACCCAGCAGAAGACAAGAAATAACTAAGATCAGAGCTGAGCTGAAGGAGATTGAGACACGAAAAACCCTTCAAAAAATCAATAAATCCAAGAGCTGGTTTTTTGAAAAGATCAACAAAATAGACAGACCACTAGCCAGATTGATTAAAAATAAAAGAGAGAACAACCAAATAGATGCAATAAAAAATGATAAAGGGGAAATCACCACAGATTCCACAGAAATTCAAACCATCATCAGAGAATATTACAAACAACTCTATGTGCATAAACTAGTAAACCTGGAAGAAATGGACAAATTCCTGGATTCCTGTGTCCTCCCAAGCCTAAACCAGGAGGAAGCTGAAACTATGAATAAACCAATAACAAGGTCTGAAGTTGAGGCAGCATTTAAGAGCCTACCACACAAAAAAAGCCCAGGTCCAGACGGGTTCACAGCCAAATTCTACCAGACACACAAGAAAGAGCTGGCACCATTTCTTCTAAAACTATTTCAAACAATCCAAAAAGAGGGAATCCTTCCCAAATCATTTTATGAGACCAACATCATTCTGATACCAAAACCTGGCAGAGACCCAACAAGAAAAGAAAACTTCAGGCCAATATCCATGATGAACATAGATGCAAAAATCTTCAATAAAATATTGACAAGCCGATTGCAACAGCAAATCAAAAAACTTATTCATCATGATCAAGTAGGATTCATCCCGGTGATGCAAGGCTGGTTCAACATACGCAAGTCTATCAATGTAATTCACCACATAAACAGAACCAAAAACAAAAACCACATGATTATCTCAATTGACGCAGAGAAGGCATTTGACAAAATTCAACAGCCCTTTATGCTAAAAACCCTCAATAAACTCGGTATCGATGGAACATATCTCAAAGTAATAAAAGCTATTTACGACAAACCAACAGCCAATATCATACTGAATGGGCAAAAACTGGAAGCATTCCCTTTGAAATCTGGCACTAGACAAGGATGCCCTCTTTCACCACTTCTATTCAATATAGTACTGGAAGTTCTAGCCAGAGCAATCAGGCAAGAAAAAGAAATAAAGGGTATTCAAATAGGAAAGGTGGAAGCCAAATTGTCTCTATTTGCAGACGACATGATAGTATACCTAGAAGACCCCATCATATCAGCCCAAAAACTCCTGAAACTGATAAGCAACTTCAGCAAAGTCTCAGGATATAAAATCAATGTGCAAAAGTCACAAGCATTCGTCTACACCAATAACAGACTTAAAGAAAGCCAAATCAAGAGCGAACTGCCATTCGCAATTGCTACAAAAAGAATAAAATACCTTGGAATACAACTCACAAGGAACGTAAGAGACCTCTTCAAGGAGAACTACAAACCACTGCTCAACGAAATCAGAGAGGACACAAACAGATGGAGAAACATTCCATGTTCATGGTTAGGAAGAATTAATATCGTGAAAATGGCTATACTGCCCAAAGTAATTTACAGAATCAACGCTATCCCCATCAAGCTACCATCGACTTTCTTCACAGAACTGGAAAAAACCACCATGAACTTCATATGGAACCAAAAGAGAGCCCGCATAGCCAAGTCAATTCTAAGCAAAAAGAACACAGCGGGGGGCATCACACTACCGGATTTCAAACTATACTACAAGGCTACAGTAATCAAAACAGCATGGTACTGGTACCAAAACAGAGATATAGACCAATGGAACAAAACAGAGGCACCGGAGGCAACACAACATACATACAACTATACAATCTTTGATAAACCTGACAAAAACAAGCAATGGGGAAAGGACTCCATGTTTAACAAATGGTGTTGGGAAAACTGGCTAGCCATGTGCAGAAAGCAGAAACTGGACCCCTTCCTGACACCTTACACTAAAATTAACTCCAGATGGATTAAAGACTTAAACATAAGACCTGGCACCATAAAAACCCTAGAAGAAAATCTAGGCAAAACTATCCAGGACATAGGAGTAGGCAAGGACTTCATGAACAAAACACCAAAAGCATTGGCAACAAAAGCCAAAATAGACAAATGGGACCTAATCAAACTCCACAGCTTCTGCACGGCAAAAGAAACAGTCACTAGAGTGGATCGGCAACCAACAGAATGGGAAAAAATTTTTGCAGTTTACCCATCTGACAAAGGGCTGATATCCAGAATTTACAAAGAACTCAAACAGATTTACAGGAAAAAAACAAACAAGCCCATTCAAAAGTGGGCAAAGGATATGAACAGATACTTTACGAAAGAAGACATATATGAGGCCAACAATCATATGAAAAAATGCTCATTGTCACTGATCATCAGAGAGATGCAAATCAAAACCACATTGAGATACCATCTCACGCCAGTTAGAATGGCGATCATTAAAAAATCTGGAGACAACAGATGCTGGAGAGGATGTGGAGAAAAAGGAACACTTTTAAACTGTTGGTGGGAGTGTAAATTAGTTCAACCATTGTGGAAGACGGTGTGGCGATTCCTCAAGGCCTTAGAAATAGAAATTCCATTTGACCCAGCAATCCCATTACTGGGTATATATCCAAAAGACTATAAATCGTTCTACTATAAGGACACATGTACACGAATGTTCATTGCAGCACTGTTTACAATAGCAAAGACCTGGAATCAACCCAAATGCCCATTGATAATAGACTGGATTGGAAAAATGTGGCACATATACACCATGGAATATTATGCAGCAATCAGAAATGATGAGTTCGTGTCATTTGTAGGGACATGGATGAATCTGGAGAACATCATCCTCAGCAAACTGACACAAGAACAGAAAATGAAACACCGCATATTCTCACTCATAGGTGGGTGATGAAAAATGAGAACACATGGACACAGAAAGGGGAGTACTAAACACTGGGGTCTATTGGGGGGAAAAGGGGAGGGCCAGTGGGAGGGGGAGGTGGGGAGGGATAGCCTCGGGAGAAAAGCCAAATGTGGGTGAAGGGGAGAAGAAAAGAAAGCACACTGCCATGTGTGTACCTACGCAACTGTCTTGCATGCTCTGCTCATGTACCCCAAAACCTATAATCCAATAAAAAATTAAAAAAATAAAAAATAAAAAATAAAAAAATAAAAATAAATAAAAAATAAAGAAATTATTCTGGAGGGTAGATAAGAACTAAGTTGGAATGTTATATTATATGTGTTCCTGTTTAGTTTTCCATAAGAGTATGATGTGGAAGAAAGCAGGAAAACATTATTATTATTATTTTTATTACCCAAATTATTTCTACTACCCAAATTATTAGCAAAATCACTACCCAAATTCTCACTAATATACATATTCTGATTTTCATTGCCAAAGGAAAACAATAATTTTTTGTATTATAAAAACTAGGCTCTATGTACTAGTGAGAATGAAAACAAATCTGTTCCTTGCCTTTACCTTCAAAATAGACTTAATAAGACTTATTAATATCTCTTCCTGATTCTTCTTGTTTTTTACTATTTCTGTTTTTCTAATCTTCACTTGAACTGGTAAGTTTCCTGAGATCTCAACATTTGTATTTTTATTTTTCCTCCTACCTCATGAGAATTCTCATCCCATGCTAATTCATTTATCTAATTATATCATGTTGCAATTATTATTATTGTGAAAAGGTCTGAGCTCTCAAGAAAAGTTTCTAAATTAAGATAAAAGATAAAAGACTGTAAAACTTAATAAAGTATTATTGAATTAATTTCAGAATGCAGTATAGTGATCTTGGGAATCCAAACCTTATGAAAGGTGTTTGATCTCAAGCCTATAAAAAGTTTGAGAAATTACCTCTTCAAAGACAGACTATTTGGCTTATAGTTAACAGATAATTTTATATTACACAGAATAAGAAAAACATACCAAAAAAGATACATCATTAATACCTTAAAAGGGCTGAAATGTGTATATGTAACTTTGAATATTAACTTACTGCACTCTGAATAGTGGGATAGTAGAATAAATATAGAAAAGATTTATGAAATTTTCATTTACCAGTTACTAAGTACCAGAACAGATACATTTCTTGCCTTCACCTTCAAAATTGACTTAATCAGACTTACTAATATCTCCTCTTGATTCTTCCTCTTTTTAACTATTTATCTTCTTCTAATGCTCTCTTTACCAGGAAACTTTGTAGTGAGTTTATTATTACCAAATTAATTTGCATGCTTAAGAACAGAATTTATACAACTGACAATTTAAAACACTTTTTTATAATTCAGCTTAAAATATATTGAATATATTATGTCTTAGAAATGAATACAATCATAATTGTGCAGTATTATTTAGAACTGAACTCTCTCATAACTAGAGTTGACATTTAGAGGTACCTAGCTATAAAACCTTGATGAAACTAGTTACAAATCAGTCAATATCATAGTATCCTATGTTGACGACAATTCAAAGTAATATCAAATGAAATCTAGGATCTCAAACTTACAGCAAAGTATAGAAAAGAACCTAGAAATCATGTGTTGAATAAAAACATGTAATTCAAATTCTTCACCTACATGACAATGCTTGTTCACACATATTGGAGTGTCACCATCTCTGATCACCCATACTGCAATTTAAAATAATGGTTTGGCCTTTACTGAAATTAGACTGTGAAGTATAATCCAATTTTAGATCATGGTGTAATGAGTGGCCTGGAATAAATACGAAACTCATTTTTCCCAACATTTGCCTTGACAAAAATAGTGCAAAAAAATAATGATTTATCTCTGGACCTGTTAGGCCAGAGATGACCAAAGTTAACCAACAATCAATGTACAACCTTTGTAATTCTCTCAGAAAATATTGGTAAACCAAGTATAAAAGTTTTATGAAATAGTAAAAGTCGGCATGAGACAAAGAAAACCATTTTATACCCACAGAATGAGACTGAAAACATCTGAGTCGGTAGAAAAGTTACTTGGTGATACTATGCCTTATTCATATTGTGAAACTCAGGGATTGAAATTCAGTTACAGTGAAGACCAAACTAAGAATTTATTATAAAGGCTTTGTGTTTTTGGAGTGACATTGAAATTTGACAAGAAAGTCAAAAATACTGGGTAAATATTTCTACATATGAAGGGAATAAAGGACTCAAACCTGGAGAGTTGATTTGACTGATATGGTTCATCTGCCAGTTGCATACTTGTTTTTTATATTAGGAATTAAAAGATAACTGTATCATGAATACTCTGAACTGGAACTATATACAGACCAAGTGGAAGATTAAAATTATATGAACTGGAGAGATATGGATTTGGAATAAGGAGAGACCTGTTTGCTAAGTTCTAAGGCATATTTTAAAAATATTTTCTTCTGTTTATTTTTATTCACTCAGCGAATGTCTATTGAATATCTACTACATGCCTCCTCTGTTTTGAGAATACAGCAGTGAATACAACAGACAAAAATAGCTGTTCTTTGGGAGAGCACATTCTATTTGAGGGCTATTTTCAACTGTACCTGATACCTGTTCTTGGATGTCTAAAAGGCATATCAAACTTGACAGGTTCAAATAATTACTCATTTATCTCTCTTTAAAACTTATTTTTCCTCCAGTCTTTCCTATCTGAGTAAGTGACATCTCTATTCATCCTGCTGCACATGCCAAAATCTTTGGAGTTATTCTCTCATTTCCTCACTATACACATACAATCTCTTTAACATCAAATACTACTAGTTTTACCTTCCAAGTATATTCCATATCTGTTTTTCAATACCTGTTTCTACAAGAGGAAAAAGGAGACAGAGGTATAAAAAAGAATAGAGAAAGACAGTTTATAATTAGTTACTCAAGATAGCAATTCAAAGTTAATATGTATAAAAAGATTTTTAAAAATAGATATTGTTTTCTAGATTTGATTTTTGTATATGCATATTTTAGTAACTATAAAACAATTAAATTAACATATAATCACTAAATATAAAATTTAAAAGGTAATTTTATTTTCTATAGTCTCTGAAATGTTCTCAAAACAAGACAATCTGGCAGCAAAAAACACTTTCAATCTTCCTTGGTTTCAATGGTTTATTTTCCTAGAAAAAGAAGTAGGATTCCTTGGGAAAATTGCAGCCTTAAAGCAACCTTTGTCAGCCTAGAAACGACTTAAAAAAAAAAACTCAGATAGCAAAAGAAATATTAAACACCATGCCAGAGTCCTGCTAAAGAACTCAGTAGTAACTGACAAGTCTCTCAGTGGGTGAAGATAGAAAAAAACTTCAGTATCAAAAATTAAATAATTGAGTTATGTAAAATATATTTAAGTATATGAGTTTATCATGATGTTACAAAACAAATACTGGCCAAGCATGGTGCCTCACACCTGTTATCCCAGTGGTTTGGAAGTTTGAGTTAGGAGGATCACTTGATGACAAGGGCTTGAGACCAGCCTGGGAAACATAGTGAGATTCTTTGTGTCTACAAAAATAAAAATAATTAGCCAGGTGTGGTGGTGCACAACTGTAGTCTCAGATGCTTGGGAGAATGTGGAAGGAGGAACACTTGAGCCTACATAGCAGATCAGACAAAGTTAATTTTTATGAGAGAATTGCAGGTAATAAGCTGATAAAAATATAATATTAAATATTATTTTATATACTTTAATGAACTAATGAATCTAGACATTGATTAACAATGACTGCTAAAACCAAAAAAAAAGACATTATGTGCTTCATTTCGATAAACACAAATATTTGTGAAACAGTATTGTTAAAAAAAAAGGAAAGAAACCTCTCCTTGCTCATCATATGGGCATTTATTGCTATGAATTTCCATCTAGACACTGCTTTGAATGTGTCCCAGAGATTCTGGTATGTTGTGCCTTTATTCTCATTGGTTTTAAAGAACATCTTTACTTCTGCCTTAAATTCATTGTTTATCCAGTCTACATTCAAGAGCCAGTTGTTCATTTTTCATGAAGTTGTGCAGTTATGAGTTAGTTTCTTAATCCTGAGTTCTAATCTGTTTGCACTGTAATCTGAGAGACTATTTGTTATGATTTTCATTCTTTTGCATTTGCTGAAGAGTGATTTACTTCCAATTTGTGGTTGATTTTAGAGTAGGTGTAATATGGTCCTGAGAAGAATGTATATTCTGTGGATTTGTGGATGAGAGTTCTATAAATGTCTATTAGGTTCGCTTGGTCCAGATCTGCATTCAAGTCCTGGATTCCTTGTTGAATTTCTGTCTCGTTGATCTGTCTAATATCAACAGTGGAGTGTTAAAATCTCCCACAATTATTGTGCAGGGGTCTAAGACTCTTGTAGGTCATTAAGGACTTGCTTTATGTATCTGGGTGCTCCTGTATTGGATGCATATATATTTAGAATAGTTAGCTCTTCTTGTTGTATTGATCCTTTTAACATTATGTAATGTCCTTCTTTGTCTCTTTTGATTTTTTTTGGTTTAAAGTCTGTTTTATCAGAGACTAGGATTGCCACCCCTGCTTTTATTTTCTCTCCATTTGCTTGCTAAATCTTCTTTCATCCCTTTATTTTGAGTCTATGTGTGTCTTTGCACCTGAAATGGGTCTCCTGAATACAGTACACCAATGGTTCTTGGCTTTTTATTCAGTTTGCCAGTCTGTATCTTTTGATTGGGGCATTTAGTCCATTTACATTTAATGTTAGTATTGTTGTGTGTGAATTTGATCCTGCCATAAATTCAAAGTTAGAGGAGCAAGATCAAAAAAACTTAAAAGCTAGAAGAAGACAAGAAATAAGTAAGATCACAGCAGAACTGAAGGAGATAGAGAAACAAAAATCCCTTCAAAAAATCAACAATTCCAGGAGCTGGTTTTTTGAAAAGATCAACAAAATACATAGACTGCTAGCCAGACTAATAAAAAAGAAAAGAGAGAAGAATCAAATAAATGCAATAAAAAACTATAAAGGGAACATCACCACCCATTCCACAGAAATATAAACTACCATCAGAGATTACTACAAACAACTCTATGCACAAAAACCAGTAAACCTGGAAGAAATGGATAAATTCCTGGACACTTGCACTCTCCCAAGACTAAACCAGGAAGAAGTTGAAACCCTGAACAGACCAGTAACAAGGGCTGAAGTTGAGCCTACCAACTAAAAAAAGCCCAGTTCCAAAGGGGTCTACAGCTGAATTTTACCAGATGTAAAAAGAGGAGATGGTACCATTCCTTCTGAAACTATTCCAAATAATACAAAAAGAGGGAATCCTCCCCAACGCATTTTATGAGACAAACATCATCCTAATACCAAAACCAGGCAGAGACACAACTAAAAAAGAAAACCTCAGGCCAATATCCATGGTGAACATCTATGCAAAAATCTTCAATAAAGTTCTGGCAAACAGAATGCAACACCAAATCAAAAAGCTTATTCTTCATTATCAAGTAGGCTTCATTCCTGGGATGCAAGGATGGTTCAACATACGCAAGTCTATAAACGTAATCCATCACATAAACAGAACCAAAGACAAAAACCACATGATTATCTTAATAGATACAGAGAAGGCCTTCGACAAAATTTGACAACACTTTATGCTAAAAACTCTCAATAAACTAGATATCAATGGAATGTATCACAAAATAATAAAAGCTATTTACAACAAACCCACAGCCAACATCATACTGAATGGGCAAAAACAAGGAAGCATTCCCTGTGAAATATGGCACAAGACAATGATGCCCTCTCTCGCCACTCCTATTCAATATAGTATTGGAAGTTCTATCCAGAGCAATCAGACAAGCAAAAGAAATAAAGCATATTCAATTAGGAAAAGAGGAAGCCAAATTGTCTCTATTTGCAGATGACATGATTTTATTTTTAGAAGACTCCATCATCTCAGCCCAAAATCTCCTGAAACTGATAAGCAACTTCAGCAAAGTCTCAGGAAAAAAAATAAATTATGCAGAAATCACAAGCATTTCTATACACCAATAACAGACAGAGAGCCAAATCAAAAGTGAACTACCATTCACAATTGCTACAAAGAGAATAAAATATCTAGGAATACAACTAACAAAGGATGTAAAGGACCTCCTCAAGGAGAACTGCAAACCACTGCTCAATGAAATAAGAGAAGAACCAAACAGATAGAAAAACATTCGATGCTCATGGTTAGAAATAAACAATATCATCAAAATGTCCATACTTCCTAAACTAATTTATAGATTCAATGCTATCCCCATCAAGCTACCATGGACCTTCTTCACAGAACTGAAAAAAAGCACTTCAAACATTATATGGAACCAAAAGAGAGCCCACATAGCCAAAACAATCCTAGGCAAAAAGAACAAAGCTGTAGGCACCATGCTGACTGACTTCAAACTATACTACAAGGCCACAGTAATGAAAACAACATGGTACTGGTACCAAAACAGAGACATAGACAAATAGAACAGAACAGAGGCCTCAGACACAACACCACACATCTACAATCATCTGATCTTCGATGAACCTGACAAAAACAAGCAATGGAGAAAGGATTCCATATAATAAATGGTGTAGGGGAAACTGGCTAGCCATGTGCAGAAAGCAGAAACTGGAACGCATCCTGACACTTTACAGTAAAATTAACTCCAGATGGATTAAAGACTTAAATATAAGACCTAACGCCATAAAAACCTTAGAAGAAAACCTAGGCAAAACCATTCAGGACACAGGCATAGGCAAGGACTTCATGGCTAAAACACCAAAAGCAATGGCAACAAAAGACAAAATAGACAATGGGATCTAATTAAACTCCAGAGCTTCTGTACAAAGGAAACAATCATTAGAGTAAACCGGCGACCAACAGAATGGGAAAAAATTTTTGCACTCTACCCATCTGACAAAGGGCAATATTCAGAATCTACAAAGAACTAAAACAGATTTACAAGAAATAAACGAACCCATTCAAAAGTGGGCAGAGGATATGAACAAACACTTTACAAAAGAAGACGTTTATGAGGTCAACAAACATATGAAAAATGATCATCATCACTGGTCATTAGAGAAATGCAAATCAAAACCACATTGAGATACGGTCTCACACCAGTTAGAATGGCGATCATTAAAAAAATCAGGAAACTAGTTCAACCATTGTAGAAGACAGTGTGGAGCTTCCTCAAGGACCTAGAAATAGAAATTCCATTTGAACCAGCAATCCCATTACTGGGTATATACTCAAAGGATTATAAATCATTCTATTATAAAGACACATGCACATGTATGTTCATAGCTGCACTGTTTACAATAGCAAAGACCTGGATCCAACCCAAATGCCCATTGATGATAGACTGGACAAGGAAAATGTCGCACATATACACCATGGAATACTATGCAGCCACAAAAAATGATGAGTTCATGTCCTTTATAGGAACATGGATGAATCTGAAAACCATCATTCTCAGCAAACTGACACAAGAAGAGAAAATCAAACACCACATGTTCTCCCTCATAGGTGGGTGTTGAGCAATGAGAACACATGGACATAGGAGGGGAGCATCACACACAGGAATCTGTTGGTGGGGGGCCAAGGGAGGGACAGCAGGGGAGTGGGGATGTCTGGGAGGGATAACATGGGGAGAAATGCCAGATGTAGGTGATGGGAGGGATGGAGGCAGCAAACCATATTGCCATGTGTGCACCTATGCAACAATCCTGCATGATCTGCACATGTACCCCAGAATCTAAAGTACAATAAAAAAAAAATCAGGAGACAACAGATGCTGGAGAGGATGTGGAGAAATAGGAACACTTTTACACTGTTGGTGGGAGTGCAAATTAGTTCAACCATTGTGGAAGACCGTGTGGCAATTCTTCAAGGACCTAGAAATAGAAATACTGTCTGACCCAGCAATCCCATTTCTGGGTATATAACCAAAGAATTATAAACTGTTCTATTATCAAGACACATGCACACATATGTTTATTGCGGCACTGTTTACAATAGCAAAGACCTGGAACCAACCCAAATGCCCATCAATGATAGACTGGATAAAGAAAATGTGGCACGTATACAGCATGGAATACTATGCAGCCATAAAAAATGATGAGTTCGTGTCCTTTGTAAGGACATGGATGATTCTGGAAACCATCATTCTCAGCAAACTGACACAAGAACAGAGACCCAAACACCACATGTTCTCACTCATAGGTTGGAGTTGAACAATTAAAACATGTGGACACAGGGAGGGGAGCATCACATACTGTGGTCAGTTGGGGGTGGCTAGGGGACGGATGGAGGGAAATGGGGAGCATGGGGAGGGATAATGTGGGGAGAAATGAATGCCAGACATAGGTGATGGGGCAATGAAGGCAGCAAACCACCTTGCCATGTATGTACCTATGCAACAATCATGCTTGATATGCACATGTACCCCAGAACCTAATGTACAATTAAAAAAAGGAAAGAAAGAAAAAACAATAAATCTAAATTACATCAAGCTTTCAATTCTAATACAGAGCAAA
Organism: Callithrix jacchus; assembly: GCF_049354715.1. NCBI lineage: Eukaryota > Metazoa > Chordata > Mammalia > Primates > Cebidae > Callithrix > Callithrix jacchus. Next base: position 56,720,912 of record NC_133515.1, on the reverse strand, counting down.
ATAAAGAGGACAGAAGAACATATTAAAGGACACATAGGGGATGTAATCAGCAAAATCTAAACTGGAGAAAATTATCCTGGACAAAGAACCTTGTTTTTGATTCAACAAATAAATTTCAAGAAATAACAAAGGTTGAGAGAAGCTCATATTCTGGACTTAAGAGACATATCAACTAATTGCAATGTTTAGAACTTAGTTTCTGATTTTAAAACAAGAAACTAAAAATAATTGTGGCATTTGTGAGAAAACTAGAAATTTGAACAAGAATTGGATCTTTTCTGCTATTAAAGATGTATTGTTAAGTTTTTGGAATAATAATGATATTACAATAGTCTTCATAAGAGAAAAGCTTTACTTCCTCAGAATAAGACACTGAAATACTTATAGATGAAATAACAACACATCTTAGATTGGCTTCAAAATGATAGGAGAAGGAGAAGTTGATAGGAGATGAGCCAGATATTGTTAACTGTTGAAGATGAGTAATGACAAAGAATTTGCTATACTCTTTTTTCAATTTCTATGTATGGTTAATTTTTTCTACAGTAAACAGTTAACAAAAATATATATAAAAGTAAAACAACATGATCTAAACTATGAAAGTAAAATTTTGGGGACAAGAAAGCCCAACTGTCTTCTTTCAACTGTCAGGTCATCATTTGCTAAGTGTAATCATTTTAAATCAGACAAAATGTCATTCTTAGGGTCCCACATATATGTATGCATAGTTGATTAAAGACATTATTTTCACAGCAGTAGAATTTACCTTATTTTTAGAAAAAAATCTTCATGCGTCAGTACTTTTAATGTTGGGTACATCACGTTATAGAAAAAAGACACCTGATGCAGTTCTATTTTTGTTAAAGGTACAATTGTATTAAAACAATTTATATTCTGTCATCAAGTGAGGTTCTCTCATTACTTCACTTTGTGATGGATCAATAAGAATATCTTCAAATCACTGGGGTCTATAGGGGGAAAAGGGGAGGGCCAGTGGGAGGGGGAGGTGGGGAGGGATTGCCAGGGGAGAAATACCAAATGTGGGTGAAGGGGAGAAAGCAAACAAAACACACTGCCCTGTGTGTACCTATACAACTGTATTGCATGCTCTGCACATGTACCCCAAAACCTAAAATGCAATAAAAAAAAAAGAAAAAAAAAAAAAAAGAATATCTTCAAATCCACTAGTCTCAGCATTGCCCCCTCCAAATCTCCAGCAAAAAATTTCAGCTGGAATGAAATGGAAGATGCTGCCCTTATGGCTCTGCCTTGAATTCTATTTGTCATTTTAGTGGAAAAAATAGACCCTGGATGTTTCTTAATGTGGAAAAAGGCATTTTATTTCATTTGAGCTGTATATAAAGTCTACTAGGACTACTATAATGAAATACCACTGACTGGGTAGCTTAAACAGATTTATTTTCTGCCAGTTCTGAAAGCTGAAAGACCTGTATCAAGGTAATGCCTGAGTTATTTCCTCTTTAGGTCTTTTTCTTTGACTTGACGATAGCCACCTTCTCATTGAGTCTTTATAGGGTCTTTCTCTGCTTACATGCATTTCTGGTGCCTCTTCCTATTCTCATAGGAAAACACATCAAAATAGAACCCCACTCTTATGACCCCATTTAACCTTAATCACCTCTTTAAATTTCCTATCTCTAAATATTGTCACATTGGAGGTTAGAATTTCAACATATAATTCAATAGTATGACTAGGCAAAAGTCCATTTTTCAAAAATCATTTTGAAGATCAGACTCTCTTTTGAAATTTTTATTTTATTGTTTATTATTTATTTTAGGTTCAAGGTACACATACAGGTTTGTTATATGAGTAAATTGCCTGTCACAAGGGTTTGGTGTACAGATTGTTTTGTCACCCAGGTACAAAGCATAGCACCCCATAGGTAGTTTGCCAATCCTTACTCTCCTCCCACCATCCACCCTCAAGTAGGCCCTGGTGTCTGTTATTCCCTTTTTTGTGTCCATATGTACTCAATGTTTAGCTCCCACTTATAAGTGAGAACAGGTGGTATTTTGTTTTCTGTTCCTATGTTATTGTCTCACTTAGGCTAATGTCTCCAGCTCCATCCATGTTGCTGCAAAAAAACATAATCACATTCTTTTTATGGCTGCACAGTATTTCATTGTGTATATGCACCACATTTTCTTTAGTTTACCAACTATAACTGGAATATCATCCATTAGCTGGTCCTCTGGTATTCATCTTCAGTCCTCCTGTGCATAGCTTCTCAGCCTAGTTTACCGTCAGCTGCGTGGCTTTCACTACCATTCTGGGGGATTGCCCGCCCAACATCTAAGTGAACACATTGTTTCAGAATAGTATAGATTTGCAGTAGAAAAGATTTTAAAGTGTGAATCCTATCCCTTTTACTTACTGTGTAATTTTGAATAAGTTAATTAGTGTCTATGTAGTTTTCCAGTATAAACATTTATAAAATAAAATAATCAAGGCATTTGCCTTTTAGTACCTGATTTATTTAAAACGTAAAAGTTATTTTTAAGCAATTATTTAAATAATTATTGTAAAATAAAACAATTGAGATTTTGTAAAATGCTTTTAAATAATGATTTGCACTAAATTGAATGGAAGACTTTGGGCTCAGTCATTAATGCAAAAAATAAAAATAAAAAGAGGTCAGATAGAAGGCCATTGCTTCCTTCATAAAACTTCCCTAAGGTGAATCAGAAGAACATATTTCTATTTATTATTTTATATATTCTAAAGTCTATATTTAAGGTGTACACTTACATAATTTTTAAATAAAGTTGCTCAATTTAAGAAAAAAGTCACCATTTTGCTAAGGCATTTATAAGTTCATAATACAAATTTCAGACTTAAAGTCATATGTGGTGGAGAGAAATCACCCCTACTTGCATCTTTCATACTGGTTCTATCCTCAGAAATAACAACCACCATCAATGTCTTGAATATGCTTGTAGAAATAGCCTATATATTTATAAACAATGAATGAGACTGCTTGTTTCTAGAGGTGTCATTAATCATTTTGAACAATCAGTATAGCACTGACACAAACCAATCAGAATGGTTTTAGGCCCTAGCACTGGTCAGGCTCCTGCAGTCCCCTGCTTAGGAAACTTGCCTGAGGTCAGTAGATTAATAGGTGGCTCATGTTACGATAGGCTATAAGCAGTCATTACCCAAACCCCGTGTCAAGTATCTGGAAGTTAAAGAAGGCAGTAAAAAGGGAAGATAGGTTTAAGATGAGAGGTTATAAAGGTATATTTTATCTATTCTGCTGCTTTTCGTGAACAAACTATTTTTATTGTCAAGGGTATTATACTTATTGCAAGCCTATATAGCTAATCTAGTCTTATAAGTAAGAACTTTGGTTACTGTGTTTTGTTCCCTAGAAAAAAAATTACCCCTGCAATGCAGTAGTTCTTTCACTTATTTTTCTGCTAAACTTCAAAATATTATATCAAAGAAATTCGTGTTTCCGCTGTGTAGATAAAGAAACTGATGCTTAGAGTGATTAAGAAGCTGCTCAGAGCCAAAAGCGAAGATCTAACCGGTATCCATGTGATAGCGATTTCAATACCAAAGGATTTCTAAAATTTGACTAATCGCCTCTTAATACTGAGGTACTGAGTAAAGACTTACTTTCTCACATAAAATTAGTATTTTTCTAAGCTTTAAGAATTTTTAATTTGACTTTCTTTTTTCCTCATGCCCATATTTCTCCTTTGTTTGCTTCCCTAAATTTCCTAAGAATTGCCATTTTCAAGGATTTCAGGATAAGTCTCTCTGTCTGATCACATTTTTTTGTTTTTTAGTTTTTTCTAAATTTAGAAATGCAGCCAATGAGAATTTTGAACAGTTTTTCTTCAGATTCAATTTAGATCATATACATGACTCATTCAACTTCCTCAGGTCCTTTCATGAATAGGTTCAGAAGTAAGGCATTTTAGGTTTGATGTGTCTCAAGTCTCACATAATGCACTGTTCACTTTCAAGTATGTTCATTCGGAGCCATCTCTTTCTAACCTCAAACTCAAGAGACATATTCCTACAAAAGAATTTCCCACACTACCACTGTTAAGTCCATGTGAATATAGTGAGATAATAGAAAGAAATATTCAAAGAAGCACAATTTGCACAGGCTAAAACAAAATGTCAAGTCATCTTTATGTCTCTCTTTTCCTTTTACTCACTTATATTAGTCAGAGATTGAAATTAAAAAAACAAAACTATCAGCTCATAGGTGATCCCAGAGCTTTATGTCTTTCAAATAACTTCTGCTAGTTGGTGTGCCCTTAAGACAGCATGTAGAGTATAAAGCAGAGGAGCAGGATGGGTTCCAGTTCTTGCTAATGGGTGACCCTAGGCAGCCATTCTCTGATCTTCAGATTCAACTTTTGTAACATAATTCTGGTGATATTTATTCCTTAGGGCTGTTTTGGAGATTAAGTGCTCTATGTAAAATGTTTTATAAACTGTAAAACACATAAAATGGAGGCTGTATTTATAGTCTCTGACAAATGTAGGTTTCTTTTAGCAAGGGGGTCTTGTCACAAAACCTCATTTTTTGTCAGCTACACATAAAAATCTATAAAAATATTTAAAACTACTTTCAAATTAGGAATATTAATTATATCCATGGCGGGGGCATTGGGGGGGGTGCTGGAAATATAATGGCATGATTGAGTGAGGCATGCAAGGGCCAGGGACAATGGTTCTGGGAACTTTAACAGTATGGTCTCTAGTATTTGAGTAAAATGTTAAAAAGCAAAGAAACCTTTTCAGAAGAGAAATGGAGATGAAGAACTATAAAGTGCCTTGTTTAAGACAACAAAAAGAATTATTGGCAAAACACTGTACAACCCAGAACCCAAGATTCTCACATAAAGCCTTTTCTTCCCTCCTCAAATATATGCACCATCTTCAAAACACCAATACCAGAATCTCAGGTAACGAGCAGTGCTACAGTGGAAATCTCTGGAAACAGGCGGCTCTTTCCAGCTAACTCAATTCTTGCCATTTAGTCACTCACCAGATGCGATCTGTTGCTAACCACACCTTTTAGGAGTTAGTGTTCAAAAACAGGTACCAAAAAACTTGTATTTATAAATAACAAGGATCCAAGTGGGAGCTGATTATTTTTTTCTTCCTTTCACCTTTAACATTTTTTCATATTTTTATTTTTTGTTAATTTATACTTTGAAGGTGCATATAAAGAAAAGAAACACTTTCAATAATTTCAGAAAATCATTCTCAGACCTGAAGATAATATTTATTTACTGAACACTAAACTAGGCAATTAAGAAAGACAATTAATTAAGGAATGCAGAGAGCTTTATAGGTTAAATAGTTCTTGTCTCTGTTTTAACACCAAGTGGAAGCTCTTTAAGTTTTATCTGAAATCTTAGAATCAAAGAAAAATAGAAATATAAAGCCTGTCCTCGTTTTTGAAATGGATGCATTCCTAACATGTATAACTTACTTTTGTGAATCAAATATGTTTCCCCATTAATTAAAGAAGCTCAATATTCATATTTTAAAAGTTGAATACTTATGTAATGTGAATAATTATATTTACATATATCTTGTTTATAAATTTTAATGTGTTTTCTTAAATTGCTATAGTCTGGTAGCTTTATTAATTCTCATGTAGACAAACAAACAAGACTGCTTGAGATAGAGTATATTTTTCACTATCATATTATTCGGTGTTACATGTATTGTTAATATGATAGGAGATAAGGAAAATAATTTTGGCATTTATCTTCACATTGCATAAACACTGAGGAAATTGAAACTGGGGAAGTTCTGATTAAAATGAGAACTTGTAATCAACAGTAACCAACGTCTGAGGAATGAAGTTTCCTTTTCATATGTTCAACCAGAGGAAAGAAATGCCCCGACGACTTAACAACACTCTTAGACCTCATCTTATCTTAGCTTTAATCAAAACTGAAGATATTGGTAAGTCCTTTAACATTTTTGAGCCTCTAATCTGCAAAATGAAGAGTTTGAAATATTACAGTTTTCCAGGGTTTTTACTACAAATCTGCTTTAAAAATCGAATTAACCATTTTAAACTAACTTTAGACTGATACAAATGCTCAACAATAGTACAAACTATTTATCTATCTCATGCTGCTTCTTCTAATGTTAATATCTTACATAAGTATGATAAAATTACCAAGAACAGGAAATTAGCATTTGTACAATATTATTAACTAAACTACAAACCTTATTTGAGATATAGCAAATAGTTCAATTTACCCACACAACCACATACACTAAAATATTAGACTAAAAGATTTCTAAGAATAAACTCTCATTCATGATTCAATCCTGAGTCACAAAGTGTGAGAACTTGAAAAGAAGAGGCCCAATTGCCTGTACCATGCCTGACCCACAAAATCACTATGCAGGGAATAGATAGGGAAGAGGAGACAGATGTCAGTGACTTGCTTGGGTAACATAGGCATGGGATCACAGTCTATTCCATGTCTGTCAAAGGTCAAAGTTGCTTAAACCAGACGAGAAAATTGTAACCATTTTGCTTTTCTTCTCCTCCTCCTCCTTCTTCCCTTGTTATCAGTTTCAGTGATTATAATTGGTATGTAAAATGAAAATCACAATGATTCAAGTTGCATAATCCTTAAAGTTATACAAACTACTAAATTCTTAAAATTTCTCAGGTTTAACTCTAGAGAATGAAGTTGGTAAGTTTCATATAGAAATTCTCTAAGAAAAATGATGCATATTTTATAATAATTTTAAGCAGAATATGTCTCAAATCATTTAATTTCAACCTCATAATCTTTAAAATATTTTGTGTTCTTTACTTTCAAAATTTGATTAAATTTTACATTTTAGCATCCGTAATCAATGTGAAAGGAAAGTACATAATCTTGGTTTAAATAGCTAGAGAGTGACATGTCTCACTCAGTTTGGTAGAATTTTACAAGTTCCCTGACCCAGAATTTAAAATCTCCTGTATGAATTATATTCTAATTAACACTGAACCACAGTATCTTTCCAAACTCTGTGACTTGTGGTTAAAACAAAATTGTTCTTTTTCTCCATTTCAACGTGGCTTTTCTTATCTTTGCGCTTGCCTAGGGTATAGCAGCTTCTTAACTAGAGTCTGTAATTCTCATAGAAGTATTTTGTTAAATCAGCATTTCTACAGGTGAACAAGGGCTGAGACTTTGTATCCCACCATCTTGCTAATGTCACTATAGGATTATTCTCCTTAACTCATCTTATTGCCTGTACTCTTTATTAATCATTTAATTTGTCCTGTTTGTATATTTTAACATCTTTGATGTTATTGTCCAGTAGTCCTTGATGTATATTTTAAAACTTCAAAAGCAACCTTTCTTCCTTTCTCTTTCTTTCCTTTTGCCTTGCCTTCCCTCCCCTCCCCTCCCCTCCCCTCCCCTCCCCTTCCCTTCCCCTTCCTTCCTTTCTTTCTTTTCTTTCTTTCGAGATAGAGTTTCGCTCTTGTTACCCAGGCTGGAGTGCAATGGCCCGATCTAGGCTCACGGCAACCTCCACCTCCTCGGTTCAGGCAATTCTCCTGCCTCAGCCTCCCGAGTAGCTAGGACAACAGGCATGCGCCAAAATGCCCAGCCAATTTTTTGTATTTTTAGTAGAGATGGTGTTTCACCTTGTTGACCAGATGGTCTCGATCTCTTGACCTCATGATCCACCAGCCTCGGCCTCCCAAAGTGCTGGGATTATAGGCTGGGATTATAGGTGTGAGTCACTGCGCCCAGCCAAAAACAACTATTCTTAAAACCCCAAGAATACATTCCATGGTATCAGAAATTTTGTATTACAATTCTAAGATTTTAAAACCATGTAGCAACTAAATATTTTCCTATTTTTAACAAGTAGTTATTGAAGGACAACTATATGAGACACTGTTATCATATATTAGAAATGATAATTTTATTTTTAGGATCCCCTGCATTCAGACCCAACTCTATTCCCAAGGCCATTCCTGCTGTAAGCCAAGAAGTATTTGAGCAGTCTTTGCTCCCTTGCTTGGTTGGGCATCATTATTCTTACAGATCATCTGCCCCTAATATGTGTCTTAACTGATGACTTAATTCCTTCATCAAATTTAATCCCAATCTCATATCAATATCTATTCCTAATTGTGCCAGCTCCCAGTTGGTTTTCTGCCTTTGATACTGTTTCTGATTTCTGATTACACTATTTCCTTAGTACTCCTGACTGTTTTTATAACTAAATCTAATCTTTTATTAAGTTCCTTGGACCAGACATGTCCCATACTTCAGCAAATTGATGAAACACAGTAACATGAATGTTAGGAGTCTTATTTACCTATTTATCTTTTTAAGTATATATTTCCTAAGCAGTTGTTCTGAAGGCCTGTTCTCAGCTTATCTGCTGAAAAATTCCTCTATAACTACCATCCTCTAATTAGATGTCTGAATCTCATTCTACTTTTACCTGATATGTTATACATTAAAACAGAAGAAATTGATCTTCTATGTTCAAGGCCTACAGTTCGGTTACCCTTAATTTTCATCACCAGTTAACTGGTATAGTGTCAAGTTCCTTACCCTTTCTTCCTGTTCAAACTTACTGTAAATAACTGGCCATGCTCTACCTCTTCCAGTGTGATCAAATATTCACATCCCGAAAGAACAAGTTTATATGCTGAGCTCTTTAATAAGTAATATAGCACAGTGAAGACCATCAGCTTTTCAATGAAACAAACTGAGTCTAAATTCTCTCCCACCAGTCATAGTAGACAGAGTAATGGCTCCCCAAAGACATGTATGACTGAATCCTTGGAATCTATGAATGGATTATATTACATGTCAAAGGGAAAATAAGGTAGCAAATGGAATTAAGATTGCTAATTAGCTGACTTTATGGTTTGGAGATTTGCCTGGATTTTTTTAGTGAGGCCAATGTAATCACAAGAATCCATGCAAGTAAAAGAGGGAATCTGAAGAGTTAGTGTCAAAATGCTATGATGTGAAATGGAATCTACCAGCCCTTATAGGTTTTGACAATTGAAGGAGACGAGAGAATGTAAGTGCCTCTAGAAAATGGGAAAGATATGAAATGAACTATCTCTTAAAACCACCAGAAAGGAAAATAGCCCTGTGGATATTTTGATTTTAGCCCAATGTGACTTATTTTGGAGTTCTGACTTACTGACATATAAGATAATAAATTTGTGTTGTTTTAAGCCACTAAATTCATGGTATTTTTTTTGCAATAGAAAACTAACACATAAAAATTATGTAGTTTTGATCAAGTTACTCAACCATGATAATCTTCAGTTCCCTCATCTAAAGAAGGGCTGTTGATACTATATTACATTAAATCTAAGACTCCATTAATTATAATTAGTTGTAATTAGAGATAAATAGATGAAACACTATTTATAAATGAAGAAAATATACTGTCGATTTAACCTTGCTACAAAGCTTTCATCACACTTAGTAGTTTTTTTTTTTTTTGCTTTATACACACTTAAAGGGTTCTTTTAGACTTAATGCTTAGATTTTTATCATCACTCATTTGCATACATGAAAAATTAAAAATAGTTGTTACTAAAATATCTTCACTTTAAATGTTCAGTTTTTCTGAACTGCATTACAACTCAAATCATAAATAGCTTTATCAAAAATATTTTATTTTTCTGTCATCAAGAACATTTATCACGTAGTTTTATTTCAATTGTCCTCAAGATTTTCTCCCAGTCCACTGGAACCCATCTGCAAGTTTTAATATGCATGCAGCCAGGCAATGCCACAATGCCTGGACTGCCACTTGACCAAAGGGGATGGAAAAATGCAACATAATTTAATTTAAATCAGAGATTTAAAATAAAATTTCCTTGGAATCAATAAAACATGACATAATGTAAATGATGTACATACAGAGGTACAAAAATTTTAGAGTTTTTGATATATTTGTTTTTCTGTACAGTTTATTTTCTTTCCTAATGATGTTTTTCTTAGGTTCACGAACTCCAATGCACTGAACAGTTAAATAGCCGATGAAAGAAGTCTAGGGAGACAGCTAATTCTTGGGTTTTGAAAGTGGCTAAATATTATTAACAAGTGGGAAGAATGCCAAAAATCATAATTATGTTTTCTACATTAATATCTATCTATATACATACATACATACATGTAGATATAGATGATATAGATATCAGGGTGTTTCTTTTAAAACAAAGAGACTTACACTTTAAAGATAGGCAATCATTTACAGCTGAATTAAATATTTTATTCAATGTAATGATTATGTAGTTTATTTAATGGACACAGGGAGGGAAACATCACACACCAAGGCCTGTTGGGTGGTGGGAGGCTAGGGGAGGAATAGCACTAGGAGAAATACCTAATGTAGATGATGGGCTGATGGGTGCAGCAAACTACCATGGCACGTGTATACCTATATAACAAACCTGCACATTCTGTACATGCACCCCAGAGCTTAAAGTATTAAAAAAAAAAATGCACCAGCCTGAGTGGGCCCAGAGAACACAGTGCAGTGCTGTTCCTCTGTCTGGGTGTGTGTTTGCCGTTGCTGACAATCAACTCTCATGGGTAACAATTGAACACGCTATTCACTAGTTAACACTCCCAAAAAACATCTGTTTTTCTTCTTTCTTTGAAAGAAAGAAGAAATGTAATGATTGTGTAATGATTATGTAGTTTAATGTAATTATGTAATAATATATAGTTTAGTAATGTAATGATTATGTAGTTTTGCCATATTGAAATGTTCACATAAAAATTTTCAAGATCAATATTGAATTATATGAAAATAGATAGTAAAAAATATGAATTCATGGAAAAATAACTTGACCAAAGTTGGCTAGTGCATCAGAACAGAAAAACACTTTCTGAAAATGGTTAAATAGAAGTAGAAACTCAGTAGAACAGTTTGTGTGTTTGTGTGTGTGAATTTTCTTTATTCTTTCTTTTTTTGTTATCTCCAGTTTTTGTGGATTTCTACAAAATAATGATTATGTTACAAACATACTTTTTTAATGAAAATCCTGTTTCCAGCTAAAGACTATGTAAAAATTGGTGTATAAAGGTATTTATGGTAGTAAGATAGCTCCAAGCACATTTTTGTTCTGGTATAAATAAAATTTGAGAATTGATGACTTGCAAAGTATATGTGGGGATGGCAGAAAGGTAATCTGGGTATTGATTATAATTACTTTAAATACATTAAGACTATCTTGTTTTACCCTCATTTCTATGAATTTAGTAACATATTTAACTATCTCAGAATTATTTTCTGCTTTTGTCTGCCAACTAGGGCTGGGTTAATTCACTTAAGCAGATGAATTACATGTAATTAAGACAAAAATGTAATATAATAAATAATATATAACATAAGTAATATAAATAATGTGAAAAAAAATATGTAATTACTAGGGAAAAATGAGATGTCAGCAAAAGCATTCTGCATTACACTAACTGTAGTGAAATAGGCTCATCATTATCTTATGGCAGAAATGCAGTATATTCGATTTAGTAGCACAAGATCCTGAGATATTATTGTTCTTCAAAGCAATGTAAACTTTTTAAAAAAATGACTACTATTTCTAGGTCTTTGCACATGTACCCCCAAACCTAAAATGCAATAAAAAAATGACTACTAAATTTTTACTAATATGGTTGTAACCTATGATTATTTTTGTTACAAATTTTAATGAAATATTTTCATTTTATGTCAAAGTTTAATCTGTGAGTAATATTTCGTTTCACACTAAACTTCAGCCAAATGTTTCTATATACGAGCTTTTGATGCCTGACTAACATGTATATTCGGTGTATATTTATAAAAACCAAACTCTTATAGAAATGATGTCATGAGAAAAAGAGGTAAAGATGCTCTGACACCTCGAGGTAGGAATTTTAAATTTATTCTACCTTCTACTTTTAGTACAAGAAGTGTACTAAAAACAAAATCAAACATGAATATTCAAACAAGTGATGCAGGTAATTACTTTCATGAAATCTCTCAAGGCATAGTATTAATTGACAGAGGCAAACTTCAGGCCATAAGAAAGTATTAAAAAATTCATTCCAGGGTCAGTCTTTGCAGTCCAGAAAAACCAAAGTAATCTTATTAAATATTCAACAAAAGAATACTATGCAGCCATTAATAATGAAAGAATTTTCAATGAATTAAATGATGTTTTTAATATATAGTGAAAAGTGTTTAAAATAAAGGACAAAGCCATTTTTATAGTTCTATCACACACCTATTATTTTGGTGTAATTATTTACACTACTTTTATTTTCAAAGTGTATCATATTTGATGGATATTATACAATTCTTACTTGTAGTGAAGCTATGGCTCCCCTGGTCCCTAAAGAAAGAACTTGAATTGCTTTCTTAATTACATTTTTAGGCTATAATTTATACAGCACTACTAATAATGCTAATTCTGTATTGAGGAACTTAGCAGAAAATAATTTGTCTATAAACTTCATTGGTACTGCAATTCTGCATCAATAAAGTCTCCAGCATAGTTTGTGCTCCATTTGATGACACATATCAGGGATTATCAACATTATTACCAAGAGTACACCAAGTCACATGGCTGAGCTTCTTGCTAGAACTTTTCCTATCATAGGTAAAATAAAAATTTTCAAGGTGCTTGGTAAGAGTCAAGAATTCTCCAAGAGAAATAAAAACTATTTAATAATAATTCTTTAAAAAAGGAAGAAAATAACATCTTACTCCCATTCAACCAAGACTACAGACTTACATAGTATTTTATAAACAGAGCAATTTCCCTAATAGAATATTTTTACCCCATGAAGCACTGACTCTCAAAGAATCAAAGGAAGTCACACAAGTGGAATAAAATGACAAACGAATATGCATTAGTCACACTTAAAATCAAAACGGCACCTGAGAAAATTTATCTATTTAAATAAAAAGATGATATCCCAAATCCATTCATTATAGTCCAAATTTAAACAAGTAAGGCCTATTGTGTATATGTTTCGAGAAGAACTGATCTTGCTGCACACAGTTTACCTTTTGCAACTTGAGTTACTTTAGAAGAGGTCATTTAGTCTTTATATTAGTTGAACAGAACAACTGTGATAACTCCCAATAATGCAAGGTACACTTTATTTACCTATCTACCATGCTCATTGTCAATATTTTATTGGAATAGAAAATTTTTGGTAAAGTAGCTGAGTTTTTATCAGGCCAAGAGCATTAATACAAAACTTTTTGTGAGTGTTTAGGAAAGATAAACTATAATCTGTACTTAAGGCTATTGGGAGCTTGAAAAAGTGTTTTATTTTAAGAGAGTGGAAAAACTATTACATACACCAAACTATGTCTGTTTATTCACAGTCAGTGAAAAAGTTAAACTGCCAAGTATCTTTTCTTAGTTTTATAAGGCAAAATAACAGCTTTAACTTTTTACCCCCTTCCCTGAATAAACTAATCATAAAATCAATAATTCAGCCTCCAGTAAGCACACAGAAAAATACTTAATAATTTAATTATTTTTAATTAATGTTTATATTTTAGTAACATTGTTCTTAAGATGATATTATTAACACATAGATACTTAACCTCTATGCTAAAGCTAAATATGAGAAAATATGTCCAGAATAATGACTACCTTTATAGAATAGAGAGTTCAAGCTTCTTTAACCATTTGGGAAAAGGTGAGATAGTAAAAAAATAAATTGAAATACTTAATTTAAGAATTGAAATTTAAGGATTTATTTATTAGAATTTTCTGAGACTAGGGCATCTTGAAAAGCTTGAACAATTCAGAAGAAAAGCAGAAATAGCACATCATCACATCACTGTGTAACTTTCCTGTTGGCTATAAGTGGCTTGGAAAATGACTGCAGAATATTGCAAACTTTCGTGGTGATGCCAATTGCAACTACTTACCTGGAACAGAAGTTGACAACCTACAGCCTTTGGAGCATTTTAAAATTGTCCAAGAAGTAAGAGAGCTTTTTATATTTTCTTGTCCTCTTAAAAGCAAACCATAAGACTATGTAGCCTAAAGTCTAAGCTATTTATGTCTAACCTTTTACAAAAAAAGCTTACTGATCCTATCCTAAAAAAAAAAAATGCTTTCGTTTTAATTCTTATCAAAAAAATCCTAAAAAATTTTGATGTGGTAGGGACAGCATCTTCACTGTTCTACCACCTGCTCTTTGACATATTAATAATACAGGATCAAGAGATCTCTGATGGTCATGATTTACCACAGAACCACACAAGTTCATTAGGCTGATGACATTATGCTGAGGCACCATGGTTTCAGTGAAGTTTCTAGCAGTTTGGTGGTTTGTGGCACATCAAGAAGAGTTCCAAGTAAAACAAGAGTTGTTCTACTTTGCACAGCTAACAAGAGACATAGTACCTGTTGGACCTTTTTGATTTTAAAGACAGCACTTGCAGCATTAGTGTGTGGTACTCTGACCCATTTACCAGACTGACCATTTTGAATACAATCTAGAATATGAATGACCCTGCAGCAGTTCCCACACAGATGCAAAGTACTTTGCTGTTCATGCCTTATGACTAAATGACCGCATGGTATTCAAAGTGTCTGGGGCAGACTAAAATGCTACACAGTCTTTGGAAAACTTCAAGAGGTGAATCACATCACAAATTTTGGAGTAAGGTCATGCCCTCTTGTGCTTAAAAAATGTCCTTTACTTGCAAAGTAGGCCCTGGTAGAGACATAGTGCTGCCCATGAAATAGTAATTGATTATGTGTCCCACGTTGTCTACAATGACCTGAATATTGCATAATTCATGAAATTCTAAAATTAGATATGCATGACAACATTATTATATTGTATAATAAAAATGACACATAAGAGACTGAGCCTGAGCAAGTCTGGAAGGCACTAGAAAGCTGCATGAGAAGGTGGCTCAGACTCCCATGACACATATTCCTACTCTTTTATTGCCTCTTCCTCCACCAACATTAATAACCTCATGGGGAGTTCCCTGTGATCAGTTAATGGATGTGGAATATGCATGGGCCTGGTGATGAGATAGATCTGTTATTCCAATGTTGTCAGTTAGAAATGGACTTACATAATTATAGCCACTCACAGATGCTATCCTGGAATTGGATCCTCCCAGTGGTCAGACTATCAGTTCACACATCTGCTAGTGCACGTGATATAAAAGGGAAAAAAATCCTGAAACACAGATAGATCCACACCAATTCATGGACAGTGCCTAACAATGGGTAGCTCAGAACAGAAAAAAAAAAAAACATTCCTAGATTTAGAACTAGGAGTTCAAAGAAAGAGAAACATGAATAAACTATCAGAATGAACACAGAGCATGAAGATATCTGTGTCCAATATACGCCTACTCAGATTATGTGGAAATAAATGATCGTATCATTCCAACAAGTATTGATCCTTATCCACTGTGGAAGAGTCTTAATAATGGAATGGAATTGATGGCTCATTCTGTGACTATCAGGCCATCACTTTTCCCAACAACTCTCCTGTTTCAAAGTCTATACAGCAGACTCAATACCATGAATTTCCTCTCCCAAGGCTGATCTACTGTCACCCCTGCTGATTGCCCATTCTGCCAATAGCAGAGGCCAATCCTGTGCACCTAACAGCCCATTGTTCCCTGATGAGACCAGATGACACCCAAATGGCAAGTTGATTACTTTTGACTTTGGAGGAGACAGCAATTTTCTCCCTAAGGCAGAGATGCATATTTCAGATATAGTTTTTCCTTCCCAGACTACTATACTGTAGATTTTCAGAATGACTTACTCTTCACCGTAATATGACACATGACATTGATTCTGATTTTTTAAAATCACATTGTAATGAAGAAATTATGGCAATAGACTTTCGCAGAATTCCCACATGGTAGTGTATATTCCATCACCCAGATTCAGACATCTTACAAAATAGTAGCATGGCCTATTGAAGACCCTGTTAAGGTACTAGTTGGGAGAGAACACACTGTGAGACTGGATGCTGTCCTTTAAGTTATAGCTTATATAGCTTATAAGCTGTAATTTAAATACATGCAATTGATAAGCTGCTCTGTTACAGTATATTCTTTAAGGTAGCAGCTGGTACTTGGTGTTATCTGCCTTGGCATTAGAATGCATGTATTCACCAACAAAGAAGTGATGTGGGAATGACCCCTCTCATTGGTTTACTTAATAATCCACTTGAGGAATATCTATTTTCTAATGCTGCAGCCATTGACTCAGTAGATTTGGGTTCTAATGCCCAAGAAAGAATGATTCCTCTAGGGAGTTACAATCAGAACTTGGTTAAGTTGGAAGCTGTGGCTGTCATTCATCCATTACAGTTTCCTGATGGTGCTGAAGTAAATGATAGGTAATCAGTGCTTGTGTTGAACAGGGTGATTAGATTACCCCAACCAAACTGAAGCAATGAAGTGTTTATCTGAAACCAAAGGAATTAGCTGGAATAGTTCTTAATGGTCCTTTAACCAAAGACTACCAAGTACCGCGATTATGTGGAAATAAACATTTGGGTCACACCCCATCAAATAATGACCCCCATTCAGCCAAGATCTAAAAAGGGAATGAAGGGAAACCAGAATGGGTTGTGCAAGAAGAAAATGAAATGATCAACTCAGGCCTAATGACTATCCACAGAAGTGGGCCTGTATTAGCTATGCTTTATGGTAATTATGTTTTCTTCCTCCATTGCATATTAGTAACAGCACTGATAATGGTTAATGGTTTAGGATTTAAGCGATTGTATGATGAGAAATTGACATCATGTTGTAATTACACAATAACTGATGGAAGTTGTATGTCTCCTGAGTTTACACAAAGCTTTTCATCTGATTGGAAGATTAAAGTGGATGTAGAAAGTTTTAACATGTGAACTGGTAGAAGAGTCTCCATTTGTCCCTACAAATCTACATGTCATCCTGCTTTGTGACTTCGGATGTCAATCTTCACAGGCTACACAAACTGGGTTATCTTGTCCTCTAATTTCTGGTTGGTTCTGGCTAGAGGGAAAGCAGAGGAAAGAAGGAATCAAAGAAATCAGAAAGATAAGTCTGGATATTTATACTTTTGGCTTTATCCCTACTAGGCTGCCAGTTACCACTATCATTGGCCACAGCTCCTGTTAGACAGCTTTTTCCTATAGCTACTGGTCTCTCCAGTGTCTGATAACTACTAGATCCCCTCACATCTACAGGTCTCATGCAGGTAGACTAGAAACCAACTCTTTCTCAATTCATTGTTCTTTTTAACTCTGCCCACACATTTATAACAAGTTATTTCATTAAAACTTCATCATTTACCCCACCTGTAGGTATCATCAGTTTCTTTACAAAAACCTAACTTATTTTTTGATGTATTTTACAAATATATATCTACTTGGGTATTTGCTTTTTAATATTTTTGCTGGCATTTGGTAAACTTGCTTTAAAATGCTTTAATTATAATTGCATCAAACATCTTTTTCCTTATAATTTCAATCTTTGTTTTAATGCTTAGAAAAGCCATTTTATCCAAATATTATTTAAGTATTCATCTATATTTATTTTAGTACATGTATAGTTTTATTTTTAAATGAATCTTTAATGCAATTGAAAATATGTATGAGAGTATACTCATATATATATAATGAGTACATACAATATTATAAGGTATATATATATATATATATATATATATGAGTATATTTTTCTTCCAAGTGAAATCACAAACATCAAATCAGTAAGTCTCTCCTGATATAAAATATCCTCTTTATCATTTATTGAATTATTATCTTTTAGATGCATTTCTAGCTTTTTCCTAGGGCTATTTAAAGAATCAAGTACCATAGTAGCTTTAAAATATTAAATAAATAACATATTATTACTCAAAAATGCTTAGCTTATTAAATAGATTGAAGATGGGTTTTTCAAATGTTATATGAGCCACTTACCCTTCTGGAGCAAGTGAACATGTACATGACCCATGTCAAATTATTTTCTGTTTATTTAACTTAGCAATTCTGTTCAATTTTTACTAGTGTTTAGCACATGGATTTTTATTTTGTGTACTAGATCATGTATTTTTGGAATAATTGAATAGTATCTTACAACGCCAAAAAAATATATGCAGCACATGTTCTTTGAAGGATTGCAGACAGCATGAAGTCCATGGATTAGCTTGATTCAAAATGAAACTTTAATTAGAACATGTATTAGAACTGAACTTATTTCCATAAAATAGAGTAGGACTGAAGTGGAGGCTGGACCCTTTACTTCCAGTCTAAATGACAGCATTATCATACATCCTTCAGGAAGAACTTAGTCTTCAAAATAAAGCAATACTTGAACTTCTGAACAAGATTTCTCTATGCAAAGAAGTATGCATGAAATAATAAAAACCTGGAAACCAATCTAGAGTGTGGTTGAATAAAGGATAGAAATTACTATAAACTAAAGTTTATAGTAATAAGAAAATTTGCCTAGAAGCACATGTTGGAGATGGTCTATGTAATTTACAACTTCTTTGCTCTAGTGACAAGTGGTTGACTACTTTTTGGTTTTTATGTGTATGGTTTTGGTTATAAAACATAGCATTACAAGAAAAGTTATTGTTTCCTATAACATCTGAAGTTATTCACTAGGTAATATATTTTTGTAAACAAATTGTGCTCTGACCTAAAAACATTTGTATTCTAAAAGGGAGTTTCATAGGAACCGTTTGTCAGCACGCTCACTGTGTTTTGTTCTTTAAGAAGACATTAGTATGCTCCAAACTTATCCAAATGGAGTAGGACAAAGAAATTTCAGTTGTATGCCATAAAAGTGATTATAAAATTTTATCAGTAAAATAATGATCTGGCAAAATATTTACTTTAGAAAACTATTCATAAGTCCTTACATATTTGAAAAATAACAAATGTGTTAGGATAAATTAATAGATCTTTTCTGGGGCAAATTTAATTCTTATAGTTTCAAGAAAAGTTGAAAACTTAAAGGAATAAAATTGTTTTTAATATTTGTAAACATATAAATTAGTCAGGCTTTGAAAATTATTTATAACAAAAACCCTAAAATTTCAGTAGCTTACAATACCAGACATTTATTTTACATTCACATATCTGCTATTTGGCTGCAGTTCAGCTGATTGTGTCTGAGCTTGGACATTTTGTCTATTCAAAGACTTACACTTTGATTGCAGAAAACAATGTTATATCATATAGTCATCTCTTCTATTGGGCTGGAGGTCTTGGAAATTTAAAGTGAAATTTATAATAGTAAAGGAAGTGTCAAATTAACGTGCAATGTTCTTTTAATTAGCAGATTATTTGGCAATTTTTCATTTAATGCAAGATGAATAAAAGTGTAGAGACTACCAAACCTTTTTACTTATCCATCCAAAACACTTTTTCATCAAATTATTTTAAAATATAAGAAAAATGATACCTATATTATGATGTTTGTTAATTCAAATTTACTTGACTACATAACTTTTCTGGTTTACAAATATAATAATACAATGTATTTTTATTTTTCATTGTAGAGATCAAAAATTTGACTCTTCCACATGCTACAAGATCAATCAGTTTTTTTCTTGACATTAGCACAATATATTATTCAAAATAAAATGATGATTTCAAGTTAATAAATGAGGTGATGTTAAATTTGTTTACTAACTTCTTTGGTCATAATTTATATAAATTATCTCCTCAATAGAAACCACTAAAATACTTTCAATTTAGAAGAATGTTAATTCACCATCTACACCATGCTATTTGATTTTATTAATTGATATACATCTTGTTGGATGATGTTATACTTAACTTTTCTTCACTCTCCAGCTTATGTTTCCCTTTCTCCATGAAGTTTCTTTTAGATACGGTGACCTACACTGATCTCATCTGTCTGACATCTCTTTGTTCTCGTAAATACTAATTTTTTGTTGTTGCTCTCTGATGCTTACACTATCTGCTGTTCTTTCAAGTAGAAAAGTTTTGGTTATCTAGTACTGCCTAATAAATCTCAAACTTATTAGCAAAAACAGTAACTATTATTTATTTTTCTTATCTCTCATCATTCTGTGAAGACTAACCTGAGCTAGGGGGTTGTCTCACAGGGCCTTTCATGCAGTTGCAGTATGACAGCATCTGAACTGGAGTCATCTCAAAGGGCCACCTCAATCAAGCATCTGTAGGCTGATCCTTGTTATGAACTAGAACCTCACTGGGGGCTCTCAGCCAAAACACCTACACATGGTTTCTTTGTATGACTGAAACTTCCACACATTTTGGCACCTGGATTCTAAGAGTGATTATCTTATGAAAGCAAATTTTGGATGGAAGCTATGCTATATTTGTCACCCAGCCTCAGAAGTTATACAGTTAGACCTGTTTTTAAAATGACATTCTAACCTCATCTCCCTGTCCAACATCCCCCAACATCTACTCCATGCCCCACTATCAAAAATAGGATGGACAAATACATTTTTATAAACAGATAACTGGAGTCAGTGTTTTGATTCCTATAATTATAGTTACCTAACATTTTTGTTACTATTCAACGTCTATAGTTTCCCACATTTAATATGTTTCTTTTTATTTCATTTAACTTTTTTTTATATAGGGTCTCACTCTGTCACCAGCAAAGTGCAATGGCACCGTCACGGCTTCCTGCAGACTCGACTTTCCAGGCTCAAATGTTCCTCTCATCTCAGCCTCTCGAGTAGCTGAGACTACAGGTGCCTGCCACAACTGGCTAATATTTTTCTATTTTTTTAGAGACAGAGTCTCAATATGGTACCTAGGCTGGTCTTGAGCTTCTGAAGTGATCCTCCCACATCAGTATCCCAAAGTGGCATTATAGGCATATGCCACTGTGCTCAGCCAAAATTTTTAAATTAGTAAAGAAATATTATAAAAGGACATTTAAATAGACATTTTATTTACTTAGCTTTAATAATTTAACAGGAGAAGTTATTAATAAGCAGTGTTTAATCTCGTTATAAAGCAGATACCAGGCACATGATCAACAAGGTTGTATTAAATTTGTCAGAATATAGCAAAATGCTGTACTCTGAACTATACCTCGGAATAAGATACAATATTCGGAATAATCAAATTTACCATAAAAATTAAGGATTTTTGTTTTATTGTAGTTCAAGTAATTAATTGGTTTCAAATAATAAGTAGCCATTTTAATTTACAGTACTTGTTGATACAATACACTTTCCATCAGGTTCACGTGCTCACATAGAGCCAGGTAAGTTCTTCACAGCTGTAGGGCCCCTGGTTAAGAGAGAGAATGGGAACTGAAATTCAGCCTGCACTCTATTTGTCAAGTCATATGCCTTTGGTATCAAGCTACCCAGAGTATGTGAAATGCTCTTTCAAACTTGCACAAAAATGATGCCATATTTGTTAGCAGAGTCCCTGATTATAAGACATCATGTTATAGAGATTTTCTTCAAAGGAAAGGAAAAAAGGATGTATTAATAGAAAGGCTACTACAGTGTTGGCATAAGAAAACAGATGAGCTTTAAATCCTAACCACTTACTAGGACTCGGAAAGAATGGTACAACTTCTCTGAACCTCAGTTTCTTCACATGTAGAATGGAAATATCAAATCTTATCATTCAGAGTTGATTGGAAGAATAGAGCAAATACATCAGAAGCATAAAACAGTATCTAGAGGAGGAGAAATTACTTAAATAACACCATCATAAATACTGAGAAGTGCTGTCATAGAGTTTTAATTCTTGGTTCTGTGATTTTTGATGGATACAGAACTCTGCAATTCTATTTCAGGTATGTAATTATATAACTCACTGGGTAAAGTCACAGTAGGAATAGTAAAGAAAGCAGTGTGTTATAATGCAGTTCAGGAAAACACTCCTGAATAAAATATTCCTCAGTATGTGTGAAAAAAATGATCCACTTGGATTTTCAAAAATGTAGTTTTCTAATTTTCTACGTAGTTCTCAAAAGACACTTTCCTGACATAGAAGAAGTTATCTTATAAGATCGCATCCTGTGATAACCTCCTCAGGCAAGAGGCATCATCCAGTAGCAAGACCCATGTGGACTCTGGCTCAGTTCCAACTTTAAATAAGCCATACTTTGCTATGAATGAAACAGATTCATCAGAACAGATAAGAGTCACGATTTAAAATAAAAATGAAGTTAAAATAAACAATAGCAGAAAGAAGATGTATGCTTCTATTGCATACAGGTTAAGAAAAAATATGTATTTAGAACATAAATCTGACTAAATTATTGCTTCTTTCAATATGTACCTCTAATTATCCTGTTGAACCTCTGTTAGCTTCAAATCTTAAATAATTAAGCAGAAGTACTCCAGGGAAAGAAATCACATGGCTGTCTGTCTGTTAATAAACGAGGTGATTTGAAATATTCTTCAGGCAAATTACAGGTATGTTTTATAGATCACTTTAATAGGTACACAATATAACTAAAAAAATCTGAAATATGTAGCAAGGTTTATAAGTCTCAGTCTCTGCCTTGTGTCTCCTAGCTCATCTTGTATGACTCTTTCTTTACTGATAATGCTCTAGATGAGCCAATTTTTGGAATCCTCAAAAAATGTAGCCTTGAGACATTTGTACAAGCTGTTCCCTGATTCACTAATGTTCTTCCTCCTGCATGTTGTATATATTATGTGCCAGCTTAAATCTTCATTCATGCAGGAACCTTCCCTGACCATCCACAGGATTAACTATCTCAGCCATTGTGTGCTTTTGTCATAATTTTCACTGCAAATGCAAATCCGTGTAATTATTTTTTTGTTTACTTGTGTATTCCCATGATTCTTCCCACTAGAATACAAGGCCATATTTGTTATCTTGCTTTGTCCAATGTCAGACAAATAGAGTTCCTCCAATAAATGTTTGTTAAATGAATAAGTAAGTGAATCAGAAGATAAAATTATAAAACGTTTGATTAGTTCCAAATTAATACAAACAAAGGTCTGGAGAAAATCTTTGCAAACAAATATAGCATTCATATGGAAAATAGATAAATATAGGCAGATATTAAAAGGAATAAGAAAGCATTGTCTCACGAAATAAAATATAGAAATAAAACACCATGTATCCCATTATGTAGACTCATGGCTTCTCATTACATTGCTATTTATAGTAATAAAAAAAATTAACCTAATGGCTAATTTTCCCCATAAAAAGTTTATTGCAAACAGTCTTGCCTCATCATTAAAAATTGCTGTAGATTTGGACTTACCATAAAGGAGAGTTGTTCAAGACATTTCTAACTGAAAATCTAGAGTATGATCACTATATGTCATAATTCTGTAGCAAGGGTTGAGAGTAGGAAGGTGACAAAAACTTTTTAATACATTTGAACAATGGAATTACAGGGGATTTTTCTATTCTTTATTGATTTTGCCAGCTCATATTTTCTAAAATTTTCTATGAAAATTAGGAGGGGGGAAGCTTATTTTAGCTATGTCTGCATTTGCACATACTTTTTTGTTGCCACAATTTTTTTTTCTATTCGATTCAATCTCATTACCCTTGTGTCTTCTCTTCACAGGCACTTTACCAAGTATACTGAGGCATAGCATTGACCCTCAAAGATCTCATAGTCATATTGAAGATAAAGCTATATAAATGAATAATTATACTCATTTTGATGCATGTAATAAATCTAAGAAATGTAATACAGAGGTAGCAGAGAGAAGGGAGTCTCCCTTGGAGAAAAGTGCTCAGTTTCTCAATATTTTTTATTTATTTTTAATTCACAAATAAAAATTATACATATTTATAACCTTGGAATCTAGCATTTTATCCTGTCAGGGAAGCCACTCATGCTTCTTATATAATGCAACTTAAAAATCTTCAACAGGCAGAGGTTAGAAGCCTTGATGTTTAAGACACTAGGTCCTTATGCACTATTCCAGAATGCAGTGGAATGATAAATAATTTTTGTACTTTATGTCCATATGTTGCATGGACATAATTATGCTAAGTAATTATATGTGTTATTTATCTGAAATTCAAATGTAACAGGATGTTTCATGATTTTTACATGCTAAATCTAACAAACTACACCTACTTTATTATCCTTGTCAAGGAATGGAGCCTGGAAAATACTGGAAATCCCTCTTTAACAAAGCAGAGTTGCCTGCCTTGCTCTTCTCATATCCCATCCATGTAAAAAAAATTTAAGTAAGAATGTTAGCTTCCTTCCAACCCTCATTGTTAGGCTCTGGCAGGGACTGGAGTCAATAACAATATGCTCTAATCCATGTGCAAGTTATGAAAGTTACAGTAGAGTTTTAAAATTTAAATAAACGGGAAATCCCAGAAGCAGAAAGAGCAAACACTACTACTGAGACAAAGGCTTAATTTAAAATTAAAGCTAATCATGCTACATTTATTTTTATTATAATTATAGTTCTTTATATATTTTCAATAAAAAAATGGCCAAGTGTCCAGTCATGACTGTGGAGTTTACTT
Source organism: Callithrix jacchus (assembly GCF_049354715.1). Lineage (NCBI taxonomy): Eukaryota > Metazoa > Chordata > Mammalia > Primates > Cebidae > Callithrix > Callithrix jacchus. Next base: position 56,696,402 of record NC_133515.1, on the reverse strand, counting down.
TCAAGATACTATCTTAATCTCCTAAAATGTAATGTTAAGTGCAAGACATATGATAACCACAGAGCCTGTAAATTATAACTATTATAGGAAATTGAATTTGCTCATGTAAACTTGGAATGAGCTCACTAGGCTTCACAGAAATCAACTTAGTATTCCAATAATGAAATTACCAGCATCACCCCCACTCTTTATACACAGTGTATCTTCTTTTTTACTCAGAAAGCATTTAAATCTTTGAGCTAACTTTCTCTTTTGAAGACGTACTTGTAATAAATGGTATTTGAATTCTTGCCTAATTCTTAACCACAGAACATTTTCCTGCAGACTTCAGACCTAAAATGAAAAATAAGTAGGGGGGAATTTTTAGGATAAGCAAACAATACTTATTATATCTCTTGCTTCTTTCTCCTTCCATCTTCTCAGAATTCCTGGGAACAGAAATTGGCCTTTTTTTGAGTTCTCCTAAACCATGACTTCCTTCTGCAGAAGAGGCAGTATCGATGTCATATATAAAATGGGTTCTTAACTACACTGTGCCGCAAACTATAATATGGGGCTTTATTGCTTGATCCTAGATATTCTAAAAAGGAAAGGGAAGAGAAAACGGAATTTGGAAAAATCTACCCAAGATATAAATAATATATATATATACACACACACACAAAAATTTATTTCCCTCTCTCTCATTACATTATTTTTCTATACCTTCCTTCCTTAATACAACTTATTTTTCACCTTAATTTTCTCCCAAAGTAATGGAGTAATGGGTATCTCAGGCAGTAAAGAGTCAATGTTATAAGCTCACAATGGTAAAGAAAAAAATCAAAGTAAAAATTTTAAAATGCCATTCCTATTATATCATCACAGAAGAGAGAACTATGCTTATTTTTAAAGCTTTAAAGATACTATACACTTCCTAACTGGTAGTAGTATATCCATATACTGTAAGCTTAAACCAACCTCATCCCCCTTGGACTTTCTGTGGACTTAGGAAAAAACGTATTGCAAACTGTCTTTCAGAACTTAACCATCTTATAAGTAGAGGGACTTTTGTATTCAATAATGTAAACAATTTTTAGCTATTTTGAGAACCTGTGGTCTTATTCTGATGAATAAATTACCCAAAAGAAAGTTAAATTCTCAGAGGGGAAAACTATAAAAATGTAATAGCGTTTCACTGAACAGCTGTACCAATTCTGAAACTTTTCTCAATATATTCAAATGAGAAACTCATTAACAAGACAAAGAATTCTGGGAAGAATTCTGCTATATAGTTAGAAGATAAGTGAATCTTAAAACAATGTCAGGAAACAATATACAACTAAACTGCCATATGTGTTCCCTCTGTATGAGTGATACAGGATCCATAATGAGATAAGGGCTACAACATTTTCCAGATTTTCAATTTTTATTATCAGTCTTCCTGACATTCTAAGAGACATTAAAATTAGTTGTTCTTTTTTTATTATTATTTTATTATACTTTAAGTTCTGGGATACATGTGCAGATCTTGCAGGATTGCTACATAGGTATACACATGCCATGGTGGTTTGCTGCCTCCATCCCTCTGTCACCTACATTAGGTATTTCTTCTAATGTTACCCCTCCCCAATCTCCTCACCCCCTGCTATTCTTCTTGTAGCCTCCCATCCCACAACATATCCCTGTGTGTGATGTTCCCCTCCCTGTGTCCAAGTGTTCTCATTGTTCAACACCCATTTGTGAGTGAGAATATGCAGTGTTTGGTTTTCTGTTCTTGTTCTTAAAAAAAAATGACTTTTCTTAAAAATTTTATTTGTAGGATTTGAGAGAAATGTTTCTTTATTGCAGACATTGAGGCATATACCACCAGTCATGATGAATTAATATGATATTTGTTGTCCCTTTCTAGGCTCAAGTAGAAAAAAAAAAGAAAGAAGCACATTTTAATTGATTAATCAGGTGAGTTAATTTAACTCAAACATCTTAAAGTTGTTCCTAAATGATTTTTGACTACAAGCAAAAGTACCCTCTTGTAAACCATAATCTTGCTGTGTCTCTATCCACTCCACAGTGTTCCTAGGTATTCACTTATTCTACATATGTATATTGAGGGCATAGTTTGAGCCAGGAATATTTACAAAGCAAAGGATGAAGAAGTGAACAAATAGCAAAAATTCCTTATTATCATGGAGTTCACAATCCATGATATAGGTATCGGGTAGGTGGGCATAGAAAAATAGACAAACACATAAATTCTCTGGGAAAATTAAAAATAAAGGAAGATAGTATTGTGTGTTGGGTGGGTGCTCTGGGCATAATTTTAAGTAAAATTTAAAAGGTCAGGGCTACACTGAGAAAGTGACTTTTGAAAACAACCCTGAAGTGTATGAGTGAACAATTCACATTGATATATGATGGAAGAATGTACTTGACAGAGGCTGTAGCCAGTAAAAAAATCATTAAGATGGTGTGCATCAAATTTTGGAAAGGATGTGAAAAATTGGAATTTTCATACATTTTGTGGGAACCTAAGGGATATAACCAGTTTGGCAAATGTCTTCCATTTCTTTACAACACTAAATATATACTTTTCTTGTAATCAGTGATTCTCATCCAAAATATTTACCAAGGGAAACAAAACATACGTCCACTTAAAGATTAGTACACAGATGTTCAAAGATTTCTTCATAGGAGCACAAAATTGGAGAAAACACATATGTCAATCAATTGTTAATGAATTTTAAAAATCTGTAGCCTATTTATACAATGAAACACTACACAGCAATGAAAATGAATGAACTATTCATAAATAAGTAAAATGAGTAGAATTTGAAAACTTTATGCTGACTATAAGAAGTCTTACAAAAATTATTTCATTTATTTGAAATTCTAAGAAAAAGGAAACTAATCTGTGGGAGAGTGGGGGTAATATCAGAGAATGAGTTGCAATTGGAAGAATGGGGATAGGGGTTGACTGGAAAAAGGCATTAGGAAATTTCTGTGGGCAGTTTTATGTCTCAACAGGGATAATTATATGCAATTTTCAAAATTCATGAAAAGGTAAACTGAATTTTTTTCACTTCTTTGTTGGTACATTTTACATCAAAAGAAAAAAAGTAAATTCCAATGAAATTTAGAATGCAATGTCTACTTAATGACATTTATGCTGAAGTGTTTAGTATTGAAGACCGCTATTGTCACACGTATATGTACATAAGAAAAGATGAGTCAAATGATGAATAGAGGTGTCACAAAATTGTTAGCAAATGACTCTAACTAGCAGTGTATAGGATTTCATTTAAAAATTCTTTCAACTTCTCTGCAAATCTGACATTTTCATAATATAATGTTGGTGCAAGGAGGCCCGTATGACAGTAATGGACTCAGTAAAGGAAAAAACAGTACATGATAGGTTGAATTAAGGTAAGCCAGGTTCTGTTAGCCCCATTTGGGCTCTCTATTTTAACTATGAGAGTAAGGAGAAAGCATTGGATGTTTCTGAGTAAGGCAAGAATATGATCTGATCTACATGTTATGAGATACTTTCAAGATGTTGTTTGACTCAATTTTGGAGTGGGATAAGATAAGCAGCAGAAGTACAGCAAGAGAGAGAGAGAGCAGAGAGAGGTCTATTGCAATGATACAAGCAAAAGTGATAGCAACTTAGATCAGGATGGTTGTAGCCAGGTGGTGAGAAGTGGTGGAATTCTGCATTCACTCAGAAAATTGAATTGACAGAATTTACTAATGCCTGTTTCTAGAATTTTTAATTTTAATTCGAGGTGTAGGAAAGTAACTAGTTACCCCATCTTGGCTGAAAAAAACATGTATTTACATTTTTATTTAGTTCAAAATGTTTTCTAATTTCCCTTTTAGTTTATTTTTTGGTCTGTACATTGTTAAGAAATATATTGCTTAATTTCCAAATATGTAAACATTTTTCAGATATTGGTCTACTGTATTTTAAATTAAGTGCTATTAAGGTCTGAATTCATATTCTCTATGATTTTAATCCCTTGGTGATTTCTCAGATGTGCTTTATATTGCAGTAGACAGTCTTATCTTTGTGAATGATCCATGTATGTATTTAAAAAGGTACTTTTTAACGTTGTTGGGTAGATTGTTCTATAATATAAATTAAGTAAGTGTTTTTGAAATACTGTTTACCTCTTTCATATCCTCACTGACTATTTATTGTCAATGTATTCCATCAATAAGAAAAAATTATTGAAACATTCAACTATAACTTTATATATTTAGTATAAGAAAAATTATTGAAACATTCAACTATAACTTTAATTTGTATATTTATCATTATATGTCTATTTTTACCTTCATCCAATTTGGTCTTCTCAAGGACTTCACTCATTCAGATAACTTTTCTATACCTGGCATGATGATTTTTTATTCTATACTTGATCTGTTCCAACATGTCTCAGGATCCACCAACTCAGAATGCATGTACATTCTTCATTTCACATTCTTTCACAGGATTTCTTCATTTTCCATTCCCCTTTGATAACCAAACATTGTGAAAGAACTGTCTATACACAATGGCTCAAGCTCTTCCCCTACTCACACTATAACATATTCTATAATGCTACACATCTACAACCATCTGATCTTTGACAACTCTGACAAAAACAAGCAACAGGGAAAGGATTCCCTATTGAATAAATGATGTTGGGAAAACTGGCCAGCCATGTACAGAAAGTTAAAGCTGGGCCCCTTTCTTACACCTTATACAAAAATTAACTCACAATGGATTAAAGATTTAAACATAAGACCTAACACCACAAAAACCCTAGAAGAAAACCTAGGCAATACCATTCATGACATAGGCATGGGCAAGGACTTCATGACTAAAACACTGAAAGCAACAGCAACAAAAGACAAAATAGACAAATGGGATCTAATTAAACTAAAGAGCATCTGCATAGCAAAAGAAACTATCATTAGAGTGAACTGGCAATCAATAGAATGGGCAAAAAATTTTGCCATCTACCTATCTGACAAAGGGCTCATAACCAGAATCTATAAAGAACTTAAACAAATTTACAAGAAAAAAAAAAACCCCATCAAAAGCAGGCAAAGGATATGAACAGACACTTCTCAAAAGAAGACATCTGGGGGAAGATCCAAGATTGCCAAATAGGAAAAGCTCTGGAGTGCAGTTCCCAGCAAGAACAACACAGAAGGTGAGTGATCACCACATTTCCAAATGAGTTTTCACTGCCCACAGACCAGGAGATTCCTTGGCCAAAAATTGCCACAAGTTTCCAGCATAGCTGTTTCAGCTAGTGCCACGGGTTGGTTCACAGAAACACACACAAATCTGGGCACTGTTTCAACTGGTGCCTGGAACACCTGGGAGACAGAGCCACCCATTCAACTGAAAGGGAGGGGGCTGAGACAGAGCCAGGTGATCTGGCTCAGTGGGTACCACCCTCACAAAACAAGAAATCTGAAACACTCTGGACTGAGTTTCACAGCAAGTGCAACTGGACCCGGGACAGTCCAGCGTAGTCAGGGAAAGGGCATCTGCCACTACTGAGGCAGTCTGCCAATACTAACTGTACCTCTATAAACAACACCTCAAGGAAGTTCACACAGCAGCTGTGCAGAGCCCATGGCAGCTCAGCAACACCTCTGCTGGCAGACAGCGACTACACTAACTCTGTGTTGGGCAGGGAATCTATGAAAAAAGGCAGCAGTACTTCAGGAACTTATAAATAAAGCCCGACCTTCCTAGGACAGAGCACTGAGGATAAAAAGGTGGTTATGAGTTCTGCTGCAGCAGCCTTATACATACCTGCCCAGCAGCTCTGCATGGAACAATAAAGCTCACAGCACAGCACTTGAGCTCCTATAAGAGACAGACTGTCTCCTCAGGCAGCACCCTGACCCCCATATATCCAAAGAGACACCTCATAAAGGAGAGCTCAGGCCAACATCTGGCAGGTACCCTTCTGAAATGAAGATAACAGAAAAAGAAACCAGCAGCAATCCTTACTGGTCTATAGTCCCTGTGGGTGATCTCCAGGCAAGCAGGGTCTGGAGTGGACCTCCAGCAGTCCTGCAGCAGAGGGGCCTGACTGTTAGAAGGAAAACTAAAAAACAGAAAGAAATAGCTTAAACATCAACAAAAAAAAACATTCACTGAGAGACCCCATCCAAAAGTCACCGACTACAAAGACCCCAGGTAGGCAAAGCTGCAAAGACGGGAAGAAACCAGTGCAAAAGGGATGAAAACACCCAAAACAAGAATGCCTTACATCCTCCAAGGGATCACAACTCCTCACCAGGTAGGGAAAAAAGCTGGATGGAGAATGAATCTGATGAATTGACAGAAACAGGCTTCCGAAGACGGGTAATAACAAACTTCTCCGAGCTAAAAGAACACATGCTAACCCACTGCAAAGAAACTAAGAACCTAGGAAAAAGGTTAGATGAGATGCTAACTAGAATAAATAGCTTAGAGAAGAATATAAATGACTTGATGGAGCTGAAAAACACAGGATGAGAACTTCACAAAGCATACACAAGTTTCAATAGCTGAATTGACCAAGCAGAAGAAATAATATCAGAGAGTGAAGATCAACTCAATGAAATAAAATGATAAGTCAAGATTAGAGAAGAAAGAGTGAAAAGAAATAAACAAAACCTCCAAAGAACATAGGATTATGTGAAAAGACCTAATCTACATTTGATAGAAGTAACTGAATGTGATGGAGAGAATGAATTCAAGCTGGAAAAAACTCTTCAGGATATTATCCAGGAAAACTTCCCCACCTAGCAAGGCAAGCCAATATTCAAGTCCAGGAAATACAGAGAACGTCACAAGAAACTCCTCAAGAAGAGCAATCCCAAGGCACATAATCATCAGATTCACCAGGGTTGAAATAATGGAAAAAAATGCTAAGGGCAGCCAGAAAGAAAGGTCAGATTACCCACAAAGGGAAGCCCATCAGACTCACAGTGGATCTCTCCACAGAAATCCTACAAGCAAGAAGAGAGTGGGGGCCAATATTCAACATCTTTAAAGAAAAGAACTTCCAACCTAGAATTTCATATCCAGCCAAACTAAGCTTCATAAGCAAAAGAGAAATAAAATCCCTTACAAACAAGCAATTGCTGAGAGATTTTGTCACCACCAGGCCTGCCCTACAAGAGCTCCTGAAAGAAGCACCAAACATAGAAAGTAACAACCAGTACCAACCACTCCAAAAATGTACCAAATGGTAAAGACCACCAACACAATGAAGAAAATGTGTCAACTAACAGGCAAAACAACCAGCTAGTACCAAAATGGCAGAATCAAATTCACACATAACAATATTAACCCTAAATGTAATAGACTAAATGCCTCAATCAAGACACAGACTGGCAAATTGGATAAAAAGTCAAGACCCATCTTTGTACTGTATTCAGGAAACGTTTCTCACATGCAAGGACACACATGGCTAAAAATAAAGGAATGGAGGAAGATTTATCAAGCAAATGGAGAGAGAGAGAAAAAAAAGCAGGAGTTGAAATCCTTGTCTCTGATAAAATAGACTTTAAACCACCAAGGATCTAAAGAGACAAAGAAGGGGATTACATAATGGTAAAAGGATCAATCCAACAGGAAGAGCTAACAATCCTAAATATATATGCACCCAATACAGTAACACCCAGATACATAAAGCAAGTTCTTAATGATCTACAAAGAGACATAGAACCCACATAATAATAGTGGGAGACTTTAACAGTCCGTTGTCAATATTAGACAGAGCAATGAGACAGGAAATTAACAAGGATATCCAGGACTTGAACTCAGATCTGGACCAAGCATGTCTAATAGACATCTGAAGAAATCTCTACCCTAAATCCACAGAATATATATTCTTCTTAGCACCACATTGTACCTACTCTAAAATTGACCACATAATTGGAAGTAAAGGAACGGATATCATAACAGTCTCTCAGACCATAGTGCAATCAAATTAGAATTCAGGATTAAGAAACTAATTCAAAATCATACAACTTCATGAAAAATGAATGTCAGCTGGATAAACAATGATATAAAGGCAGAAATGAAGATGTTCTTAAAAACCAATGAGAATGAAGAAACAACATACCAGAATCTCTGGGAAAAATTTAAAGCACTGTCTAGAAGGAAATTTATACCAATAAATGCCCAATAAATACCAATAAACATGAGAAGCAAGGAAAAATCTAAAACTGACACCCTATTGTCAAAATTGAAAGAGCTAGAGGAGCAAGATAAAAAAAAAAAACTCGAAAGCTAGCAGAAGATAAGAAATAACTTGGATCAGAGGAGAACTGAAGGAGATAGAGACACAAAAAAACCCTTCAAAAAATCAATAATCCAGGAGTTGGTTTTTTGAAAAGATCAACAAAATAGACAGACTGTTAGCCAGATCAATAAAAAAAAGGGAGAAAAATCAAATAGATGCAATAAAAAATGATAATGGGGATATCACCACTGATTCCACAGAAATACAAACTACTTTCAGAGATTACTACAAACAACTCAAAGCACATAAACCAGTAAACCTGGAAGAAGTGGATAAGTTCCTGGACACTTGTACCTTCCCAAGCCTAAACCAGGAAAAGTTGAAACCTTGAACAGACCAATAACAATGGCTGAATTTGAGGCAGCAATTAATAGCCTACCAACCAAAAAGAGTCTAGGTCCAGATGGGTTCACAGCTGAATTCTACCAGACATACATAGAGGAGCTGGTACCATTTCTTCTGAAACTATTCCAAACAATACAAAGGAGGGAATCCTTCCCAAATCATTTTATGAGACCATCATCATCCTGATACCAAAACCTGGCAGAGACTCAACAAAAAAGAAAACTTTAGGCCAATACCCATGATGAACATAGATGCAAAAATCTTCAATAAAATACTAGCAAACCTATTGCAACAGCACATCAAAAAGCTTATCCAGCATGATCAAGTAGGCTTCATCTTGGGTATGCCAGACTGGTTCAACATACACAAGTCTATAAACATAATCTACCACATAAACAGAACCAAAAACAAAAACCACATGATTATCTCAATAGATGCAGAGAAGGCCTTTGACAAAATTCAACAGTCCTTTATGCTAAACACTCTCAATAAACTTGGTATCGATGGAATATATCTCAAAATAATAACAGCTATTTACAACAAACTTACAGCCAAGATCATAATGAATGGGCAAAAACTGGAAGCATTCCCTTTGAAATCTGGCACTAGACAAGAATGCCCTCTCACACCGCTCCTATTCAATATCATATTGGAAGTTCTAGCCAGAGCAATCAGGCAAGAAAAAGAAATAAAGGCTATTCAATTGGGAAATGAGAAAGTCAAATTGTCTCTATTTGCAGATGACATGATTGTGTATTTAGAAGACCCTATCATCTCAGCCCAAAATCTCCTTAAACTCATAAGCAACTTCAGCAAAGTCTCAGGACAGAAAATCAACCTGCAGAAATCACAAGCATTCCTATACACCAATAACAGACTAACAGAGAGCCAAATTATGAGTGAACTCCCATTCACAATTTCTACAAAGAGATTAAAATACCTAGGAATACAACTAACAAAGGATGTAAAGGACCTCTTCAAGGAGAACTAGAAACTACTCCTCAAGGAATAAGAGAGGACACAAACAGATGGAGAAACATTCCACGCTCATGGATAGAAAGAATAAATATCATGAAAATGGCCATACTGCCCAAAGTAATTTATAGATTCAATGCTATCCCATCAAGCTACCAATGACCTTCTTCATAGAACTGGAAAAACCACTTTAAACATTATATGGAAACAAAAGATAGCCTGCATAGCAAAGAAAATCCTAAGCAAAAAGAACAAAGCCAGATGCATTAGGCTACCTGACTTCAAACTATACTATATGGCTATGGCTACAGTAATCAAAACTGCATGGTACTGGTACCAAAACAGAGATATAGACCAATGGAACAGAACAGAGGCCTCGGAGGCAAAACCACACATCTACAATCATCTGATCATTGACAAACTGGATGAAAACAAGCAATGGGGAAAGGATTTCCTGTTTAATAAGTGGTGTTGGGAAAACTGGCTAGCCATGTGCAGAAAGCAGAAACTGGGCCCCTTCCTGACACCTTACACTAAAATTGACTCCAGATGGATTAAAGACTTAAACGTAAGACCTAACACCATAAAAACCGTAGGAGAAAACCTGGGAAAAACCATTCAGGACATAGTCATAGGCAAGGAGTTCATGACTAAAACACCAAAAGCATTGGCAGCAAAAGCCACAATAGACAAATGGGACCTAATTAAGCTCCAGAGCCTCTGTACAGCAAAGGAAACAATCATTAGAGTGGACCAGCAACCAACAGAATGGGAAAAAGTTTTACAATCTGCCTATCTGGCAAAGGGCTAATATCCAGAATCTACAAAGAACTAAAACAGATTTACAAGAAATAAACAAACCCATCCAAAAGTGGGCCAAGGATATGAACATAAGACATAAGGATATGAAAATAAGACATTTTTGTGGCCAAGAAACATATGAAAAAAATGCTCATCATCACTGGTCATTAAAGAAAGGCAAATCAAAACTACATCGAGATACCACCTCACACCAGTTAGAATGGGGATCATTAAAAAATCTGGAAACAACAGATGCTGGGGTGGATGTGGAGAAATAGAACACTTTTACACATTGGTGGGAGTGTAAATTAGTTCAACAATTGTGGAAGACAGTGCAGGGATTCCTCAAGGACCTAGAAATAGAAATTCCATTTGACACAGGAGTCCCATCACTAGGTGTATACCCAAAGGATTATAAATGGTTCTGTTATAAAGATACATGCCCATATGTACATAGTGGCACTGTTTACAATAGCAAAGTGGCACTGTTTACAATAGCAAAGACCTGGAACCAACCCAAATGCCCATTGATGATAGATTGGACAAGGAAAATGTGGCACAAATATATCATGGACTACTATACAGCCACAAAAAATGATGAGTTCCTGTCCTTTGTAAGGACATGGATGAATCTGGAAACTGGACATTTTCAGCAAACTGACACAAGAACAGAAAATCAAACACCACATGGTCTCCCTCATAGGTGGGTGTTGAACAATGAGAACACATGGACACAGGAGGGGAGCATCACACACTGGGGTCTGTTAGTGGGGTTCAGGGGAGGGACAGCGGGGAGGTGGGGAAGTTGAGGAGGGATAACATGGGGAGAAATGCCAGATATAGGTGACAGGGGGGATAGAGGCAAGAAACCATATTGCCATGTAAGTACCTATGCAACAATCCTGCATGATCTGCACATGTCCCCAGAACCTAAAGTACAATAAAAAATAAAATAAATAAATAAAAAATAAGTAGACATTTATGCAGCTAACAAACATGAAAAGAAGCTCATCATCACTAGTCATTAGAGAAATGCAAATCAAAACCACATTGAGATACCTTGTCTTTCTGGTTAGAATGGCGATCATTAAAAAATCAGGAGACAACAAATGCTGGAGAGGATGTGGAAAAATAGGAACATTTTTACACTAATGGTGGGAGTGCAAATTAGTTCAACCATGGTGGAAGACAATGTGGTGATTCCTCAAGAATCTAGAACTAGAAATACAATTTGACCCACCAATCCCATTACTGGGTATATACACAAAGGATTATAAATCATTCTATTATAAAGACATATGCACATGAATGTTCATTGCAGCACTGTTTACAATAGCAAAGACTTGGAACCAACCCAAAGGCCCATTAATGACAGACTAGATAAAGAAAATGTGGCACATATACACCATGGAATACTATTCAGTCATAAAAAAGATGAATTCATGTCCTTTGCAGTGACATGGATGAAGCTGGACACCATCATTCTCAGCAATCTGACACAAGAACAGAAAACCAAACACTGCATGTTCTCATTCATAAGTGGGTATTGAACAATGAGAACACATGGACACAGGGAGGTGAACATACATACCAGGGCCTGTCAGGGGTAGGGGGCTAGAAAAGGGATAGCAGAGGGTGGGGGAAAGGGGAGGGATAGCATTAGGAGAAATATGTAATGTAGATGACAGGGGGATGGATGCAGCAAACAATTATGGCCTGTGTCTACCTACATAATAAACCTGCACATTCTGCACATGTACCCTAGAACTTAAAGTATAATATCTGAAAAATAAAGAACATATTCTCATATAATTTCATCAGTATTCTAGACATAATATGTTCTTATCAATTTTGCCAAGTCCTGAAAATTTCCAAAATCCAGTAAACACTTGTCTATCTTCGTGTTACTCAGTTTCTTAGGTGCACTTAAAATTATCAGGGACTCTGTCTTTTTGTTGTTGTTGTTAAATTGAGGCATAAATTACATAGAGTCAAGTACACAGATATTAAGTGTAAGTTTGACAAATATATACACACATATACTCAAAACCCAAAACAGAACTATTTCTATACAATCCAGAAAGCTATAATGTAGTTTTTGTGGTCAATCACTCCACCTCCAGAAGCAACCATTGTAGTAATTTCTATCATTATAAATATTCTTGCCTGTCCTTGAAATGTATAGAAATGAAATGAAATTATATAATAGACAATCTACTGTACATGGCTTCTTTCACTCCATGTTTTTAAGATTTATCTGTCTTTTTGTCCATAAATTATTCTTTTTGATTTTTAAGTATATTCATTTTTATTGCTGTATAACATACTAGCACAAACTCAGTAGCATAAAAAATTATATTTCCAATTTCAAATTTCTGGGCACAGCTTAACTGGGTCTTCTGCACAGGGTTTCCCAAGTCAGCAATCTAGGTGTCATCTGAGCTGCTTTGCTTCCTGAAGCTAGGATCCTCTTCCAAACTCAACTGATTGATTGTTTTCTATCTGAGTTCAGATCCTTATGACTGTAAGACTGAGGTCCCTGCTTTCTTGTCGACTGACCTTAGAGGCTGCTATCACTTCCTAAAGTACCTCACAGTTTCTTAGTACATGGCCTTCTCACAAAGCTCCTCACAAAATGGATACTCACTTCTCACTTCTGCAAAGACAGGATAATTCTCTCTCTTTGGGAAGAACCCAGTCTTACTTGTAAGAGCTTTTACCTGACCAAATCAGGACCTCCTGGGATAATCTCATTTTTAATTAACTCAAAATCAAGTGATTGGAAGCCTTAATTGCATCTGCAAAAATCCCCTCACCTAGGCAAAAGAACATAACCCAGTCACAGGAGTGATAGCCCATCCTATTCAAAGGTCTATCCACAATCTAGGGGAGGGGACTATACAAGGCATGTTTATCAGTGGCAGAAAAGCTTGGAGGTTGTCTTAGAATTCTCCCTACCACATTAAATATTCATTGTATGCCACAATTTAGTTATTAGTTTTCCCACAAATAGACAGTTTAGTTTTGACTATTAGGAATAAGCCTGCTATGAACAGCTCAGTATAAGTTTTATATATATACATGTTTTTATTTCCCTTGGGTAAGCACCTAATAGAATTGCTGGATCATAAAGTAGTCATATATCTAACTTTACAAAAAACTTCTAAGCAGCTCTCCAAGTCCCTCAATCACTTTATACTTTCTCCAGGAATGTATGAGTCTTCTAATTGTTCTGCATTTTGCCAATATTTGTTATTGTCAGTTACAAATTTTTATGACTCTGTGAAGTGATTTCTATGAAGTGGAGAATTTCTGAAGTTCATTCTCTGAAGTCATTTCTCATTGGAGATTTAATGTTTTATTTTTTCCTAATTATTAATGATGTTGAGTATTTTATCATGTGACTATTGGTCATTTGGATAGTTTTAGTGAAGTAGCTTTCAAATCTTTGGCCATTATTTTAAAATGGGTTGTTTGCCTTTTTTGAGTTTTAGGGGTTCTTTTTGTATTCTGCAACTCCTTGTCAATGATATTAATTATGAATGCCTTCTCCCAGTCTGTTTACCTATTCAATTCTTTAATAATGTCTTTTGAAGAACAGATATTTTTAATTTTGAATAACTCAATTTTTTTTAGATTTCTTTTAAGCACAATTTTTTGTGTGTCCTAGCTAAACAATATTTGCCTACCCCAAAGTTGAAAAGATACACTTCTATATTTTATTCTATATCATTTGGAGCTTTATCTTTTTTCTTTTGCCATATTATCTAGCTTTAATTTTTTACATGGTAGGGGGTCAAAATCAAGGTTTCCTATATTTATTTCTTTTCAATATGGCTATATTAGTCTTTCACACCGCTATAAAGAAATAACTGAGACTGAGTAATTTATAAAGAAAACAGGTTTAATTGGTTCACAATTCTGTAGGCTGTGCAGGAAGCATAGTGGCTTCTGCTTCTAAGGAGGCCTCAGGAAACTTAAAATCACAGTGGAAGGTAAACAGGGAGCAGAAGAATCATACAGCCAGAGCAGGAACAAGGGGAGAGTCGGGGAGGTACCACACACTTTTAAACAATCAGATCTCGTGAGAAACCACTATCACGAGAACAGCATCAGGAGATGGTACTAAACCACTCATAAAGGACCACCCCCGTGACCCAATCATCTTCCCCCAGGCCCCACTTCCAATGGGGATTACATCTCAACATGATATTTGGTGGAAACACCAATCCAAACTATAAAAATAGGTATCTAAATGTTCCAGCATTATTTGTGGAAACTACTACTCTTTCTTTCAACTTATATGTATTTCAAAAGATAGACATTCTGAGGAAATCTGTCTCTTACTACCCTTTCTTCTGACATGTTTTTGCTTATTGCCATAATTTTCAATGAAATATATATATACTGATGATACCTAAATTTATATTTATACTTGACTATACTCTTACAGGTCTCCAGATAAATAAATTCAACTGTTTATTTGACATTGTCTAAGGAATGTTTCAAAGACATCTTAAATTTAACATGAGCAAAGACAAAGTCCTTATTTCCCCAATTATAGAACCTTTCCTTGCACATGAGTTTTCCTCATGTTTGTAAATATTGTAAGTATGCTCCCACAAACTTAGGAGCTATTTTTAATTGGTTTATTTTTTTACCATTCTCAGCTAATATCAGTAAATCTTGAAAATTCTGTCTCCAATATTATCTCAAATCCAAAAACTTTTTAGAATCTGTTTGGCTGCCACTTCAATCTGCTGTGCACTTTAAGTTAACAGGCTGCATGGTTAACAGGCTGCTACAGTAGTCCACAAGTTCCCTTGAAATTGTGAATTAAGATTTCACAATTGCCTCTTTCTAGCTCATTCCTCTTGAAGTAACAAATGTGAAAATCTTAAATCATACATTGTATTATGTAATTCTCCTACCTAAAACTCTTCAATAAGTTTTACTCAGTATACTAAATAAACATGTACTAAGCATCTGCTGTTTGTCAGGCATTTTTTAAATACACGGGACATAATGGTAGTTACAAAAAGACATCATTCCTGACTTCATTAAATTTATACTCATGCAGTGTTCACAAACCCATGCATGCACATGCAAACACAATTATAAAGTATTATTTTTGTAAATATACAGAGAAGGAATGAATCAGTGCTATGGATGTCATATAAGTGAAATTTGATATGGCCAGGAAACAAAACGAGGATCCTCAGAATACTGATTCTTTAGTTGAAATCTGAGATGTTACCACACATTATTTTTTAAAAAGAAGGACTCAGGCAGAAAGCTCTATATATGTACATGTACGGTTCTGAGGCATAAGAAAGCATGACAAGGACAAGTTGATGGAAGAACAGATGGCCAGGACAGAAAGCAAAAAAGAATTAAATGAGTTTGGAAAAAAGGCATGAGCCAAACCTACTGGCCTTGTTAAAGTAGTTGTTTTCTCTTCCCCAAAATAATGGAGAACAACTTGAGAAAGTTCACCAGTGTGGAGAATACACTGGGAGGTGAATGTAGACAGAGCCTTGGAAGGTTTCGGCAGCAGTCTAGAGGAAATGGAATGATGGCTTTTCCTGCCCTGGGACCCTTACATTATTCCTCAATGAACTCCTCCATTGCTTCTATTAATTTGTCAGATCTCAGATTAAATACTTTCTCTTAAATGAAGGCATCCTATAACCACCAAAAAAATAAAATGTTTTTCTTTCATACTTAGTTTCTAGCATCACTATGTTTGTTTGGTTTTTATTTCAACAGCCCTTCCACATTTTACAATGATCACTTCTTGTTTCTTTGTTTATTTCTATCTGTATCACTGGAATGTATGTACCCAGAGACCAAGGTAACAATGTCTGTTTTGTTTTGTGTTTTAGCAGCTTGCAAGTCATCAGCACATGCCACAGTGGCTACTTCATCATTATACTAAAACAATGTTACTCAAATAAAGGAATTATCTTCAACATGATATTACATTTCCTCCTTTCACAGTGTATGTGCCACCTCAGCTCCAACATGCCAAATTACTCCTTTCAACAACTGTTCTGCATGTACATGCTGGGTACCCTGCAAGGTGATGGGGGAGAACAATGAACTCCAAGACTGTGGTACATATGAAAGTGGTTTAGAGGAAGGGGTCTGGACCAGGCTGCTTGGATTTCAACTTCAGTTATGCTACTTTCCTGCCATGTGATGTTAGGTAATTTACTTAGCATCTCTGGACCTCAGATGCATCGTCTGTCAAACAGTGATAGTAAGAGTTCCTCATAGCATTGTGTAAGAAATAAAGATAACAGTAATTTTTAGATAACATTCATCCCACTGGACAAAGAAGAAATTTAAATAGAATTAATAGTATATTACAAATATGATATGTGTCAAGAGAAAGAATTACAGGATTTTTTAGTGTTCAAGAGAATAAGTTTATTATAACAAGCATTCTTGCTATTTAGAGGAGAGAACATGATATCATTTCATTTTTTTTTTCTTTTATTGGATTTTAGGTTTTGGGGTACATGAGCAGAGTATGCATGACAGTTGCGTAGATACACACATGGCAGTGTGCTTTGCTTTTCTTCTCCCCTTCACCCACATTTGGCATTTCTCCCCAGGCTATCCCCCCCACCTCCCCCTCCCACTGGCCCTCCCCTTTTCCCCCCAATAGACCCCTGTGTTTAGTACTCCCCTTTCTGTGTCCATGTGTTCTCATTTTTCATCACCCGCCTATGAGTGAGAATATGCAGTGTTTCATTTTCTGTTCTTGTGTCAGTTTGCTGAGGATGATGTTCTCCAGATTCATCCATGTCCCTACAAACGACACAAACTCATAATTTCTGATTCCTGCATAATATTCCATGGTGTATATGTGCCACATTTTTCCAATCCAGTCTATTATCAATGGGCATTTTGGTTGATTCCAGGTCTTTGCTATTGTAAACAGTGCTGCAATGAACATTCGTGTACATGTGTCCTTATAGTAGAACGATTTATAGTCTTTTGGATATATACCCAGTAATGGGATTGCTGGGTCAAATGGAATTTCTATTTCTAAGGCCTTGAGGAATCGCCACACTGTCTTCCACAATGGTTGAACTAATTTACACTCCCACCAACAGTGTAAAAGTGTTCCTTTTTCTCCACATCCTCTCCAGCATCTGTTGTCTCCAGATTTTTTAATGATCGCCATTCTAACTGGCGTGAGATGGTATCTCAATGTGGTTTTGATTTGCATCTCTCTGATGACCAGTGACGATGAGCATTTTTTCATATGATTGTTGGCCTCATATATGTCTTCTTTCATAAAGTGTCTGTTCATATCCTTTGCCCACTTTTGAATGGGCTTGTTTGTTTTTTTCCTGTAAATCCGTTTGAGTTCTTTGTAAATTCTGGATATCAGCCCTTTGTCAGATGGGTAGACTGTGAAAATTTTTTCCCATTCTGTTGGTTGCCGATCCACTCTAGTGACTGTTTCTTTTGCCATGCAGAAGCTGTGGAGTTTGATTAGGTCCCATTTGTCTATTTTGGCTTTTATTGCCAATGCTTTTGGTGTTTTGTTCATGAAGGCCTTGCCTACTCCTATGTCCTGGATAGTTTTGCCTAGATTTCCTTCTAGGGTATTTATGGTGCCAGGTCTTATGTTTAAGTCTTTAATCCATCTGGAGTTAATTTTAGTGTAAGGTGTCAGGAAGGGGTCCAGTTTCATATTAAGATTCATTCCACCAATGCATGTTAATTAATTGAATTTAAATGAAACCCAGTGTCTTAGGTAAAAATCTCATTGTCACAAAAACCTATAGTCATTGCTGATTGTATGTATATGTGCATATTGTCATCAGACTTCATATATACCATATCCACTGAATTATCTACTGAAAGATGCTCTGCATTACAAACTACTCCATTGCTGAGAGGCTTAAAACAGCAGTCATTTATTCTCACTAATTTTGGGTTGCTTGAGGACTGGCCAAGCTAGGATGGGCTTGGCTAGAACAGCTCTATTATACCACATGTTTCTCTTTCTCCTCCTAGAATCAGCTGGTTAATGAACATGTTTTTCTCCTGGAGAGGGCAGAAGTGAAAATAAACAGAAGCCTGCATGAACTCTTGAGGCCTAAATTTTGAAGTGGCACATTGTCACTTTGTAACATTTTGTTGACCAAAGAGAGTAACTGAGCTGAACTCAAAGTCAAGAAGTGAGAAAATAAACTCTACTTCTCTTACGGAAAGAGCTGCAAAGTATACAGCCACAGTCTTGGTTATAGAAAAGCATGAAAAATTGGGGTTTTAATACAGGGAAGGATGAAAAATAATGCAATTTACCAAATCTGCTATTTGTTCTTCATTATTTCTGAATAGAGACAGGAATGCTAAATGTTAACAAAGAAATATAGGACAATATAGATTCCTCTATCATGTGATTACATATAATCATAAGTAGTCTTTTAACTAAAATGGACATGAAGGAGGGATAAAAAAGAATAAGGAAATAATTTTTTGAAAGTTTTAAATAAATGCCACTACTTACAACCATTTTGCAGATATATGACAGAATAAAGAAATAAAACATCTTATGCAACATATGATTACAGCTGTTACTCCTTTCACAAAATGTTCTCTTATTGTACAGGATATTTTTAGTAAGATAAAGTCATTTTTCATTTTTTTCTTATCTCAATTCAAGCTCTATTTCTTATGGGATTACTTTGGGCAGCCAAGTATTTTATAGTTTGATGGTGCCCTTTCAGGACCTTTCCTAACATAAAAGATACTTTTTAAAAAATAGTTTTATTCTGTATGCTGTAATTGCTTCCATTTCAGGCTAGTTTTTCTCAGGCTGTACAAGGGAATCTAATCAAGTTTAGGAATTGAATTGTGTGCTATGTCTTCAAAGCTTAAAATAACCACTTTTGTGTTCTTTTCATTAGAAAATCTGGATATTTTTATTAATTTTCCCCAATTTTTATGTTTCCTCTAACCTTTGCAAGACCACTGTATAGGACTTAGGATTATACATTCAGCTGTCGATTTTAGTGTAAAAATGTACCAAAGTAGGATTATTCTAATGTTCTCTTTCAACTAATAGCAATTGCTTTATGTAACATATGAAAAGGAAAAGTAACATTTCTAAATAATATTTTAATTATTTGAAATGCTCAATTGTCCAAAAATAAAAGAGAGCCACTCTGAAAGCAGGCTTGCTTTTTTTTTTACATATATATTTATTTTATTTTATATATTTATGTAATAAAATGTGATGCTTTGATATATGTGTATACATTATGGAGTGA
Organism: Callithrix jacchus; assembly: GCF_049354715.1. Classification (NCBI taxonomy): domain Eukaryota; kingdom Metazoa; phylum Chordata; class Mammalia; order Primates; family Cebidae; genus Callithrix; species Callithrix jacchus. Next base: position 56,676,703 of record NC_133515.1, on the reverse strand, counting down.
CAAAATCAAGCAAATTAAAATATTCATCATCTGAACAATGAGAACTCATGGACACAGGGAGGGGAGCACTACACACTGGGGTCTATTGGGGGGAATAGGGGAGGGACAGCGGGGTGGGGAGCTGGGGAGGGATAGCATGGGGAAAAATGCCAGATGTGGGTGAAGGGGCGGAAGACAGCAAATCACACTGCCACGTGTGTACCTATGTAACTATCTTGCATGTTCTGCACATGTACCCCAATACCTAAAATGCAATAAAAAAATAATAAAATAAAATGTTCATCATCTTACATAATTATTTATTTTTGATAACATTTAAAATCTACTCTCCACAATTTTTAAGTATACAGTACATTATTATTTACTGTAGTAATCAAGCTGTACAACAGATTTCTAGAAGTTATTCCTCTAACTGAAACTTTGTACTCTCTCACCAACATCTGACCAACCAACCCCCAAGCCTCCAGCCCCTGGTAACCACAATACTACTCTCTGCTTCTATGAGTTTGACTATTTTAAATTCCACATAAATGTGAGATCATGTGGTATCTGTGCCTGGCTTATTTTACTTAGCATCATGTCCTTCGGTTTTATGTGTGTCATTAAAAATGACAGGATTTCCTTTTTTTAAAGGCTGAGTAATATTTGTTTTTATATATTACTGCATTTTAGGTTCTGGGGTGCATGTAAAGAACATGCAGGATTGTTGCATAGGTACATACATGGCAATGTGGCTTGCTGCCTCCTTCCCCATTACCTATATCTGGCATTTGTCCCCATGTTATCCCTCCCCAACATATTTCATTGTGTCTATGTACATTTTCTATATTCATTTGGGTGTTTAGGGACACACATTTATTTCATATCATTGTGGTTGTGAATATTGCCACTATGAACACGGGAATACAGATATATCTTCAGCATACTGATTTCATTCCCTTTGGATTTATATATATAAGGGGACTTGCTGTATCATATGGTAGTTCTATATTTAATTTTTTGAGGACTCTCCATGCCATTTTCCATAATAGCTATATTAATTTATATTTCCACCATCAGTGGGCAAGGGTTCCATCTTCTCCATATTCTTGCCAACACTTGTCATCTTTCATTTTTTGATAATAGCTATTCTAATAGTTGAGAGATAATATCTCATAGTGTTTTTAATATGCATATCTCTAATAATTAGTGAAATTGAACATTTTTTCATATACCTTTTGGTCATTTCAATATTTTAATGTCTTTTTTTGAGATAGGTCTATTCAGGTTCTTAGTCCAATTTTTTTTTTTTTTTAAATGGAGTCTTTCTCTGTCACCCAGGCTGGAGTACAATGGTACAATTTCAGCTCACAGCAACCTCCACCTCCTGGGTTCAAGCAATTCTCCTGCCTCAGCCTCCTAAGTATGTGGGATTAGAGGCATGCACCATCACACCCAGCTAATTTTTGTTTGTTTGTATTTTTAGTAGAGACAGATTTCAACCATGTTAGCCAGGCTGGTATCAAACTCCTGACCTCAAGTGATCCAGGTGCCTTGGCCACCCGAAGTGCTGGGATTACAGGTGTGAGCTACCGTGCGCAGCCCATTAGTCCATTTTTTAATCAACTTATTTGTTTTCTTGCTATTGAGTTTTTTTGTTTTGTTTTGTTGTAGTTTTTAAAGTATTTTGCGCTTGATCTTAGCCAAAAAAAAAAAAAAAAAAAAAAAAAAAGAGCATTGACTTCTTATATATTTTGGATATAAATATCTTAGGTTTGTCAATATTTTCTCATTCTCTTAGGTTGTCTCTTCACTCTGTTGATTGTTTTCCTTGCTGTGTTGATTGGTTTTTGTTTGATACAGTCCTATTTATGTTTGCTTTCCTTGCCTATGCTTTTGACATCCTAGACAACAAATCATTGCCAAGACCAGATTGTGGTGCTTTTTTTTCCCCCACCATTCACACCTATATTTCAACTTTGGAAATGCATATTTGCAAGCAGCAATACAAAAGTATTCATGAAGAATGCATAATATCTGAACATTTGGAAAAGCATCCCTGCTACCAATACATTTCTAAACACAAAACTGACTACCATATTTGTTACTTCTGTGTAGCGAGAGAAGTTCATTTTTAAAACAGATAAAATTCAGTCTTTAGGTATGAATGGTATGACTGACAGTCTCTCTTTTTTTTTTTTTTTGTTTGTTAATTTCTTAGTGGTTTGGAATCCTTGAGCATGCAAAAGCTTTAAACAGAAGGGTTCACAAAGGAACCAGGGTTGTTTTATGGCATCCAGTTAAGCCAGAGCTGGGAATGCCTCTGGGTCATCCACATCAGGAGCAGAAGCACTTAACCTGTTGGCCCTGTTGCCAAGATTTGGGGGCCCACCACACCCATGTCCACCTCGTACTCTGCTGTCACCATGTCCTGGGTTGCCAAGGTCTCCAAAATTGATCTCTAGCTGAGATGTTATATCATTTGCTGGCTTCCAGAAATGAGAGTCCATACCCAAATCTTCAGCATGAGCCTCTTCACTCTTTGTTTATGAAGAACTAATCCCTTCTTCCACTGCCCTTCTGCACCTTCCTTTGGTTTTCGGATATTAAATTCTACCTTTGCCCGGTCCTTATTTTGAATAGCCTTCCACTCATCCAAAGTCATCTCTTTTGGACCCTCGTCTTTTACCTCTTCAACTTCATTCTCCTAATTTTCAGTGTTGGCCACTGGATGATGTTCTTCAACTTCAGGTGTTTCCTCCGTGGCATTTGATTGATCCAAGTCAGTTGATTCGCCTTGGACAGTTCCCCAGTTGTGAGATCCGCTACCTCCACTTTTGTCATCGCGCTTCAGGCCAGATCTATCACTTCCACTATGCCTATCAAATTCACGTGTGCCACGAGAATCAAATCCATCTCCTCTGCCCATTCCACGTCCATGACCCCCTTGACCTCTTCCAAGACCACCACGATCTTGAATAGGTCGGTCAATAATCGGTCTATCAACTGAAAATTCGCACCCTTCCCCCTTTTCTTCAAGTGGATTTTCAAATCGTCGTTCACGAGGTGGTCGCCTTTCCGGTCTTCTATCAATTATTTTCCCTTCATCCCGAAGTTATTGATCAGGTCTTCTTCCAATTTGTCTTATTCCTTCGTTTCTTAAGCGCCACAGGCGGCGGAGTCTCCTCTTTCTCGTCAACCACGCGACGCTGGGGGTGCAGTGGGTTTTTGCGGTCTTTCTGGGACTCTGCGCAGCTGCTTGCCTGCCGCCTTCGAGCTAGTCTGCGCCGCGGCCTGAGCTGCTGCGCTCTTGGCACCAGGGTCCCCAACGCCGCCCCGCTGGCTTCTTTTTTCTTGTTCTCTGCTGCCTTCAACACCTCAAAAGTGTTGAATAACTGTTCCAATTGGTTGGTGACCCATTCCTCCATGGATTGCAGCGGGCCACCCAGCCAAGAGTCTCTGGTAAGTTTTAAATGTTCTGAATTTTCTATTCTATTCCTCCATTGTTTTGCAAAGCTCCTTCTTCTAGGGTTCTCAGAGAAGTCAATATAAAGAAATTTTATGAATACAAGTCATCAATTATAGATTAAAAAGAGATTTTAGAGTTCATTTAGTTTACTCCTTGTTGTTTAAGGTAAATTAAGTGTAGGAGAGTGGTAGCTCAGTTTGTCAAGAGAATACCTAAGACTGTGTGGCCTTAGACAGACATAGATGCCAATACCATGTTTGCTACTCAGAGACTATGTGACTCAGAACAAATCACCTAGATCATCAGAGTTTCAGTTTCATTACCTGTTAAATGGGAATTATAACATCTTGGAAATGCAATTTTGAAAATTAAATTAGTAAACATAAATTCAAGGAGCCTCAACTGTAAACGATATTCCTTAAGGACATATAGCTAGATATTTTCAGATATGCAAAATCAGAAATTTCTAACTTTCAGTACAGTTACCATTCCCCATGTTTACCTCTGCTTCAAGAAGTGTAAAATTTACTGGTAATAGAGGAGTCTCATACAGAGTGTTTACATTACAATGTACAATGATGACACAGAATAAATCCACAGATCAAAAAGAGATTGGCCATTTTCTGTCAAAAGAGGTAGAGACAAGAGAAACAACAACAAAATATAGGAATCCCTGATATCTGAAGCAGACTGAAAGCAGCTACATTTAGATTATCTCTCTGTGTCTCTCTGTCTCTCTCTTTCTCTCTCACCTCCAGAACATAGTAAGCAAGATATATGAATCAAAATGTGTCATTTCAGCATATCAGGCTTGGATAAAAATAAACTAAATGAAAGCCAAAAAGGGGAAAATTCTGAGTTCTTTTTCTCTCATTCACTCACCCTTTCAGAGTGTTTTTCCAATGCAGAATGTTCTGACATCTCAGTAATGACTGTAATATCCTGTTAGAGCAAACACCTCTCAGACCTGATTCTGCTGCAGACCTAAAATGAGGTGTTTCTTAGTGATAAGTGAATTTCTATTGAAGAACATTTGAAAGAGAGATTCACAGTTTTCTTTCACCATTCTCTATGCAAAAAAAAAAAAAAAAAGATACCCTAGCCAATCAAACATTGGAATGTGCTTTTCACCACTGTAACACTGTACGACCACTCCACATTGTGAGGCTCTATTTATAGGAATAGTTTGTATTTATTAAGCACTCACTCTATGCCAAGCTCTCTGCTAGGGGCTGTATACGTGTTATCTAGTGCAATCCTCAAAGCAGAAGAGTTAAGCATCAGGATGCTTATTTTTTAAAGAGACAACAGTTTTTTAAAGATGATTTATTCATTAATTTATTTTTCAGCTTTTATTATAGATTTAGTAGGAACATGTGCAGGACTGTTACACAAGTATATTGTATGCTGCTGAGGTTTGGAGTATGAATGAATCTGTCTCCCAGGTAGTGACCATAGTATCCAATAGGTAGTTTTTCAGCCCCTTGCCTCTTTCTTTCCTTCCTATTGTATTCCCCAGTGTCTATGGTTCTCAACTATATGTCTACATGTACTTGATGTTTAGCTTCCAGTTATAAATGAGAACATGTAGTATTTGGTTATCTGTTCTGTATTAGGTCGCTTAGGATAATGGCCTCCACCTGCATACATGTTGCTGCAAAGAATATGATTTTATTCTTTTTATGTTTCCATAGTATTGGATAAAGAAAATGTCATACAGTCCAGAGCTGATTGGACCACATTTTCTCTATCCAATCCAGAATTAATTGGCATCTAGCAAATGTCTTTGCTATTGTGACTAGCACTGTGATGAACATATGGATACATATGTCTTGTTGGTAGAATGACAAAATTCACAGAATGGTTTCCTTTGGGTATATACCTGGTAGTGGAATTGCTGGATCCAATGATAGTTTAACTCTTCGTTTTCCAAGAAATATCCAAACTGCTCTACCTGGTGGCTGAACTAATTTACACTCCCGCTATCAGTGTGTAAGTATCCCCCTTTCTCCACAGCCTTTCCAGTATCTGCTGCTTTTGGACATTTTAGCAAAACCCATTCTAAGTGCTGTGAGATGATGTCTCATTGTGGTTTTGATTTGCGTTTATCTGATGATTAGTGATTATGAGCATTTTTAAAATATATTTGTTGGCTGCTTGTATATTTTTTTGAGAAGTGTGTGTTCATGTCTTTTTGCCACTTTTTAATGGGGTGTCTCTTGCTTGTTAATTTATTTAAGTTCCTTATAGATTCTGGATATTAGGCCTTTGTCAAATGCATAGTTCATAAATATTTTCTCCTGTTTTGTATGTTGTTTGTTTACTCCCTTTATAGTTTCTCTTGCTGTGCAGAAGCTCTTTAATTAGGTCCCATTTATCAATATGTTGTTGCAGTTGCTTTTGAGGATTTAGCCATAAATTCTTCACCAGGGCCAATATTGAGAAGGAGTTTTTCTAAGTTTTCTTCTAGAATCATTTTTTTTAATATAACTTTTATTTTAAGTTCAAGGGTACATGTGCTGGCTTGTTATATAGATAAACTTGTATCATGGGGGTTTGTTGTACAGATTACTTTTTCACCCAAGTATTAAGTCTTGTACCCATCAGTCATTTTTCCTGTCTAACATTTGCCTTTAATCTGACTTCAGTTAATTTTTGTATAGGATGAACGGTTGGGATCCAGTTTCCTTCTTCTGCATATGGATAGCCAGTCATCCTATCACCATTTACTGAATGAAGAATCTTTTCCCCATTGTTTATTTTTGTTGACTTGTCAAAGATCAGATTGTTTAGGTGTGCAGTTTATTTCTGACTTCTCTATTCTGTCCCATTGGTCTATTTTTATAATAGTGCCATACTGTTTTGGTCACAGCAGTCTTACAGTACAGTTTCAAGTCAGGTAACACGGTGCCTCTGATTTTGTTCTTTTTGCTCAGGATTGCTTTGGCTATTAGGACTCTTTTTATTCCGTAAAAATTTTAGAATCATTTTTTTCTAAATCCGTGAAAAAATGACATTGGTAGTTTGATAGGAATAGCACTGAATCTGTAAATTGCTTTGGGCAGTACGGCCATTTTCATGATATTTATTCTTCCTATCCATGAGCATAAAAATACCTAGGAATGTAGCTAAACAAGAAGGTGAAATCTCTGCAATGAGAATTACAAAACACTGCTAAAAGAAATCAGAGATAATACAGCAAATAGAGGTGACAGGTTTAAGGAGCTCTAATATCTAACTATGGTTGATAGAGAGTATAAGGAGCTAACCTAGGGTATAAGCTGAACTTCAACATCAAGGTCTATCCATGGAGATTAACTTCCTAAGAAAATGTTATGATGAACTTAATGCATATAAGATGCCAAGCATTGGAATAGTAAGTTCAAAGATATTTCTCATTTGTGTATAAATTTCATTTAGTGGGGGTCTACACTCCATGAAAATTTGTGAACTGAATTATCCCTAGTGATTACAGAAACCACAGTCCTCATTGCCTGCCAATATGTTTGGTTAAACTATATTCATAGAGATAATTTAATTGCAAGTGAATGTAACATAGTTGTTTTCTAATTTGAAATCATTTAAAAATATTTTTAAAATATTCATATATATACACATACTTATTTTTTATGAGGGCATAAAAATAGCAACACATATCTTGGATATTTGATTATCCTTTAAAAAAAAATTTGTACTTCACTCTACATTTTCTCTTTTCCCTGAATATATATTAGCTCACCTGTACCCTAAATTTCATAATTCCTATATATCATTTATTTCTGCCTTCTTTCCCAGAGAATACATATATGTATGACTTATATTTATATGTGTATATACACACACTATGTCTTAGTCTGTTCAAGCTTCTACAACAAAAATAATGTAAACTGAATAGGCCATAAACACCAGAAATTTATTTCTCACAATTCTGGGATCTGAGAAGTCCAAATTTGAAGTATATGTGGTATCTGGTAAGGGCTCTCTTTCCAGCTCATAGATGATGCCTTTTAGCTAGGTTCTCACATGTGGAGGAGGGTGAGAAGTCACTCTCAGGCCTCCTTTATAAGGACCCTAATATCATTCATGAGCACCCCTAATTATTTCCCAAATACCTCACCTCCTGGTACTATCATCTTGTGAGTAAGATTTCAACATAAATTTTGGGGAGACATAAACATTCAGATTTTAATACATCACAGACACACACACACATATACACTACAAATACCTAGCCCAGTTGCATTTTTTGAACAAGACACTAGAGAGACCCTTTGTAATTTGCAAGTGCTTTTGGTCTCACTGGTTATTTAATAATTTTGGAATTATTTTTTTAATACAGCATTTTCTTCTACAGAAATGCCCATTTATGTTAGTATATTTACTAAACAAATCATATATTCCTCACAATAAGAGAAAAATCAAGATGATTATGTATTAAATTCTCACATATATAATGGAGTCTGCTTTTGAACCTGACAGGATTCTATGATCAATTTGTCTATTGCTAGTTTACATCAATGCCACATTAATTTTATTAATGTATCTTTATATTGCATTCTAATATCTAGTTGTAGTTTTTATACATTGTAACATTTTTCTGTCTCATACTTTTCCTATCACATATTAATTATTTGTTTTTCTTATAAAATTTAAAATAAATTTTGCAGTCAACAGGTTATTTTATTTTTGTATTTTCTGCAATCAGTGTTGCAATAATTGTGGTCATGATACTTTGGTTTAGTTTCTGACTTTAATTGAAATGCAGTTAGAGTTACTGATTTGGGATAATATTTGCCACTATTGTTGGTAAACAATCTTTCTTATAGTTAAGTGCGTCTCTACTTTTCTGTATTACTTAGAATTTTAAAAAATAGAAGTATATTTCTATATTTTGTCAAATACACCTTCAACCTTTCTATCTTTAATCTTGTGCTTTTTCTTCATGTTGCAAATGTCTTTGGCTGTCTTATTTTCTTAATGAGTCATCTAATGGTAGATCAAATAAAATTTTATTTTTAACTAAGGAAATAAATGACGGTGTTTTAAAGTCATTAAATAACTTTTTATTAAGAGCAACACTATCCTCTTTTGCAATAAAAAGGCAAGAACCAGAAAATGTGGACCATGGCACTTTCATTTATGGAAAATAGTACTGATATAAGTAGATAATTGGCTGGGCCTTTGGCTTCATTTCTATTTCAAAAGGAGTTAATCACTCTTCCATTCTTTTTTTTTCTTATTTTTATCATAGCTTAAGTACAATATAGTTAAAGTATATGTTAGTATATTTGCATCTCACAGTAAATTATATATCCTTAGGGGAAAAGTTCTCTCTTTTTTTTCCTGTACATATTAGCACACTGCCCCAGGAAATAATAGTTGTTCAACAAACAGTTGTTAAATAATAGAGCTGTTTATTTATCTCTTGCCTTTAGAATGTCAGAATGAGAAGAAAATGTTGAATAAACATAAGTATGTATTTTGATGGCTGTCTTTTTAAAAGTTAAGCCTTTTCTAAGGGAGTTTAAAAGTTAATTCACTTTCTAAGGAATTAGGAATGTTGTTCTGCTGACAAGGAAAATTTGCTATGATTCTGGCTGAGCCATAATGAATTCTGTACCATCTGTTAAGGATTAACAAGAAATAGAAAAGCAATGGATGGTAAGTGTACTTAGATCAAATATCTAATCAATAAGCATCTTCAATCTACTTGAAATGTCTGTAAAGTTTTAACTGCTGCTTTATCTTTAGTATCGTAGAAAATGAACCAAAACTTCAGCAAACTCTTCCAGTTAAGTAGTACTCAAAGTACACTCACCAGAGAAACTGGGCTTTAGGACAAAAATTCTTACAGAAAGTTAAGATTGTATGAGCCAAATAACAAAAAAGCTAGTACATTTACCTGATATAAACAGTCAAGCTGGTAGTTTGACTTAAATCTTTTTATGAATTGTCAGTGTATATTTTGTGTAGAAATGAAATAAGAACATGTAGAATTCAGATCTTCCCCAGGAATTTATTCAATCCTTTACAACATTAAAAAAACTATTCTGTAAATGCAGCCAGTATAATGAAAAATAAATTTGTTTATTTCAACCTGTAAATACTCAGGATTGACTACATTGAAAGAATAGAAATTATATTTTTTGATTGCATACCTCCTAAACGTGATAGGTCTCTTAAAGGGGTATATTAAGTTAAAATGGGGCCATTAAGGTAGGTCCTAATCCAATTTCACTGGTGTCCTGATAAGAAGAGGAAATCTGAACACATTGACACCTGGAATGAGCACTCATGGCGGAAAGAACATGTTACACAGTGAGAAGGCAGCCATGCACAAGCCAAGAAGGGGGGCCTCAGAAGAAACAAGTCTGCTGACATCTTGATCTTGGACTTCTGGTATCCAGAACTGTAAGAAAATTAATTTCTTTTGTTTAAGCCAGTCAGTCTGTGACATTTTATCATGGAAGCCCTGGCAAACTAATATACCTTACGTAGCAAAAAGCATTCTGCAGAGGAATAATCCACCAGTCTAACCTCTCCATCCACGTTAAATTAAGGATATTAAAATTGGGAAATTATCTGAATTATCTGGTGGATCCTAAATGCCATCACATAAATCCCTGTAGGAAGTATACAGAGGGATATTTGAATACAGAAAGGACAGAGTTGAAGTGAAGATGGAAGAAGAGATTGAAGTGATGCAGCTACAAGCCAAGAAAAGGAGGGACAAGCATATGATTCTCCCTGGGAGCCTCCAGAAGAAAGTCCCCCTAATATAGCAATTTTAGTCCTACAAGACTCAGTTTGATTGTGACTTCTAGAACTGTGAGAGAAGAAACATGTGTTGTTTCAGCTATCAAAAAATAATATAAAATAAAATTGTTTCAAATATTCCTTCAGAGTCATATGTGAAAATCACAAATTTAAATATTAATAAAATCATAAAAATGTTTTCTTCTTTTGCTCTAGGCTGAATATTTTACCTACTTTGCAGAATGCACTACCCCCACCCCCACCCCAGCAACATATCCCAGTGGCTATGCCCTTGAAATCCTTTGGCAAAATATACACACACACGCATGCACACACATGCACACACACACACACTCACACACCCCTTGTATTCTATACTAAAGACAAAATATTTCTGTTCTGTTTTTGATATCTCTTTGAGACAGTGTAAAGACAGTAAGTATTCCTAGTTTTTCTGAAGATATCCTAAAACAGAAAGTTTAATTGCCTAAACAGACACTGGTATTTCTAAATCATAGTCTTTCCATGAACCCCCACCACATCACAGCTATCTTCTCTCCAAACCAGCAATTATTGATCCATTCAATTATTCATTGATTTAGTCTATAATTATTTTTGAATACCTATTACATGTCAGGAACTAAAGACAGTGATAGAACAATTTTAATCCTCACAGTTTACAAAGGCTGTTTGAATATTTAAATTTATACATAAATATAAATATATATGATATATAAAAATATATTTATAAATTTATAATATATACATTTAAATTATGTTAATTTAAATATATATTTATATATAATATTTATGTATGAGATATATAAATTTATATATATATATAATAGCAATACTCTAAGATAAAAATTCGTGTGCACAATGGCAGTAACCAGTTATGGTGACAGGGACAAAATGTAGATGGTGTGGCAGCACTGGAAGCAAGAAGCAGGTAAAAGGACCCAAAATTACTTTATAAGGGAAATTGAAAAGGTGGCATGTTTATTTTGAGGACTTACCTATTGAGTTTTATTGCATTTGCTGTTTGAAATGCCTAAACTTTCCAGTATATGAGGCAATTGAGAGAGAAGTGATCTTTGAGCAGGTTGGCATAAAGTTGATGCTTGGTCTCAGGGTGAATTAAAAGTTGTATTGACAATAAGCCATTTCAAGTCAAAGAAAGAAAAAGAGAAATCAAATTCAGACATTTCTCTAATTAACCTTGCCTACACTTCTGTTATCTTGGATTCATGGCAAGTGTCCTGCCTTTTGAAGATTCCAATATTTGTTATATCATTTTTTCTGCTAACAAGAGTTTGGATGCATAGATTGTATGTAATTTTTCTACTACAGGTAGACAGTTCAGATACCAGTGTGTCCCATGCAGCTAAACACATACTTTATTTTCTGAATAGATAAAAGATGATTTGCTAATAGCATTAGGTAGCTCTATAAGAAAACAAGTTGGGCAATGACAGATCTACTGCAAGCTGGGAAGTAGCATCCATAAAGAAATCTATCAAAGGCTTATCTAGCAGTGGTAGAAGAAGTAACTGAGATTTGTTTTTACCCATCTGACTTCTAATGAAGCTGTGTTTTATTTTAAAACTCACTTGCTTACATGGGAAATAGAAAATGAAATACATTATGAATTTGGTATTTTTTTATCAGTGATATAATGTATATTCTCAGTCTGTTGGAGTAGGACCATAGCAGTTATTCTTTAAAATATCCCTTAATGTAAGTCTCCTCATTTCAGATATTAGCTTAAATCTCAAGTTTAGCAAATCATAGTTTGTTCTTTGCAAATATTCTATTGCATTCCAAGCATAACTGGGGATCGTTTTACTAAGACTTGGTATTAGAAAAATGAAGAATCAGATTTCATCCTTTAAACAAAATTGGGTGTAATAAACACATGAAAGAAAATCATATAATACTTTCTATTTCTACCAAAAATCTAATGAACATACAGCTACTGAGCCTCCACTATTTGAAAGGCCAGATGCTATTGGTTTCACATAGGTGAATCAGGCACATGCCAACCTTGAAGCTGCTTATACTCAGTTATGGAAATTAGACACAAACACATGAAAAGCCAAATTACAATTTAGTAGAATTAGTATTAGAGACCAATACCTGATTGATTGCCAAATAAATTAAACTATCAACTACTTTTTGTGGTCTCACTACCATTAAAACAGTTCTATTGAACTTTCTCCTTTTAGGTATTTACCTATAAAGTTTACAAAAGAAAGCATTACTAATTCTAGGAGAATGTCATTTTTGTAATTCTCTCAAAGCACTGAGCACAGATAGAAGATGACTTATTTTCACTACCAACAGCTGCTGAAGCTCTTGCTGTAGTCCTTGGTTGCACATCTCCTTCCAACAGCAATTATATTATGTCTTCTTTTATTGTAGCAGGTGCTGAAGCATGTAGGGTAATTTGGTATTGTAACAGAGCTGGCAAGGTAAGTTTGTTTTCTTTATTCTTTGAGTCAACTAACTTGTTAGGGTGTCTGAGGAGCAGCTAAAGAAGCAATCATCCTCTTGAAAATGTCTGCTATGATGAGTATTCACTGGGGACCTGAGACTACCTTATAAAATACTATCTATAAAGTGACCTCCATATGAAGGAAGGAGAGGGGGAAGAAGAGAAAGGCTCCATTAACATTATCTTCAGATATGTTATAGAGAAGGTGTTAGGCTCCCCTTCCTCTTCCTAAGTAAACTCTAATCCAGAAAACATGCCCTGATATATATCCTCCCTGAGTTCAAGGAGTTATAACACAAATCTCTATATAAAACAGTCACAAACTTACTAATGAATTGTATTTTTCTGAATTTCTTTGTATGTTTGGGCACTCTCTATAATATCACAGGCATCACAAGATAATTATTTTTAGCTTTAGCTGTGATAGATCTAATGCTGCTTTTCATAATTGCTGAATGTCTGCCTTTGGCTTTACAATCTGTCCAGAGTTAATTTTTTCTTTAAACTATTAAATGTCTCATCAGAAGGATATCTCTGAGATAATGGCTAACCTCATACAAAACAAAATATAAAAAGAGCAATGTTTTCCTATCTATTCTTTCTTCATTCAGTTATTTCCAGATATTTTGTGTGTGCATCTCCTATGTTACAGAAGGCTGTTAGGTGCTTAAGACAGTAAATATAAATGATCTGGTACATACCATCATATACCTTAAGTATTTGAAGGAAATTTGTGTGGTTATATTAAACAAGCAAATACAGTCAAAGCATCATATATTAACAGTGAGGTGATGGCAAAGTACAGAGAGGGATAGAAATATAAAGCATGGAGATTTTCTATAGATTAAAAACTAGATAGAACCATTTGTAGAGTTTCAGAGTTTGGTTCACATTTGCCAAATCTGAATTCGGGCTGACTACCAGAACAAAAAAGAATGATAGTGGGACTCTTTGACCTTGAGGAAAATACGTGCCTTCCCAGAGTAAGGTTCATTAATTATGAAGAGCCCTGCCATAGCATTTAGTGAATGAACAATAATGAAAATAGAAAGTAAGTACTGAACAAATTGTTAAAGCTATCACAAAAAAAGTTCTCCCAAGTACAAACACATTTCAAAGAAGATTGGAATTTTCAGACAAATAATACAAATCTGTCTTAGTGAGTCACATATTATCATGGATAGTTACCTGATTCCCAGTTTGTTAGACTTTCTAATCATGTAAACAAGTACATAAAAATACATAGGATTTATTTGAGTGTTTGCTTATGAAAGAAGAATATGAATCTAAGAAAGAAGGCTTGGAGAGTAAGAAGCAGTTATTCTTTGGGAGGCCGAGGTGGGTGGATCACGAGGTCAAGAGATCGAGATCATCCTGGTCAACATAGTGAAACCCCGTCTCTACTAAAAATAAAAAAAAAAATACAAAAATTAGCTGGGCATGGTGGCGCGTGCCTGTAATCCCAGCTACTCGGGAGGATGAGGCAGGAGAATTACTTGAACCCAGGAGGCGGAGGTTGCGGTGAGCCGAGATCGCGCCATTGCACTCCAGCCTGGGTAACAAGAGTGAAACTCCGTCTCAAAAAAAAAAGCAAAGACGCAGTTATTATAACCCGGAATAATAATGAAAAGATGCCACAAATTTCCTAGCACTAACCATTAAAAGAGCCCAATTCACTCTCAGAAGTATACTTCTTTGCACAATAAATTAAATTGTCAGCCATTCTTGCGTACCACAAAGTCTACTGAATACTTTGAGCCACAGACTAGATTTTGCTTTAGAAACTTGTTTATTAAGATCCATATCTAAACCAAAACTTCAACCTTTATTCATCCAATGTTCTTATCCTTCCCCAGGTAAAGCCCATTGCAGAAAAGAAGGCTGTAGCAACAGAAGGGAGGCAAGGTATAAATATTTTTTCATTGTTTATTTACCTTCATTATTTAACTCCACCCTATGTAGCTATAGTTCCTTTGATAGATATAGGCTTTCTTTTCAATGAAAGATACCCTGCTTTTGCAGCTGCACAGTTTTTTGCAGCCTAATTATTTCTTGTAGAAGTTTGAGAATCCAAAGACTGTTGTTTGTTTTGTGCTGACTCTTATTTTGGGTACAATCTGACTGGATTTTGATCAATATAATTTTTATTGAAATTGTGTGGGTCTCCCTATAATCGTATAGGAACTCACTATATCAGACAAAAGCCACACAAACAAATCATTCTGTGATAAGCCCTAACTTTCCTTGGGGTTCTGCCAAGAGTGCTTAGCGGCAACTTGTAAGCTTACTAGCATCTGCTGTTTCACTGAATTATTCTCTGAGGCACTAGATTTCATGGATCTGAACTCTAAGAGATGTTTCTACAGCCACATCCTGAGCTTTAAATTTAGATCATGTTTTTCAGGAAACATGATCAGGTGGAATCCATTTCCAATCCCAAACAATTTTAGGATTGTTCCCAAACAGGGGAGGCTGGAAATTCTAAAAATCAGCAATTACTGGTTCTCTTTAGTTTAGCAGCCATTCCTGTAGCTTATTTTTCCCCTCCTACACTTTAGTATAAGCAGCAGGAAGACAGAGGAACGTATTTTTTTTTTTTTTTTTACTTTAAGTTCTGGGATACATGTGCTGAATGCACAGGTTTGTTACATAAGTATACGTGTGCCATGGTAGTTTGCTGCACCTATCAACCCATCATCTAGGTTTTAAGCCCAGCATCACTGGTCATTAGAGAAATGCAAATCAAAACCACAGTGGATAAAAAGGTTGTGTTTGTTTGTTTGTTTGAGACAGAGTCCGCTCTGTCACCTGTCACCCAGACTGGAGTACAGTGGTGCAGTCTCAGCTCACTGCAACCTCTGCTTCCTAGATTCCAGTGATTCTCTTGCTTCAGCTTACTGAGTAGCTGGGATTACAGGTGCATGCCATTATGCCCCACACATTTTTATTTTAGTGGAGATCAGGTTTCACCATCTTGGTCAGACTTGTCTCGAACACCTGACCTCATGATCCACCTGTCTCAGCTTCCCAAAGTGCTGGGATTACAGACATAAGCCACCACACCTGGCCAGAAGAAGGTATCTTTAAAAGTTCCTGGAAATCAATTTAGCTTAATTACTCAATCTATTAGGTACACTTTTTTTATTTTCCACATTCCCACAGATGGCAGAGTTGCTATACTTTCTGCCATCAAAAATTCCCTGTCGGGCACGGTGGCTCACACATGTAATCCAAGCACTTTGGGAGACCAAGGCAGGTGGATCACTTGAGGGCAGGAGTTTGAAACCAGTCTGGCCTATATAGTGAAACCTCATCTCTACTAAAGGTACAAAAATTAGCTGGGGGTGAAACCCCGTCTCTACTAAAGATACAAAAATTAGCCGGAGGTGGTAGCACATGCATGTAGTCCCAGCTACTTGGGAGGCTGAGGGATGAGAGCTGAGAATTGCTTAAATCTGTGAAGCAGAGGCTGCAGTGAGCCAAGATCACACCACTGCCCTGCAGCCTGGGTGAGAGAGTGAGACTGTCTCCAAAAAAAAAATTCCCTATCTTTCAGATTCCAATAACATTTTTCTTACTTTTCAAGTTCCGTCATTCTTCTAACAGTCTGTTCACAGCACTTCAGGGTTTCACTAATACTCCCACTTCTGCTCACCTATAAGTTATAAAGCCTCTCTCATATTGTTAGATATTTATTTGGCAGCATTCCTACTTCAAGGTACAAAACTGTTATTAGTGATCTATTGCTATGTTACAAATTACCCCCAAACTTAGCATCTTAAAAAAGCAATAGATATTTATTATCTCGCAACATTTCCTTGGCCAGGAATTCAGGAGCATCTTAACTAGGTCCTTCTGACTTGAGTCTCTCACATTAAGTTGCTGTCAAAATGTCAAGTATGCCTTTGGTCGCCTTAAAGACTAATGGGGTCAGCAGATTCATTTCTAAAATAACTGTCATATGACTGGCAAACTGATCCTGGCTGTGACAAGAGACCTCAATTCCTTACTCTGGGGATCTTTCTATAGGGCCTCTTAAGTGTCCTTTTGACAAATGTTCCAAGAGAGAGGAGAGCAGAAGCAGTGATGTATTTTAAGACCTAACATCAGAATTCACACCTCATCATTACCAGGATATCCAACTGTTACACTAGCTGGGAGTACTTAATGTGGGAGGGGCCTACACGATGGTATAAATACCAGTGAGCAAGAGTCTTTGTGAACCACTTTGGAAGCTTCCTACAACAAACACTTAGCTTAGAGTTACAAGCTGCCTTCAAACTCTCAGAACCTGGCAAATACTGAAGCTTAACTCTTTCTGTCAGAGGACACTTTCCTGGGTTATTTAAAGAGAGCTAATTCCCACCCACCCCACCCACCTCTACTTCTCCACCAGCCCCACCCCTACCCACCTCCCCTTACCCGCCACCAGTCACCCACTCCTACCACCCTGCAACCCCAATTGTAACGGATGTTTAGGTCTTTTATATCCCTTTGGATTCATCTCTATGCTGGAAATTCATCAACTACTTGTATAGCCCCAAAGCAATCTAGCTGTATCTTCAGGGTTCATCTGGAAGATGAAGATCTTTTTCCTCCCAGATGGCATTTTTGTAAAGGAACTAAAATAGTCCCACTTTAGCTCATTTCCATACCTTGGTCCGTATTTTTGCTCTGATGAACTCTGGAAGTGCCGCTCCATCCCAACACAGCCTCTCCATCTGTCAACATCAAAAACATCCAAGTACTTCTCTTTGGCTTTCTTGTGTAGTACTGAGATACCAGTTTATAGGTTTGCCCTAGCTATAGGTGAAAAATATCACTGTCTAGCAGTCCTGATGAAGGTTCTCTCTTACAAATCGAGGAATATAAAAAAGCTTCTGTTCCCACCCCCAGGGAGAAAGGATTCTTTCATTGGAAAATCAGACTCCAGGATTGCCCCATTTTCCATTTTTCCCAAACATTATTTATACCTTACCTATTAAAGCTATGACCCAGTGATGTATTACAAAGCAATATTAAATATTTCTCTTCTAAATTCAGACAGATTCACTCTAAAATGTAAAATATTTAAACATTGTCTCCTTTTGGTATTTTCACATCTGTTGCCTCACTCTTCCTACATAACACTTTTTTTCTAATTTTAAAGACTTATTCATTCATAAATCTGTTAATTAATGTTCTTCAAGTTTTAAGAAATAGAGAAATACCCAGTTTATTTCAGGTCACATAAAAATACACAAGGATAGTAATAATATATATGCCCCAAGCTTGTGAAGCTGCTGCACACAGGCATTATAAGCCTTGAAATGATGACTGCTTCTCTTCTTCCCATGAAACAACATCAACTCTCCAGACCCAAGTACAGACCTAAAGACCTGGTTATCATGTCCTTCAATATGATGTGGATATTTGATGCTGTCTATGTTATGCTGAAAAGTCTCTCTTCTGTTTTGTCTCTCTCTTTCTCTTTGTCCCCACCCCCATCTCAGTGTGTGCACCCTGTTGCTTTTCACATTGCAGTTTTTTCTTTCATTCATTGCTCTAGAATCCTCTTTCTATCTCTGTGTTTGTGTTCTTTAGGTTTATGTTCAAATTTTCCAAAGAAAGAATACTTTTACTGGGAGTTCTCAAATCAGGATACCTATCTTGGACTTCCGGTTTTAGTAATATATGGGTTAGATGATTCACTTTAGTTCATGAAACAATGCTATGTTCAGGGAAGTAGGCACAGGTGACTCCAACATATATTCTCCCCTGTGGCCACAGTCCTCATGAATTTAACAGGCTCACTCAACAGTGGCCTCCATCTCTGACTGCCCATAAGCCCACAGTGCAATGTTTTAGAAACTAAAAATGCCTCAGTAGTATATCTAAGAGAATGTTATGTTACAGGCCTGGAACAGGGCCTATAAAATTATAAATTTACATGAAAATTTGGTGCAAAGCCACAGTTGAAAATCACTAAATTAGAACCCAATTGGCTCTTTCCACATGCATAAAAAATGTATGTTGAATCATTTTACACTGCCAGAAATAACTAAATGATTTATATAGCTCTTTATAGAGCTATATAAATAAAGTTTTCTTATTTATCTTTTCTATTTATATATTTTATTTCTTTTTAGTTTCAGAGTACACGTGCAGGATGTGCAGGTTTGTTACATGAATAAAGGTGTGCCATGGTGGTTTGAAGCACCTATCAACCCCTCTTATAGGTATTACACCCGGCATACATTAGCTATTTTTCCTGATGCTCTCTTCCCACCACTGCCCCCGCTCAGTAGGCCCCAGTGTGTGTTGTTCCCCTCCCTGTGTCCGTGTGTTCTCAGTGTTCAGCTACCACTTATAAGTGAGAACATGTGGTGTGGTGCTTGGTTTTCTGTTCCACAACTAGTTTGCTGAGGATAATGGCTTCCAGTTCCATCAATGTCCCTGCAAAGGACACAATCTCATTCCTTTTTATAGATGCATAGTATTTCATGGTGCATTGTACCACGTTTTCTTTATAATTTTTGTTTTATTTCAAGAAATGAATGAATTTTAATTAAATAAAATGCAAGTCAAATTATATGACCCCAAATAAAATTTAGTGGAGTAAAATCACATTGTAACATTATTTGTGAGCCTCTTCTCCAACTCCTTGGTTAAACAAAAAACTAAATGAACCAATCACATACTTATTAACATTATATATAAATATCTAGTGTAATTTATGTTTTGTTTCTTAAAAAATGGAAATTTTACATTTATCATGTTTCTTGGTGACTTGGGGTAGCTAGCAAAAACACTGAGATAAGTAGAACCATATTATTTCATAAAGAAGATAAGTGGTGTAGTCATGATCCATAAACTCAGAAGACATTTCAAACACACTATATCTGTGAACTCATGAGGAAGTAAATTGTTTACAATTTTAAAAATAATCTAGGACTTTAGAAATTCTGGGTATTCTAGAGATGTTTGTGGCTAGTTATCTTTCTAATGCATTTTTCTAAAGCTTTCAAAATCAGGTATTCTGTTTCAGACAATGGAAGACTAGCTTTTAATCTGCTGTGGAGGTCCAGTCTTCCCACTGAGAAAACTAGAAAAGATGAAAAATTTGAATAAAATTAAATAAAGTTTTTCTTTGCAGATGTCAGATATAATTTACAAAGTAATGTTCCTGGAGGCAAGAAAACCAGAGAAATGGGCCCTACATTTTATTTTTAACAAATTATCACAAAGACTGTCCGGAAGGTAAGAAAGTATGTTTAGGACTCTTGGGGCTAGAGAGAAAAAAAATGGAAGACCTACTAAAAACAAAAATAGGATACTGGTAAATAATATAATTGGAATCCCAAAGGCATTCAGTCTATCACTAAGGATGAAATCAGAAATAGATTAGACCTCAAAAAAACTTAAGCCCCTATTTGAATTGTCTTGATCTCTGGATTTGTCCCTATTTAGCTACCTATCATAAGCAAAGTACACATAGTAAATCTTCTTTTGCAAAGAAACAACACCCTAGGATTCAAACTATATTTATGACCTTTTGTATACAACCTAGAATTCAATTTAAAAAAAAAAAAAAAAAGAAACCCAGACTGTAAAAGAGATGAACCTTGGTGGAAATCAAAGGAAAAAAGACAATAGAGAAAAACCACAGGAACTACAGATAATGATTTAGCAGGCCTGCACATTTAAATAATTATGGTAAATATTTATAAGAAGTTAAAAGAAAATATTTTGGTTAGATACTTGAAAAGTATTACAAAGGAACTAGGATTTGGTTATATGGACCAACAGCAAAATCGTAAAGTAGGAAGTGCTCTAAGCTCTTGTTCTACCACAGAAACAGCAAAAAGAAAAAAACAGAGAGAAAGAAACAAAATCAGAAAGTAGTTGAATTGACCTTATAGAAATAACCAACCTTAAGCTTAATAATAACCAAAAGAAAGAAAGAGAAAGAAAAGGGAGAGAGAGAAAAAAAAGAGAGAAAGAGAGAAGAAAGAAAGAAAGAAAGAAAGAAAGAAAGAAAGAAAGAAAGAAAAGAAAGAAAGATGCCACTTCTAAAAAGGTAGGAATTTGATCGTGTTTTTATATGCCTTGCCCTATCTCTCCCCTGTGTGACCTGAACTTGGTCTGAGGAGGCAGCAGCCCATTCCCCAGTTCCCTCCTTCAAACTGCAGGGAGCAAAGCAGATCTTTTTGTGATGTTTCAGTCTGTCTGGGATACCTGGGGACAGACAGAAAGAAGGGGAAGCTACAGTTATGATGATTTGTTGAAAGTTTTCAATAAACCAATTTTTAAATCTCCTCTACCTCTCTGTATAGCTGCCAAATTGCTATTCCCTAATTGTGGCAAGAATGATGTGAGGTTTTGCGGACTGGGGAATTAACAGATCAAATTGAGAGTATGTGTAGGGTACTGAAAACACAAAAATTAAATACACATCTGCATTATGGATGCTGGGATTCTCAGTCCAGTTCTACATTTTGCAACAAGAATACTGGCAACTAATTAAAATGGAGAGTCAGTCTTATTTAGAGAAAATGGTTTGCTCAAATTAAAAGACCACATGATAGAGATATTAGAGGTTCTCTAACTAAATGTAAAAGCAATATTATTCTCAAGTGACAATCATACATTTGAATTCAGATCCATAAATCTAAAACACTAGTACCCAACCAAAGATTAGCAGGCTTCTGAGGAAATATAAGATCAGAGAATGAAATAGAAAAAATAAAATAAAAGCAACTTTGTCAAAATAGAATGCATTTAGGAAGAAGAACACTTACAGTAAAATAAATTAATTTTTAAAAATTTGAAAATGGAATCCTACAATTAATACCAGAGAAAGAAGAGATTTAATTGCAACGACAAACATAGAACAGGATAATACAAAAAAAAAAAACCCTCAGAAAATACTGTTTTAAATATGATGACACAATAAAATTATCCTGTGGTAGAATACATAGAAATGTCCTTTCTTTTTCTAAAATGAGAGAAAAAGCATGCTTTTACACTGATTGGCCTGATTCTTTCGAAAGGGAAAATTTGATATAGATGAAAGAGGGAAAACAATTAAAGTCATTCTCAATTTTGTTGCCTGAGCTTTTGGAGTCAAATAAAAATAAATGCCCAGGCCAATGTTATATAATTTTTGACTTTTTTTTTTTTCTGTTTCAGATCCTACATTTAAGTCTTTATTTTGAATTGATTTTGTTCATGGTGTAAGATAAAGGTCCAATTTTTTTCTTCTGCACTGGTTATCCAGTTTTTCAAAGTGTATCCCCATTGTATGTTTTTGATGGCTTTGTCAAAAGCAATTGACTGTAAATGCATGAGTTCATTTTGGGGCTCTCTACTGTGTTCCACTCATTGATATATCTATTTATATGCCAGTATTACACTATTTTTATTACTATAGGTTTGTAATATACAGATGATGCCCGGCTTACAACTGGGCTATGTCCCAATAACCCCAATGTAAAGTGTAAAAATTCTAAGTCAAAACATCCAAGTTGGAACTATTTATAGTTTATTTGATTCTGTAGTTTGATACTTCCAGTTTTGTTCTTTTTGCTCAAAATCTCTTTGACTGTTTAGGTTTTGTGTGTGTGTTCATTTGTGTGGTTCCATTATGACTTTTGGGATTGTTTCTCCTATTTCTGTAAAAACAAAATGGCATTGGAAATTTGATGCAGATTGCATTGAATCTGTAGTCAAGTTGGGTAGTATGGACATTTTAACAATATTAATTATTCCAAACCGTGAACACAGAATATTTCTTCATTTCCTTGTATATTCTTTAATTTCTCTTATCAAAGTTCTATAATTTCATAAGACCTGTATATTTCACCTCTTTGGTTAAATTTATTAAGTATTTTATTTCGTGTTGCTATTATAAAAGGAATTGTTTTCTTAATTACTTGCTTGTTAATTGATTGTGTCTTGTTTCTTAAGATAGTTTGTTGTTAGTATAAAGCAATGTTACTCATTTTTGTGTGTTGATTTTGTATCCTGCAACTTCACTGTATTTTTTATTTGTTCTAAAAGGTTTTGGAAGTAGGGGAAACTTTAGACTTAGATGTTTACATGTTGTCAACAAGTAATAACAATTTCACTTCCTTTCCTATTTAGGTGCCTTTTAGTTATTTCTCTTGCCTAATTGCTCTGGCAAGGACATTCATTATTATATGGAATAGAAGTGGTGAGAGTGGCCAATGTTCAGGCAACAAAAACAAAATAACAAATTATATAGCACCAAGCTAAACATCTTCTGCACAGCAAAGGAAACAATGACATTAACAGACAACCTACAAAATGAAAGTAAACATTTGCAAGCCACATATTTGATGAGGGATTTACATTTAAAATATACAAGGAACTTAAACAATTCAATAGCAAGAAAACAAGTAACTTGATTAAAAATAGGCAAAGGACCTGAATAGACCTTTCTGCAAAGAAGACACGCAAATGGCCAACAGATACATTGAAAAAATGTTAAATATCACCAATCATTAGAGAATGCATATTAAAACCACAATGAGATACCACCTATGGCTACTATCAGAAAGATGACAGATGAGGCTGGGCCTGGTGGCTCATGCCTGTAATTATGAACTTTGGGAGGCCAAGGCAAGTGGATGACCTGAGGTCAGGAGTGTGAAACCAGCCTGGCCAGCATGGTGAAACCCTGTCTCTACTAAAAATACAAAATTAGCTGGACATGGTGGTGCATGCCTATAATTTCAGCTACTTGGGAGGCTGAGGCAGGAGATCTGATTGAACCTGGGAGGCAGAGGTTGTAGTGTGCCCAGATTCTGCCATTGCACTCGAACCTGGGCAACAAGAGTGAAACTCTATAATGAAAAAAGAAGAAAGAAAGGAAGAAAAGATTAAAGGAAGGAAGGAAGGAAGGAAAAGAGGAGAAAGACATGATAACCATTAGCAAGGATGTGGAGAAAGGGGAAGTCTTGCACACTGTTGGTGGGAATGTAAATTAATATGGCCATTATGAAAAACAGCATATAGCTTCCTCAAAAAACTAAAAATAGAAAGAAAATGTGATACACATACACACTGGAATACTATTCAGCCCTAAACATAGGAAGATTATGTCATTTGAGACAAGCTGGATGAATCTGGAGGACACTATGCTAATTAAAATAATCCAAAGAAAGACAAATACTGCATGTTCTCACTTATATTTGGAAACTAAAAAATGAAAACATATAGAAACAGAGAGCAGAATGGTAGCTATCAGAGGCTGGGAAAGGGGGAAATGTTGGTCAAAAGGTAAAATGCTTCAGTTAGAAAGGAGGAATAAATGATAAGTATTTGACGTGATGAATATATTAATTAGTTTGATTCAATAATAACATATTGTATACTTGTAGCATCACTTTGTACTACATAAATATGTACAATTATAACTTGCCAACTTCCAATCAAATTATTTTAAATGACGGTCTTAAATGAGATAGAGTGTTCAAGTTGAGGAATAGGTTTTGGAGCAGAGCGTGGATGGTTTCTCAGTACATCTGTGGGACCAGGCAGGAAGGCCCAGTGGTTGGATCAGACCCTAGTAGGTAGACACATAGTTCTATGAATCTGGGGATTTCTGCTGAATGTTTCAGTTGTTTCACTGAAAGTGCCATTAAGGCTCACAGCCGAAAGTAAGAATAGAGAAAAAATTGAGATTGAAGAGAAAGGAAGAATATGAAATAAGCTTCTAGTAGAGTTGGAAAATAAATAGACTATGAAAGTAGCATGTGACCCTCTGGTCATTTGAAGTTTTGGGCCATGAATTTAAAGTAAGACTAGTCAGTTGTATTGTTTTTATTGCTGTACTCATTTTCAGCTGCACAAATGCCTTCAAATTTCTCAAAAAAAATTCATTCCAACCTAGAGTTCTATACATCTCCAAACTTTTAGTAAGAGTCAGGATGAGATAGAAATAATTTTAGACACATGGGTTTTCAAAAAAGTGACTTTCCATGCCTGGGTTCCAAGGAAATACTGAAGGATGTACTCCATCAAGATGAGGATATAAACTAAGAAAAAGAGAGCTATGAGATAACAAGAAACAGGAAATCAAACGTGGATAGCAGTGAAGGGAATCCTTCAATATCTGTGAAGGGAGGGGCTGGCATGACAGCTGTTCTCCAAAAATCAAGGGCAATCAAATCATACTAGAAGGAGTATTGCTTTAGGAAATAAAATGGACAGAAGATATAAAATAACTAAGTGTCTTTAAAGGAGATTCAGGGAATTTTTAGAGAGTTGGTTACTAATGAGTACATAAAGATATGAAAATTATTAGTGCCCAGGAAAATCAAACGGTTTCTAGGAGGGAAAAATAATTATAGTTTATTGGCTGGGTCATATGTAAGCAGTGTTTATGTAATAATAATATAAATACAGAATGGATGTCTTATAAAAATTCCATGTAACAATATCAGAATGTTGGGGGATAGAAGGACCATTCATGCATGATGGAAATAGCAACTGAAGAACTAAAAATATCTAAATTCTTACTTTAAAAAGGAGGTCAGCTATTAATAATTCAGGCTGAAAAATAAAACTGCTGTAATCTAAGCATTTTATTTAGAAATTTAGATCAGTACCAAAATAATTATTCAATAAAGGTGAAATTAGTTGTCTCTGGAATGGGAGCAGGGGGAAAAGAAGAGAAATATGTTTTCCTCCAAGAAATGACATAAAACCATTTTACTCATTATGCTAGCACATACCTGAGTGCAAGAAAAAGAGAAGAAAAAGAACACATACAGAGGAAGTAGCACACTTAAAAGAAATGGAAGATAGTTCAAAGTAGCTGCAGGGTAGAATGTGTGCCGTGGTGGTTAAGCCAATAAAAAGAGAAAAGTTGGTTGTGAGAGAAACGTCAAACTAAGAAAATTTTACATCATTCAAGAAAATATAAGAAATCATTGAAAGTAATGAGGCAAGAAAATTATATAATCAGATTTGTGCAAAGATGATTCTAAGAGTAGTGTAGATTGCAGTTTGGAAGGTACAAGGTTGAAACATGGAAATGAGTGAGCCACATTACTGAAATTTTTCAGAAAGACAGCAGGGCCTTAGGCTGTCTGTTTCTTTCAGGCTATGTGTATCTAGTCTACTTCCATATCCCTTACCTTTGCCTATTTCTCTTTCTACTTCTCCTTAAGCTTTATTTTCTCCTCTAAGGCCAATAATAGAAGTGAAGATTTTGTGTGTGTGTGCATGCATGTGTGTGTGTGGGTGTGTGCGTGCGTGTGTGCATGCATGTGTGCATGTGCATGTGCGTGTGAGTGTTACTGTATATGCATAACATGCATATTTTTTCTGAAAATTAATACATATTTATGCTCTCTACTTAATTTAAAAGGTATATATATGTGAAAATTCTATTATGAAAAAAATTGTATTTTACAATGTGGATAATTGTTTTTTGTGGGTCAGTGGTCTCTGTATAAAATATACTGTCTAACATTTCTAAGCCCTAAATTGGAGTTTTAGGGAAAAAAATAGAAAGATATAACTCTATTCATTGAAAAACATCCCTGATGCTAAAGGTCAACCTTAATATCCTTAGTGGGACCTAAAATATGAGCTAATGCACAGCGTTTTGCTTGGTTTCTCATATAAAATCTAGGCTGAAGGGTCCAGCCATTTGAATCTGATCAGCCATGGGTGGGACCTCTCCCTGATGCTATTTATCTCTCTGTGTATGATGCCCCAAGTCCTTCCCTTAGAAATTCTTTCATTAACTGTTCATTTTGGCTCTCTCTGCTTCTGACATGATCATTTTTCTTCCCTGTGTTACTGCTATTTTATTTTCTAGTCTCTCTCTCCCCTTTCTAGAATGCATCTGAGTTTCACATTTCTGCAGCTCACTCATTTTCTGTTGTCAATCAGATCTTCTGCCTCCCATGGATATGGGTCTGTGCACCAATTTCCACTGTCCCCATTTATTATATTTTTGGTTTTCTGCATTTTTTCTTTATTTAAAAAAAAAGCTGTCTTCTTAGTTATTTTCCTGCTTTTAGTAATCAGTGAAGCAAAGCAGACAAGCAAACTGAACAATGATGAGAGGCTAAAATATAACGTGATTGTTTGAAGACATTGTTTAAATTCTGGATTAAGTCAAAGTAGCTTTCATTCAGCAAATATGTTAGGAGCTCCTATTATGTGAAAAGTAAGGTTCTCTTACAAGACCATGTCTTAAATTAGTGTCAAAGATAAATAATGATTTAACTATTGTAAATATCTGAACTTGCTATGATATACAGGAGGCTGTGAAGATATAAAGGCAACCAAAATGCAGGTAGCTCATGACTTCCTAGGGGCCACTGCTAAACAGAGGGTCAAGATGTGAAGCAGGGATTCCCCGCATGAGGCAAAGTTCTCCTCGAGGAAGTTACAATAGCCTGTCTGTGATCAAATGTATCCAGTGGAGAATGGTAGTAAAGAGCTAGGACCCAAGCATCATATTCACTTGGACTTAATTTTGACTCCACCATTTTATACCTGTGAGTAAGTTGTTTTATTTGTTTGTTTTTTGAGAAGGAGTATCACTCTGTCACCCAAGCTGGACTGCAGTGGCATGATCCCAGCTCACTGTAACCTCCATCTCCTGGGTTCAAGCAGTTCTCTACCTCAGTCTCCCAAGTAGCTGGGATTACAGGTGCCCAACACCATGCCTGGCTAATTTTTGTATTTTTAGTAGAGACAGGAATCACCATCTTGGCCAGGCTGGTCTTAAACTCTTGATCTCGTAATCCACCCACTTCAGCCTTCCAAAGTGCTCGGATTACAGTCATGAGCCACCACACCTGACATGTTTCTTACTGAAATAACACCCATAGAACACTTTCCCCCAAGCAAGGCACATTGTGTGCAATCAGCAAATATGAGCTATTATTATCCAATTTAGAAATGACATTCCGGCCCGGCACGATGGCTCACATCTGTAATCCCAGCACCTTTGGAGGCCAAGGAAAGCAGATCACCTGAGTTCAGTCAGGAGTTCAAGACAGGGCTGGCCAACATAGTGAAACCCCGTCTCTACTAAAAATACAAAAATTAGCCAGTTGTGGTGGTGGGCAACTGTAATCCCAGTTACTCAGGAGGCAGAGGTAGGAGAATCAGTTGAACCCAGCAGGTGAGACTGAGGTAGGAGAATCTCTTGAACCTAAGAGGCAAAGGGTGTAGTGAGCTGACATAGTGCCACTGAACTTCAGCCTGGGCAACAGAGTGAGATTCTGTCTCAAAAGAAAGGAAGGAAAGAAGGAAGGAAGGAAGGAAGGAAGGAAGGAAGGAAGGAAGGAAGGAAGGAAGGGAGGGAGGGAGGGAGGGAGGGAGGGAGGGAGGGAGGGAGGGAGGGAGGGAGGGAGGGAGATCAAGAGGGAGAGAGAGAAAGAGAGAGAGAGAGAAAGAAAGAGAAATAAAGAAGGAAGGGAGGGAGGGAGGAAAGAAGGAAGGAAGGAAGAAAGGAAGGAAGGAAGGAAGGAAGGAAGGAAGGAAGGAAGGAAGGAAGGAAGGAAGGAAGGAAGGAAATCCCCATTGAAGTCTCTAAAGAAACATATGAAAATGTATTTTATGTGTGGCCATGGTTATAAGACCAAATTCAATTCAAATCAGTCATGTAGAAAGATACCTAGTAAGAATTAGGGAGCAGGTTACAGAAAAATGGGCTGTTCAAAACACTGAAAAAACAGGATGCAGAAATTATCCAAGCACTCCTCCTTTCTACCTCTTTTTACTTGTCCAGATGAGGATACAGTTCTATTTATTTGATGCAGAAAACTGGAGAGATCACTGTTTGTTAATATGTCTTTTAATTAAATATCATAGAATTATTGTGTTCTTTTGGAATGCCTTTGAAAGCCCCAAGTATTAAAAGAAAAAGGAAGAACTGCCTATCTAAATCTAGAGAGATTTTTTTTTAGTCAATGTCCCCAGATGTTCTGAATTCCTTTTGGAATCAAGGGGCAAGCAAAAGCCATTTTGAGATCATCTGGATCCACTCCTGTTCTTAACTAAACCACTGAAAGTCCTCAATGTTCAACGGAGGTAGAATTAAAGCAAAGTCCACTAAAGCAATTTAAGTTGGAATCAGGAGGGCATCAGAAAATTGCAGGAAGAAACCACATGGTAGAAACATTCAAGTGAAGACTCAGTGGCACAGAGAAAGGAAATTTTGGGTAGTTGCTCCTAAGGGAGATAAACTTCTATGGTTTGAATGTGTTCCGTCCAAAATTTGAATATTGCCAATGTGATGGTATAAAGAAGTGGGCCTTTAGGTCATGAAGTCTCCTCCTTGTGAATGTGGTAAACGCCTCAATAAAAAAGGTTTCCTGAAAGCTTTCAGCTTAATGGCCCTTCCACCTTCCTCCACAAGAGGAGACATGTGGAGGAAAAATCTTCCCTCTGAAAAATGCAGCCCTCACTGAACAACCAAACTTGCCAGTACCTTGATCTTGGACTTCTCTGCCTCCAGAAATGTGAGAAAATAAATTTCTGTTCCTGATGAACTACCTAGTCTCAGGTATTTTGTCACCGCAGTACAAATGGACTGAGACACACAGCAAACTTCATCTCGGTTCCTTAGCAGTGGACCATTTGAAAGTAGGGTGATCCAAATTCCTATCCCCTGGCTTTTCTTACCCTAGTTAGCTAAGACAGAGGATATAGCTGAGGACCTTGAAAGGAGTTGAAAATGCAAGGCAATTGGGAGAAGCTCTGAAAACCCCCTCAAGGCTCCTTTAGACTTTCAGGATGTAACTTTTCAGATAAAAAAAATTGGATGGATGTAGCAATATAGGGGTAGGGTACCTACAGGTTGCTGGAGAAAGAGGCGAAGTTAAAGAGAAGAGTGGGGACAGGGAACTAGAAAACAAGGAAAGTTAGCTGTGTGCCAAGGTTCTATGTCACATTGGTGGTTATTATTTAAGGTCAAATCCGTTTCAATTTATCTTTCCTTAATGAGTGGCCCAGGAGGAGACTTTCCAATATAAAATTTTTAACTGTAAGTTACATTCTACCAAAAATGTGGACCTATGCTTTCCACTGAAAGAAAATTCTGGCCTTAGCATTTTGCAATTTGTACAAATGTATTGGTAACCAAAATTAATGTTCAGATATCTCAGGATTTCTTTAAATATTTTCATTAATATAGGTATTTACATACCTTTTTAAAAATCCTGAAATTCTATTCATACATTTCTGAATAAAATTTTTTTAAATGAGTGAATAGAAATTTGACCAAGAATATTTGGCTAAGGATGTAACTATTCGGAAATACACGCCTTATTGTTTCAGTAGTTATCCATGAAATGTGAGAAGAAAAAAGAAAAATTTCAAACAGAAAAACCCACCAAATAAAAAAAAACTAAGAATAAATAACTACTATGTTTTGAACTGGATTTTATTTAGGGAAGAAAAAATTTTACTGAGCTGAAATTACATGAGACAAAGGGAATGGCTAGGGATATGTCATATTTCTGTAAAGTCCTTTTTTCTTGGTTCATTTTAGAGTTTTGCAGAGTAAACGTTTATTGTATTGAAGGAGTAAAACTTTTAGATTAATTAGTAAGTATATGTTAAATCAGAAAATTTAGCAGAGTGCCGACATTAGTGGGGGAAACAAAGGAACTGAGATGGAGAAAATGTAGGGCTCAATCAGCTCATGAAGAACATCACAGGAAATACGTAGGACTATGTAAACAGGAGAGGAGTAGAGTTTACCTACGTTGTGTTTGTAGTCAGATTACCTACACTGAGAACAGCTTTGTACTCAGATATGGATTCACAGGTGGTCACAACTGGAGCCATGACCCCACATCCTGATCTGGAAGAAGTCACAGTGCCCCAAACAAACCTTCCTAACATGAAAGAAGCAACAAGAGAGATGGGTAGATGAGAATCAGACAAGGTCCTGCCAACAAGAAGAGTCTCTCCATTTTACTGCAAATAAAGTACAAATAGTCAGGAAGGAGAGATTTTAGGCTTAGATTTGGGATCTTTGAGAATGTTGAATTCCTGATAAAGGATAACTGAAGAGTCCCTCCCCAGGTTGATGGAAGGAAGGGCCTGGGTTTCCTAGACTTCTCAACTATGGAGACAGGAGGCCTTCTAGAAAAGATAGTAGTAGGACCTAGTAGTAGGGTTGCATTGCATTCCAGTGCGTTTAAAATAGTTAAGATCATTGAGATAGTATTGGCAGTCTTTCCCAGAGACATCCCATAGGCAGTTAATAGTGAATTATTATCAATAAGAAAAAGATGAACCATTAGGAAAAATATGGCAAAAGATGCCAAAAGCATTTCACAAAGTAGAAAACATGAATGGCCAAAAATTCATATATCAGAGAAGTTAAAATCAGAAATACAATGTAATAGTGCTTAACATCCACAAAATAGACAAAAATTAAAGTCTGAGGATGCCTAATGTCACCTAAGATGTGGAGTAATGCACATCTTTGAGGCCAATAGATGTACAAACCGGTCACATTCCCAGTAAATGTACAAACTGGTAAAACCACTTTAGAAAGCAATTTGAGATTTTCCAGTAAATTTGGAAATAAACATATAAAACAGAGGAATATAACCTGTGGAAACTTTTACACTTTTTGCATCAGGAGTATAGTAGAACATTCATCAAAGCTGCGTCTATAATCGCAGAACAGAAAATTGCTAAGTGTTCATTGGTAGAGCATATAAATTGCAACATGTTCAAATATAGTCATGTGATCCATAATGACTTTCAGGTCAAAAACAGACAGCATGTATAAGAGAGGTCCCACGGATTTTACTGTATTTTTAAAGTACCCTTTCTATATTTAGATACACAAGTACTTATAACTGTGTTACAATTGCCCATAGTATTCAGTACAGGAACATGCTATACAGGTTTGTAGCCTAGGAACCACATAGTGTAGGTGTGTAGGAGGCTACTCCACCTAGGTGTGTGTAAGTGTGCCTTATGAAGATTAAATACCTAACAATGCATTTCTCAGAATGTATCTCCATTGTTGAGCAACGCATGACTGTTACAGAATAACACACAACAACAAAATTATAGAAAGCACAGAAATCAATATAATCATAATTATCATAGTTTAAAAAACAAATCATTGAAGATTGAGTTCAATATACCAGTTATAAACATCTTAAAATAGACAAAATTAAACACTACAGTTATAAGAAAAGCACATTTTTTAAACTTATTATAAAATAAAAGCAAGGTAATGCTAACAGGTGGGCTAGAACAGTGCTGTGGTGGAAGTAGGGGTTTGCAACTTCCTACTCAAGGGAGTGTCAGTGTTCTTGGTAATGATTTTTAGACAAGACAGTCACTATAGAGCTGTTTATGATTTTGATAACTTGTGTATTGTTTTACATATTTCTGTGTTCCTGGAGTGTTTTACTAAAAAACACTAAAAATAAATTCTTATCAGTGCCACTACCCAGATCCAAGGAGGAAACTGAAAGCCGGGTTGGCTTATTTATATTCTGGTAAAATTACAATCTATGATAGGAGAATTCCTGGACCTCAAGTAGACCGCTTTAGGCACACATGGCTTGTCATGACAATGTATAACAATCACATCAAGGTGATGCTAAAAGAAAGGAAAAATTTTAGATTAAGAAGATCTCTTACTAGAGAAAGGTAAAAATAAACATAGTAAAGAAGAAAATTGAAATAATGAACTTTTTGTGGAATAGAGGACTCTTGTTATTACTTCAGTGCTCTAGGTGGCCATTCTTTTATTGTCACCTCTCTTCTATTCCCAGCTTTTCCATGAAACACTGTAATGTGCAAGACTACTATACAAAAAGTTAGCCTCCACTAACAAAAATCAAGGCTGTGACTCTTGTGGAGTCACTGAGTTCACATTTAGTGGAGCAGAACTCAAGGTTGTTCCAGAATAGCTTGCTGTCATTGGAAAGCAGGGATAATGTTTAAAGATGTGTGAAAATGGCCACAAGAACTAGCTTGAAAGCGCTCCTACTGGTCAAACTATGATGATAAAAGCATAAAATGAAAAAAAAAAAGTTTTGCTGCCAACTAGAAGCACTGAAAGATCTTGATTCCATGATGTTGCCCACAAAGCTAACTAATACAAAAAGATGTAACGATGCAAAGCCACAACTACCAGCAGAGTTGGCTAAACACAGAAAACACAATCCTTTGTGAGTTGCAGATAAATGGATTTGAGGCAGTAGTCTTTGGATCAAACTGAGAGTTAAATCCACCCAGATAAATGGGTCTGAAATCAGACTGGAAATATGAACTGCAAAGAAATGTCAGAGAAAAAGCTGAGTTATTATCCAGGGAAAACTGGCTCATTTCTTTTCTTCCTAAATAATTATTTAATTTTTGCTCACACTGAATTTGGATCAAACATGGGAGTATTGAGATTTTTAAAACTTTCTGTCATATGAAAGGCATATTCTTCCTGAATCATAATATAAAACTGATTGTTTAAAGAATATGACATGGCAAGATTCGAGTTTTCTTGATCACAAGACACCCTTTCTTTCAAAGACAGTATTACCCACAAATACGAGGCCCTATTAAGGACAAGAGGGCTCAGGAGAACCCCTTTCTCACACTATTTCTCTATCTCCATGAAAACTTTATTCCTGATAAGATATTGTATCCTTTGAAATGTATCTAACATTAAGTATATATATGTGTGCATATCAAACATATGTATGTGGCTTATTCCCAGTAGTCCATAACCCATCCAAACCTTTGCAGAAAATACTTTGAGACTTCCATTAGAGAACATGAACCCAGTTCAGCTCTACATGCTGCAGTGCTATAATTTCTATGCTACAATTTCATCTTCAGAGGAAATTGGGGTATGGTTATAGGGGTCTAGTAGGGATGTATCTGAATCCCTCATCCATGCCTCTCTTTCACTCTTCCTTTTAACACAAGATGGGTCATCACTTTCTTCTTCCTCCTCAAAGGGTGGCTGGAGAGAGTGACATCAGAAAGCTTGTACTTCATCAGGATGAGGAATGCAACATTCCAAAATCTCCAATCTTAGAATGTGATCCATTAGTCTGAAAGTAGCTAACAGAGCTCTTTTGCCCCAGTGGATTTTTCTGCAAGCCAAGTTCATGTGGCGTATCTTGATATCCTTGGCATTGTTAAGCCCTAGTTTACTTATCCATAAAACTCGGTGATAGGAAAATAGGCAAATAAACACATTTTAAATGAGCTTGTATTCAATATGGAAATAGAGCAGCAGTGAGTCTCAGTCTGCCCAAGGCACACTCATGGCTCTAATGCTGTGTGATCTGTGTGTAATAATTTCCCTTTGGGAAAAACATATTAATATCCAAAATATTAAGTTTATTTTCTATTTTAAAACACTAACAGAATTTAAATTTTAACCGTTTTCAACCTCAAAAACAAACATATTCTCCAGAGTCCCATCTAGTAGATTTCAGGGAGCCTTTACCTTTATTTAGCTGGAGCAACTGAACCTCTTTGGGTGCTGCACTGAGAGTACTTATACTCAGTGAACGGTTTCCTTCTGTAACAGCCAGAAATAAATGTACTTCCTAGAAGATTTGCCCTGGCATGCAGGGAGCTAGTTCTAAATGCTATGTATAGAACTAATATGGTCTGGTTGTGTCCCCACCAAAATATCATATTGATTTCCCACATGTTGTGGGAGGGACCCAGCGGGAAGTAATTGAATCATGCAGGCGGGTCTTTCCCGTGCTATTCTAGTGGTAGTGAATAAGTCTCACAAGATCTGATGGTTTTATAAGGGTGAGTTTCCAGGCACAAAATCTCTTCTCTTGTTTCCTGCCATGTGAGATGTGCCTTTCACCTTCCACCATGATTGTGAGACCTCCCCAGACATGTGGAACTATAATCCCATTAAACCTCTTTCTGTTGTAAATTGCCCATTGTTGGATATGTCTTTATTAGCAGCATGAAAACAGACTAATATAAGACTCAAAGGCTAGAACATTTTCATGTCATATTTTTACATACTTTAAAATTTTTTTCAAAACATTTAAGGAATGCATAAAACAAATAACTAGGAAATAAGTTCAAGTGTGTGAGTGTGGTTTGCAGAATAATGACTCCCTGAAAAAACCCAAGACCAAACCCCTAAAATCTGTGTATATGTACTTTACATGACAAAGAGACTTCATAGATGTGACTATTATCTTGAATTATCTGGGCAAGCCCAATGTAATCACAAGTGTCCTTTCCTTTTGAAAGTAGGGCAAGAGAGTCAGAGTCTGAGGAGACATAATGAGGAAAGTAGGGAAGAAAAGGAAAGAAGACAGAAAGGGAGAGAGGAAAAGAGATTTGGAGGTGCTGTCCTTTAGGCTTTGAAGATGGAGGAAGGGCCTATAAGCCAAGGAATGCAGGCAACTTCTAGAAGCTTGCCTGCTTCTAGAAAAGGCAGGGAAGAGCATTCCCTTCTCCAGCCCCAGAGCCTACAGAAGGAAACACAGCCTTGCTGACCCCTTGATTGCAGGACTTCTGATCTGCAGGCAGTGTAAGACAATAAATCTGTGTTGTTCCAAGTCACTATATTTGTTTAAATTTCTTATAGCAGCAATATAATACTAATATAATGAATCAAAGTAATGGGTCAAAAATACCATAAATTTCTAATTGTGAAGAAAAAACTGCAATTCTGTTTGTGTTTGGGATTCTAAGTGAAAACTTAATCAGTTGGAACCCAACAGCCACCAGTGTGCCTAACATAGAAAAGACACACAATATGTGACTGTTAAGGGTTAACTAGTTTGTAAAATTATGGAAGATGTAAAAGAAAGAAAATAGCCATGCATATAGAGATTAAGAATAAGTCACTTTACTTTTTTGAAATGCAGACTCTGAAGAAAGATATGATCAAAATTATTAACTCAAAAAATCCCATGACCTTGATTGGATGACCTTTTTCCAGCATCTTTTCTGAGTAAATATTTGATTGTTTGAAGACACAGAATAAATAGCAACATGCTTTTGGATATTTGTTTCCTTTCCCTTTCCCTTCAGCTTTGCATAAACCAAACTTATTCCACTTAGGAACTACACAAATAGTTGAAGGAGGAATGAAGGTTGTAGGAAGCATATTTTCCAAGAGAAGTATGTTTTTTTGCATTTGAAATTAGCCACAGCTTAGCAACATCAGCTTCAGAAACATTTATACCAAGCAAAGTGCTGCATATGCTGTTGTGCTTGATGTACCGAAACAGCACCAAGCAGGGGCACCCAACAGAGTAGGAAAAGGAGAATCTCAAAACACGGTTATTTTCCTGTTATTGCTGCTGCTCAATTGAGAGTATCATGCCTTTAGCATTGGTTCAGTATTGGAGAAGGCATATGATCTTTATGTTTAACTGTGAGATGGTGCCTACAACTTGGGGGATCATTATTATTAATAAAGATTAATT
The DNA here is from genome assembly GCF_049354715.1 of Callithrix jacchus. NCBI lineage: Eukaryota > Metazoa > Chordata > Mammalia > Primates > Cebidae > Callithrix > Callithrix jacchus. Next base: position 56,640,570 of record NC_133515.1, on the reverse strand, counting down.
TCCAAAATTGAAGAATAAGGAACTCCAGCTCATCTCCTGACTCTAGTGCAATTTCCCCTCTCAAATTGTCAAATCCATACTGTCTCTGTCTCCTTCTTGAACTTTCTGGAATGGTAGGGCAGGGAGTAGGTTTCCAAGTCAGTTTAGGGCAAAAGATAGCTTCAGCTCACTCTTCTTTCCTCTAACAATATGAGGAGCACCTAATCTATTTTCTCTTTCATTGAATGCTTTTTAGTACTAACTTCCAGATAACTCCTTTTGCTCACTGAAGATAATGAGATTTACCAAAAATCATATGCAAAATAGCTGGGAAAACATGTGGTTTGATTTCTAAACAGATTAAAGTGAAGCAAAGGCAGCACCTAAATATCCGTCCCAGGACACATTTTTTTCCCACTAAAAGGTTAGAGACTCACTGTTGTCCCCCTGCAGAAGGGGGTTTTCATTGCTTTGGGGCTGATACTGGAGAACATATAGACATTGCAAATGCTATCTTGGACAGATTTTTGTTCCTTCAAACTGCTCCCTCCTGCAGTTCTTCGAAGGAGTTTTCAGTGCAGAAGAGACAGCTTTTGGGAGATGAAAAAACAGAGACTTTCGAACAAAACATATTTGGATCAATCACAGTCCTGCTATTTTCTGGTTGTTATACCTTGAATATAATAGATATTCACACTGAGATTTGGTTTAATCATCTGCTAAAGAAAGTATTATGGCATAGCTTGCAGCATTGTTATAGGGTGACGGAAAGAGAAAACCCTCATTACCATCTTTTACACTCTAGAAAGATGATGAGGTATTACTAAAATCCATAGACATTGCTGTATTGTTAGCATCTGCTTATCCTTTTAGGTTCCACCTGTACTGTTTCATATTTTCATAACCGCATACATTGTCTGTGACTAAGACCACAACGGCCTCTTGAGATACAAAGGATGCTACCACCGAAATCTGATCCATCAAGTACACGCCGTTTGGAAAGGTGGGGGAGGATTCTCTTATTAAACAATGGAATGAAAAAAGCCAATTTTCTATGTAGAAAAAATTGTGACCTGGTTAATTCTGAATAGCCAGGTAAACAGAACAAATCACTTGCCTGCTTAGAAAACTGCAGGTCTGACTAGTAACACTACCTTTGGAATTCTGACTTGCCCTGCTATGTCCACATGTGCTGGTGATTGGTGACCACATTGTGCATTTCCCTGATAACCGTAAACCCTTGTTATAAAATCCTCAAACACAGCTGCTTTGTTTGGCTGTCTGAACCTCTCGAGGAGTGGCTGCCCTCTGGTGGTAGCTGTCATCCTCACACCCAAATGTTGGGTTTTTTTGTTTTTCTTTTCACTTCTGTTCCACAGCAGAGTCAACATGGCTATTTCATTTAGTTTCTCTGGCCACAGCTCCCTGTAAAGACCTCTAGGGAGTGGGAAACCACTGACTTTGAACTGAATGTTTTCTTCCTAGATTTCTGTTTCCTGAAGCCATGTCAAAACCTGAAGACATGTATAATTTCCTCTTTGCATTCTTTTTTTCAAACCAGGGGTATATCAGGTAAAGTAGAATCCAAATTTCTTATCAGAAGATTTGCTAACATTTCTTCTAAAATGTGACAAATGGAACTGAATATTTAATCCAACTATAATCTAGACAGGGCAAAGCAGAGCTTCAATGTTGCTTCTCAGGCATCTGGGCTTGGGCAATGTTGCTTCTCAGGCATCTGGGCTTGAAACTCACTATACCCATGTCTCAGGAGCTCTCCTCCACTGTCCAAATCTGTTCACTCCCACTAATCCCTTGCATTCTCTACTGCCAACTGAACGTTTCTTACCAAAGTCCTCCATGCACCTCAAATTATGTAATATAAAATCAAACTAATTTCCCCTAAGCCTCTTCCTCCTCATTCTGTGTTCAAGACACCACAGTTTGCTCAATTCCTAGCCTATCAAAAGGATCCTTCCTTGGTTCTCATTATTATCTCCAGTTTCAATTGCAGGTCTCTCTCTTAGCAGGTCTGTCACGTTAGCTCCATGGTGATTCCTATCTGGCTCTATAACTACTGCCCCAATCATGTCTGATATACACATCTGACAGTGATAGCCACCTGGTTGAAATAAATCTCACCATCTACAAAATAAAATTCAAACTCTTTGGCAAGTCTCTCTGGGTCCTTCACGATCTGCAGGAGCCAGTCTCCCTTCCCAGGCTCCTTGCCTATCTATGAACCATCCCCAATTAAACCACAGCTGGATTACCCTCCATGTATTTACCATTCAGTCTGGTAGAATTTTGCCTACCCAGTTCAAAGGATTTCTTTGCTTCAAAAAAGTTATAGGTTTCCTCTAATACATCCAAGCTAATGAGACTGTGTCCTAGAACTGGGACTTCATCCTTGTGGTCAACCAAAATTTTCACCTGTGATGTTTTCACCTAAACTAGTATAAAGGGAGACCTCCATATTCTATACTTGTTGTAGTTGATTTTTTTAGCTGGGTGAGGTAGCCACCCAACAACTACCATTAGTCAACATTTGAATTTACCTGGGTTTCAGTTTGAGCACGGTGGTTATGAAGGCTATCTCTGAAGTCAGATGTATATATTCAAATGCCGATTATATGTTTTACTAGACCTAAGGCATACATACACCTCTAAAACTTTTCTTATAATCTTTAAAATTGAAGTAAGTGAAGAAAATACTTATTAAAATAGTTGCAAAGATTAATTAGGATAATCCTGGAAAAACATTTTGCGCAGTGTCTAGTATATGATAACTTCTCTACAAATGTTAGCCATAACACAAAAATTGTCATTCATACACCCCATGTCTATATGCATACTTATTGTGCATACAATTCCACAAGGAAAATAATATGAATAATAGAATGTAAATACCTTGAAGAGAAGTAAATTTCACCAATAAAGTTTTTATTTTATGATGGTTACCAATTTAGCTTGATTCATTATAGAAACTAAGTGTTGCCCACTTCCCTTCAAAAACAAATCCTTACATAATATTCATTTTAATAAGTAAATACAGTAGAAAATTGAACCACTGCTTTATGGGAGCTAAGTTCCAGAGAGTTGTATTGCAACTCGATAAGTAAATAATTTGTTTGGATGAAATCCAGTACTAGAGAAACTAGAAAATTAATATTCCCATGTTGACAAGAAGATACTTCACTGTTTATCTTACATACATAGATACTGTAATTTTTTAACTATAGCCAGAGATCACTTAACAGCTCTGTGCCTCAGTTTCATTACTTATAAAATATTATGGAATCATAACAGTAGCTACTGCAGGTAAATGTTTTGAATATAAAATGTGTTTAATATATTTAAAGTCCTTAAAACCAGTGACTGACCTACAAGAGGTTTAAATAAGTATTAGATACTACTTTCATAAAAAAACATGAAACTAACAAATTGCTTTAGGAAATCCATAGCAGTTTGCTGAGGATGATGTTCTCCAGATTCATCCATGTCCCTACAAACGACACGAACTCATCATTTCTGATTGCTGCATAATATTCCATGGTGTATATGTGCCACATTTTTTCCAATCCAGTCTATTATCAATGGGCATTTGGGTTGATTCCAGGTCTTTGCTATTGTAAACAGTGCTGCAATGAACATTCGTGTACATGTGTCCTTATAGTAGAATGATTTATAGTCTTTTGGATATATACCCAGTAATGGGACAGAAAATGAAACACCGCATATTCTCACTCATAGGTGGGTGATGAAAAATGAGAACACATGGACACAGAAAGGGGAGTACTAAACACTGGGGTCTATTGGGGGGAAAAGGGGAGGACCAGTGGGAGGGGGAGGTGGGGGGGGATAGCCTGGGGAGAAATGCCAAATGTGGGTGAAGGGGAGAAGAAAAGCAAAGCACACTGCCATGTGTGTACCTACGCAACTGTCTTGCACGCTCTGCTCATGTACCCCAAAACCTATAATCCAATAAAAAATTAAAAAAAAAAAAAAAAAAGGAAATCCATAGCAGATGAATAGATACACATGGAGTAAACAAAGTAAATGAATAAATAAAGACATGAAAGAAAATCACAAAATCATTTCCACTTGACCCTATAAGAGCATTTTATTATCACGATTATATCATGGGTATTAGATATGGCTATTCAATACATGACCAAAAGGATAAGATTTACACAGAGAATGTGAATATTTTGGTGTTTAAACTGTGTACAAAGAGTATTCAAATGCTAATTTGGAACAACTTTGTACTTGTTTTGTCTTGAAAAACACAAAGAATAACTATCAAGGGAAATATACACATTTGTTCTCCTGATCATTTAAGAATGTGTTAAAGTCTACTAAGTGTCTAGTACTGATTAGCATAATTATAGAAGCGAAATATGTTCAAAATATATGTTCCCATCAACAGTGGTTAATATTCTTTTCTACAATTAAATCACCTACATGGTAGAATCTAATTATATTTCCCTTTGTACCCTGGAAATTACTCCAATTAGCTGATCAGAAACACTTAGGATGCATGCTAAAAATATTTGTTTCAAGGTCCCACTCAGACCTATCTATGAGAAATTATCAGGATAGGCCGGGCGCGGTGGCTCAAGCCTGTAATCCCAGCACTTTGGGAGGCCGAGGCGGGTGGATCACGAGGTCAACAGATCGAGACCATCCTGGTCAACATGGTGAAACCCCGTCTCTACTAAAGATACAAAAAATTAGCTGGGCATGGTGGCGCGTGCCTGTAGTCCCAGCTACTCGGGAGGCTGAGGCAGGAGAATTGCCTGAACCCAGGAGGCGGAGATTGCGGTGAGCCGAGATCGCGCCATTGCACTCCAGCCTGGGTAACAGGAGCGAAACTCCGTCTCAAAAAAAAAAAAAAAAGAAATTATCAGGATAAAGCCTAATTGATCATGATGGATAAGCTTTTTGATGGGTTGTTGCATTCGGGAACACAAGGCTGGTTCAACATATGCAAATCTATAAATGTAATCCATCACATAAACAGCACCAAAGACAAAAACCACATGATCATCTCAATAGATGCAGAGAGGCCTTCAACAAAATTCAACAGCCCTCTATGCCCAAAAGTCTTAATATCAAACATATCTCAAAATAATAAAAGCTATTTATGACAAACCCACAGCCAATATCATACTGAATAGGCAAAAACTGGAAGCATTCCCTTAGAAATCTGGCACTAGACAAGGATGCCCTCTCTCCTATTCAGCACTCCTATTCAGCATAGTATTGGAAGTTCTAGCCAGAGCAATCAGACAAGAAAAAGAAATAAAGGGTATTAAATTAGGAAAAGAGGAAGTCAAATTGTTTCTATTTGCAGACAATGTGATTGTATATTTAGAAGACCCCATTCTCTCAGCCCAGAATCTCCTTAAGCTGAGAGCAACTTCAGTAAAGTCTCCAGTTACAAATCAATGTGCAGAAATCACAAGAATTCCTATACACAAGTAACACACAAATCATGTGTGAACTCCCATTCACAATCACTACAAAGAGAATAAAACACCTAGGAATACAATTAACAAAGGACATGAAGGACTTCTTCAAGGAGAACTACAAACCACTGCTCAAGGATATAAGAGAGGATATAAACAAACAAAAAAAAATTTCATGCTCATGGTTAGGAAGAATCAATAGCATGAAAATGGCCATACTACCCAAATTTATAGATTCAATGCTACACCCATCAAGTTACCATTGACATTCTTCACAGGAATGGAAAAAAAATCCACCTTAAAGTTCATATGGAATCAAAAAATCACCAAGACAATCCTAAGCAAAAAGAACAAAGCTGGAGGTATCAAATTACCTGACTTCCAACTATACTACATGACTACAGTAATCAAAAGAGCATGGTACTTGTACCAAAACAGAGATATAGACCAATGGAACAGAACAGAGGCCTCTGAAGTAACACCACACACCTACAACCATCTCATCTTTGACAAACTGGACAAAAACAAGCAATGGGGAAAAGGCTCCTTGTTTAATAAATATGTTGGGTAAACTGGCTAGCCATGTGCAGAAAGCTGAAACTGGACCCCTTCCTTACACCTTATACAAAAATTAACTCCAGATAGATTAAAGATTTAAACATAAGACCTAACACCATAAAAACCCTAGAAGAAAACCTAGGCAACACCATTCAAGACATAGGCATAAGCAAGGACTTCATGACTAAAACACCAAAAGCAATGGCAACAAAAGCCAAAATAGACAAATGGGATCTAATTAAACTTAAGACCTTCTGCACAGCGAAAGAAACTATCGTTAGAGCAAACCAGCAACCAACAGAATGGGAAAAAATTTTTTGCAAGCTACTCATCTGACAAAGAGCTAATATCCAGAATCTACAAAGAACTTAAACAGATTTACAAGAAAAAAAAAAATCAAAAAGTGGGAGAAGAATATCAACAGACACTTTTCAAAAGAAGACATTTATGTGGCCAACAAGCATGAAAAAATGCTTATCATCACTGGTAATTAGAGAAATGCAAATCAAAACCATATTAAGATACCATCTCACACCAGTTAGAATGGCAATCATTAAACAACCTGGAGACAACACATGCTGGAGAGGCTGGAGAAACAGGAACACTTTTACACTGCTGGTGGGAGTGTAAATTAGTTCATTGTGGAAGACAGATCTAGAAATAGAAATTCCATTTGACATAGAAATCCCATTATTGGGTATATACCCACAGGATTATAAATTGTTCTATTATAAAGACACATGCACATGTATGTTCACTGTGGCACTGTTTATAATATAAAAGACCTGAAACCAACCCAAATGCCCATTGATGATAGACTGGACAAGGAAAATGTAGCACGTATAAACCATGGATTACTATGCAGCCATAAAAATGGATGTGTGCACGTCCTTTGAAGGAACATGGATTAATCTGGAAACCATCATTCTCAGAACACTGATATAAGAACAGAAAACCAAACACCCCATATTCTCACTTATAAATGGGTGCTGAACAATGAGAACACATGGACACAAGGAAGGGAACATCACACACTGGGGTCTTTGGGGGTTGAGGGTCCAAGGGAGAGATAGCAGGAGGTAGAAAAATTGGGGAGGAATAACATTAGAGAAATACCTAATGAGTTATGGAGGGATAGATGCAGCAAACCACCATGGCATGTGTATACCTATGTAACAATCTTGCAAGATCTGCACATGTACCCCAGAACTTAAAGTAAAATTAAAAGAAAAAAAAGCAATTCTCAGAATGTCCCCTAAGAATCAGTATGCTCAACTAGCACTGCAGGAGTTTTGATTACCTTTCAATTTGGGAGCAGACACTTGTGTGTCTGGTAAGCTTTTGCACAAAGTAAGTACTAGGTAGAAAGCAATTTAGAGTTCAAAATAAGATTCTTATTTCAACTTCTAGCTGTATTATTTGCCAAGAGGGTGACTTTGGTCAAGTTACTTAATATCTTTAAAACCATCAGTTTCCTCAATTGTAAAATAAAGCTAATCATACCTACCTTATATGGTTACTGTGAAGATGAAATGAAATGAAAATTGAAGTGCAATGTACAAGGTCTGATACATAGCATACAGTTTATTGTCAGCCCATTATGAAGGTGATATATTTTCAATAAATGCAGTTGGGATTAGGTTATATAATTACTTAATTAAATGGCCTTTGAAAGTGCTCTTAAATATTATTCCCCTTATTCCCAGGAAAAGGAGAGGTGGCATCATTAAATATTTCTGCCTTTTGTCCACTCCTGTTAATACTAGCATCAATGACATGCTATTCTGTAGATTGTTTGTTGGTAGAGCGGCATTTCTGGAAGGGTCTTGCTGGTCCTTGAGCAGACAATAGAAATAGGACATTGGTTTTCTGACAATAATATTTTGGGAGGTGATGCTTTATTTTATTTATTTATTTTTTTTGAGATGGAGTTTCGCTCTTGTTACCCAGGTTGGAGTGCAATGGCGCAATCTCTGCTCACCGCAACCTCCGCCTCCTGGGTTCAGGCAATTCTTCTGCCTCAGCCTCCTGAGTAGCAGGGATTACAGGCACACACCACCGTGCCCGGCTAATTTTTTGTATTTTGAGTAGAGACAGGGTTTCACCATGTTGACCAGGATGGTCTCGATCTCGTGACCTCGTGATCCACCAGCCTCGGCCTCCCAAAATGCTGGGATTACAGGCTGGGAGGTGATGCTTTAAAATAAACCTCAAATCTAAGGAATCTGTAGCATTACTGACAGCACTTGAAAATCTCTCTGAAATTAGAAAAGATTCCCAGAAGAAGGGGAGTAGAGAGTACAAATATGAGTTGGAGTTTCTATTCACTGTATGTAGTCTGTTTTTCATTTATTGAGTGACCCTAAGGCACCTTGGGTTACCCTTTTAGAGATGTCCCATGTAGAATTTTTAACATGCAAAAAGACTTAATAAACTGCAAGCTTCTCAGTGATAATGGTGCAACTCACTTATCAACATCCCATTGTTTAGTTTCCTTTGAAACCTAGAATCCCAGAGAATGTTGATCCTGCCATGTTTTACAGAAGGCAGTTTATATAATGAAATCAGCTGTTTTATATTCACATTAGATAAAACCATCAATTAAGGTATCAAATGAAGTGTCCATACAGACTCCTTATCGTGAAACATTAGCATTTTTGAGATTAAGTTTCTCATTTTATCATTGTGTAGTTAACTTAAAATAAAAAGCAGATATAATCTTGTCTTTGAATTTAGTATTGAAGGGGAAAGTAATTATAAGCAAACTGCAGGCCGGGTGTGGTGGCTCACACCTATAATCCCAGCACTTTGGGAGGCCGAGGAGGGTGGATCACGAGGTCAAGAGATTGACACCATCCTGGTCAACATGGTGAAAACCTGTCTCTACTAAAAACACAAAAATTAGCTGGGCATGGTGGCATGCGCCTGTAGTCCCAGCTACTCGGGAGGCTGAGGCAGGAGAATTGCTTAAACCCAGGAGGCAGAGGTTACGGTGAACCGAGATTGCGCCATTGCATTCCCGCTGGGTAACGAGAGCGAAACTCCGTCTTCAAAAAACAAAACAAAACAAAACAAAAATAAGCAAACTGCAGCCTTCCAAAATGAGCAGAGTCAGAAATCTATATCAGATTCAAAGAGGTTGGACATGGAGCTGTGAGGAAGCAGGACGATAGGCCTTAGGAGCCTGGGTCTTGGGGGCTGAGTTTTAATTTGGTCTCAGCTACTTGCTACCTATGTGACTTTGAGCAAACCACTTAGAGTATCTGAATATCAGATTCTTTTTTGTCTGCCAAATAAAATATATGTTTGTCACAGGATTATTATACAGATTAAATCATATAAAATAGTTATTACTTTTCAATAGTGTCTGACACAAAATAAGTATGCAATAAACAGTAGCTATTATTCGTCCAAATTAGATTTCAACATAGAGAATAACCATTATAAACATAACTGGAGAATGTACCTACCTAAACAAATACCAAGCACTCTGTTATTTTAGGTAGCCATAGGATGAATTGTTATTGTGTATTCACATTTTGTAGAAGTAAGTTACTATTCAATTGCAATTGATAATTCAGATGGACAGTATATTTCTGCAAAAAGAAGTATTTACTGTCAGACTATTAAGCTTCTGCTGTATGTCAGGTACAGTCCTTGGCACAATGAATGTGGTGATACAACCTTAGCTCTAGTTCCTATAGTCCAAATCCAGTAGGGAAGACAGATTATGGAAATTAAACAAATGCAAATGTTAAAATTATAAATGGAGTGTTTCTTTGACTCTTCCTTTACCAGAATCTAAATATTCTGAGGTCCAAAACCCCATGACTTGATTAACCTTGATTCTACCTTTCTTACAGAAATCTAGGTTCTGGATTATGGACCTCATCACATTCTTACTGCACTAAAATTAAATATAATTATTTATAGAAACACAATGTTCAATTTTCAAAACTTAATGAATTATTAGTGCTTCAGTATATTGAATGTAAAATTATTCATTGGGTCCAAGTATACAATATGCAGTCTCTTCTCAAAAGCGATATTTTCTCAGAAATACAGTCAAATAAATATGAGAGATGGAATCTTAATCATGTTCTCATCACAATCTGTTACCTCATTACTCTTTAGAATAACAATAGCAACATGACTGCCTCACAATTTTCTGACTACACTTATTTTGTAGGAGAAATTTTGTAGAATAAATATGATTTGAAGAGTACTCTTGACAATAGAGAATTGTGATTGTGTAAAAGAGATCCTTATGTTAGATTGCAGGTAGTCATAAAACATTTTCTGAGAAAAAGATATTTAAGCCAATCCCTAAAGAATTAATAGGAATAATTTTGACTCACAGTGAGGTAAGGAGTATTGTACACACAATGCAGCATAACGGTGAGTGTATTAAATAAACATATTTTCCATGTTTTTTGAGAATATTAAGGATAAGAAATGTGATAGGAATTAAGATCAGCGGGGTTTGCAGAGGCTAGATATGTAGTGTTTGGAACTCCAGGTATTTTAGACTTAATCGCAGGTACAAAAAAAGTTGTCAGAGAACATGGCATGTGTCAGATCAGACAGCATAAGCAAGTGTCTGCTGTAATAACGAATTAATCCCAAAGTGGTTGTAAAAACATTTTTTCCTTTTTAAAAAACAAAAAGCATGGGAGTTTTTGCTCATATTAAACATCTGTTGTGGCACCATTGGGCCTCTACTCCATATCTAGTAGAGAAAGGAAGAAAATGTTTTGAACAATGAGATATACCACAGAGCAAAAGAACCAGAAGATTCAGCTTGTATTTTAAAAGATTAGCAACCTGAGGGTGAAGAAGAAAATAAAGAATACTAAATCAGATGTGGGAAAATCAACCAGGAGTTTGTTGTAGGATTAAAGGAAATAGAAAATGGTGACTTTACCTAAGGTCTAGCTGAGAGAAAGAGCAAGCTGCACAGATTCAGAATGTACTTTCTCAGCAGAGTAGAGAGGATGGTTTTGTTCTACACTGCAGACCAGGGACACATAGTAATGCTCAGTCTGTTAGACACATAGTTAGCTCAGTCTGTTAGAACTTGATGATATTTACTATTTAAAATACATAAAAGAAGAAACAAATAAAATTAGGACTAAACACAAGAATTATGCTAGTAGAAATGTTCACCAGTGTACCCTGTGAGTGATCAGACATATTCTGCCTTCCCTGCTGTATTAGTCTGTTCACGTGCTACTAATAAAGACATACCAGAGATTGGGTAATTTATAAACGAAAGAGGTTTAATTGACTCACATTTCCACATGGCCGGGAAGCCTCACAACATGGTGGAAGGTGTTGAGGAGCAGTCACATCCTACATATCAGCAGGCAGGAGAGCTTGTGCATGCGAACTCCCATTTATAAAACCATCAGATCTTGTGAGACTTATTCACTACCATGAGAACAGTATGGGTGAAACTGCACCCATAATTCAATTATCTCCACCTGTCCCTACCCTTGACACATGGGGATCATTACAATTCAAGGTGAGATTTGGGTGGGACACAGCCAAACCATGTCATCTGCTGGCATTATAATGGAAGAGCATAGTGCTAGAACCTAGGATGCCAGAAGCTAGCTAGAATTACTCATCAGTTCATTCATCTTTTAAATTGTGATAATAATACCTACTGTTCTTAATTCAGAGATTTAAAATGTATAAGATGATATATGAATATATATAGAATATTTGCTTCCTACTAACCGCTTCAAATAATAAATGACAGAATTATGAGAAGGGAATGTGTGTAAGGAGGAGGAGCATTGCACCTGACATCAGAAGATTCTGATTTAATATTGGTTATGACTTTTAACTATTTATCTTAGGTTTTAAAAAATATTCCTTAAAATAAAAACGTGACCTTAGAAAAATTATCCAATTTTTCAAGGCACAAATATAATCATCATTAAAGGGAAAATACTAATTACCTACATACTCGTATGAGAATTAAATAAAATAATTATTCCTAGCCCCTAGTTCAGTATTAGTTGACTCAGACTGGCAGGAAGCTGTCAAATTATATCATTTAATAATTAAACTTTTTATTTTGAGATCATTGTAGATTCACATGTATTTGTAAGAAAGTTTCCATAAATATTTATGCATATGTTTTCATATTAACATACTTTCATTTATGTGAGATAAATTTCTAAAGGTACAACTAATGGGGCATATGGTAGTTGCACACTTTTTTAAAAAAAATAAGCTATCAATGTTTTTTCCAGAATGCCTGTGTAATTTTACATTCTCATTAGCAATATACGTGTGATTGAGTTAGTCCGTGTCTTTGCCAGCATTTGATATTGTATTTTTTTAGGCCATTCTGAGAAATGTATAGTAATATCTCATTGCGGTTTTAATTTCCATTTCCCTAATGGCTAATGGTATTAAACATATTTTATAAGCCTATTTGTTATCTATATATTCTTTTTGAGAAGTTATTTCTTTGTGTTTTTTGATCATTCCATAATTGGATTTTTGCTATTAAATTTTATGAGTCCTTTATGTAGTCTGACCTTTGTAATTTTTTGGATATATGGTTTGTAAATATATTCTTTCACCCTGTAGCTTATCTATTTATCCTTTTAATGAGTTTCTACATAGATCAAAAGTGGTTCGTTTATTTATTGTTATTATTTTTTGAGACAGTCTCATTCTATCACTCAGGCTGGAGTGCAGTGGTGAGATCTTGGCTCACTGCAAACTCCACCTCCCAGGTACAAGTAATTCTCCTGCCTCAGCTTTCCAAGTAGCAGGGATTACAGGCACTCGCCAGCATGTCCAGCTATCTTTTGTTTTAGTAGAGATGGTGTTTCACCATGTTGGCCAGGCTGGTCTCAAGCTCCTGACCTCAAATGATCGCCTGCCTTGGCCTCCCAAAGTGCTGGAATTACCAGCATGAGCCACCACACCCAGCCGTTTTTTTTTGTTGTTGTTGTTGTTGTTTTCTGATAGAGTTCTATTAATCGGTTTTTTCTCTTATGAAACATACTTCTGTTTTCAAGTTTAAGAACTGTTCACTAAGTCTAGATCCCCTAGACATTACCCTATTTTTGTCTATGCATTTTATAGTTTTATGTTTAAGTACATGATCCAATTTAAAGTTTGTTGTAATGGGTGTCAAATTGCTCTAGCACTATTTTTTGAGAATACTATATCTTTCTGCTATTCGATTGCTTTTTTACATTTTAAAGAAATAAGTAGGGCAGAATTTTGTAGATTAATTTCTAAGTTCTCTATTCTGTTACTTTGGTCTATGTCTACCCCTCCCTAGAAGCCATGAAAAATCCATTTGCAAGAAATTGGTATTATTACTATATTAATTATTCTAATCCATGAATACAGTATGCCTCTTATTTAGGTCATCTTTGATTTATTTTGCAGCATTTTGCAGTTTTCGGCATGTGTGGCATAATTTTTGTTAAAAACATATGATTTTATAAACAACTATAATCTTAATGTTCATGTGTTTATTGCTAGTATATAGAAATAAAATTATTGTTGTATGTTGCCTTAGTACTCAGCAACCTTATGGAAGTCTTTTATTAGTTTTAGGCATTTTTATTGTCAATTTAATTTATTGGGATTTTCTTTGTAGATGGGATGTAATCTATTAATAGGAATAGTTTTGTTTCTTTATTTCTGATCTTTTGTCTTCTATTTAATTTTCTTGCCTACTACACTGGCTAGTCCATACAATACTGTATTGAATAAAAGAGGTGAGAGTAGACATCTCTGTAGCACAAGAGGGTTTGTGAATACCATCACCCTGCCCTGGCTGGAGATGTGACCTGCTGGTGATGCTAATCTTGCTCTGTCTCTTCTCTATGTGGATAAAATATTGCTCCATCCAGTGCCTATAGGAGTTATGTCTTTCTTTTTATCTTAGTTTGGACTGCTGTAACAAAATATTAAATGGATAAAAGACAGATATTTATTTCTCATTGTTCTGGAAGCTGGAAGTCCAAGGTTAGAGTGCCAGCATGGTCAGATTCTTGGTTCACAGAAGGTCACCTTCTCACTGTATCCTCATATGGTGGGTGAGGAGGGTATTGGAGAAAAGGGAGCTTTGGTCCCCTCATCTACTCACAGGAGTACTAATCTCATCTTGGAGGCCCCACCCGCACATGTAAAGGCCCCACTTCCAATGCCATTACTTTGGGATTAAGGCTTCAACGAATGAATTTGGGGAGAACAAAAACATTCCATTTATAGCAGTTGATGGCTCCAATACCTGCAAACTGTCCCATGGATTGACATTGTGGGACTACTGCTTCTGGTGGTAGGAAACAGGTGTCACTTGCTCAACAGTTTTATATCATGTCCAGAGGTTTTAGTTATACCTAGTAGAAGAAGTAGGAACAAATGTATCTCCTTCAGCTTAGAAGCAGAAATCCATATTCTATCAACATTTTTACTCAACATATTTTTCTTTAGAATAAATATTTTTTAGAATAAATGTGTTATTTTACATTTAAGGACAGATAATCTTTACCTCATGGCAGATCTGGTTCCATGGCACTCAGATTTGTGTTTATGATTCTTACCAACCACGTTTCAATGGTAGAAAGCATTTTATTGTAATGTGTCACCTAGATTTCTACTTTTATTTCAGAATATTCAAGAACAAAGAATGTTAATTAAAGTAATTTGTTTAAAAAAAGAAGAAAGATAGAAAAAAAGAAAACTATAGGAGATCTATTCAAATACTGACTTGAAGCTAATGGTATTAGGATATCTTGGCTGTAAAGTACCAGAACCATTTGGTCAAACCCACAGATTAAAATGTGAATGCATCATGCAGTGTTCTCAGAATCAGCTATGTCATGAGTCTGGGACTGCTTTAGTGACAAACATTCATTTGATGCCAGTGTTGTAGGTGCCCTAATTTTAAAGCAGTTGATGGCTTCCCCAGTTAAGCACCATTATTACAAAATGATGCAACACTTATCACAGCAGCTGCTGATAACATTCTCCTTCTCTCATATCCCATGCTATGTGAATTCCAGGTGATAAATATCTGATTGATTGCAGCAAGCAGTGGTTGAAATATTATGACAGAAAACATACCTGTTTTCTCCTTCACTGGTGAGAAGGCTCCCGAAATGAAACATAAGTGAAGGGTTGATGAGGAATTCCAGTTTCGATACAAGGAGCATTTAATTCTTTTTTGTATGCAGCCATTAAGCCCTACTCACAGTTCTATGCTAAACATTTAAACATTGTTAAACCCAAAGCCCTTTTGTGAGATTAAGTGTTGTTTCTCTAAAACTGTAGTTCTCATAGTGTAATCTGCAGTCCAGCAGCATGAGTATCACCAGTGAGTTTACAGAAATGCAAGTGATCACACTCCATGCCAGACCTCCTAAACCAGATGTTCTGGAGGTGAGTGAGTGCACAGGAATCTAGGCTTAATAAATCCTCCAAGAAATTCTGATGCAGGTGCAAGTGTGAGAATCATTGCCATGTCAGCACAGCAAGAAACAACAGTTGCCCTGCTAGAGAAATCTCACAATTTGAAAACTTTTCACTTTTATGACTACCCAGCTTCCTCTAAATTTAGAATGAGAAAAGTCAGTAAACCTGCAGCTGGCTCCTAATTTCAGCTAGATACCAACTCATTACAAATCTAGCACCTCTCCACAGAGAAGCTCTAATCCTTGGGCAAACACCATAACCTTCTTCTTTATTAATTGCTGCTGAAGAAGTGGATGGCTGATGCTCTTTTCATTGCATCATTGGTGGTAAAGCCTGGTTACATGACATTCCCAAGCATAAGAGCCATGAATTAAATTTGGGGTTTCTAGATTCAATGTCCTTTTTAGCTGAACCAACAACAGTTTTAAGTGTGCTCTTTATCTAAACCAAAGCACTTAATCAGAGACGCATAGTATCACTATCTTGAATTGACCTTAGTACCAGTCTGCTGGAAATAAAAAAAGGGACACAAAACAAGAACAATAAAATAAAAAAACAACACAACTCCAAAGAGATTTCACCTTAATTAATATCTATGAAATAGGCCCTTTACATATATATTGTCATTTAAATTCACATGACCATAGGGGAAGGTAAGATTTCTTCTCAATAATTTATGAATTAGAATGCAGATTCAAAGTGTTATGTAATTTACCTGAGGTCACATAGCTAGAAAATAGCACAGGGCAATTCAAAGTCAGGTCTGTCAGGCTCCTAACTCTATTGCTCTGTATGATATGACGTTCTTTCTAAATATATGGCCTTCATGGATGAAGCTCTCAAATGAACTGAACTAATTGAAGATTTAATGGCTTGCATAAACTATTTCCTTCTCATCATCCAATTATCTATTTAAGGGACATCTTGTATGCTCTCCAAATCCCTCTCTTTCTGTAAGGTACCCTTAAATTTGCATTTCTTGTGATGCCTGCATCTATGCCATTGCAGTGATTATTTACTCTTCTTAACACAGGTAGTAAGTAGTGTGTTTCCTTTCCTTTGTAATTTAATTATATGCGTGTCCCAAATAGATATTTAATCTTTTAAAATTTGTTTTCACTCTATAACAAAATGCTTGAGGTCAAGAGCTATGTTTTTGACTTATTTCCCTGGAAACTCCTTCAGTCTCCAGTACCATGTCATGGAAAGAAATTCGAGGATCTAGAACTAGAAATACCATTTGGCCCAGCAATCCTATTACTCGGTATATATCCAAAGGATTATAAATCATTCTACTATAAAGACACATAAACACATATATTTGTTGAGGCACTGTTCACAGTAGCAAAGACTTGGAACCAACCCAAATGCCCATCAAAGGTAGCCTATATATAGAAAATGTGGCACATATACACCATGGAATACTATGCAGCCATAAAAGAGGATGAGTTCATGTCCCTTGCAGGGACATGGATAAAACTGGAAACCATCATTCTCAGCAAAGTAACACAAGAACAGATACCAATCACCAAATGTTCTTACTTATAAGTAGGAGTTAAACAATGAGAACACATCGCACACTGGTGCCTGTCGGTGGGTGGGGGCTAGAGGAGGGTTAGCATTAGGAGAAATACCCAATGTAGATAACGAGTTGATGGGGTGCAGCAAACCACCATGGCACATGTATACCTATGTAACAAACCTGCATGTCCTGCACAAGTATCCCAGAATTTAAAGTGTAATAATACAAAGAAAGAATATCTGTTTGTATAGGTTTCAGTATTCTACAGTGCAGTGTCTGATACAGCTTTATGAAAAAATTTATTGACCAAAGCAATCCTAAGAGTGCAAAGGTCAAAAGGCATTATTTCTGTGTATAAGGAGTCACAGTTCAATACAAAGAATCATGGAAGAAAACTTTCCAGTGCAGTGGTACATTATGTGCTCGCCATTGGGCCATTCCAGGTGTGAGAAAAGCTAGGTCTTATGTAACAGTTAGAAAAGTCTCATACAAACTAGACCTTGAGATACAACTAGAAAAATAAGAAAACTTTGTTAATACAACATGAAAATAAAATTACAGGCAGAATGCATCTCGTCTTCAATATGTGTAAAGACAGAGGATGGTTTTGGGGATCATATGGAATCCAGTACTACTAAATAATAAGAAGTTAAGGTACAATCAGTTGAATAGCATTCTCAAAAAAGTTATGTCCAAGTCTAACCCCTGTACTATGAGTGTGACCTGATTTAGAAATATGGTCTTTGCACATATAATTAAGGTTCTCAAGATGCAATCATTTTAGATTTTGGGTGGGTCTTAAATCCAATGACCGGTGTCCTTATAAGAGAAAGTAAGGAAAGATTTGACAAACAGAAGAAGAAAAAAGGAAAGCCAAGTGAAGTCAGAGTAAGAGACTGGAGTTATGCAGCTTCAAGCAGAGGAAAGCTAGGGTTGCTGGCAGTCATCAGAAGCCAGGAGAGAGGCATGGGATGAACTCTTCTTCAGAGCCTCCAGAGTAAATCACATTCATTTTGAACTTCCGGCCAGTAAGAGAATTAATTTACATTTTTTGATGCCACCACATTAGTAGTAATATGTTATGGCAGTCATAGGAAACCAACACAGAAGGAAATTAAGAAGCACAGTGATGGGACACACACCTAGACAGGTAGCTAGGCTTCAGATCAAAAAGATTTGGGGATGTTATATGCTCAGCAGCTTGGACATTTCCTGGCATGCTACAGAAACCACTGAAGAATTTTAAGGAGATTAAATTTGAGTTAGAAAGTGGTATAGTTTGGCTGTGTCCCCATCCAAATCTTGAATTTTGGTTCCCATAATCCCTGCATGTAGTGGGAGGGACCTGGCAGAAGTAACCGAATTATGGGGGTGGTTACCCCCATGCTATTCTGGTGATATTGAGTTCTCACGGGATCTGATGGTTTTTTTTATAAGGGGCTTTTCTTCCTTTGCTTGGCACTTCTCCTTCCTGCCACTATGTAAAGAAGGACATGTTTGCTTCCCCTTCTGCCATGCTTCTAAGTTCCTGAGGCCTATGCAGCCATGCTGAACTGTGAGTCAAACTTCTTTCCTTCATAAATTACCCAGTCTTGGGTATGTCTTTATTAGCATAATGAGAACACACTAATACAGAAAAACTATTCTGTTGGTAGGATAGAAATACAAGATAGAAGGACTGATAAAGAAGCTTTCTTAATAGTTCAAATGGGAAACATCTAAACAAGTTCAGTGGTTGCAAGGACAGAAAACAAGGAAAGGATATGAGAAATAAATAAATAATAAAATGCACAGATCTTGAGCTTGATTGGATATGAAATCAAGGAAGGCAGGAAAAACTTAAATTTGTATTATGTATACTATTTTGTAACTATTATATGTATTATTTTTAAGCCAATATGCTCAATTAGCAATTTGATTGTGCACACAAATGAAAGACTTAAAACGTTTGCACAAAATCATTTAGTAACTGAATGATATACCATCACAGAAATTAGCCATGGTTTGTATAACCAATCTTGTATTAGTCAGTTTCCAAATATTTCTAGCTTATAAATAAATATCTACCAGCCAGGTATAAGAGTGGCTGTTACTTTCTTCTCTCCCAGAGAATTGACATTCTTCAAAGATTATACTCCTAATAGGCAAGACACTGCAGCAAGTTGCTGTTTAATTTACATTTCTCAAATTATAGTGACACTGAACATTTTAGTATGATCTTTTCACCAGCCTTCAGCACATCTTTCTTTCTGGCATGTCTGATTGTGTCCTGTGCCTATTTTGCTATTGGGTCTTTTTTCCATTGATTCTTAAGAGATTTATTACATATTAAGTATCACATTTTTATCAATAATTCTTGCAAATATTTATCTAACATTTTTATTTGTTTACTTTTATGCTCTCTTGATTCACAAAAGAATTATTTTTTGTTATTAAATCTATCAATATTTTCCTCTATGAATGGTGTCTTTTGTATCATGTTTAATATTCTTTGCTCTAAAACTTTTTAAATATTTAGCTATATTTTCTTCTAGCACTTTTTTAGGTAAAATTTTTTTAATGGACTTAATCCATCTTGAATGTATTTCAGAAAAATTGTGAATCAGGGATCTATATTTACTACTTTTGTCATATACCTAGCTACTGAGTTAATGCTATACTAGAAGCAAAACAGGTTTGAAAAATGCTTAAAATTATCACTGAGAAGTACGTTAGTCTACAAACTGTGAAAATGGTTCTCTGATTATTTAGTAGTAAGATAGAATGGTTGTAGATGAAAGCCTGACTCAAGTGAGTTTTCAACAGAATAGTTAGGAAGGTTTGGAGACAAAAAATGTAAATTATTTTGAAGAGGTTTAGTGTAAACTATAGCAAGTAAATATAGTAGCAGCTGGAAGAATCGCCATTAAGAATTTATGACATCTTTAGCATAATTTATCAAATAGTCCTCTATTTTTCTGAGCATAGGATGAATGATTGATTCCAAATGAGAGGTGTGGATACACATTGGAAGACAATGGCTCCTGCTATCCATTGTAGTCTCTCTTCCTCTCCAAGATCCCACAGTAAAGGCTGTAAATTGAAACAAATAGATGTACAACAGTGCTAAAAATATATGATTATGCCATTTTCAGGACAGATATTTTGAAAAACTTCTGGAGACAGAATGCAAATTCTGATAACTTAAGCAAAGCAGAGATTACTACTGCATCACAGAAGTGATGTTCTTCACAGGGTAACTATAAGCAAATTGCCCACGAGTGGCTCAAAGCAGAAGATGATTCAGGGGTTGTGAATCAAGTGAATAATACTACATACACACATGGTTGGTGTCCCCAACCCCATTCACTGTTCATTTTGGGTAATCTATCTAAGAAACTCTGTAAAATGCGCTGGGCGCAGTGGTTCACACCTGTAATCCCAGCACTTTGGGAGGCTGAGGCAGGTGGATCACGAGGTCAAGAGATCGAGACCATCCTGGTCAACATGGTGAAACCCCGTCTCTACTAAAAATACAAAAACTTAGCTGGGCATGGTGGTGCATGCCTGTAATCCCAGCTACTCAGGAGGCTGAGGCAGGAGAATTGCCTGAACCCAGGAGGCGGAGGTTGCGGTGAGCCAATATCGTGCCATTGCACTCCAGCCTGGGTAACAAGAGCAAAACTCCGCCTCAAAAAAAGGAAGGAAGGAAGGAAGGAAGGAAGGAAGGAAGGAAGGAGGGAAAGAAAGAGAGAGAGAGAGAGAAAGAGAGAGAAAGAAAGAAAGGAAGAAAGAGAAACTGTAAAATGAAATGGATAATTGGAATGAAGAAAGACAAAGGGCAGAATCTGAGATATAGCCGAGCTTCCATACATGTTTACCTGACAATAGGTTTATTAGATAAAAATACAAAAAAATACAGGATATGTAAACTTCAGATATACAAAAACAATTTAAATATTTTCCAAAAATTACATGAGACACATTCATTCTAAAATATTATATATTTGAAATTCACACTTAACTAGGTATCTTGCATTTTTATTTGCTAAACCCCAATATCCAACATATGTGGAGATCCTATCCCCTCACCTTAGAGGAAAGCCTCTTAGATGACAAAAATCTGAATTTACCAGAAACCTCACCTAGCCCTCATATTCATAGGTGAGGAGCTACCATCAAGAAATTTATGCAGTGCAAAGAAAACCCTCATCAGCTGCCTGGTCAGCTAGTCATTCCTCAATAAATGCAAATAGTCAAACAAGAACTGCCAAAGTTCCTCTATTTGAGGAAAGGCAAAATAGAAAGGCCATAATGAGAAACAAAACAAGACCTGGCCTTGGTAGTATGGGCAGCAGAAGAAAAAGTAAAAACAACTTCTAGTTAATATCCTCCTAGATATATTGAAGAGTCCACCAATAAATCGAAGAGATGATGTGAAATAGGCACTCATAAAACAGGAAAAGGTATATAGAAATCAAAATCTTGATTGATAAAAGATAAAGTTTTATTTTAATAATAAATGGCTATGGTGAAATGCAGCACTAGGAATTCATAAGTTCAAGTTGCGAAACTATTCCAAATATAGCCCAAAAAAAAAAGAAAGAAGGAAAGATGGGGTTTAAGACATAGAGACACAGAAGCTTAATCCAGAAAATCTAGTGTTTATCAAACAAAATAAATGAAGAGGCAATAAAATGAAAGCGGAAAGTGACTGTGGATGTAGATCCCAATGGTGTAAAATCAGAATGACAGGCACTATTTCAGCAGCAGCAGAGAAGTGACCACAAACTTTACTCGCTTTCTGGAAAAAGTGATTGTTTATTGGACTATGAGGAGAAATAGATGTGGAAAAAAAGAAAAGCAAAAGAAATTGATCTAGTTATTTCTAAGGATTTCCAAACTAAAAGCTTAAATATTATTTACCAAATAAGGCAGCAGTAAATATGTAAGATTAAAAACCAATAAATGGGCCGGGTGCAGTGGCTCACACCTGTAGTCCCAGCACTTTGGGACGCTGAGGCAAGCAGATCATGAGATCAAGAGATTGACACCAGCCTGGCCAATGTGGTGAAACTCCATCTCTTCTAAAAATACAAAAATTAGCTGGGCATGGTGGTGCACACCTGTAGTCCCAACTGCTCGGGAGGCTGAGGTAGAAGAATCCCTTAAACTCGGGAGGCAAAGGTTGCAGTGAGCCGAGATTGTGCCACTGCAATCTAGCCTGGGTGACAGAGGGAGATTCCGTCTCAAAACAAAACAAAACATAACAAAAACAAAAAAACTAATAAATGAATAAATTATAAATTGACTAAGAATTATCATCCTTTTTAGTCTATAAAAGTAGCATAAATTGTTCCGTTTATTAATGTTTCACATAATAGCTGAGAATGGTTAGGATGATTGAATTTTGGTGTTAAATTGAAAGAAGTCTCTTTAGTGAATTTTGCATTAATCTCTATGTAAGAAACAGTGATTAACTAAGTGCAGAATATATGTATTATTCTAAAATTTCCCTTAATATAGATAATTGCTTTACTCTAACACTGTTCTTCAATTTTTGAATCTATGCCTTGATTTTGTAAGTACATTTAAAGATATATATGACTAATTAAGAAACAATGCATTCATCACTAACACCACAATAAAATGTCAAGGGCTAAAAACTGAGGAAAGACCACTAAATTTGTTACCTAGAGCACACTCTCAATTTCAGTGGACAAAACATAAATCCTTTGGATGTTAGCATATTAGTAACTTCTTTTAGAAGACCAAAAAAATGCCTATTTTGAAAACACGCTAACAATATGAGCTCGTCCCTGCAGATATCAAAATATATTGATATGGAGAAAGGTTTCTAGATAATTTACTAATGACAAAAATTATGAAGAAATAAATAGTTTTGCTTTTCTATCATGTCTGTGATATGTATATATCCTCCTTTGAATATATATATACTCTCTTTTGGTGACATTATAGCTCTTGAGCAAAATGGAAAATAACTGCTGTTGGGTAGGAAAATGCTATTTAATATAAAAACCTATTAAATATATTATAATTCCATATTGGTATGTTGCAATTTTTGCAAAAAAGCTATTTACAGAACATGAAGATGGTTAAAGAATAAATATGTGGGTGTTATTAAGTGCATTTCTTAAAGTATCATAATAATTTAGGTTTTATTTAAAAATGAAGAATGAAGACAATTATACTTTTTCCTATCATTTTCTCTACTGCAACATACATGCTAAGAGGGCACAGATTATTGTTTTCTTTCATTTACTGCTGTTAATCAGGAAGATAGAATAGTACCAGGACATAGTAAGTTACTCAATAAATATTTATTGACTGAATAAATGAGTCAATGAATGAATGAATGGCTATTCAAAGACATTTGTTTTGTTAATATACTCAGAAAATTACTACCTTCAATTATTCAGTAAGCTACAGCCATACTTGATGAGCTCACAAATGGCTCCATTCAGTGGCTCTATTAGTTAATAGTTGATGTCTCTGAATCTTTTATTGCTTTTGTTAATAGTACTTCATGTCTATTTCTCTTTCTTACTGAAAAATAGGGTCTTAGATAAATATCTAAGTTTGTTGCCAGGGACTTCTGTTTCAGGATAATAGAATACGGTTTGCTAGATGTCTCCTAGGTGTAAAAGTAGAAATGGGCACAGTCTAGAGAAAAATTAGGTGAGTAAAACATGTTGGATTTTCTTTTCCTGACATTATAGGTAGCTTATTTTGCTAACAGGTTAATGGATGGTAAGCTGTTCAGATCCAGAGCCCCGTTCTGCAGCATTTGGCATTACAGCTATTGATACTTAGAGAAAAGATGGGGGAGGTATGCGGTATTAGTGGCATGTTGTGCATTTTATCTATTTGTTAAGCAAGAAAGTAATAGTTATTCTTTGTGAAATATAGAGAATTAGAAATAAAAATATAAATATTACATCAAGTATTCTTTTCATTTTATATTAACTATTTTGAATATATAATGCTTCCAAGCTATTTTTCCTTGAAAACTGTTGTTGAAAAATGTTATTTTTTTCTAGCCAAGGAACTGCTACAGACAGTTCTTTGCTACTTCTTCATGGTAGAATTTTATGAGTTCTCATGTAACGTTGACTCGTTCTATTAACTGAATCTCTCACAGAGTGGAATCATATCTGTGAATTGCATTATATATACAAACACAGAGGATGCATTTTTTTCTAAATTATTAAACCAAAAAAGAGGGACATGAGGTTTTTCTTTCAGGCTAACACAACTTCCTTTGTCTCTCAGTCTTTCTCTTTGCAAATGTATCATGGGTATTTAGGATAGGCTAAAACCCCCTGGGAAAACCCCATTTCTTTTGCCCTAGTTCTGTATTGTCTTATTTTTTTCTTACAATACACACAATTTCAGGTTGATAGTCTTCAGTATCAATGAATAAAGTGTATATTTGGGCATATGAACCTGCTTTATTTTCACAACGGTTTTTAGCAATCTAATTTTATCTTTAAACCAAATTCACAAATTTAAAGGGGAAAAGAATGAGAGAGATGCAAACTGCAAATATATCCTTTAGATTACATCATAGCACAATTCTAATTTATTGCTTTGAAAATAGTGACATCTAGTGGTTGTAAGGTATTAATGCCATGGGTACCTTCGTGTCAAAATTCAATGGCAACTGCAAGAAAAGTCTAATTGTATCAACACAGAAAATCAAGAGGATTTTTATAGTAACTGAAATGTCCTCAGCCACTTTCAGACATCTATTCATCTGCCAATTACATTCCAGACAGAATGTGACTATTAATTTGAAAGCCAAATACATTGCAGAATAAGAAGAAATGTTATCAGTTTTCCCTTGGGGGAGGTCAAGCAACTATAGATTCTAAGTCTGGTTAGCAAAAACGTACCCTGTGTGTATTATAGAACAGATTACTTTTAACATTTGCTTCCCATATCAACATAAAGTGTTTGTCAATCATAAATATTTGTCCTATAGTTATTTGTTTTCCATTTGACTCTCAATGTGTTTGTCTAACACATATATTCATTATGAATTAAAGCAATCACATGAACTCTTAAAAGAGTAATGACTCTTTAGCTCATATTATTATTCGTTAAACCTACCATATGGAACAAGACAATAGTCTTCCTTTTTCCAGAGTTTTCCTTTTAGCAGTTTTAGTTACATTATAGTAAGATATTTTGAGAGAGACCTCATGCATATAACTTTTATTATGGCTCATTTTTATAACTGTTCTATGTTATTAGTTCTTATTGATAATCTCTTACTGTGCCTAATTTTATATTAAACTCTATCATAGATGTGTATGTAAAGGAAAAAAACAGTATGCATAGGATAGGGTTCAATACTAAACACAGGTAGGCATCTGCTGTAGGTCTTGGAACACATCCACCATGGATGAAGGCAGGGGTTACTGTAATATGTTTGACACTTTGCAATCTACAGATTGTTTTCAAATTTTTAAATTATCATTATATATTAACACTACTCTCATTTTATAGCAAATTAAAGAAAATATTTAAATATTTAACTAAGTAAGCTAAGCCATCAAGAGCAAGCTGAGGAAGACAGCCAATGAAACCTAGTAAATGGACCATCTTCCAACTAACCCTTCACCCTTCCCTATTGACATTCCAGGGCAAAGTAACAAATGATGCAATGCTGCCTCCCTGCATCAAAAGACAACCCAGGTTTAGGTGGAATAAGAGTAGTGGGAATTACAGTGGCATTACTATAATCACTCTCAATTATGGGGTGTCTAGTATTTGGCAAACGCTAAGAAATTATTATCCTCAGTAATAGAACTAGAAGCAGCATCTGCAATACAGGAAGCTGTATCATAAGGCTAGTACTCCTGGGATAATAGCAATAGTGCAGATTAGTAAACATACTTTATTCTCCATTTGTCAGCATATGTAACAAATACATATAATGTAAACCCAGACTTTTAAAATAGAAGTTGTTTATAAATTTTTTAGTTCTAGTTAGGGAATTTTAGATTTTAGAAAGTATTTTATTTTGATTTGCTGTGTTTAACATTGTGTTTTAGAAATAGGATCTACTGAAAAGAGCACTAGAATTGGAATTAGAAAACTCAGATCTTATCCAAATGTAATATCTCTCTAGGGAAGTGTTTGTTCTTGGAAAATTAATTTAATTTAGCTAAGTTTTTATTTCCTTAGCTGTAATTTTGAAACAATAATCATTTTAAACTCTCTATAAACCATCATGGAATAAATAAACTAATATATTTGAAAGCATTTTGAAAATGTCAAAGCACTGTACTAGTTGAAAATATTGTTATAGTAATGATAGACTCTTAAGAGTAACTGGACTGGTTACTCAGCCAAAAGATGAGCTGAATAAAATAAGCCTTCGGTGAATCTTTCAAATTGTTATTGTAGAATCCTAAAGACCAAATTTTGTTATGAAAGTAAGAAAGAGAAAATTTCTAGAATTCAAAAAGTTCAATACAAATAGATAGACAGACATAGATATTAGTATTTACATTATGTCTGTGGAGCAGAGTATCAGACTGATCTAGCTGATAGAAAATAGGCAATGTGGGCTAGACAGGGTGGCTCACATTATAATCCTAGCATTTTGAAAGCCGAGGCAGGAACTTCACTTGAAGTCAAAAGTTAGAGATAAGCCTGGACAACAAAGTGGGCCGAAGTCTCTAAAAAATTAGAAATTAAAAAAAAAATTAGCTGGGTACAGTGAAGAGTACTTGTAGTCCCAGCTACTTCGTAGGCTGAGGCAGGAGGGTCATGTGAGCCAAGTAGTTAGAGATTGCAGTGAGTTTTGATGGTGTCACTGCACTCAAGCCTGAGTGTCAGTGTGAGAGACCCGGTCTCTCCGGAAGGAGGGAGGGAGGGAGGGACCGAGGGACGGAGGGACCGAGGGACGGAGGGAATAAAGAAAAAGAAAGAAGAAAGAGAAAGAGAGAGAGAACAAGAGAAAGAAAGGAGGAAAGAAAGAAAGAAAGAAAGAAAGAAAGAAAGAAAGAAAGAAAGAAAGAAAGAAGAAAGAGAAAGAAAAAGAAAGAAAGAAGAAAGAAGGAAAAAAGAAAGAAAGAAAGAAAGAAAGAAAGAAAGAAAGAAAGAAAGAAAGAAAGAAAGAAAGAAAGAAAGAAAGAAAAGAAGAGAGGAAAAGGGGAGGGAAGGAAGGAAGGAAGGAGAGAGAGAGAGAAAGAAAGGAAGGAAGGAAGGGGAACATGGGCAATGTTACCCTTTTGGAGAAGCACTTCTTTTTTCACAGAAGATTTTAATTCAACAATAGCTATAAAGTCAATGATATATAGAAAATATCACTAATAATGACTGACATTAAAATCACTGCTATATCCAGTAAGCTATATTTATTGCTCTTTGTCTGACCAGCTTCATAGTAACACAAACTTTGCACAGGCATAAATTTTCAGGTGCCTAATGTCTTCCTAAGTATTAAAAAGTACTGTTTTTAAAAGCAGCTTCTTTGGATTAAACAGGGGTTTAAATATATTTATATTTATTGAGTGGTACAGTATCTGTATTATCTATACTATAATTACATATAATAAAAGAGGTATAAGGCAAATTATCAAATATCAGTTAAGTAACAATATTATTGGAGGCAAAATGCTTATAATATATAATGCTTTAATGAATATTTAAATTTTTAATTTTATGGGTACGTAGTAGGTATATTTATTCTAGGATGCATGTGATATTTTGATATAGTCATATGATGTGCAATAATCACATCAGCGTAACTGAGGTATTATTGTCAAGTGTTAACCATCATTTGTCATTTCTTTGTCTTAGGAACATTTCGGTTCCACTCCTTTAGCCATTTTAAAATATACAAAAAATTATTATTGACTGTAGTCACCTTGTTGCGCTATCAAATAGAAGATCTTATTCTATTTAAGTATGTTTTTGCACTCGTTAACTATCTCCCTATTTTCTCCTCTTCCCTACTACCCTTGCTAGCCTCTGGTAACAATCATTCTACACTATCTATTCATGATTTCAATTGTTTTAATTTTTAGCTCCCATCTATGAGTGAGAACCTGTAAAATTTGTCTTTCTGTGCCTGGCTTATTTCACTTAATATAATATCCTCCAGTTCCATCCATGTTGATGCAAATGACAGGATCTCATCCTTTCTTAATACTGAATACAATTTCACTGTATATAGGTACCCCATCTTTATTCACTGATCTGCTGAGAAACACTTAATTTGATTTCAATTCTTGGCTACTGTGACTAGTGCTACAAAAACATGAGGGTGCAGATATTTCTTCAATATACTCATTTCCTTTCTTTTGAATTTATGCCTAGCAGTGGGATTGCTGGATCATATGGTAGTTCTTCACAGTGGTGGTATTAATTTACATTCCCACCAAAAACAGTATATGAGGGTTCTCCTTTCTCCGCACCTTCATCGGCATTTGTTATGTATTACTTGTCTTTCGGTTAAAAGCCATTTTAATTGGCGTGAGATGATAACTCACTGTAGTTTTGATTTGCATTTCTCTGATAATGTTGTCTGGAATTTTTTTCACACACTTGTTTGGCATTTATATGTCTTCTTTTGAGAAATGTCTATTCAGATTTTTCCCATTGTTTAATTGAATTATTATATTTTTCTGATTGAGTTGTTTGAGCCTCTTATTCTGTTTATTAATCCTTATCAGATGGATAATTTGCAAGTATTTTCTCCCATTCCATAGACTGGCTCTTTACTTTTTTGATTCCTTTGTTTCTGTGCAGAAGCTTTATAACATAATGGGACAACCTCCCATTTGTCCATTTTTGCTTTCGTTGCTTGTGCCTTTGAGATATTACTCAAGAAATCTTTGTCCACACCAATGTCCTGGCTAGTTTCCTCAGTGTTTTCTTTTAGTGGTTTCCTAGTTTTAGGTCTTAGATTTAGGTCTTTAATCCATTTTGATTTGAATTTTGTATATAGAAAGAGATAGAGACCTAGTGTCATTCTTCCACATATAAATACCCAGTTTTCCCAATATCATGTATTAAAGAAACCATCCTTTCCTCAATGCATATTTTTGGCACCTTTGTCAAAAATGAATTCATGGTATATGTATGGATTTATTTTTGGTTCTCTGTTCTTTTCTATTGGTCTGTATAATTGGTTGTTGTTGTTGTTGTTATTGTTTTGCTGTGTTTTCTTGCCATTAGCATGCTGTGGGTCACTATAACACTGTTGTGGAATTTGAAATAAAGTAATGTGAGTTTTCCAGTTTTGTTCTTTTTCTTCAGGATGGCTTTGGCTATACTGGGTCTTTTGTGATTCCATTTATATTTTTACATTTTGATTTCCATTTTTGTGAAGAATGCTATCGGTATTTTGATGGAAACTGCATTTAATCTGTAGATTGTGTTGGATAGTATGGACACTTTAACAAAAATGCTGATTCTTTCAATTCATGAACATTAAGATATTTTTCCATTTTTTTGGTGTCCTCTTCAATTTTGTACGTGATTGTTTTTTAGTTTTCATTGAAGAGACCATTTACTTATTTGGTTAAGTTTATTCCCAGGCATTTTATTTGTAGCTATTCTATAAATGGTATTACTTTCTTGATTTATTTTTCAGATTGTTTACTATTGCCATGTAGAAATGATACTGATTTTTATGTGTTGATTTTTGTATCCTGCAGCTTTACTGAACTTACCAGTTCTAATGGATTTCTGGTGCAGTCTTTAGATTTTTTAAATATAAGATCATAATGTCTACATACAAGGATAATTTCACTTCTGTTTCAATTTGAATGCCCTTTATTTGTTTCTCTAGCTAATTGCTTTAGCTATGAATTCCAGTACTGTGTTGAATAACAGTGGTGAAAGTGGGCATCCTTGTCTTACTCGAAATCTGAGAAGAAAGGCTTTTACTTTTTCCCCATTCAGTATGATGCCAGCTGTGAGTCTGTTGAATATGGCTTTTATTGTGTTAAGGTATATTTCCTTTATACTCAATTTTTAGTTTTTTTAAATTACAAAATAATGATGAATGTTATTGAATGCTTTTCAGCATCAATGATAATAATTATATAGTGGTGTCCTTCATTCTGTTGACATAATATATCACACTAATTTATATGCATATGTCAAACCATCCTTATATGCATTAGATACATCCTGCTTGTTCATGATGAATGATCTTTTTAATGTGCTGTTGAATCCAGTGTATTTGTATTTTGTTGAGGATTTTTGCATCAACATTAATCTGAGATATTTGCCTATAGTTTTCTCATTTCTGTTGTGCCTTTGTCAGGTTTTGGTATCAGGATAACTGATGTCGTTTGAATGGTTGTCCCCACCCAAATCTCATGTTGAAATGTAATGGCCAATGTTGGAGGTGTGGCCTTATGGGAGGGATTTGGGTCATGGGGACAGATTCTGCATGGCTTGGTGCTGTTCCCATGATAGTGAGTTTTCAGATCTGCTTGTTCAAAAGTGTGACACCTCTCCCATCTCTCTCGCTCCTGCTTTAATCATATGATGTGTCTTCTCCTGTTTCACCTTCCACCATTAGTAAAAGCTTCCTGGGGCCTCTCAAGAAGCCAAGCAGATGCCACTGCCATGCTTCCTGTACAGCCAGCAGAACCAATTAAACCCCCTTTCTTTATAAATTTACTCAGCCTCAGGTATTTATTTATAGCAATGTAATAACGATCTAACAGAAAATTGGTACAAAGAGTACAGTGTTTTATAAATACATCTGAAAAATTGGAAGGAGCTTTGTAACTGGGGAATGGGAAAAGATTGGAAGAATTTAGAGGGTTCAGAAGACATAAAGGTGAGGCAAAGTTTGGAGTTTCTTATAGACTGATTAAATGGTTGTGGTCAGATTCTTGTCAAGATGAATAGTGAAGTTCAGGCTGATGAGGTCTCAGTTAGAAATGAAGAACTTATTTGGAACTGGAGCTAAGGTCACTCTTTTTATGGCTTAGCAAATAACTTAGCTATATTATGAGTCTGTGGAAGTTTCAACTTGAGAGTAATAACCTAAGTTATCTGGTGCAAGAAATTTATAAGCACCAAAGCGTTCAAGATATGGCCTGGCTGCTTCTAACAACTTACACTCAGATGTGGGGACAAAGAAATGACTTGAAGTTGGAAGTTATATTTAAAGAGAAAGCAGGGGATAAACGTTTGAAAAATGTGTAGTCTGACGATGTGTTAAAAAAGAAAAGCCCATTTTCTTAAGAAGGATTCAAGCAGGCTATGGAGAAACGACTTGCTAGTGAAATCTGCATAACTGAAAAGAAACCAAGTGCAAAGAAAATATAAAAAAGGACTTGAAAGCATTTCAGAGGTATCTGAGTCAGCCTCTCACATCACAGGCCCTGAGTCCTAGAAGGACTGAATGGTTTCCTGTCCCAGGCCCAGGGAAACATTGCCCTGCACCATTTCAGGAGGATGCTTCTCCAATTGTCACCACTTGGGCTCTATCCTCAGCTCAAAGGGCCCTAGGAACAGCTTGAGTCACCATTCTGGAGAATGCAAGCCATAAGCCTTGGCAGTTTTTATGTGGTGTAAAGCCTATGGGCACAGAGTGTAAGAGTGAAGGAAGCTCAACATCCTTTGCTTACATTTCAGAGGATGTACGAGAAAACCTGAGTGCCAAGGTAGAAGTCTGCTGCAGAGATAGGACCCAAAGAGAGAACCTCTATTAGGGATATGAAGAGGAAATATAGAGGTGGAGGCCCAACACTGAATCCTCACTAGGGTACTCCCTAGTGGAACTGTAGGAAGAGGGCCACCAACCTCTAGACCCCAGAATGGTAGATTCAACTAGAAGGTTGCATACTGCATCTGGAAAAGCTGCAGGCATTCAACTCCCAACCATGAGAGCAGACACAGGAACTGAACTCTGCAAAGCCACAGAATGGAGTTCCCCAAAGCTTTGGAAGCCTACCTTTGCACCAATGTGTCCTGTAGGTTAAAGGAGATTATTTTGGAACTTTAAGATTTAATTACTGCCCTGAAGAATTGCAAACTTGCATGGAACCTATAGCCCCTTTCTTTTTGCTGATTTTTCCCTTTTGAAATGGAAATGTTCACCTAATATTTGTACCCCATATTGTATCTTGGAAGTAAGTGAATAACTTGTTTTGATTTCACAGGCTCATAGGTGGAAGGAATTCATCTCCAGATGGAGACTCTGAACTTGGGACTTGGAACTTTGAGTTAATGCTGGAATGTGTTAAGACTTTGGGAGACTATTGAAAAAGCACTGACATAGCCACGTGGGAGGGGGTTCCTGGAGAACACCAAACAGTCTGCCCACTGGGGTGGAGCTTTGGGAAGTTTATGCAGTTTGCAACAGGGAGGAACCTAGACCCTCTTTCTGTGTGAAACCTAGGATTCAGAGGGCTGGACAAGAAGTGCTGCAGCAGGGTCTGTGACCTTGTAAGAGATCCTGATTCACCCTTTTCTTCCTTTTCATTCAATAAAACTGTCTTACTCATAATTCAAACCATCTGCCAGCCTAAATTTTCATGGCCATAGGACTGACAAGGACCTCATCTTTAGCTAAACTAAGGAAAAGTCCTGCAACAGCATGAATGTGTTTTGCATTGTGAGGATATGATATTTGGTGAAGGCCACAGGCAGAATGAAATAGTGTATATTTGTTCCCCTCCTCCAACAAAACATATATTAAATATATTTTATACTCTGCATGATATTCCAATACAGCATTATTTATTTCTCAAATTGTTCAAGGTTTGGCTATTGGCAACTGTTTCATTTGACTGCTGCATAATTTTCACCCCTATCTTTTTTTTCATAGCACTTGTTACTTCCTTATTATTTGTTTATTTAAATATATTAAGAGATGCAAGTGTAGGTTTCTTATATGCATATGCTGCATAGTGGTGAAGTCTGGTGTACCCATTGCCCAAATAGTGTACATTGTACGCAGTAGGTACTTTTCCAACCCTCACCTCCAACACTATCCTGTAGTCTCCAATGTCCATCATTCCACTCTGTATGTCAATGTGTACCTCTTGTTTGGCCTCCTCATATATGTGACAGCATGCAGTATTTAACTTTCTGTTTATGAGTTATGTTACTTAGGATAACGGCCTCCAGTTCAATCCATGTTCTTGAAAAGACAATCAATTATTCTTTTTATGGCTAAGTAATATTCCATGGTGTACTGACCTCACATTTTTCAAAATCCAGTCCTCCATTGATGGACACTTAGGTTGATCCTTCACTATTGTGAATAGTGCTGTGGTAAACATATGAGCACAATGTCTTTTTGATATAATGATTTATTTTCCTTTTAATAGATAACCAGAAGTGAGATTGCTGGATTAACTGGCATTTTTTAAAGTTCTTTGAAAAATCACCATACTGTTTTCCATAGAGGTTGTATTAATTCACATTCTCACCAAGAGTACATAATATCATTTTCTCTAAATCCTGACCACATCTGTTTTTAGACTTTTTTTTTTTTAAGATGGAGTCTTGCTCTGTCACCGGGCTGGAGTGCAGTGGTGCAATCTCGGCTCA
Organism: Callithrix jacchus; assembly: GCF_049354715.1. Classification (NCBI taxonomy): domain Eukaryota; kingdom Metazoa; phylum Chordata; class Mammalia; order Primates; family Cebidae; genus Callithrix; species Callithrix jacchus. The sequence goes on along the minus strand of NC_133515.1, from coordinate 56,607,042 downwards.
CTGCAACCTAAGCCTCCTGGGTTCAAGCAATTCTTCCACCTCAGCCTCCCAAGTAGCTGGGACCACAGGTGCATGCCACCACACCCAGCTAATTTTTTTGTATTTTTAGTAGAGATGGGGTTTCACCGTGTTGGCCAGGATGGTCTCGATCTCTTGACCTCATGATCCACCCACCTCGGCCTCCCAAAGTGCTGGTATTACAGGCATGAGCCACCGCACCTGGCCCATTTTTAGACTTTTTAAGAATATCCATTTTGACTGGTCCAAGATGATATCTCATTGTGATTTTAATTTGCATTCCTCTAATTATTAGTGATGGTGAGCATTTTTTCACATTTTTGTTGGCGCTTGCATACTTTCTTTTGAAAACTGTGTATTCATGTCCTTTGACCACTTCTTGATGGGGTTATTTGGCTTTTTTGTTGTTGAATTGTTTTCATTCCTTGTAAATTTTGGATATTAGCCTTTTGTCAGATACATGGTTTGCAAATATTTTCTCCTATTCTATAAGTTGTCTGTCTCTTCTGTTGATTGTTTTGTTTGTTTTTTGTTTTTTGCTATGAAGACCTTTTTAGTTTATTTAAATATCATTTGTCTTTGTTTTTGTTGCATTTGCTCTTGAGAGCTTGCTCATAAATTCTTTGCCTAGGCCAATATCCAGAAGTGTTTTTCCTATATATTCTTCTAGAATTTTTATAGTTTCTGGTATTACATTTAAGATTTTAATCTATCTAGTTTTAAATTAGATTTTAAAAAATCAGTTGTTAATCTAATTTCGTTTTTAAATATGTTGAGAGATATTGGTCCAGTTCATTCTTCTGCATATGGCTCTCCAATTTCCCCAGCATCATTTATTGAATAGGGTATAATTTCCTCGGTGTCTATTTTTGTTGACTGTGTAGATTTGTTTGTTGAAAATATGTGGCTTTATTTCTGGGTTCTCTATTTTGTTCTGTTGGTCTATAAGCCTATTTTTATACCAGTACTATGATGCTGCGGTTACTGTTGCCTTGTAGTATAATGTAAAGTCATGTAATGTGATGCTTCCAGCTCTGGGTGTTGTTGTTGCTGTTTTGCTTAGGGTGGCTTTTATCCAAATATGCACACTGGTGACAACTTACTCTGGTTTCATAAACAACAACAAGCAAGCAAAAAATACTAATAGGAACTCTACATTATAACTCCATCCCTGTCCACTTTTTACTATTTCCATTTATACCTTTTCATACTATTTTTTAAAAAGCCACTGTAGTTATTATTTTTGATAAGATCGTATTTTAATCTTCCTGCTCAAGATAATATGAGTGGTTTGCACATGACAATCATACTATTGGAGCATTTGTATTTGTTTTTGTACTGACTGTTTCTTGTGAGTTCTGTGTCATCAGATGATTTCTTATTGCTTGTTAATATCATTTTCTTTCAGATTGAAAAACTCCCTTTATCATCTCTTACAAAACAGGTCTGGTATTAATGGAATTTCTCAGTTTTTGTTTGTCTGGGAAAGTGTTTATTTTTTCAGGTTTGAAGGATATTTTCATGGATATACTATTCTAAGATATTCCTTTTTTTCTTTTAGCACTTTGATATGTCATGCCACTCTCTCCTGGCCTGTAAGGTTTCCACTGAGAAGTCTGTTGTCAGATCTGTTGGAATTCCTTTATATGTTGTTTCTTTTTTCTTGCTGCTTTTAGGATACTTTATTCTTGTCCTCTGAGAATTTGACTATTAAATGTTTTGAGGTAATCTTCTTTCAGTTAAATCTGCTTGGTGTTCTATGACCTTTTTGTACTTAACAATTGGCATCTTTCTCAAGGTTTTGAAAGTTTCTTGTTACTATTTTTTTAAATATTCTATCCTGATCTCTCTCTCTTTCTCTCTCTGTCTTTCTCTCTGTCTCTTCCTCCCTCCCTCCCTCCCTTCTTCTTTCTCATTAGGGCTAATAACTCTTATATCTACCCTTTGGAAACTATTTTCTAGGTCTTGAAGATGTGCTTTATTATTTTTTTTCTCCTCTGTTTGTGTGCTTTTTATATAGCTTGTTTTCAAGCTCACTAATCCTTTAGTCTGTTTGATTAGTTCTGCTGTTGAGAGACTTCAATATATTTTTCATTTTGCCAACAGAATTTTTTAGCTCCAGCAATTCTGCTTGATCAAAAAAAATTTTTTTAATCTATTTGCTAAATTTCTCTGACAGGACTTGGAATTTCTTTTCTGTGGTTTTTTTTTTTTTTAATCTTTTAACTTTTATTTTAAGGACATGGGTATAAGTGCATGTTTGTTACATAGGCAAACTTCTATCATGGGTTATCCTGAACTTTATTGAGCTTCCTCAAAACAGTTATTTTTAATTCTCTGCCTGAAAGATCACATATCTTTTTCACCCTGGGATTGCTCACTACAGTGCCTTACTTCCTTTGTTCAATGAAGTCATGTTTTCTTGGAAGTTCATGATGCTTGTGAATGTTCTTCAGGATCTGGGCACTGAAGAGTTAGGTATTTGTTTTAATTTTCTAATTCTACTTGAGAAATACCTACCTACTTGAGAAAGCTTTCAGGGTATTCAAGGGGAATTGAATGTTGTGATCGAGTCTCTGGTTACTGCAGCCATATTTGCACTAGGGGGCACCCCAAGCCCAGTAACACTACAACTCTTGCAGAATCATAAAAACAACACCTTTGTGGGCTATGATAAGATCCGGGAGAATTCTCTGGAATACCAGACAGAGTCTCTTGTTCTGTTTCCTTACTTTTGCCAAGCAACCATAGTCTCTCTTTCCTTGTTGGGCTGCCTGGAAGTGGAGAAGGGTCAATGCAAGCATTCCCCTGGCCACCACAGCTAGGACTACCCTGGGTTACAGTAGGGGGTCTTTCCCAAGGTTCTTGGTAACTACTGCCTGGCTACTACTGATGTTTATTCCAGGACCAAAGTCTCCTTAATCAGCAGGTGAGGAAGCCATTCAGGGCTGAGTCCTTCCCTTCAGAGAGGCAGGTTTTCATCTGGCCCAGAGTGGGTTTATAAATGTCAGCCAGGAGCTAGGGCCTGGAATTGGGGGTTTCAGGACTCTGCTTGGTTCTTTATTATACTGTGACTGAGCTGGTATCCACGTTTCAAAACAAAGTTCTCTTTACTCCTCTCTCTCCTTTCTGCAAGCAGAAGTCTCTCTCCAAGCTGTATTACATAGGGTTGGGGGAGGGGTGGCACAAGCATTTTATTGGCTGTCCCAGCTCGTGTCTCGCTTAGTTGCATGTACCCCAAGTCCACAGGTTCTGAGCCCAGTATAGCACCGGGACTTGCCCAAGGACTGCGGTCTTTGTAGCTTTTCAAATATATTCAGTATCCCAAGGCACTTGAGTCCACTAGCAGTGAGGCTTGTTGGAACTCAGGTTCCTACTGCTGGGGCAGAGTATTCCCTCTGGCTAAAGATGCTCTAAATGCTCCCTCCATGGTTTCCAGCCGAATTCTGCCCTGTATTGTGTTCCACTGTGACAGGGCAGCACTGAGATCCAATGCAAAGTCCCACAATCACTTAACTCTCCCTCACCCAAGCATACAAATTCTCTCTCCACAAGGCATGTTGTACAGCCAGGGAATAAGGGAGGGGTAATGAGGTACTACAACACTGTCTTTCCTACTCTCTTCAGCACCTATTTACTTGATATAATGTTAAAAACAGGTATTGTAATCATTCACCTGATTTTTGGTCTTTATGAAAGTGCTTTCTTTTGTGCATAGTTGTTCAATTTGGTGTTCCCACAGGGGTATGATCACGGATCCCTGGGGAGTTGTATTCAGCTATCTTATTCTACCTTCTCTACATTCTCCCATTACTGACTAAAATTTCTTAAGGCTCATCTTAAAGCTTATACTGACAATTTTTTTTACTTCTATATCATGCAGGATGTTAGTAGGAAAATTAGAGCACAAGCAAATATAGAAATTTGAGGATTACTTAAAAAGAGACAATTTGGAAATTTTGACAGAACAGGAAAACTGTAAGAGTTCAGCAAGAAAGAGTAGCATAACTTTTAGTTCTTTATCCTGAAAGAAAGAGCAGAGAGAGGGAACAGTAACTGGAACCTGGAGATATATATCTATATCTGCAGTAGTCTGTTTTCACACGACTGTAAATAACTGCCTGAGACTGGTTAATTTATAAAGGAAAAAGGTTTAATTGACTCACAGTTTAGCATGCTGGGGAGGCCTCAGGAAACTTACAATCATGGCAGGAGAAGCAAGTCACCTTCTTCAGAAAGTGGCAGGGGGAAGCAGTGCTGAGCGGAGGGGAAAGAGCCCCTTATAAAACCATGAGAGGTCTTAAGAACTCATTTACTATCATGAGAACAGCATGGGGAAAACTGCTTTCATGATTCCATCATCTCAACCTGGTCTCTTCCTTAACACATGAGGGTTATGGGGAATGCAATTCAAGATGAGATTTGGGAGGGGACACAAAGCCTAACCATATCAATCTCTCTCTCTGGGTTTTAGGTTGTATATATCTTTATCTGTATTAGTCCATTTTCACAAAGCTATAATAACTGCCTGAGACTGGGTAATTTATAAAGTAAAGAGGATGGATGGATAGATGGATGCATAGATAGATAGATAGATAGATAAATAGATAGATAGATAGATAGATGCAGAAAGGCCTATGATAAAATTCAACATCATTTCATGTTAAACACTCTCAATAAACTAAGCATTGATGAAACATATAATCTCAAAATAATAAGAGCTATTTATGACAGACCCACAGCCAATATCATATTGAATAGGCAAAAGCTGGAAGCATTCCCTTTGGAAAATAGTCTCACCACTCCTATTCAACATAGTATTCAAAGTTCTGGCTAGGGCAATCAAGCAAAGAAAGAAATAAAGGATATTCAGATACAAAGGGAAGAAGCCAAATTATCTTTATTTATGGATTATATAATCCTATATTGAGAAAACCCCACCATCTCAGCCCCACAACTTTTTAAGCTGATAAGTAATTTCAGCAAGTCTCAGGATACAAATCAATGTGCAAAATTTGCTAGCATTCCTATAAACCAACAACAGACAAACAGAGAACCAAATCATGAATGAATTTCTATTCATAATTGCTACAAAGATAATAAAATACTTAGAAATACAGTTAACAAGGCAAGTGAAGTATTTCTTCAAGAAGAACTACAAATCAAGAAACTCAGAGAGGATACAAAGGGATAAACATTCCATGCTCATGGATAGGAGAAATTAATTTTATGGAAATGGTGATATTGCCCAGAGAAATTTATAGATTTCATGATATTTCCATTAAACTATCATTGACATTCCTCAAATAATTAGAAAAAAATTAATTTATATAGACCAAAAAAGGAGCTCATCTAGCCAAGACAATCTTAATCAAAAAGAACAAAACTGGAGACATCATACTACTCAACTTTAAACTATACTACAAGCCTACATTAACCAAAACAGCATGGTACTGGTTTAAAAAAAGAGAGAGAAAACAAAAAGACATGTAGACCAATGGAACAGAATAGAGAACTTATAAATCTTGTAAATAAGACTCCACACCTGAAACCATCTCATCTTCGACAAATCTGACAAAAGCAAGCAATGGAGAAAGGATTCCCTATTTAATAAATGATGCTGGGAGAAGTGGCTAGACTTATGCAGAAAACTGAAACTGGACCCCTTACTTACACCTCATACAAAAATTGTCTCAAGATGGATTTAAGACTTAAATGTAATACCAAGAACTAAAAACCTGAAAGTAAACCTAGGCAATAGCACTCAGGACATAGGCATAGGCAAAGATTTCATCTTGAAAACACTGAAAAGAATTGCAACAAAAGCAAAAATCGACAAATGGGATCTAATTAAACTGAAGAGCTTCTATACAGCAAATAAACTATCATCAGACTGAACAGACAACCTATAGAATGGGAAAAAATCTTTGCAATCTATCCACCTGACAAAGGTTTAATATTCAAAGTCTGCAAGGAACTTAATTAAACAAATTTACAAGAAAAACAACTCCATTACAAAGTGGGTAAAAGACATAAACAGACATTTCTCCAAAGAAGACATTTGTGCAGCCAAAAAATGTGAAAAAATGCTCAACATCACTAATCATTAGAGAAATGCAAATCAAAACCACAATGAGATACCATCCCATGCATCAGAATCTTATTAAAAATTCAAGAGGCCAGGCACAGTGACTCACGCCTATAATCCCAGCACTTTGGGAGGCCGACGCAGGTAGATTGCTCGAGATCAGGGGTTTGAGACCAGCCTGGCCAACATGACAAAACCCCATCTCTATTAAGAATATAAAAATTAGCTGGGCATAGTGGTGTGTGCCTGTAATCTCAGCTACTAAGGGGAATGACACAGGAGGATCATTTGAACCTGGGAGGTGGATATTGCAGTGAGCCAACATTGTGCCTCTGCACTCAAGCCTAGGCAACAGAGTGAGACTCTGTCTTAAAAAATAATTAATAAATAATTTGAAAAGTCAAGTCAAGAAACAACAGATGCTAGTGAGGCTGCGAAGAAAAGAAGCACTTTTACACTGTTGGTGGAAATGTAAATTAGTTCAACCATTGTGGAAGACATTGTGGTGATTCCTCAAAAATCCTCAAGCAGAAATACCATTTGACCCCTCAATCCTATTACTGAGTATATATCCAAAGGAATACAAATCTTTCTATTATAAAGATACATGCATATATGTTCATTGCAGTACTATTAACAATAGCAAAGATATAGATTCAACCAAAATGCCCATCAGTCACAGACTGAATAAAGAAAATGTGGCATATATACACCATGAAATACTGTATAGCCACAAAAAGGAATGAGATTATGTCTTTTGCAGGGACATGGATGAAGGTGGAAGCCGTTATTCTCAGCAAACTAATGCAGAAAACCAAACACTGCATGTTCTCACCTATAAGTGGGGGCTGAATGATGAGAACACATGTATACATATGGGGGAACAACACATACTGGGGCCTGTTGAAGGAGCATAGGGAAGGGAGAGAATCAGGAATAACAGCTAATGAGTGCTGGTCTCAGTAAGTAGGTGATGGGTTGTTCTGTGCAGCAAAACACCATGTCACACGTTAACCAATCAACAAACCTGCACATCCTGTACATGTACCCCAGAACTTAAAATAAAAGTTGACTTAAAAATCAAAAAAGAAAAGAAAAGAAACTGATCCTTTCCCTCAGCCAAATTCATTAAACTCTTACATAAGCTTTCTACCTTTACCTCATCACAAAAGACAAATTCGGGTAAAACAGTCCTTTCTTTCCCTTTCTTCCTGAGGATATGCTGCAGCATACTGTAAGTAAGTTTCTCCTAATGAAAGCTTTGAACTAATCAAGTTAACATTTGGTGCTTCTTCCTTTGAAATCTCAGCGGGCCAGATCTCAGAATGGTTTGGGGTACTCTACTTTTGGGGAGACTCCTGCAGAGGGTTTGCCAGACTAAATACAGACCTATGTTTCCTGGCCACCCTGAAAGATGGAGTGGGTTGAAACTTGGCACTACTGGTTCACCTAGAGGGGGACTCCTTCTTTTTTTTTTTTGAGACGGAGTTTCACTCTTGTTACCCAGGCTGGAGTGCAATGGCGCGATATCGGCTCACCGCAACCTCTGTATCCTGGGATCAGGCAATTCTCCTGCCTCAGCCTTCTGGGTAGCTGGGATTACAGGCACGCACCACCATGCCCAGCTAATTTTTTTGTATTTTTAGTAGAGATGGGGTTTCACCATGTTGACCAGGATGGTCTCGATCTCTTCACCTCGTGATCCACCCGCCTCGGCCTCCCAAAGTGCTGGGATTACAGGCATGAGCCACCGCGCCCGGCCGGGACTCCTTCTTAAAAGGTGATAACAGGTGTCATTTACGTTAGAAAATTATCAACAGAATAATCAGCATGAAGGACTCTTCTTTGGGAAAGTTAGGGCAATTTCAATAATAGAAAACAATGAGTGTATTTAACTGAAATCTACTAAATATATATTTTAAAATTATGTATTTGATGATACTCATTTTACTAAATAGAGGAATCCAACACACAACAATGACAGCAACTAAGAACTCTGGAAATAACTAAGGCATCAGCAACTTTGTATGAAAACTATAAATTAAAATGAAATAAGCATTGATCCTAGCTTTCCTTTCAAGAATTGATAAAAGAGAAAAAATCTTTATAGAAAAATTCCTCTTAGAAAATATAGAAACAAATTTTTAAAAAATTGCAACATGTAATGAAATAATTCCTTCAGGAAGCAATCATTCATTAAAAGATTTTGAGGAATTTTACAATAAAAGGATCCCTGATCAATGGTGTTATTATGTAAAATGTGATGATCTTCTGATGCAATGCTGTTTGAAGCACACAGCACCAGCAGTAACATATTCTTGACCAAAAAGTTGGGCTTAAAACTAATCAGACCTTCTGGGATAACTTCTCTCTATAGAAAATACTGGGAATAAAGGGATATTTTAAATGACGTGGGGCAAACAAATTCAGAATGTCGGACATTTACAACTATCCCAGTTTCTACAATAAATTCATGGCATTTCATAGCATTTACAATGAAAATGAGAAGGAAAATAGGCAAAAAATTTCAATAAGGATTTCATCACAGAAGATATACAAATGCAATAAAACACAAGAAATGTTTGACATAGTTACTTGAGAAATACAAATTAAAATCACAGTGAGCTACTTCTCACTGCCCACCTGTTAAAGTGACTAAAATAAAAATAAAAGTGACTACATGTAATATTTTATCCAGAGTCTTTTATCTTGCCTTATATTGTTCCATTATTTTTGCCCTGAACTTCAGATTCTTCTTCATTCTTAATTTTTGAATGCTACTTTTTAAAACTCTTTTAGTTTTTGTTGTTTTACTTTGGGGTAGGTCCAATTATTTCTGTTATGTACTCAGATTCCAAGCCTGGTCTGGTGCCCTCTGATTTCCTTTTTCCCTGAATTCTGTTAAGGTGTAGACATAAATGATTACCCACCATTATTCCAGAGGTCACAAAATGTGTAACTTCCCCAATTACTCCTGCAGATAACACCACTATTTCAGAACCTATGATTGGCATTTTGAAATGTCTTTTCAGGTTTTTCTGCATGTCTAACAACCAAAGTCTCCACCTGTACCCTCCAATCGCTACTGTGGCCTTACCCAGAAATAACTCAGTGCATGTAAAGAGCATTTCATAAAGAGCATTTTCTACACCAGGATTGCATCCTCAACCAATCAGCAGAAAGCACCCACTGCCTACCCATCCCCTCACCTTCCTCACTCCCCTCACCCTCTCAATCTCTTCAGCATCCCCCTCTTCCCCCAAACTACACTTGAAAAACCATAGCCTCCAAATTTTGGGGGATACTGATTTCAGTAATATTAAAATTCCCATCTCCTCTTCAGCCAGCTCTGCATGAATTAAGCTTTTTCTGTATTGTAATTCTCCTTCCTTAATAAATCAGCTCTATCTGGGTAGCAGGCAAAATGAATGCATTGTCAGGTTATATTACTTACCCATCCCACATTATTTCTACTATTATTAACTTCTTGCATTGATGTGGAACCCTTGGTACCATTGTTGAACTGTTGACCTAAAAGGAAGAACCTGAGGCAAAATTAGAGAGTGTATAGGCTGGGATCAGTAGCTCACACCTGTAATCCCAGCACTTTGGGGGGCTGAGGTGGGCGGATCACCTGAGATCAGGAGTTTGAGACCAGCCTGGCCAACATGAAACCACATCTCTACTAAAAATATAAAAATTAGCTAGGCATGGTAGCATGTGCCTATAATCCTAGGTATTTGGGAAACTGAGGCAGGAAAATTGCTTGAACCTGGGAGGTGGAGGTTTCAGTGAGCTGAGATCACGCCTCTGCACTCCAGCCTGCCTGGGTGACAGAACAAGACTCTATATAGATAGATAGGTAGGTAGGTAAGTAGGTAGGTAGGTAGGTAGATAGGTAGGTAGGTAGGTAGGTAGGTAGGTAGGTAGATAGATGATTGATAGATAGATAGATAGATAGATAGATAGATAGATAGATAGATAGATAGATAGAGAGATAGGAGAGTTTATTTGGGTCATACACTCCAATTAACAAGCAAACTTCTAAAGGCAAACAAGGACCAGGAATGGGCTGATACAAAGTTGTCAGAAATTCTCATTGGTTTATAGAAATAACATTGATTAGTGATTGGCTATACATTGGTAAGCTAGAGGATATAGGTTATAGTGTCCAATGTGGCATTATTAGATTAATTTACAGCTACTTGTGGCAACAGCAAGCAGTTGTAAGAGATAAACAGGTAGCTCATAGGGGAGAGCAGAGTGTGACTATGGTGTCTTTTTTAATGTCTCTCTGAGCCTAATAGTTAAAAGGACTTGCATTCCTACAAATTCTTTTTTCCCCTCAATACATTATAATTAACTAATGTTCAACATTTACACTGGGGCTCATTCTTTGTGTTGTATAGCTTTAAGGGTTTGACAAACACATAACGTCATGTATCCACCATTACAGTATCATAGGGAACATTCAGTGCCCTAATAATCTACTGTGCTCTATCTATTCATCTCTTCTTCCCCACTATCCCATTGCAAGACTAATTTTCCCTCCCTCCATGGTTTTGCCTTTGTCGTATAGTTGTAATCATACAATATGTAACCTTATCAGTCTGGTTTATTTCACTTAGCAATATACATTTAAGTTTTCTTCATACTATTTTTTGGCTGAAAAGCTCATTACTTTTTATTTTTGAAAAAGACTTCATTTTATTTTGTTAGATTTATTCCTAAGTATTTAGGTCTTCTGCATCCATGCATTCAACCAACTGCAGATAAATTATATGTATATTTAATTTGATTGAGGGATCCTGGAATGAATCTCCCACAGATACCAAGGGAGGACTATATTTCATGTGTTGGTGCTATCGTAAATGGCATTATGTTTCTAGCTTCAAATTCTAATGGTTAATTGCTGGTACATTCCAAGGCAATTTGAATTTTTATATCAATGTTATATCTTCCAATGTTGATATAATCATTTCATATTAGTTCCAGAAGGTTTTTTGTTCCTTGACTTTTAGAATTTTTATAGACAATTACATCATTTGCAAACAAAGACAGCTTTGTTTCTTCATAATCTGTATAGACTTTATTTTTATTTGTTATCTTTTTATATTAGTTAGAACTCCCAGTACATTGTTGAATAGGAATCGAAGAAGAGATATCCTTGTCTTGCTCCCAATTTTAGGAGGAAGTCATCTAGCTTCTCTTCTCTAATGATGTTAACTTAGGGATTTTGTATGTATTAGTTACTAAGATTTAACAAATATTCTCCTTTTTCTAGTTGGGCTGAAAATTTCTCATCATGTATTTAGTGTTAGATTTTGTCAAGTACTTTTTCTGCATCACATTTATTTATACAATCATATGATTTTTATTCTCTAGCTGGTTGATATGATGAACTACATTAATTGATTATTCATGTTAACCCAGCCTTGCACACATACCTTGAATACTTTGAATAAATTCTACTTGGCCATGGTATGTAATTCTTTTTATGCAGTGTTGCAGTCTATTTGCTGATATTTTGTTGAGGAATTTTGAATCTGTGTTCATGAGTGATACTGTTCTAATTGTCTAGTTTTCATTTTGGGTAATGCTGGCCTCATAGAATGAGTGTTTCCTCTGCTTCTATTTCTGGAAAAAATGGACAGTATTGATACTATTTTCTTCTTGAAACGTCTAACAGCATTCACTAGTGAAACCATCTCCAACTGGTGACTTCTGTTTTGAAAGGCGTGGAATTATTGATTCAATACATACAGGCCAAATTATGTATTTCCCCTTGCCTGAGTTTTGGTAGATTTTTCCTTGCAGAAAATTGGTCTATTTCATCTAAATTATCAGGTCTGTGGGAATAGAATTCTTCATAATATTCCTTTATTATTTTATTCATGCCTGTGGGATAAGTAGTGGTGTGACCTTTTTTCATTTCTAATATTAGTAATTTGTGACTTTTAACTTTTTGTTCTTGCTTAGTATAATCAAAAGTTTCACAATTTTATTGATTTTTTCAAAGAACCAGCTTTTGGTTTCCTTAATTTTCACTATAAATTCCTTGCTTTTAATTTGATCGATTTCTGCCCTTTTATTAGTTCTTTTCTGAATATAATTTTGTCTTCTTTGTTTTAGTTTCCTAAGTTTGAAACTTATTATTTTTAATGTTAGATTTTTTCTAATGAATGCATTAAATGCCATAATTTTCTCTGTAATCACTGCTACTACTCACAAATTTTGATAACTTGCATTTTCAGTTAATTCAAAATATGTTAAAATTTCTTTTGAGACTTTTTTTTTTGGCCCATGTGTTCCTTAGAAGTGTGTTGTTCAATCTCTGTATTTTGGGATTTTCTAACTATATTACTGTGATTTCTTATTTAATTCCATTATACTCTAAGAACACACTTTGTACAACTTATACTCTATTCTTTTAAATTTAAAAAGGTATGCACCATGTCATTTTAAATTGCCCAGAACTTCTGTTCATTTTCTAATTTTATTGGATGAAATTTAAATCTGCTTCACAAAATTATGTCCCTATGTATTTTGAAATGTTATATTTCCTGAATGTGGAGGAAACCAGTAGGCTAGGATCCATTTTGTAGAAGAGTCTCCAGTGCTCTTAACACTGGCTTTTGTTGTATATTAAAGCAGGGAGGCCTCTAAAAAAATAATACTTGCATTTTTAGGTTACCTATGACTCTAAACATAAAAAAATTAAAGTATAAGCATGAAATAAAATTGAAGCCGTTTGTGGTTTAGTAAAAGGGGATACATGTTGAACATTTTGTGTGGCTTTAGGAGAATATTAATAACCATACAGTGGTCTTACTGAAAAAGAATTCGAAATAATCTGAGATGCACTAGAAAAGTTGTACTATGATATCTTTCTGCCATTTTTATACCTTATGTTTTTCAAGAAGGGCAGCCTTGAATGACCTTACATTTGCATAATGGCTTTGCTGTACTTTTAATCTTTCTGTTTTCCTGTAAGTTTTCTTTAGAACGTTCCCCTTGCTGGCTGGAAACAATTTGGTTAGAACCAGTGACAAGGTCTGCAAGTAGAAGTACATATTGAGAAAAGGTTAGGGTTATCAGATCCCCCATCTGTTATGTGTAACATATGCTTTAGCAATTGGAATATATGGCATAGAACAGTGAGTTTTCTGATCAGGGCCCATCAAAGGGAAGAGATGTGGACAAGCCAGTGTAAGGAATATTCCCTCCTGCTCCTGTTATATGAATTGTTTTCTGTGTGGAAATTGGACCCATCTGGGGAGAAAATCTATGTTGTTGTTACACTTGAGATTTTAAAGTAACAATAAAACCTTTTACATTCACATCAGAAGAGCTGTGACACTGCCTAAGTCTAATGTCAAGGGATCTGTTCTTAAATCTCCAGAGGTGTTTTCAGCCTGATGAATTCTGTATTCTCCAGCTGTTTGGTTTATTTGTTTATAAATTATCCAGATCTCCTATACTCTAATAGCAGTAAAAATGCAAATGCTATTTGCAAATTTTCTTGCAAATTGTCTAATAATTTATCTTAAGATCAATTTAGTTTCAGGTTATGTGATTATTATTTACACAAGGGCTATTTCTAGAAAAAGAGTTGTAAATTATAGTGAATTTTTATAAGTCATTGTGATGAATATGGCATCTTTCTACACCAGAGAATTCACTCTTTTGTTTGTTTCAGGAAACATTAGCAGAAACTGACTTTCTCATGCTGACATTTTAAGGATCTTTACTTCTTCCAGATTCCTATATTTTGGACATTTCACTGCTCATTAGATTCTCCACCAAGGATAATGAAGGAGATAGAAATAAGAAGAATTTGGCTGGTGAAAAAGATTGTCACAATGATTGATATAGTGACTAAAACTCGCCAAGTATATGAGAATTTTCTTATTTTAATATGTTCTCATGGCTCATAGTTAGCTAAGATCTTATTATGCATACAGGCACTTATTTTACATTTCAGGAATCTTCATTACAATTCACATGTTTTTTTGTGTAAGATGTCATATTATTTATTGTGGAGACTTTTGTTTTACATACATGAAGAAATTCAGTTTCTGTGGAGCCTCAGTATCTAATGATGCTTGTCATTAGTTCTGGTGCTCTTCTATACTAAAGCTAAGTTTGATTGGCATGAACAGTCACTGTATTCCTATCCTAGGATTTTTTCCCATTTAAATAATCACATTTAAAAATCAATATTGTGCATTTTAATGAAGAATCTGTTTTAAAGTTAATCTCCTAAAAACACCACAGCAGATTCTTAGCTTATATCTGAAACACAGCCAGAAAAAGTTTGGCAATGTAGCAATCAGAAAATTAGTCATTAGATAATTTTTATTTTTTTTTTAACTTATTTATGAGGCCATGCATAAAAAGGAGTAAAGAATCTTACTAAAAAATCCTGTAAAGAATGTAGAAGGAGGTGGACATAAGATAAGGTAAAGGAGATTTAAATGGATGAATTCTCAAATGATTTCATTAAAATCTAAAGGTTGCATAATTCATAACGAGGATTTTTTAATTATTAAAAACAATAATTATTTACAACTGAGGCAAGATATCACCTTCTCTCATACAACTAAGAACAAACTAGTTTGAAGAGACAATGATTCCAAAAAGTATATGTGTACATGGTTGCTTTTTCTGCAAGAGATTCCAAATGCCTCCCCTTCTCAGTGTACCAGGAAAACAGCCCCACTTGTCAGTTAGCCAATGATATGAGACTTCCCTGTTCAATAAAGTAGTTTCACCCTTTCTAAATTCAAACAAGACAAGTTCACTGGACATAGCAGAAACTGAGATGAAGAAGACCGTGCATCTATTTTCCATTTGGTGGAGGGAATAAGCAACGCTTAAGATAAAATGTCAGAAGCCTGTGAAAAGACAGAATCCTCTATCTCACCAAAGAGCTACTGTAGATACACAAAGATGACGGGGACCTGCATCCATTCTAACAGAGATGACTAGGCTGGGTTGCAAGAGGATCTCTAGTCCTACTGTGACCTCCAACTTTCCCTTCTACCTGTGGCTTCCTCCAGCCTCATTTCCAGCTCTCTTGTTTGGGATAGTAGACTTTTAAGAAACTGCTAGTTTCCACAGTGGCTATTCTATTTTACATGGACACCAATAATACACAGGGTTCTAGGTGTTCCATATCCTCACCAATATTTGATATTTTAGTATTTTTCATTTCAACCATTCTAGTGAGGGTGTTGTCACATCACACTGTGGTTTCAATTTGCATTTTTCCAGTGATTCAGTGGCACTAAACAACTTTTCATATGTGCTGTGGGAATTATTATATACGGATTTGGTAAAATGTTCATCTTTCATCCCTGTTCTAATTGTGTTGCTTTTCTTTTCATAATTAAGTTATAGATGTTCTTCATATAATCTTAATAAAAGCTAATTGTCAGATACATGTTTTAAAAATACCGTTTCCAAATCTGTGGCTTGACTTTTCACTTTTGTAATATTATTTTTTGATAAGCAAAATATTTACATTTTAGCTAAGTCCAATTAATATTTTCTGTTTATTATTAGTGACTCTTGAGCCCCCCTAAAAATGTTTTCCAACCCAAAACTTGTGAACCTATTTTATTTCAGAATATTTATAAATTTAACACATTTATAAATGTGAACATTTAGGCATGAGAACCATCTCAAATTACTTTTCTGTATGTGATATGAGAAAATTTCAATGTTTCTTTCCATATAAATATCTAGTTGCCCCACCGTTATTTACTGAAGATAATCTCCTTTCTCAGATTAAACTTGTTTGGTACCTTTGACAAAAATCAGTCGACTCTGTGTGGAGATCGAGGCACAGAATATCTATTTTGTGCTATAGGCTTTTTTTTTTTTTTTTTTTGAAATCCTAACTCCAACAGCATCATGTCTTACTTATTCTAGTTTTACAATATGTACTAAAATCTGGTACTAAAATCCTCCAACTTTGTGTTTCTCCTTCAAGATTGTGTTGGCTAGTCAAGAGCCACATAATGAAATTTTCATTTTTAAATAAGTTTCTTCAACCTACATTTAAATTTCTGCAGAAAATTCTGCTGTAATTTTTGTTAGAATTGCCTTGAAATTATAGATAAATTTAGGAGAAATGACATCTCAATAAAATCAAGTTTGCCAATCTTTAACATATTTCTCCGGGTTTTTTTGAACATCTTTAATTTCCATCAACAAGTTTTTATAGTTTGTTGTATGGAGTTTTTACATTTTTGTTAACATCTTCCTACATTTTTCATTTTTGAAACTATTATAAATGATAATTTTGTAAATTTGGGTTTTCAGGCTTTGTTTGTTTGGGGCTATTCTATAAATATGCACTGATGTTTTTACATTTACTTTATATCCAGCAATATTGCTAAGTTAGTTTATTATTTCTAGTAATTTCTCTATAGATGGCTTTGATTTACATTTTTGATACACACAATTATATCATTATAAGAGTTTTATTTTTCCTTTTATTTTTATATGTTCTTTCTTTCATCTTTCATTCATTCTTTCTTTTTTCCTCTTTTCCTATTACCTTTCCTCGTACTAGCTAGGGCCTGCAGGACAATATTTTTAAAACATTATTAATGGTAAAATTGGAACTCTTTTACTCCCAAATATAGGAGAGAAATATTTTACTTTTACTATTTTTTCACTAAATATAACATTACCTGTATTCCCTGCAGGTTCTCCTAAATCCCTTTTGTCATTTTACATAAGCTTCTATTTCTAATTTGCTAATATAATTTCTACAACTAATTGGTTCTGAATTTTAATTAAATAATTTTTCTTAATTGAGATGATTGTTTTCTTTATTATGTGTACTGATCAGTGGTGATGCTTGATTTATGAATGTTAACCTAATCTTTCTCTCTTAGGATAAAACTCATTTGATCATGATTTCAGGTATATTGATGAATTTAATTTGCTAATACTTATAAAAAATTTGGATAATGGTACATTAGTCAGTTTTCACACTGACTGAAACTGAGTCATTTATAAACAAAAGAGGTTTAATTGGCACACAATTCTGCATGGCTGGAGAGGCCTTATGAAACTTACAATCATGGCAGAAGGCAAAGGGAAAGCAGGCACACTCTTACATGGCATTAAGAGAGAGAGAGAGAGAGAGCCAAAGGGGGAAATGCCAGACACTTATCAAACAACCAGATCTCATGAGAACTTCCATACTATCAGAAGAACAGCATGGGGTAAACCACCCTCGTGATCTAATCGCCTCCCACCAGATGCCTCCCTCAACCTAGATCTCATCTAGAATGGGCAGTACAATTCTAGATGAGATTTGTGTGGGGACACAGAAGCAAACCATATCAGATGCATATTGGGTTTTTTTTTCCTTTTAATGTCTGTGTCAAGATTGTACTGGTTTTATGAAATACATGTGAATATATCTTCTCTTCTATTTTCAGAAATATACAAGATTGGCATTTTCTTCCCCTCAAAAAATTTTTAGGGGTAGCTTCTTATTTCTACTGATATCTTTCCCATCCAATTGTTTAGCTGTTCTTCAAATTCATGTACATGTTTATAATAGGCATTTAGAATCATTGTCTGATAATTTAAACATCTAGTTCAACTGTGGCTTGGCTCCTATAAGCTCTTTTATATCTTCAAAATGGGTAACGCTTTCCTACCTTTTTGCTTGTCTAGTACTTTCTGTTATTATACCCTGGACATTATTGATGATCTGTTGCAGACAATGGATTATGCTATCTTTCTGCTTTGGAGGCATTTGATTACAGGTAGATTAATTTATTTTCTTCAGCCTTGTTTTTTATCTTTTTAAGGTTGAGTTTATTTCAGTTTTGCCCTTAGTTCTAGAGCAAAGAACCTGCCAAAGTATAAAGTAGTCAGAATTAGATCTTCACTTTAAACGTACACCTGTTTGAGGGATTAACTGAATGCTTGGCTTAAATATTGAGTAGTTTGGACTCTAGTTGAGTCAAAACTTTATCATCTACACAACTTTTCATGCACTGTTTTTGTGGAAATGTCTGCTGAGCTGTCAGTCCCTCATCAGCAGTTTACTGCTATTATGCCTTATGGAATTTCACTTTGTACCCCAAGGATCAGAGGATAACTTCTTTGCAGATATACAGATAGTAAGACCTATGGCTACCTTTCCTTTGTCAACATTCTCCAAAAATTCCAGCCATGTTAGTAGCCTCCAAACACAAAACTCTGGTTTTACTCTATGCAATGAGAGTTCTCCTTTCTACTTGCAAGCATTGGACATTGCTCCAGTCAGAAAGCTATGCCAAATAGAAGGCTTCCCCTCCACTCCCTAGAGGATCTCAGCCTTACAATGGCTTCTATTCTATAGCTATAAATATTTGCTTCAGATAAATGGTCTAGTTTTATAGTTGCTTAGATAATAAGTTAAGTCTAATACTAGCTTCTTTAACAATGCTGGAGCTAGAATTCCTGGCTTTTTCTAGGTAGCCCATATTCATTATTCAAGACAGCAGCTTTAGCTGGGACTCTTTTCCCACCTCTGGATTAGAAGTCTCAGTTACAATGCCATCTAAATTGTTTATAATTGTTTATAGAATTATAAACACTATAGTATTTAACCCATTTTTTTGTGTTTATTTGTTTAATCATTTGTCTTCACCAATCTTTTGTAATCTGGTGAATGCATTGCCACCTCTATCTATCTAATTAATATGCTCTTAGGAACTTATCAAAATACATGACACATGGTGAGCATTCAACAAGTACATCATAAATAAGTGATTAACTAATATGTTCATTTCAACATTTCTATGTGCCTTTCACAGCAGATGTCTTCATTATTTATCTTGAAGGTAACAATAATTAAACAGTCATTTTGTAAATAGTCATGAATATTTACTATGCTTCAAATCTGTTCTAGGTAGTATGACATTTTCAAGGAAGTATACATGAGGGTTTATTACTTTGTTGAAAACAAAGTCTTTAGGGGCAGGCAATTTACAGTGAAGTGTGATAGAAATCTGAAAATATGCCAAAGAGTTGGTCAGGTGATGTGCTATGCCCATGTTAAGAGTGCTAATATTAGATTTTCACATAACTCATTTTCATAGTCCTAAAATCTTCTAACATTTTCTTCCCTTTGAAATATTTACTTTCAGAATAGTAAATTTTTATTCACAAACAATAACTATTTTTAGGAACAAGAAGGTCAGAAGTACTAAATTTCTTCATTTCTTTCCTACCACAAGATTAGAATTCACAAACCAGCTTAACCACTTAATAAACGATGTAATTCTTCTCCTTTTCCTTCCTCTAAATCTTCTCAAGACAGTCTAAAAAGCACTTCCCAGGTTTACTCTCAAGATAGAAATTAGCAACTCAGGGTTGAATTCCTAGGAGGTCTCATTCTCTGTGAGCTCTGAAACTAGGCTCTATTTCGAAAATTAGAGAACATCAGAGTTTCTCTATAATGATGTTGGTCAAATATCTGATCTGAAATGATTATATAGAGGAATTTAACACTGAAGAAAAAGGAGTTTCTCATAAAATGAGAAGACATTAAACAATACTCTGATGGTAAAGATTACACATAAGAACATATGGTTTGATCTCTTGGAACAAAATTGACATTGAATTAAGATGTGCCCGAACCATACTGGAGTGTTGTGGGGTTTAGACAGTGTCTTAAGTTTGATGAGTCACAATAGAGAGCCTGTGTTACTCGCTCTGCAAATTCTACCACCATGTTAAGTTTCCAGGGGGTGGTAGAACACATTTGTTCTCTTTTGCTTGGAACACTGGTAAAGTGCTCAAGAGGAATTTTCTCATTCAGGTGAGAACAAACAATGCCCTTTCTCTTCTAAACAAGTGGCTGTTTCTTTCCCAAAATCACAGATGTACAGAATAGTGATAAAAATACAAATTTATATGCTGCCTCCTATTGAAATCACCGAAGACCAAAAAATGAAAAAAAATGTGAGGGCTTAGCTAAAAGATATATTGAAACTATACAGATTGTCTTATATTCAGGCAATATATGATGCTGGTGTTGGGCTGAGGGGCCTAGACATTATTCTGAAATATGGTAATGCTGGGGTAGGTTTGGAGGGGACTATTGTACCAACAATAATGTATTCTCAGAAATCTGGATCCTTTGAAGTCTGACTAGAAAAGGAATAGTAGTTCGGTCAGAGGACACAGTAATTGCAAGAAGAGGAGCACAGACTAGGTGCATATTCTGGTGCCAGAAGACCTTTTTGGACAAGTTCAGTCTGTAACAGAAATGGCTTTTAGTACAGAAGAGTCCAGATTTCCAATTGTGTTGAGATGCTGGGCTACCCAAGCACATCACAGGTACACAGGAATTAGGATGCTGAAGCTCATTTGGGTAAAATTACTCACAGGTGCTTCTAGCAAAGGTGGTAGATTGAACACACACATTTACCTCTATATCCTCCCTAAATCCTGTGAAATGACCAAAAGTGTGTGAATTAAATCCAAAAGACAAAAGAATTGAATAGGAGATGAGAGTAACCCAATTTTAGACCTGAAAGGCAAATGAGCAAGTGGTTTCTCATTGAACAAATCAAATAGAAAAATTAAAACATAACATGCAAAGAAGAAAAACAATAAATAAAGAAAGCTAATTCACACTACAGAACACCAAAGTTTAGAATTACGATACTCTGATGAGTTCTGAAAGTGAGGGTTCTCTTGAGGATTAATATTACAAGAGCAAAGAAATTTGTTTTGAAAACAGACATCTCTACTGTGTCGAAAATAGTGTTTGGCATATTGTAGGCACTTGGTAAATATTTGTTGAAGAAATAAACTAAGAAATTCAAGTCTCGGTAAAGAACAGCTAGACCCCAGCACTTCATAGGACTGTGTTTCATTACTGAAGAGATAGAACAGAAGGGCTCTGGGTTTAGAAACATCAGATACAGCAGAGGGTAAGGGTAAAGACAAAATTTGTGTCTCTACACTAAAATTTGTGTCTCTCTACACTAAACAGAGGAATCAGCCCTCTCTGCCCCTGAGAATACTACAGGATTATTCACTGAGAAAACAATTTTAAGAGGAGAGATCTGCAGATACTAACAGAAGTTCTAAATAAGCTGCACAGACAAACCTACCTACAATGAATCTCAAAAAACATATTTTCCTCTCTCTCTTTCTTACACACCCACCTCCCTTTTAATCAAGGTTAGTGACTCAATATTAAAGACATGGATTTGGACAGGCGCGGTGGCTCACGCCTGTAATCCCAGCACTTTGGGAGGCCAAGGCAGGTGGATCATGAGGTCAAGAGATCGAGACCATCCTGGTCACATGGTGAAAACCCGTCTCTACTAAAAATACAAAAAATTAGCTGGGCATGGTGGCTCATGCCTTTAATCCCAGCTACTCAGGAGGCTGAGGCAGGAGAATTGCCTGAACCCAGGAGGCAGAGGTTGCGGTGAGCCAAGATCGCACCATTGCACTCCAGCCTGGGTAACAAGAGTGAAACTCCGTCTCAAAAAAAAAAAAAAAAAAAAGACATGGATTTGGGAAAGTTGACACATTTGAGAAAAGTCCCTAAGAGAACAGATCAAATTTTTTTAACAAAAAGAAAGTTATTACAAATAAAGAAACTTGGAAAGCAGAGACAGCATGAAAGGCCAACCACAATCAGGGAAAAAAATACACAGCCATATTATGCTCAGAGAAATAATTGAGGTTACTGCTTCCATGAAAGAAGAGATGACTACAAAAAAAAAAGAGGAACATTTAGAGAACTAAAGAATGCTCTTAAAATAAAATACAAACATGGCAAAGAAAAATAAAGATTCAGTAAAGGTTCCAGAAAACTGACCAAATCTCCAAAGAAGATCCAAAAAAAGAGAAAGGAAGGATGGAAGGAAGGAAAGAGAAGTGAGGAGAGGAGAGGAGGAAGAAAATTCTAGAAAGAGAAAAGATGAACAGAATTGAATGAGTACAATTGGAGAAACAGAGAAATGATCCACCATATTGTTTGCAAAAAGAATAAAGAATGAAGCACATTGAGGCACATAAATATGAAAGTTCTGAACCTTGAATACAAAAAGAAGATCTAAACACTTCAAGAGAAAATAGGAGGTCACATGTAAAAGGTCAGAAGTCCGAAGTGCTTCAGAATTATCTAAACAAAACAAAAACAAACAACCGAAAACAAGTAAAAATGAAAACACCAGAAACTAGAAAACCAGAGTGCACTGCTTTCAAAGTTGTGAGAAAAGTGATTTATGATCTAGAAGTTTTTTTCGGCAAGGTTATCAAATTTCAAACAAACAAACAAAAACAATCAACCACCTTTTCTTTGGAAGGTCCTAAACAATTTATTCACCAAATGAAAGCATATGCCAAAAAAGTGTAAGACACAGAATACACAAGCCCTAGCACAGAAAAATCTATAGAAAGTTTACAGAATGACAGCTGTGCCACAGGCCCATTCAAATTAGAGCAGTGGGCCAGGAGAGAAGACAAGAGAAGAAAGAAAGGAAAGAAAGAAAGAAAGGAGAGGAGGGGAGAGGAAGGGAAGGGAAGGCGAGGGGAGGAGAGGAGAGGAAGGAAGAAAGGGGAGGGAGGGAGGGAGGAGGGGAAGGAAGGCAGGGAGGGAGGGAGGCGAAAGAAAAGAAAATGTAAGAATAAAAGAGAGAAAGAAAGAAAGAAAAAAGAAAGAGGAGGAGGGGACTCAAGATGGCGCTGTGAGAACAACCCAGGATTGGAGCCCGCGTTGAATTCGCAAACGGTGAGTCAGTGCTGCATTTCCAGACTGATCTTTGTTGCCCACAGAACGGGGAAACTCCCAAGTATAAAAAGACACCGGACGCCAGGCAGTAGGTCTGCCTGGCGAAGCCGGCAGCCGGGGCAGCGGCGGCCGGCCCTACCCAGCAATCCCCACAGGGCGCGCTTGTCCAGGTGCCTTGTTGAACCGGCAACCTGAGACTTGAGAGGGCTGGACTTGAGACTGAACGAGACTTTCACAGTAGCCCAGCCCAGGGGATTGCAGGGACAGATCGCTTGGGATACCCAGTGGGACGAACAAAACCGCGATTTCAAACTATCCCGGGCAGACGGTCCGAGACGCTCTGTGGGGGAGGGGCGTCCACCACTACGGAGGCAACCTGCCCCAACTGATATACACGCCCACTGCTGAGGCAGCCAGCCGTTGCCGAGGCAACCCGCCCCAACTGAGATACACGCCCACTGCTGACGCAGCCAGCCGTTGCCGAGGCAACCCGTCCCTACTGAGATACACGCCCACTGCTGACGCAGCCTGCTGTTGCTGAGGCAACACGCTACAACGAAGAGACTCCGCCGCAGGGCGTGGCGGAGACCACAGCAGAGCCGGCAGGAACAGCGCGAATCACACAACGGCAGGGCGGAGCCTCGGCAGCCAAACAGTGGCTAATCTGCCTTTGAGCTGGGCAGGACACCTGATCGGACATCCAAAAATAAAGCCCAAACCCCTCAACACAGAGCATTTGAGAAAAAAAAAAGGGTTGTTTAATGAGCTGTGTTGCAGCAGAATCAAACATAGCAGCCTAACAGCCCTGAATGAACAACAGAGTGCACAGCTCAGCAATTAAACCCCTATAAAGTACAAACTGTCTCCTCAAGCAGCTCCCTGACCCCTCTATATCCAAAAGACTGTCATTAGGCAGGCATCATCCTGGGACAAAGAGAGCAGAAAAAGAAACTGGTAGCATCCCTCGCTGTGCCACGGCTACTAGAGGTGCACCCCAGACAAGCAGGGTCTGGAGCGGACCTCAACAGTCATACAGCGAAGGGGCTAGACTGGTAGAAAAAAAACCAAGCAACAGAAATACTTCATCATCAACATTCTGGGTGTCCACTCAGAGACCCAAATGAAAAGTCAGCAACTACGCAGACGACCAGCGGACAAATCCACAAAGATGGGAAGAAACCAGCGCAAAAAGGAGGAAAACACCCGAAACCAGAACACATCGCCTCCTAGAAAGGACCAAGACTCCTCACCAGCAAGGGAACAAAGCTGGATGGAGAATGACTGTGACGAAATGACGGAATTAGACTTCAGAAGATGGATAATGAGAAACTTTTGTGAGCTAAAAGATCATGTATTCAATCAATGCAAAGAAACTAAGAACCTTGAAAAAAGATTTGAAAAAAGATTCGAGGAAATGATAACAAGAATGGATACCTTAGAGAGGAATATGAATGAATTAAAGGAGCTGAGAAACACAATACGAGAACTTCGCGAAGCAAACGCAAGTTTCAATAGCCGAATTGACCAAGCAGAAGAAAGAATATCTGAAGTCGAAGACCAACTCAATGAAATAAAACGAGAAACCAAGATCCGAGAAAAAAGCGCAAAAAGGAATGAACAAAGTCTCCAAGAAATGTGGGACTATGTGAAAAGACCTAACCTACGTTTGATAGGTGTACCAGAAGGGGACGAAGAGAATGAATCCCAGCTGGAAAATACTCTTCAGGACATCATCCAGGAAAATTTCCCCCACCTAGCAAGACAAGCCAACACTCAATTGCAGGAAATACAGAGAACACCACAAAGATATTCCGCAAGAAGAGCAACCCCAAGGCACATAATCGTCAGATTCAACAGGGTTGAAATAAAGGAGAGAATACTAAGGGCAGCCAGAGAGAAAGGTTGGGTCACCCACAAAGGGAAGCCCATCAGACTCACAGCAGATCTCTCAGCAGAAACACTACAAGCCAGAAGAGAGTGGGGGCCAATATTCAACATTCTTAAAGAAAAGAACTTTCAACCCAGAATTTCATATCCAGCCAAACTGAGCTTCAGAAGTGAAGGAAGAATAAAATCCTTTGCGAACAAGCAAGTACTCAGAGATTTTGTCACCACCAGGCCTGCTTTACAAGAGCTCCTAAAAGAGGCACTACACATAGAAAGGATCAATCAGTACCAGCCATTCCAAAATCACACTGAATGCTAAAGAGCTTCAACATAATGAAGAATCTACAACAACTAACAGGCAAAACAGCCACTTAGAATCAAAATGGCAGTATCAAATTCACACATAACAATATTAACCCTAAATGTAAATGGACTAAATGCACCAATCAAAAGACACAGACTGGCAAATTGGATAAAAATCCAAAACCCATCAGTGTGCTGTATCCAGGAAACCCATCTCACATGCAAGGATACACAAAGGCTCAAAATAAAGGGATGGAGGAAGATTTACCAAGCTAATGGAAAGCAAAAAAAAGCAGGAGTTGCAATTCTCATCTCTGATAAAATAGACTTTAAAGCAACAAAGATCAAAAGAGACAAAGAAGGCCATTACATAATGGTAAAAGGATCGATACAACAAGAAGAGCTAACGATCCTAAACATATATGGACCCAACACAGGAGCACCCAGATACATAAGGCAAGTTCTTAATGACTTACAAAAGGACTTAGACTCCCACACAATAATAGTGGGAGACTTTAACACTCCACTGTCAATACTAGACAGATCAACCAGACAGAAAATCAACAAGGATACCCAGGGCTTGAACTCAGACCTGGAGCAAGCAAACCTGGTGGACATTTACAGAACTCTCCACCCCAAATCCACAGAATACACATTCTTCTCAGCACCACATCACACCTACTCTAAAATTGACCACATAATTGGAAGTAAAGCACTGCTCAACAAATGCAAAACAACTGAAATCATAACAAACAGCCTCTCAGACCATAGTGCAATCAAGTTAGAACTCAGAATTCAGAAACCGACCCAGAACCGCACAGCTTCATGGAAACTGAACAACTGGCTCTTGAATGTTGACTGGGTAAACAATGAAATGAAGGCAGAAATAAAGAAGTTCTTCGAAACCAATGAGAACGAAGACACAATGTGCCAGAACCTCTGGGACACATTTAAAGCAGTCTCTAGAGGAAAGTATATAGCAATAAGTGCCCATATGAGGAGAATGGAGAGATCCAAAATTGACACCCTATCGTCATAATTGAAAGAGCTAGAGGAGCAAGATCAAAAAAACTCAAAACCCAGCAGAAGACAAGAAATTACTAAGATCACAGCTGAGCTGAAGGAGATTGAGACACGAAAAACCCTTCAAAAAATCAACAGCCCTTTATGCTAAAAACCCTCAATAAACTCGGTATCGATGGAACGTATCTCAAAGTAATAAAAGCTATTTATGACAAACCAACAGCCAATATCATACTGAATGGGCAAAAACTGGAAGCATTCCCTTTGAAATCTGGTACTAGACAAGGATGCCCTCTCTCACCACTCCTATTCAATATAGTACTGGAAGTTCTAGCCAGAGCAATCAGGCAAGAAAAAGAAATAAAGGGTATTCAAATAGGAAAGGTGGAAGCCAAATTGTCTCTATTTGCAGACGACATGATAGTATACCTAGAAGACCCCATCGCCTCAGCCCAAAAACTCCTGAAACTGATAAACAACTTCAGCAAAGTCTCAGGATATAAAATCAATGTGCAAAAATCACAAGCATTCGTCTACACCAATAACAGACTTAAAGAAAGCCAAATCAAGAGCGAACTGCCATTCGCAATTGCTACAAAAAGAATAAAATACCTTGGAATACAACTCACAAGGAACGTAAGGGACCTCTTCAAGGAGAACTACAAACCACTGCTCAACGAAATCAGAGAGGACACAAACAGATGGAGAAACATTCCATGTTCATGGTTAGGAAGAATTAATATCGTGAAAATGGCTATACTGCCCAAAGTAATTTACAGAATCAACGCTATCCCCATCAAGCTACCATTGACTTTCTTCACAGAACTGGAAAAAACCACCATGAACTTCATATGGAACCAAAAGAGAGCCCGCATAGCCAAGTCAATTCTAAGCAAAAAGAACACAGCGGGGGGCATCACACTACCGGATTTCAAACTATACTACAAGGCTACAGTAATCAAAACAGCATGGTACTGGTACCAAAACAGAGATATAGACCAATGGAACAAAACAGAGGCACCGGAGGCAACACAATATACATACAACTATACAATCTTTGATAAACCTGACAAAAACAAGCAATGGGGCAAGGATTCCATGTTTAACAAATGGTGTTGGGAAAACTGGCTAGCCATGTGCAGAAAGCAGAAACTGGACCCCTTCCTGACACCTTACACTAAAATTAACTCCAGATGGATTAAAGACTTAAACATAAGACCTGGCACCATAAAAACCCTAGAAGGAAATCTAGGCAAAACTATCCAGGACATAGGAGTAGGCAAGGACTTCATGAACAAAACACCAAGAGCATTGGCAACAAAAGCCAAAATAGACAAATGGGACCTAATGAAACTCCACAGCTTCTGCACGGCAAAAGAAACAGTCACTAGAGTGGATCGGCAACCAACAGAATGGGAAAAAATTTTCGCAGTCTACCCATCTGACAAAGGGCTGATATCCAGAATTTACAAACAACTCAAGCAGATTTACAGGAAAAAAACAAACAAGCCCATTCAAAAGTGGGCAAAGGATATGAACAGATACTTTACGAAAGAAGACATAAATGAGGCCAACAATCATATGAAAAAATGCTCATCGTCACTGGTCATCAGAGAGATGCAAATCAAAACCACATTGAGATACCATCTCACGCCAGTTAGAATGGCGATCATTAAAAAATCTGGAGACAACAGATGCTGGAGAGGATGTGGAGAAAAAGGAACACTTTTACACTGTTGGTGGGAGTGTAAATTAGTTCAACCATTGTGGAAGACAGTGTGGCGATTCCTCAAGGCCTTAGAAATAGAAATTCCATTTGACCCAGCAATCCCATTACTGGGTATATATCCAAAAGACTATAAATCGTTCTACTATAAGGACACATGTACACGAATGTTCATTGCAGCACTGTTTACAATAGCAAAGACCTGGAATCAACCCAAATGCCCATGGATAATAGACTGGATTGGAAAAATGTGGCACATATACACCATGGAATATTATGCAGCAATCAGAAATGATGAGTTCGTGTCGTTTGTAGGGACATGGATGAATCTGGAGAACATCATCCTCAGCAAACTGACACAAGAACAGAAAATGAAACACCGCATATTCTCACTCATAGGTGGGTGATGAAAAATGAGAACACATGGACACAGGGAGGGGAGTACTAAACACTGGGGTCTATTGGGGGGGAAAAGGGGAGGGCCAGTGGGACGGGGAGGTGGGGAGGGATAGCCTGGGGAGAAATGCCAAATGTGCGTGAAGGGGAGAAGAAAAGCAAAGCACACTGCCATGTGTGTACCTACGCAACTGTTTTGCATGCTCTGCTCATGTACCCCAAAACCTATAATCCAATAAAAAATTAAAAAAAAAAAGAAAAAAGAAAGAAAATGTAAAAAGGGACAGAACGAAAAAAGGACAGAAAGCAGGGAAGAAAGGAAAAAAGGAAGGAATGAAGAAAGAAAAAGAAAGAAAGAAAGGAAGGAAGGAAGGAAGGAAGGAAGGAAGGAAGGAAGGAAGGAAGGAAGGAAGGAAGGAAGGAAAGATGAAGGAAGGGAGAAAAGGAAGGAGAGAAGGAAGGAAGGCAAGGAGAGAAAGAAAGAGAGAAAAGAAAGATGAAAGGGAGGAAGGAAAGAAGGGAGAAAAGGAGGAAGGTGGGAAGGAAGGAAATAAGGAAGGAAGAGAGGATGTGTTTGAATATATAGAGAGAAGATTTTCAAATGTTTGAAAATTTAGAAAGAAATTACTAGTAGGTAGATAAAAGCCTAAGCGACTGTTAAAAGGAGATAATTATTAACTCCAGAAAAAGAGAGAAATAAAATACTTTTCTACATGAAGTAGTGTAAATTCAGATGTTCTCAAGCCATAAAAAGTCCCATCTGCAGATAATATTTATACGATCATAAGGGTATACACACATAATATTGATCAAGCCATATATGATATAACTCTATTGATTATGTAAGAGAACATGTGCCTGTGTGTTTGGAAAGAGGGCTGAAGTCTTCATTTTGCACAGTAGAAAAGAAATAAATTTTCCATAAAATTGACTAAATATAAAATTTGCTCACAAGAATCCTACAGAGAAACAGGAAAGTATGTAATCTAGAAAAATTTTTAAATTATAAAAGTTACCTTCTTTGAGGAATGGGAATTTGTGTAGCTTGCAAAGTACAGTAAATGGACTACTTATCTTACAGAATGATTTGATCAGTGATACTTTATACAAGTATTTCTTTGATAAAAACAAAACCATATTTAAAGAACTCACCAATTTTTTGACAAGAATCCTAAAATTGGCATTTATTAAATATAGCTCTGTTGCCTAAATTCAACATCTTTTTGTACTAGCCAACCTTTTACATAAGGTTGAAATGTTTCAATGGTCTTAGGGGATGTTTTAGAGGTACCTGACCAAGACATGGCTATAAGATACCTTTTTTAATACATAATTTTCAGTAAAATGACAAATACATAGCAAACTAATGTGCTTCCCCATGTGAGATAAAAAAATGGATGCATTACACATACAAACACGTGCTTGCTTGCATGCACACACATATTTGTTTGTATATGCATAGAAACATTTTAGAAATATCAGCAAGAACTTACAAATCTGATCAATTTCTGTGAGTTGGACTTGGATCCTAGGGTTCAGGGAGACATACTATATTATGTAACTTTAATACAGTTGGGATTTGTTGTTTACTATGCACATATATTAGCTTTTTAATCTAAACAAGTCTCTACTTTTAAAAAATAAGTTTATAAAAAGTTGGAGAGAAAAAATAATATGCACAAGATACATGATCACTTCTATTTCTGTTTCTCTCTTGCTTATCTATTGAATACAATCAGTACAATTGTCCTCTATTACAGATTATTTTTGAAGACTATGCATGTGACTAATGTACAAAATAACAAATTTGAAAATAAATTAAATTCATCAATATGGGTCCAATTTTTCTTTCTCTACCTTCTTAATTCCATGAAGACATGTTTGGCATATTTGTTTATAATATTGTAATCTAACTTTATATTCACTATTTCAAAATCCATGTTTCTGTAGATTATATTTTATAAGGTCCATGTGATGTTCTGTTATGTTGATGCACAATGTCTCTTGTAACCATTTTCCTACTACAAATGGACTTTTTCAAACTAACGTGCTCAATTTTTTA
Source organism: Callithrix jacchus (assembly GCF_049354715.1). Lineage (NCBI taxonomy): Eukaryota > Metazoa > Chordata > Mammalia > Primates > Cebidae > Callithrix > Callithrix jacchus. Next base: position 56,576,762 of record NC_133515.1, on the reverse strand, counting down.
GCCTTGCATAGTCTGAGTTCTATTTTCTGCCTGCTTACCAGTAGGTGGTGCTGAGTAGTAGCTATAAATAATCTGGTTTTAGAATATGTGCTCCACTAACATCTTTTCTTTAGAATGACAGCACTGAAACAAATCAGGAAGTGGTTTAAACTGGTTTTCCAGTAGTGGGAGTGGGTTTCCCCTATTTTATTCATATTCTCCTGGATTCTTCCTCTTCTGAGTAATTCTAAACATGGTTTCAAGATGTATGCCTGCAAACAGGGATTAGTCTTTGGTTCTGACAGAGAAGATACAATGGTCCAGAAGGGGTCTCATTTCTTGACAAGGCACCTGCCACAGGCTTAAACACAATCTTCTGCTGCAATCAATCACTGTAAACTTTCAACTGTACTGCACTAAGCTTTGTCACATGCCCTGTCCTGAATTTTTCCCATGCATCATTCAAAATTATTTCTCACAACACTATCAGATCCAGCTTATTATCCAACTGTATAGATGAGTAAACCAAGACCGAGGCAGTGAAGTGACACTTTGTACTTCCTAAAATCAATTACTTAATGGAAGCAGTCTGCACTTGGAGCCAGAGATACATAGGTCAGATTCTGACTTCTTCATCAACTAATTGTCTATCTCCAGCAAGGGATTTAAAATCAACAAACATCTGTTTACTGATTTGTAAAATAGGAATAATAATGTATGATCCCCAAAGCTGTCTTGATATTAAATGAGAATACATCTGAATGGTCCTTAACACAGTGAGTCATAGGCTCACTATTAAAACATTGCAAATGCAAAGGAAAAACAACAACAAAAACTAAGTTCTTTTTTTCTTCTCTTTCTGACTCAAGTGCTTTCTTAACTCTGACACCTATCTCCTTCCTTCTAATTTAACAACCAGAGATTGTTTCCCCCCTCTACCACCCTCAAATTTTCTGTTTCTTTCATTTGCAGTACAGCATAACACTTCTCACTTTGGATTAATTGCCACTTTCCAGGAGAAAGAAGAGGCAATAATTTAAATCACAATTTGCTGATGTTAAACGAGTGTTGCACATTCTCCTAGGACTAGCACTTGGGGGAAGCAATGTGTCCAGCATGTAGCCCCACCCTGTCAATATAGGCTGATGTTCTATCTCTATTCGTGATTAAAACCACATTTGCAGATTATGACAATGAGAGAAATCTAGCATGGCTGACTTCATCTTGCTTCTAGCCTCATAGGCCAGCTGTCTTCACTTATTCCTGGGTATGGGCCAAGCTAACTATGGGAGGAACTTACTTTACAGCTTAGTTTTGAAGCAGAAATAGCAGCATTGCTTCTCTAAAACACTCTTTATTCTCAGGGACTGAAAATTTATGAAAGGCCATGAGATTAGGATTATGGGATGGCTTTGAACTCTGCTAAAATGTAGGCATAATTTATTTAATCCCTTACTGTTTAGGAGTCATGTAGCCAGAGGTCACAAGACTTATGACTTCCCCAATTGTTCCTATAGATAACATCACTATTGTAGAATCTATTGAGGAGTTTTTCATGCATTTTTTGCATTCTGGCAACTGATCAACCCCACGTGAATCCATGACTCATGACTCAACTGATCCTGTGGCCCCCCACCCAGAGGCAGACTCTACGTGAGAACCATTTTCCATATCCCTACGATTTCATCCCCAACCAATCAGCAGTACCCATTCTCTAGCCCCCTGCTCAACAAATTATCCATTAAAACTCTATCTTCAGACTTCTTGGAGAGACTGGTTTGAATAATAACTCCCCCATCTTGTCTGTGGCTAGGCTAGTGCTAGTTAAACTCTTTGTTTACTGTAAGACCATGGTCTCAGTAAATCGGTTTTGTCTGCACAGTGGGCAGGAAAATCCTATTGCAGGCAATTAAACTATTTCAAGGTAAATAGTCACCGTATTAGTCTAGTCTCACACTGTTAATAAAGGCATATCAATGACTGGGTAATTTAAAGAAGGAAAGAGTTTTAATTGACACAGCTCAGCATGACTGGGGAGGCCTCAGGAAACTTACAGGCATGAAAAAAGGGGAAGCAAATACTTCCTTCTTCACATGGTAGTAGCAAGAAGTGCCAAGCAAAAGGGGGAAAAGCTTCTTGTAAAACCATCAGATCTCATGAGAACTCACTCACTATTAGGAAAATAGCTTAAGGGGAACCAGCCCTATGATTAAATTACATCCTATTGGGTCTCTCCCACAATACATGGGGATTATGAAAACTATAATTCAAGAGGAGATTTGGGTAGGGACACATCCAAACTATGTCAGTCACCTTTTTACTTCTGCATTTTTTTTTTGTACATAGAAAATGCATAATGCTTGTAGCTGTTTCTTTTTACAGGAATTGCTCCTATGGGATATATATATTACATATAATACATATAATATCCAATATATAATACTTACACAATTATATATTATATAATATCATATATATACATGATAGTAGTAAACTCATTGCCTTCATTTATCATACCTTTTTTTCAACAGTGGAGATTGTCAGTGCAGTATAGGTTAATCTTTTCAAAATTTGAAATCAGGGTAAGTTGCCATTATCTCTTTCAACTCATTTACTTCCTGTAATCTACTTTTGAAAAATTTCTTTAAAACAGCTATGTATAGCTTGCAGTTAGCCAATTTTTTGTCAAATGAACACCTTACAGTAAGGTGTTTTATGCCTGCACTGTAAAGAAAAAGGAGGTATTTTATTTTTCACTTTCTTCTCTAAATCCTCATAGACCATTACCTAGCTATTGCCTTGTATACCATTTTAATAGGGTATAAGAAGAACCTTGTGTTTTAAGAAAAAAAATAGTAGACATTAAATTTAAAATCTATGGACTGGCTATTGGTACTTTGGCTTGGTCTTCTGTGACTATTTGCACCTAAAACATGGACCGCTTGTCATCACGATACTAAACAGTTGAAAGTGGGAAATATTAATGCTATATAAATGGCCAATGTTTTTCAAAAGTAACAATCTTCCTATTACAGTTGGTACAGCCTTTCCAGGGTGCCAAACTACAGGTTTTGGCAGGCAAAAAGTTTAGTCACACAGTATTTCTTGACTTCCTGTTATATTTGACAGCCTCGCCAACTAGAATGCTGCAAACCTCTAATTTTGAGGCCTTCAGTGTTACCAGTAGGCTTAATAAGACAACATGGAACAATTAGATTATATTGATTCAGCAGAATAGATTTAACTCAGAGGGCAGTTTTGGAAGCCACTGAGTGATAAAGTAGCTCTCACAGTTAAGTGAATTATTCTCTAAGATATGTTTGGTTTATGTGAGTTTGAAGACATCTACTGGTGGCTCCTGGACTATGCAATACAATAAACCTGACCTGTTCATGCTGTTGCCACTTTGGCAAATGCACTGTCCAACATAAGCTAGGGTGGTATGGTGGGAAATTCATGAAGCTACCTCTTTAATCCTGCTGCTTGATTATTCATGTTATTGTATATGCTGTTAGCCTTGTCTTTATTGCAATAAGTTAAGACGCGCATTGTATTGGCCCCAGTAACATGACGACTACCAATGGAAAAGTAAGTTGCCTGTCAATGGTGGGACAAGCACTGGGGTTTATCTTACTCACTGTGCCTCAGATTTTGCCAGTTAGTGGTACTGTGAATTTTATTTGATCATTTATCAATATATCCACTTCAGAGTAGATTAAGGGATATGCAGTAGCTTTGTGAATAAGTTATGACCCAGAAGACCAATATGAAATAGTAAACACAGTGGTTAAGAGCACAAGTTTTAGAAATGCAACATTGCAATTTGTTAAGAGAATGGTTCACCCTCTTACTGTGTAATTCTAGGAAAGTTATTTAACTTCCCTGTGCCTAATGCTTTCTCATCTATAAGATGGAAAGTGTAATCATTCATATCTCACTGGATTGTTTTGATTATATGAATTAAAATTTAAAGCACATTATGTCTGGAACACAAGAACTCTTTATCTACTGTAAACTGGCTGAATCAAATGTATTCCTACACAGGTAGAGAGACCCAGGGATCTATGAAACCACCACCATCGATATTCACATAGTGTCATTTCTGAGACAATTGTATTATTTCTCATGCACCACCCAAATTTTCCTATGATCTTTAGCAAGGAGAAAAGCACTTTACTAGGAATTCTACTAGGAGTTTTAAAACACTTTACTAGGAATTCTACTTATTGCCAGAGCTATTCCAGGACCCTCATGCTCTATATCTTTTTCTGAATTTAATGCAAATTATCTCCCAAAATGCTTACACACAAAGAATATAAGTTCTAAAAAATGCTAAAACTCTATTTTATATAGTTGACAATTTAACATACATAAAAATTTTTAAAGCTGCAGAGAAATCCATAGAATTAATAGGTGTTTATTAAGGTCATTGGGCAATTTGTTTCTATTTGTTGGATATAATTAGAAAATAAAATTGTTAAAAATCATAATTTACAACAGCATCAAAATATCAAATACCTAGGTATAATCTACTGAAAAGCATGCAAAAGCTATACAGACATTACTGAGAGAAATGTTTAAAGATCTAAGTAAATGGGCATGTTCATAGATTGGAGGACTCACTATTATTAAGATGTTAATTCCTTCTACATTGGTGCATAGGAATCAGATTGCAAAATGTATCAGCCCATACAGTAGTTCCCTATCACATGTCACTTGGGCATATTTCATTTTTGTAGCCAACATGCTGAGTTCTTCCACTATTGCCCTGATATCAACATACAGCAAAGACTCATTAAATTTCCTTCCATCTTCCCAGCAAAAGAACAGAGCTCTTTAAATGGAACATCTCTTTATACACTCCTAATGACCTGTGAAAGAGCTAATACATGAAAATTCAAAGGGATTGTTAACTCTCTATTAATATCTAACTTCATGATTCAAATCCACAAAACCTAGATTTTTCACAAAGCTGCATTATTGATCTGTGAACAGCCCTGCCCATAGTGAGAAGATGATAAATCCAGAAGTGAAATCATTGAATTCCAAAGGGAATCTAGGGGAATCCTATGTCAGGATCTGAAAAAGAATGTAAGATTTATTCATTTTCCAGCCATGCTTCAGCCAGTCTTTAAGGCAAGCAACAATACAATTTTCCTCGACCTCCATTAAGCCCTTCATGATTTTTTTAAAGTGATGGGGTCTTGCTATGTTGCCTAGGATGATCTGAAACTCCTGGCCTCAAGCAACCCTTCTGCCTCCGCCTCCCAGAGTGTTAGGATTACAGACATGAGCCACCATGCCTGGCCTGCTTCTAAATGATTTATTCTCTCCATATTGTGTTTACTCTAATATCCTTGGTTGTTGGCTTCACCATGTCTTTCAGCCCACTAGTTATATAACTCCATATCTTCTTTCAGGCTTTTTCCATAGTTTCTTCCTTAGTTTGGTATCTCCCATTGTCTTGAGTGAGAAAATTATCTCTGTGGTCTCTGATACTATTAAAATCTATCTTTTGTCCATTCTCTTGAAACACTAAATCTTGATAGATGTTTCCATTATCTGAATACTTATGTATCTCCCACATTCATAAGTTCAAACTAATCATCAATGTGATGGTATTAGAAATTTGGGTCTTTGGGAGGTGATTAGAGTATGAAGGTGGAGCTCTCATGAATGGGATTGGTACCCTTATAAAGGAAACCAAGGCGAGCTCATTTGTCTTTTCCATCAAGTGAGGTAAGGACACAATGAGTAACCAGGAAGTGGTCCCTCACCAGATACCAAAGCTGCAGATGCCTTTATCATAACTTCTCAGCCTATGGGACTATGAGAAATAAATTTCTGTTGCCACCAAGTTTATGGGATTTTTTTTATAGCAGCCCGAATGGACTAAGGCAGATGGGAAGTGGGACATAACCTAAAATGAATATAGAAGAGCAAGATAGAGAGAAAAATGAAAAAAAAAAGTGATAAGAATTTATTTCAGAAAGCTAAATCCCCACATTAGGGGAAGCCAAAAACAAATTATCAGCTATAACCACAGGATGCCTGAAACTATGTCCAAAGCAAGAAAAAGCAGTAGTAGATAATCATATTGCTAGAAAGCAGGGAAAATACATAACAAAAGGGAAATGAAGTTAATCTACCTTTTTCAAGGAGAATAATGACCAAACTGCAAAGGAGAGAATAAACATCCTTAGGAGAAAATAGAAAATCACAAAAGGTGAGGAGGTAGTGAAAGCTCCCAGCAGTTTTATGAAAATTTTTGTCTTTAGTTGGAGATTAATTATATCCTAAGTTTAGAGACAACTTATAGTTGTGATGCCAGTAATATTTAAGAATCATGAGAAACCACAGACGTCCTATAAGATCACGAGAAAAATAAAAATATTGGTTTCTTTAGAAGAAAATTAAAATACTGGTTCTTCAAACTACTGATTAGATAGCTAGGTGGCATAACCTGTTATATTTATATAAATAGTGTAGTTAAAAAGAAAATGAAAATGATAATTAAATATTGTTTCACATAGTAAAAAATTGCTAGCATATACATTAGCACAGTTTATCATCAGAATATCCCTTTACACAAGGTAGACATTATTCTTCTTGATTTTTCTTTTAGTTTTTCTTGTTTTTGTATTACAAATACAATAATTGAGATTTAGAGAGATTAAAGTATTGTACACAAGATTAAACAATACTATCTTATAGGACTGTTTTTCTTACAACTCCCTTTTCCAAGTTCCATTTTGATATTGAAATGCTGTTACAATCATCTGTTGTTCAATCAAATCTAAACATTTGATTAAAGATCAAATTAATAGTTCAGATAGTTTTTTCAGATGACAGCGCACACATTTTATATACACTATACACAAAAGATATATTTTAAAAGACAAATATGAACAACATATGACCAGAAAACTCAGTATATTCTTCAAATCAAAAAGAGAAATAAAATTATCCAAATAGAAAATTGGACAAGTGGCAAGTTAGTATAGAATGCAAATTGCTGTTAGACATGCAAATACAAATTAAAACAAATTATTAAATGGAAAATGATTAGGAATACTTATAATACTTCTTGCTTGACAGTGTTAAAGTGGATAAAAATTTGATTTATAGAGATGGTTGTTTAAAATGTTTCATGCTTTCTACTGGGCAATCTGGTAATGTATTCTAAAATTTAAATTTGAATATAATTTGATCCACTTCTGAAAGTTTATCTTAGGATAAGAACAGTGCAAGTGCACAAAAATGTATATCTCAGTATATATGCTCCATGTTGCTTATAATAAAAAAATTTTGGAAACAGCCTAAATGTCAATGAATAATGAATAGATTAAATAAATTGCAGTATACATGTACAGTGGGGGAAAAATGCACACATTCCAAAGGAAAAGGAATTTTTTTACATTTTAAAATGGGAATAGATATGTGATATGTATGTTAGTTGAAATGCAAAAATATAAAATTTGATACAATTTGTTTAAAAATATGTCCATTAAAATTCTGTAGAGACAAATAATAAGCTGTTAATGATGGTTACCTGCAGAAACAGAATTTCTATGTGACTTTGGTTTCACTGAAGTCATTTTGTTATTAACTATAATGTTTGCTTCACAAAAGATGGGATTTCAAGATCCTGTCCTTGACTCCTTGCCTAAGTAACATTATGAATCACAACTTAGCAATGACACAAAAAGTGTTTTCATTAATGTTTTGCTGACCACCAGAAAGGGTCTTTCACAGATAAGATTAAATTATAAAAATTACTTCAAGACTGATGATGAGATAAAATATTTTTAAAAGAAATTGTTCATTTCAGAAATTATTTAAGGTAAAAGTTAGAATGGAAGATTGTCCAATGCTCATATATAAACGCTAAATATTTTAATTTATGATTTGTTAAATATGAGCAAATATAATTTATTTGCTGAATTAAAATAATTAACATAGTTTAGACTACTTTACAAGGAAAAGAGGGTTTGGAATTAAATAGATAGGTAACCTTTTAAAATATGCACTGCTTAACATACTTAAAAATGCTATGAAGACAGAGTTTCTTCTTTCTGTTCCTATGGATTGTATCCCTCAATCAATACCTAGAGTAGAATTGACACAAAACTGACACTAAATAACTATTTGTTGCAGAAATAAATTAGGAGCAGCAAAAGTGCTATTTTCTCAATGGAATGCCACGTTTGAAGAAAATTTCACCAATTAAACCATGACAGGATTATGAATAATTTAGAAACCATGTTGCATGAGAAATGAAGAGAGGCTCTACTTTCCATCTAGAAAAGCAAAGAGCATTGTGCATATGGTGGCTGTGAAAAAATATCCTATGCCAGAAAGATTAGAATAATTCTGTGTATCACCAGAGGGCAGGATTCTGACAAAAGGCTTGGATTTATGAAAAGATATATTTCGTATGAATATAAGTTAAAATGTTCTAAAATGTATTATTGTCTAAAACTGTAAATACTAAACTCTGCATCCCCAATAGCACTCAAACATAACTTCTAGGAAATGATATTTAGAGCATTTCTGCATGGCGTAGAAGTTTGGGTGATTACTAAATCAATCCTTTCTCAGTCTACTTATTGAAAAACATTGCACTGTGTATTTTCATTTTAGTTAAAATAATGTTAAGCCATCAGAAACGGACTTCAAGGCAATACATTTAAATTTTATATCCTCCTCCTTCTTCTAGAAAAACTATCACAAAAGCTCTGTAACATTTTACTACTAATAAAATTGATGTCATTGAAAGAACCCCTTTTATCTCTCATAAAATTTCGTGGGCCTATCACTGAATGCATGAGCGCTCACTCAAGCACACACACACATGCGCAGCAATGGGTGGGTTTTTGTGGGGGTTATTGGTATTTACAACTTTGTTTAAATTAGTTTTAGAGACCAAATCATGAAGATATTTTAGCTCCAGTATTAGAATCTTTTCATTAATCAGAGAATTTATAGTTATGCGTTAGCTTTATCTGAATAAAAAAAATCTAATATATCAATTCCACTCCAGGTTGAGCCTGTCATCTTGAGTAACGATGACTGCAGAAAATTATGGGTTTATATCTTGTCTGGGAACCTCATAAGTCACAAGTACAATACATTTAAACCACTTTGAGGGCTCTCAGGTAAGACATATGAAGCTATTACTTACAACAATCTGTGAAGCAACCATACTGCAGCTTTTAAAAGCAATTTTGTAAACATTTCAAATTTTTATTTTTAAGGAAATTTATTTAACTCAATGCTTTGTTATACACACACATACACCTATATATTCATACCCACATATATGTATCCTACAGCTACATAATTACCAGATGTTTTCTGTGTAGGAAGCATCAGAGGAAATGACTGTATAAAATTGCTGTATAAAACATAGTAAGGGACACTAACTTGCTATCATTTCAGCTTCTCCTCATGATGTATTTTAATGACTTTAATGCCCCTATGAATTATTTTTATCTGCAGGCCAATTTGTTTTATTTTAATAGTGTTTAGTTTCTTTCCAGCCTTTTTAAATCACTCAATTTAAATTTATGAAAGCTTCTTCATGTAAAGCATGAGTCTGGATATCAGGAATATCAGGATTCTAGTCCTGGTAGTCATCCCCGAATCACGAAGGCGGTGACCTTCAGCAAGTACCTGCCCTTCTGCTGCTCAGTCCCTCATCAATAAAACAAGGCCTTTGGATGGGCGGATCACTAAGGCCTTTACAGCACATTCTCCATCTGTGCCTGTTTAAACAAAAAATAATTTAGAATTTGACTGACAACCTAGGTCAAAAGTTTATACTAAGGACATGAAAAGCATTCAAAGCCTCTTCTTTGAAATTTGATGTCTTAGGTAGAGTTCCCCAGAAACAGACTGAGAGCCAAGGATTTGTGTGAAAATCACTTATTAGGATAAAACAATAGACGAATGAAAATTTGGGATAAAAAAGGGATGGATACAAGCCAAACAGGATATAGAACTAAGAAAAACCCCACAGAGCATAGCAGCATAGCTCAATTCCACACGGAAGTTTTAGAGACAGAGGAAATTGTTGTCTTAATCAGGATAAGGGAGATGGAGTATTTATACTTCCTCACCTGAAACTCATCAGACCTTTGATAAGAGCTTGGACCTCAGGAGGTAATAAATCTCTAGGCACTCAGGCTCTGAGTGTCTCTACCAGCCTAAGGGCAGCCTCTGTACAGAGATGCCGACACTGGCTTCTTGGAGAGAAAGTACTCAGGGAACTGAAATGTTCCAAAAGATTAAAGGGATCCAAAAGCATATGGGTGAAGCATTGAAAACTTTAGGGGGTTACATAACAAGTTCCTAAGCATGTATGAAAAGTTAGCAATGTAGCCTCCATCTCTACTCCCTCCCAGGCAAGCAATGAAAGCACGTGATGGCTCTTGTTCCCAAAACATTATACTTACTACACATTAAGCAAAGGTATCTGAACATCTGTAGATGCCCAACAGATTATACATTGGTGAACAAAACAGATATGATATTCTTACTCCATAAGACTCATAGGCCTCATAGGAAAATGGAAGAAGTAGATGACAATGATAAATTATAATAATTCAATCATGTGACATAACAAGATACATTGTGAGAATGACAGAAAGTGTTCATTACAAAATGAGAAATCAAGAAAGATTTATCTGAGATATTGACATTTAAGGGGAGACCTAAATGATGGGTAGGAACATCCAGATAAAAAATAGTGATGCAGGTGGTAGGGGGTAGTATTCAGAAAGAAAAGACCATGTGCAATGGAGTTTTGCATAGTCAAAGCACTGAAATAAGGCCATGTAGCTGCAAAGTTTTAAGCACGTGGAGAACAATGTGAGTTTCAAGAGATAAATGACAGCAATCTTTAAACTATGTGAAGGTGATTATCTTTTATTCTCAGTTTAATGAGAAACCATTTCAAGCAGAGGACAGATATGATCTAATTCAAAGAAAGTGCCAACTTCATGGTATGATCATTTAATCTGAGTTCCCACTAAGAAATCAAATCAGATTATCAATGCCCTCCTTTTATGGGGTGTGCGTTTGTGTGTGTGTGTGTGTGTGTGTGCGTGTGTGTGTGTGCGTGTGTTTACCCAGGAAGTGGGAAGGGAAGGTGATAGTGAAAATAGAGATTGTGTAGGTTAAGAATTTGGAGTAAATTTTATCCTGCAGATTGGACAAATATGTAATGAAGATAACCATGGGATTCTATTACCAAAGAACAAAGACTTCATAATTAGAAAGATCAAAGAAGATACAATAGAGAATTGTGGACTACATTTTGGAAATGAGAGAAAATATGGTCCCTTGCAGGAAGTTGAAGGTGACTGAACATAGAATTTGAAGGAAGCAGGCACAAGAAATGTGAAGTAAGAATGGCTAGGCACGTGCTTAGGGGCTGATGCTGACTTGACAGTTCGAGTGATCTAGTTAAGAATGTTTAGCACTAGAACAATATGGCCATATTTGCATATTATAAAAATTGTGCTGGCAGAAATGTCAAAACTAGATTTATAAGGGAAACCACTTAAGAGACTATTATAATAATCTGCATGTGAGAGGATACATTCTAAAAGGAAGTAGGAGTAGTGAACATAGAGGAAAGAGAATGAAAGCTAAAGAATTTTAAGCAAGTGAAACCAGTGCTACTTGATTGACTATCACAGAAAATGAGGGGAAGATGTAGTCAGAAATCACAGGTAAACATGGCTTTGGCTCAAAGAGCTCAAATGATATTTTTTTTAATTTAAGTTCTGGGGTACATGTGCAGATCTTGCAGGATTATTCCATAGGTATACACATGCCATGGTGGTTTGCTGTCTCCATCCCCCCATCACCTACATTAGGTATTTCTCCTAATGTTATCCCTCCCAAATCTCCCCACCGCTGCCACTCCTTCCCTAGGCCCCCACAACCCCCAACAGACCCACTGTGTAATGTTTCCCTCCAGTGTCCATGTGTTCTTATTGTTCAACACCCACTTATGAATGAGAACATGTGGTGTTTGGTTTTTGTTCTTGTGTTAGTTGACTGAGAATTATCATTCCCAGATTCATCCTTGTCCCTGCAAAGGACAGGAACTCATCCTTTTTATGGCTGCATAGTATTCCATGGTGTATATGTGCCACATTTTCTTTATACAATCTATCTTTCATGGGCATTTGGGTTGGTTCCAAGACTTTGCTATTGTAAACAGTGCCACAATGAATATACATGTGCATGTGTCTTTATAATAGATCGATTTAAAATCCTTTGGGTATATTCCTAGTAATGGGATTGCCAGGTCAAATGATCTTTCTATTTCTAGATCCTTGAGGAATTGCCATACTGTTTTCCACAAAGGTTGAACTAATTTACACTCCCACCAAGAGTGTAAAAGCACTCCTATTTCTCCACATGGTCTCTAAAATCTGTTGTCTCTAGATTTTTTAAATGATCACCATTCTAGTTGATGTGAGATGGTATATCAATATGGTTTTGATTTGCATTTCTCTAATGATCAGTGGTAATGAGCATTTTTTCATGTTTGTTAGCCACAAAAAAAATGTCTTCTTTTGAAAAGTATCTGTTCATATCTTTTGCCCATTTTTTAATGGAATTTTTTTTCTTGTATATTTGTTTTAGTTCTTTGTAGATTCTGTATATTAGCCCTTTGTCAGATGAGTAGCTGGCAAATTATTTTTACCATTCTGGTTCTTGCCATTTCACTCTAATGATAGTTTCTTGCTGTGCAGTAGCTCTTAAGTTTAATTAGATCCCATTTGTCTATTTTAGCTTTTCTTGCCATTGGTTTTGGTATTTTTGTCATGAAGTCTTAGCCTATGCCTCTGTCCTGAATGGTATTGCCTAGGTTTTCTTCTATGGTTTTTATGGTATTAGGTCTTATGTTTAAATCTTTAATCCATCTGGAGTTAATTTTTGTATAAGGTGTAAGAAAGGGGTCCAGTTTCAGCTTTCTGCACATGGCTAGCCAGTTTTCCCAACACCATTTATTAAACAGGGAATCCTTTCCTCATTGCTTATTTTTTTCTGGGTTCTCAAAGATCAAATAGTTGTAGATGTGTGGTGTTACTTCTGAGGCCTCTGTTCTGTTCCATTGGTCTGTACCTCTGTTTTGTTACCAGTACCATGCTGTTTTGATTACCATATCCTCATAGTATAGTTTCAACTTGGGTAGCGTGATGCCTCCAGCTTTTTTTTCTTTCTTTTTTTTTTTTTTTGTTTAGGATTGTCTTGGCTATGCAGGCTCTTTTTTGGTTCCTTATGAAGTTTAAGGTGTTTTTTTCCAGTTCTGTGAAGAAGGTCAATGGCAGTATGATAGGGATAGCATTTAATCTATAAATTACTTTGGGCAGTATGGCCATTTTCATGATATTGATTCTTCCTAACCATAAGCATGAAATGTTCCCTCCGTTTGTGTCCTCTCTTATTTCCTTGAGCAGCAATTTATAGTTCTCTTTGAAGAGGTCCTTCATATCCTTTGCTGTATTCCTAGGTATTTTATTCTCTTTGTAGCAATTGTGAATGAGAGTTTGCTCATTATTTGGTTCTCTGTTTGTCTGTTATTGGTGTATAGGAATCCTGGTGATTTTTGCACATTGATTTTGAATCCTGAGACTTTGTAGGAATTGCTTATCAGCTTAAGGAGAGAATGAGGTCTTCTAAATATACAATCATGTCATCTGCAAATAGAGACAATTTGGCTTCTCCTTTTCCTAACTGAATACCCTTTATTTCTTTTTCTTGCCCGATTGCTGTGGCTAGAACTTCCAATACTATGTAGAATAGGAATAGTTAGAGAGGGTACCTTTGTTTAGTGCCAGTTTTCAAAGGGAATGCTTCCAGTTTTTGCCCATTCAGTATGATATTGGCTGTGGGTATGTCATAAATAGCTTTTATTTTATGAGATATGTTCCATCAATATCTACTTTATAAATAATTTTTAGCAAAAAGGGCGGTTGAATTTTGTCAAAAGCCTTCTCTGTATCTATTGAGATAATCATGTGGTTTTTCTCTTTGGTTCTGTTTATGTGATAGATTATGTTTATAGATTTGCATATGTTGAACCAACCTTGCATCCCCAGGATGAAGCCTACTTGATCATGATGAATAAGCTTTTTGATGTGCTGTTGCATTCAGTTTGCCAGTATTTTATTGAAGATTTTTGCATCGATGTTCATCATAGATATTGTCCTGAAAGTTTTTTTTAGTTGTATGTCTGCCAGATTTTGGTATCAGGATGATGTCGTTCTCATAAAATTTGTTAGGGAAGATTCCCTCTTTGTATTATTTGAATAATTTCAGAAGGAATGGTACCAGTTCCTCTTTGTACATCCTATAGAATTTGGCTGTAAACCCACCTGGACCTGGACTTTTTTTGATTCATAATCTATTAATTGCTGCATGTACTTCAGACTTTGCTATTAGACTATTCAGGGATTCAACTTCCTGGCTGAGCCTTGGGAGGGTGTAAGTGTCCAGGAATTTATCCATTTCTTGTAGATTTATTGGTTCATGTGCATAGAGTTGTTTGTAATAATGTCCAATAGTAGTTTGTATTTCTGTGGAATTGGTGGTGATATCCCCTTTATCATTTCTTATTGCATCTATTTGATTCTTCTCTCTTTTCTTTTCTATTAGTATGGCTAGCAGTCTATCTATTTTGTTGATCTTTTCAAAAAACCAGCTCTGGTGAGGGGTAATTTTTAAGAAAGAGAAAAATGAATAAAATGTTCTCAGGAGGAAATGCCAAAAATTTGTTTTGGAAATAATCTGTGGACAATTCAGATGAAGAAGAAGAACAGTAATTGTATCTATAGATTTGAAAATCAAACTAGAGATTTTGGCAGTATAAGTTGAGACATATAGGAGAGTTTAAGCCAATAGATTACATGAGATCACCCAGAAAATGCCTAAGAAGGGTACTAAAAATGGAACCACAAGGAATACTAACATGCAATATAAATAGAGGAAATAATAGTTCATTTATGAAAGTAAAAAAAAATCTTCCATGAACCAAAAAAGATAACTTTCAGGCAAACAACAGATGAAAGAGAATCCAGTAGAGAGTAATCGGTCCAAATGCTAAAAGAACGTCAAATTTTATAAGGATCAAATTTGATCAAATTTGGTAAGATTTAACTACTGTTGGTTAGCTATTTGGTAGAAAGCAGTATGGGACTTCTGGAGGTAGAGGAGTGAATAGAAAGTGAGAAAGTAAACACAAGGGAAGATGATATTTTTAAAAAACTAGTAATTTGGCTTTGAAGTAAAGGAGAGAGAGGGGATGGCAGCTGACTCTCAGTTTTTTGTTTTTTGTGTGTTTTTTTTTTTTAACAGAATCTACATCTATGTTCTTCACCCTTTAACCTGAAATATGACTGACAAATGGTAAAGGACTACAAAATTTGTAGACGTTCTACAGTTTAGGTCCAATAAATGAAATAATTAAATGAAGGTTTAGGAATATTTTATTTTTATTTTTGTTACTTTCATGTTTATAATTATTTGTAAAATAGAAGATTCTTGATGATATATTTATTTGAAGAAACAGTAAAAAGATTACTGTTACAAGAAAAATGATGGATTGCTGGAGTGAGTTATTGGAGGAAACTGGAGTAGATGGGATCTAAAGCAAGGGAAAGAATTTTCATCATCAAGAGAAGGTATATTTCTTTTGATGGTAGAGAAGCAGGAAAATTGTACAGATTTGAAAAAAGCTTCTGAAAATCAGTGTGAACGTTTAATCTGTTTTATCAATATTTATCAAGCGTCTACTGATTACCAGCCACCATAGCAGGCACTGGGAATACAATAGTGAGCAAAACTATATATGGCTCCTTTCCTCAAGTTGCTCAGGGTTTGCAGGAGGTGAGACAGGCATTAATCAAATAACCACATATTCATTATCATACAATAGGAATGAGCAGTACTATGAAGAGAATTATATTTTTTTCCAAAAGAGTGCATAAAACACTTAATCACAGAGTTCAGAGAAAACTTACCAGAGGAAGTTATGATTGAGTCAATAGTTCAACAGTAAATAGAGTTATCTAGGAAGAAATGATAGGAGTGTTATGCCAGACAGAGGAGTGGCCTTTGGGACAGTGTGGTATTTCAAAAATGTTGAGAATTTTTGAACTTTGAATTCTGTACACCTTACAAACTCACTTTAGCAGGTGGGTGAATAGATGTTTATATTGCCCAGACCACGGAAAAAGAGCTGCTCATCCAGAAATTTCATCTTTGTGTCTGCGCTTCTACCTCCCAAACTGTTCAAAAAAATTTAAGCATGGGAAGACGAATAGGGTGAATTTTAATGGGAAATGCATTGAAGGACCCTCAAGGATTAATTTTCAATGACACACTCTTCCAAAGGGCTAAACCACTGTATGTATTAGTTACATAAATTCATTATATATTATTTTGGAAGTCTTCAGTAATAACTACCTCACTACAAGCCACTTAAACTGTGTTTTCAAGAGAAAATAAAATACATGGACTTTTAAAAATAAAAAAATAGCACATTAATGCACATTAATATATTATTTGCCAACATATTCTATTACCCTGGATTTTTCCACTAATAAAACTAAACATAAAATGATAAGGCCTCTAGAGAGTTGAGGCATTGTTTTCATTTGGTATCATTTTTCAACAAATACTTTTATGGATCTTCACTCCTGATATAAATTCTGAAACTTGCCTAAGCAGCTGCATCTTTATTCTTCACCTATGTGATTTTGATCAACGAAGCTATATTTTGAGCAGCAGAAATTCAAATCTTGGCTCTGGCAGATGAAAAACCTAATCGGAAGAATAATAATTGTAGATTTATTATAGCCGTTGCAAAGGAGGAAAGCATATTGCTAATAAACAGCAATTAGCTACACGTTTTAGGCCAAGCAAGGATTATCATTCACTCTGAGAGTTTTTAAACTTTGAATTAGCTGCATTTTATTCACCCACTTTGACAGGCTTTTTTTTTTCTTTAGAAAACATTTGTAACAATATTCATATACACAAACACTATTGCTTCTCTTTGTTAAAGGAAGTATGAGCCAATCCAATCCAACACTCCCATTGATCCTGGTCTCCCGCCTCCACCCCAACACTTGTTACTGAACCCAAGTCTGATTCTAAATAAGGCAATTTGGGGATGACAACCTGATTGTGGAAACATTTTACAGTAGGGGTGAGCTAATAAGACTTAAAACTTGTGCTAAATTTAGGAAGCCAGAACCAAATCTGAACTAGAAATATCACAGCGTTAAACTTTCCCAAGGCGGGGGTTCTCTGGAGCCCATATCTGTGCCATTTTCATTTTTCAATATGCTTTTTTTGGGGAACAGAGTTTTGTTGTCACCCAGGCTGGAGGGCAGCAGAGTGATCCAAGCTCACTGCAACCTCTGTCTCCTGGATTCATGAGATTCTCCTGCCTCAGCCTCCCAAGTAAGTGGGATTATAAGCATGCACCACCATACCTGGCTAATTTTTTGTATTTTTAGTGGAGACGGGGTTTCATCATTTTGGCCAGGCTGGTCTTGAACTCCTGACCTCAAGTGATCTACCTGCCTCGACCTCCGAAAGTGCTGGATTACAGGCATGAGCCACCATGCCTGGCCCAAAATACTTTAAATTAAACTTTAATGAAACTAAATTTATGACTACAGCCTTTCACTGCAATCTCAAGATGAGCTGAAACTCAGATGAGGCTGCCAAATAAATCATCACACATCTTATAGTTAAAGAAAGCTAGTTGGAAGAAATAACAGTAAAAATTATGTTTGTCTTAAAATGGAATAATCAGCCTTGAGAAATTGTTAGCTTTTTGTCACTGAAAGCATTTGAATGAAGGCCAGATAGCCACTAACCAGTAATGTTGTAGAGGATATCCTGTATTAGTAAGAGGATTGTTTAAACTATGCCCTCTAGTGTTACTGTCAATTCTCAGGGGCTATAGTTCCAAGAAAATGATGAAAAAAATTTTATCTGACAGGATTATTTGAAGTCATTTATATATTTTTAAACAAGGTGACATATCCTTCAGGGCTCCTGGCCATAAGCAACAGGTATACTTTTAGATAACATAAAGAATTAGCTATTTGGTGGCTCATAGATTAGAATCAGGATAAATAAATTTTGGAAAATGGGTGAATAAGAAGCCTCAGCAATGACAACAATAACCAAGTTTAGGCTAAAGGACTAGATTGATTAGAATGCTGTTTTGGTACCATGGCCATCTACGCTGCTGAATACAGCTGTGACTGAATTCTTAAAACCAAGATATGTCAATCCTTTTGTTGATACACTTCTTGCAAGATTCTGTGAAGCCCTTGCAAATACAATCTATCCCTTCCTCTTTGCATCACTTTCTCCAGAGTTTAAGCTTAGAATGGAACATCCATCTAGCAGCCAGAACAAGGTACGTACACCTTAACTATTAAGGGATACAAAGAGAGAGAAACAATTTGCCTCCCTTCCTGTTCACAGTGAGGATAAGGGTCTTAATTTCCCCATAGATACAATAAGGTATTCCTCCAAAATGAGAAGTGAGTTCAGATTCTGATGAGTCAAAAAAAAAAAATGGAAAAATACTCCATTGGGGGTGGGGAGTTGAATTTGTAGTTTTTGTGATTTGCCTTACCTGATTTCTTTCTGATTTCCCATCTCCTGGAAGTATTTCCTAGAGCCATACCCTAGTTTCTCAGTAGAATACACGACCAAATGACCATTCGCCATGGCCTATTCTATGATTTTATTGTCTCTGAATAGAACAAAGTAATCAATTTTGAGGAAATATATGTCTCTTCCCAAGTCATGGTTTTGAATTATAGGTTTCATAGGAAATGCCAGGATTGCTTATGGCCTGTTGTTAATAATCTGAAATTGCCTATTCTGTTAAATGTTAACTGTGATATAGAAATAAAACGGTATCTGCATTAGAGTTCACTAATCAAAATAGTTATACCCACTGTGCACATTTCACATGGCTTCACTTAAATAGGATCGAGCGTCATTCAATCAGAACCCATTGTATAAAGCTACATTCTCAAGAGGCTCCCTCTCCTTCAAACTGGATGAGCTCAGCATCTGTTACAGTGTGTATAGATGTGAAGGCCTCTATTTTGTAATACTGGGATCTTATTAGGACTACAGGACTCCTCTCCCTTCTGTGATCCTAGAGTGACATAAACACAACGGAGACCAGTATACTTGCCTGATTATTTGGAGTCTTATGGAAAACATAATGAATAAAATTCAGGCCAAATCCAGTTAACTCATCCTCATACAATAGCATCCATACTTGTAGCCCAATCATTGGAGTAGCCTTTATTACTTGAGAAGAATAGTATTAAAATAAAGATTGATGGAGCAAGTTTTACTCATAATTTAGAGGTGCATTTCTTTGCTGGTTTCTCAACCAGTGATATTTTCTTATTTGTTCTCCTACTATCTTGTGATGCAAAACACATGCTAATGAACACTGGAAGTGTCCTGGCGAGCCCTTCACCCCAGAAGTAAGGTAATTAGTATGATTTATACTATCTCTTCCTCAACAACCAGGATCTATCTTTTTATGAATTAGATAAATATCAAATAACATTAACACTACACATCAAGTGTAGTGTTACCTGCCAGTTTTGCCACGCTCACTAGAGGAAACTATAAACATACTCAAGAACAGAAAGGAATGCCAAATATCACTGGATCGTACTTTTTATGACCTCAAACATGCAGGATATTCAAAATTTAAGGATCATTGTACAGGGGGAGCATCAAAGTCCATGGACAAAGATGGACTGACTCAACTGTAAAATTAGTAAAGCCTAACAGTTACTTACTTTTTAAACATCGAGACCGACAATTTTGTAAATGTACATCACTGTCTTCAACAAATAGCACATGGATTAAGGGGGTCATATTTTCAAACAACATCTGATACGTTCAATTATGTGTTTATTGGCCCAGGTCCTCTGAGAAGCAGATGCCAAGATGGGGTTACATGTGCAAGGATTTTATGAGAACAGATGCCTATGTGAGGGAAAATTGGGCAGGAGCCAGAAAGGCTGGGTAAACAGTCAGACCACAGTGCAGGTCTGTCCTGAAGCAAAGGACAGATAGGGGACAGAATGGAAGGAAGCACATGAGAATCTACAGTCTAAGGGAGTTCAGCAGGCAGCATGGGGAGACCTGGAGCCAGTGTTCTGTCCTAAAAATGTGCCTGCCTTAATATTCTCACCATTTTCAGTAACTGTGGAAAGAACCCTAGGAACAGTGACAGATTTCAGAACACAGAAACTGGGGCATTTTTTCATATATGCCTTCCAAAGCTTCACCCATAGTATAAGAAGATTGTTCTTTGTCATTAAAAAGGGTCAAAGACGAACTTTTCAGAACTCTCCTTACATCGTGTCTTAGTGTAGAGGTGGGAATGAGATCTAGATAACTGCTAAGAGTTCTGTCACTATGCCTGCATTGCTGCCCTAGTTTCTTAAGTAGATTTACCACAAGACATGTTTTAACTTAAACTTTCTTTCGTCTACATACTACTAAACTGTCTGTAATACTTCTACTTTCAACCTTCTGTTTATTTGGAACTTTTCGTCACCTATCTCACTACCAAATGCAATGCTACTTTTTTTAAGATGGGTGAATTCCAGTGGACTTTTGCTGGCAGTGTCTGACTTTTGCTTACTCCCCTGAAATGCTTCTCTCTTGACTTCTGTGATCCAGTGTTGCCTTAATTCTCTACATCTGTAATTACACCTTGTAGGCCTTTTATATTGTCCTTTCACTTCTTCCAATCTTAAATGTTGACATTTACCAAGTTTCTGTCCTTAGACTGCTTCTTTCCAAATATGTTTTCCACTGACAATACAAATTGTCTTCCAGAATTCTAACTCCTGAACATGTCTACGTGTTCCACATCTGAATTATTTTTGCAGCACCTGATATGTCTTTCCATGTATTTTCTGGACTTTTTCCAAGGAGTTTTTGAAGACATGAAACATGATCAAAATCAAATGATTTCTCCTCTACTTTCTTATTTTAGGTAATGACACTATCCATAAGCTGATTACACCATGTGGATTCAGAAAAGAACCCCATTGTAAGTTGAGGAGCATTTCTAATCCAAATTACCCTACATGTTTGTCAACAGATAAAGAAAGCAGTATACTTACGTTTCATATTTTTAAAGTTTATATTTTTTCCAAAATACATTACTTAAGTACATTAACTATATGTAAAATAGAAAATTTGGAAACTTACACAATATATCATATGCTATCAGATTGTTTTTAATATTCTAATATTTTATATTATTCTCAGTGAATATGGTCATATGTAAATTATTTACACATCTACCACATATTCAACTAGGTGAAAACCTAGCAGAGGAATCAGTGGGTTATAATAAATATTTTGTCAAAATACTTTGTTAAAAGAATACAACTAATACCTTCCAGAAATAATATATACAAGTTTTCACTTTTCAATGTAATTATGCAATAAATATTTTTATACAATTTCTAAAGTTCATATGTATTTCCATTTGGTAAATGCTTAAAAGTGAATTAATAAAATGGGATGTTGTTTTCTATAATGTCCTATAGAAACTGCCTAAAGGCTATAAAAGTGGGACTTATTATTACAATTTTAAAAAATCTTAGTCATTTTCATAACCAAGCGGCATTTTATGATTATCTTAATTTTGTTTTTATTGTTATTCATAAAATTGAACATTTTTAATGAATGTGTGTTTTATTTTGTTTTTGCTGTTCATGTACCTAGAGGCTCAGCTCTTGGTTATTCTACTCGTCTCTGTCTTCAGTCCTTCCTGTGGTAGTCTCATTCAGTCTCATGGCTTTAAATATCATCTATGTGTCCTTAACTCCCAAATTCATATTTTCCATTCAGATCTCTCTTTGTAATTTTGTCTACTCAACATCTCTATATAGATGTTTAATAAAACTCTCAAACTTAACATTTTCAAAACTGAACACCCAATCTTCTCTCCAATATATTTCTCCCACTACTTCCATCATCTTAATTGATGACAGCTTCATCTTTCCAGGTACACAACCAAGAGCCTTAGTGTTTTCACTGATCCCTTACTTCTGATTGATCCATAACCTATCAATCAGAAAATTTCACTGATTCTACCTTCCAGATATAGCAAAATTCTGACCAGATTTTATATCTTCAACTGTGATAGTTTAGATGTTTGATCTCTCCAAATCTCATGTTAAAATTTCATCCCCAATGTGGCCATGTTGGGTGATGGGGCTGTGTTCAGGTCCTGGGGTGAATCCCTCATGAGTAGATTAATGTGCTACCTGGTTAGGGGTAGTGAGTGAGTTCTTACTCTGATAGTCCTAGCAAGAGATTATTGTTTAAAAAGAGCCTGACATTGGGTCCATTGGGGTGGCTCATGCCTGTAATCCCAGCACTTTGGGAGGTCAAGGTGGGTGGATCACCTGAGGTCAGGAGTTTGAGACCAGCCTGGCCAACATCATGAAAACCTATCTCTACTAAAAATACAAGAATTAGCTGGGCATGTGTCTGTAATTCCAGCTACTCAGGTGGTGGAGACAGGAGAATTGCTTGAACCCAGGAGGCAGAGGTTGCAATGAACTGAGATTGTGCCTTTGCACTCTAGCCTGGGTGACAGAGTGAGACTCTGTCTCAAAAAAAAAAAAAAGAAAAGCCCCCAGCATCTCCCTTTCCTCTCTCTCTTGTTATCTGTCTCACAATGTGATCTCTGTACATGCCACTTCCCCTTCACCTTTCACCATGAGTAGAAGCTCTCACCAGGTGCAGATGTTGGAGACATACTTCTTGTATACCCTGAATAAATCTCTTTTCTATATAAATTACCCACCCTTGGGTATTCTTTTATATCAACACAAATGGCCTAAGACATTGACTATTATACCCTAGTCTGAGCACATGGATTTCTGCACTAGCCTACTATTAGTATTCTTGCTCTCCACTTTGTCTTATTAATTTATCCTCAGCATGGTAGGCAGATATGTCCTTGTAAGACAGAAGTAAGATTATGCCATTGTTAAAAATTCTTCATGACCCTCTGTAGGAGATCTGGCAGGTTGGTGAGATAAATTATAGGAAAGATACAAACCTTCTTAGGAGGCTGGACAGTTTTGCAAGAGCTTCAGGATAGAGTTATGGCTGAGGCAGCCTCATCCTCTTACCTTGAGCTAAAAGCAAAAGCAGATAACAAGGGAATGTAGAGGAGTTTATCCAAATAGCTTGTTTACTCATGCTGTCCTAAAACTGACCATTGATCATCTGCATGCAAGACTGCTCTCTACTCAGGGAGTCAGCAATGTTAATTACCCACAAATGGTGTTTGTTTAAAACCTTTGTCATTAAATCTGTTCTAAAATAAATACAAGTGTCTCCGGCACATCAGGGTTACATGGTCTGACTCCCTGTTTGGGGTCTATTATCTGTGAGGACCCTTAGCTGCACTCTCACAGGCAAAACACTTGTGTCTGCAAACTTCTTTAATCTGCCACTTGGCCAGAGTCTGCAGAGTCTGCAATGGATGGCAATAGAATCCTCAAAAATGAAGGTGAAGAGAATGTACAGTCAGTAAGTCATTGGTGCCCACTCAGGATTTCCAAGTTCAAGGGAATTGTTCAGGCTAGGGTGTCATTATGGGACAACAGTTATCAGTGCAACAGAAACAGTATATAAAAGTATTGAAACAGCTGCTTAAAGCTAGTGGAGCCTCTATTTTGCAGGCTCAATTAAGGGACCCAATGCAAACTGCTGTTTTCTATAGCCCATGGTTCCCAACAGAAAACATGCAGGACCTAGAGCTCTGGGAACAATGGAGAGAAATCTTAAACAGCATCATGTGCAAGGGCAACAAGTCCCAGTAACGTCTCTAATGTTATGGGTCTTAGTCATGGCTACTTTGGCCTTGCTCTACACAGAAGAGCCCAAAAAGAGAAGAGAAAGAGAACCATCCCTTACCTTACTGCCTCCTCCTTCTCCTCAGCCCTATCATTACCGGGTAAAAGTGCCACAAAGGAGACATAAATTTTCCCTGAGGCCCTGCCCCAAAAAACTGGAAAGAAAGACAAGGAATACACTACAGCTATGGGACCCTAGTTTAAGAAAGTGGCATTTAAAGGGGAGCTCTTGGCCTGCTCGGTAATCCAAGACCAACAAGGCCATCAGGTATATGCACCCATTTCTTTAGATGCTTATAAAGAGGTAAGAAAATCATTAGAGAAAACATAGTGGATAGCCCATTTATGAAGGAATTAATTGAGGTCATAGCTAACAACTTCCATATAAGCCCATGGGACTGGTCAGTGCCAGCTAAAACAACTTTAGATGCCAGTCAATACCTCATCTGGAGGGCTGAATCTGATGAATTATGTGGACAGCAAACCCTTTTCTAATAATGATGATGTGGCTCTCTCAAAATCCTATTTGGGTAAAACAGACCTCTAAAGGGAGAGAAATTACAGTGAGCCCATGAATTCATCGAGGAGTAATTAAAAGCTGGCAATATAGAACCATCAAAAACAGCCCTTGGAATTCATACATTTTTGTCATTCCCAAAAATTCTGAAAAATGGAGACAAAAGTTTCCATGACTTATGGACTATTAATGCTAATTTTATACCTATGAGGTCACTTCAGCGGGAGTTCCCTTTCCCCATGGTGATTCCTAGAGACTGACCTATAATTGTTGACTTAAAAGATTGCTTTTATACTCTTCCCCTTGCAGAACAGAACAGAGAAAAATTTGCCTTTACAATATCAGCTATCAATAATGAAAGGCAAGCTCACCGATTTCATTGGAAAGTGCTTCCTCAAGGAATACTGAATAGCCCTACCATGTATCAGTATCATGTAAATTAGGCTTCACTCCCCAGCAGAAAAGAATTTCCTAATTGCATGATTATTCGTTTTATGGATGATATTTTATTAGCAGCACCAACAGAGCCAGTATTTCTAAGTTTATATGCCTCTATCCAAAGAAATACACAGTTAAGAAGTTTAATCATAGCACCTGAAAAAGTAAAAATGTCCTCTCCTTAGAAATATCTTGGATACATACTAACTTCTCAGTCAGAAAGACCTCAAAAGGTTAAGGTTAAATTAAATACTAGCAACTTACATACCTTAAATGATTATCAAAAATTACTGGGCAATATTAACCAACTTCTCCCCACCTTGGGCATAGCTACTGATAAGCTGCAAAACCTGTTTTTATTTTAAAAGGCAATGCTGCCCTAGATTCTCCCAGATATTTAACCCCTGCAGCAAAAAAGGAAATTGAGCAAATAGAGCAAACTATTTCTCAGAGGCAACTAGATCACATAGACCCAGGATATTCAGTTCAATCATTTACTTTTCCTACTAACCATTCCCTACAGAATTAGTAGGACAGATGGCCCCAGGGCTACACTTCCTAGAATGGATTTTTGCTCACATACCAGGACTAAAACATTGTCTCCTATATATCCAGCTAGTTAGTAAAGTCATCTATACAGGCCACAGATGATGCAATCTGTTGCTAGGTTATGACCTTGACATCATAAAAATTCCTTTGAGTAAAAAGCA
Organism: Callithrix jacchus; assembly: GCF_049354715.1. Taxonomy (NCBI): domain Eukaryota; kingdom Metazoa; phylum Chordata; class Mammalia; order Primates; family Cebidae; genus Callithrix; species Callithrix jacchus. The sequence continues at coordinate 56,551,134 of NC_133515.1, read as the reverse complement.
ATTTGAAGCAGTATTGCCCCTATCTCTAGATCTTCAGATAGCACTCTCTGATTATACAGGCCATATAGAACCTATCTTTCCTGCTGACAAACTACTTCAGTTCTTATACTCCTGTAATTTTGCCTACAAAAGAAGTTAAATATGCTCAGGAAATGAAAAAAGAGAAATATGAGTAAGGACCCTGGAACACTACTAGCACAAGCCTTATTTACCCTTAATTTTTTAAGTTTAAATGACAAATTTCAATCGGCTACAGAAAAGCTCTTTACTAAAACCTCTGAAGGCATAAAACCCACAGTTTTATGGAAAGATGTGAATAATAATGCATGGTGTGGTCCAAATGATTTGCTAACATGGGGAAGAGGATAGGCTTGTATTTATACCCCCTCAGGCCCTCTTTGGATTTCAGCATGATGCATCAAATCATACCATGGCATAGCTAGGACCCAACCCAGTACAAGAAATGAAGGCAATGACCCAGCGGGACCCACAGCCCCAAATGATGTGGCTTCCTTGGACAAGACAGGCCCTGACCATCGCCTGGGGAAGCTGAAGAAAATGACTCAGGAGGCTAAGTGAATTCTGCTCCAAACACCATTCACTCCAGATAATTTTTTCCTTTTTTATTCTCTCATTTTGTCTGCTATACTCTATTGCCCTTTCTCTAAATCTTCTAAATCTACCTTTTTTCTGCCTGTTACTTAGGTTGACACTCTCTTCCCAGCTTCTAATTATGCAACTGCTTGGCTAGGAAGGATTAACATACCCTCAGTAGGGTATGTTAATTGGACTGAGGTGCCAAGTAAAGCTACATGTCACTCCTTGATTGGAAAACAATGTTACTAATAATACTCATTATACTCATGTTTGTCTTATGTGATTTACTAATTCTAGGATGCAAAGCTGGAATATAAGTTATAACTGCTGTGTCTGACAAGCCTGTTGCTGCACACATCTATACTCTTCAATCAACAAAACCTGATGAAGAAACAGAAAAGGGGAAGATGTAGGAGATCATTCAGAATGGTAGAAAATATTGTAGGAAACACACAAACCCCCTGTAAGGCTGAAGGTTTTGCAAAAGCTTCAGGAAAGGGTTACGGCTGAAGGCAGCCTAATTCTCTTATCTTGAGCTAATAGCAAAGAATAGATAACAAGAAAATATAGAGAAGTTAAGCTAAATAGTTTGTTTACTCATGTTGTCCTAAAACTGACCTTTGATCATCCATGTGCATGACTGCTCTTACTTGGGGGGTCAGCAATGTTAATTACCCACAAATGGTATTTGCTCAATACCTTTGACATTGAACCTGTTCTAAAATAAATACAAGTGTCTCTGGCAAATTGGAGCTGCACATGCTGACTCCCTTTTCGGGCTCTGTAAGCCATGGAGTCCCCCAGCCACACTCTCAAAGGCAAACCCCTGTGTCTGCAAACTCCTTTCTTCTGTCAGCCAGAGTCTGCAGGTCAGACTTGGATGCTCTCCATTGAACTCTGAGTAAAAGCAAAGACCTTTAATATATTACAAGCCCTGAATGGTGTGCCTCATTACCTCTCTGACCTCATTCTTACCAATTTCCATGCTACTCTAGCCCAGTGGCTTGCTCTAATGACCCAGTCCTAATTTTACCTTGGCTACTTTGTACTGGCTGTTTTCTTTTCCTGGAAAGTTTATATCGTAGATATTTATTTGCTTCATTTATTTATCTCCTTAAATATTTTCTCAAATATCACTGTGGTAAAATACTTACATAAATGGTCCCCAGTGTTTTGTGTCTTCCTATATCCACACTCTCTATATGACTTTTTAGTTCTTCTCACTAACAAGATAGTGTACTTCTCTAATCTTCAAATTTGAATTTGACCTGTGACTTTTTTTGGTCTATAAAATGTGGCAAAATGCTGATGTTCTGATTCCAAGCCAAGACCTCAAGATTTCTTGTGCTTCCCCTTGTTCCCTCCCTATCCTGTGCCTTCACTAGAAGAATGTACCCTACTTACCTTGCTTAAGGTGAAATGTATGGAGCAGAGCCAAAACATTTCATGAGTTTCAACCAAGGGCATCATAAATATGCCAATCCACAATCAAATATTACACATGTTAGAGAGCCTCATTAGGACAAGAAAGCATGCCTAGACAAACCCAGCCTAAATTGTTGACCTGCATAATAAGCTAAATAAACGTTTACTGGTGTATGTTAGTGAAGTTGGTGGTTGTTTTTTCCCTGTGTCATCATAGCAATAGATAACTAAGACAGTACATCTAATTGTGGTGCTACTATTTAAGAAATAAAATGTATGATATTGATTTTGGTACCAGTCAGAGGAGAGAGCAAGGAAATGATACAGAAGTTGAAAACATGACAAGAATACTGTTATAGAAGGTTGAAAAAATAGTAACCCAGGTCTCTTATTGGCAAAATAATTTCCAAATTATCAAAGTCAATAACTTGAAATATAGAAAATGTACCTAATGAAATTTTGGACTTGGCCAAAGTTATATCCGGGCATAATTTTGAAAGCATGTGCTGATATTTTTTCTACAGCCAAAGTTAAGGTATAATATGAAACAGATGAACTCAGATAATAACGAACCAATTTGCAAAGAAAAATACAGAGGTAACAGAGAGGCCAGAACTTCCTGAGTTGGGAAACTAAATCATAGTCACACATTGCTTAACAATACAAACACATCTGAGAAATTTGTCATCAGGTGATTTCATCATGGTAGGAACATCATGCTTACAGAAACCTAGATTGCCTACCACACAACTCTGCTATGTGGAATAGCCTATTTGTCCTAGGCTACAAACCTGTACAGCATGTTACTGTACTGAATACTGTAGGCAATTGTAACACAATGGTAGGTATTTGTTTATCTAAACACATGTGAACATAGAAAAGTACAGTAAAACTGTCATATTATAGTCTTGTGAGATTACCATTGTATATTCAGTCCATTGTGGATTAAAACATTCTGTAACACACAACTGCCCTTCTTAATTTTAACCTCTTCAGCCAAGAAAAATTAGTTAAGTATGACATCTCTTCAGGGCACAGACAAAATCAAAGACGTAGCTATAGTTTCCTTTGTAAGACCTCTAAAATAATTAAGATGGTGCCTAGTAAGCCTTTAGGCCAGATAAAACAACTTCTGATTGTTACAAGGGCATTCTCCTACAGCCTAACTAGAAATGATTCATATGAGAAATTATTTGAAAGAAATGTGAGCATAGCATTTGAAAAATGGAATAGAATGATTTTAATCACAGTACATAAAAAATCCAGAACGTTTTAAGAGAGCCATATTGGCAAAAGTACTGTCAGTGTGCTCAAAAATGTTATGAGACTGAGAAAGAAAGAGACTCTGGCCCTCCAACTTTCTATGGGCTGAGACAGATGCTCAGTATCAGGACCATTTCTTCAAAAGTGACCAGAATGGATAGAAAAGAAAGGAAATCTCAGAAGGAAAAGTGAAATGTCTTTGAGAACAATAAACATAATTAATTTTTAAGGAGAACAAGACCCAAATAAAATAATATTCCCCCAAAACAGAGGGGAACCTGGAATATCACCTTAACAAAATTTCAGAATTTCTATGGACCAGGGACTGCTATGTGCTTCTCCTTTTTTTTCCTTTCCATAAGTAATATTTTCTCTGCTTTATCATTGTATGTTGAGTGCTTCAAAGGCACACATCTTTTTCTTGTTATAATCATATACTCTTTTTATCCATGAGGGATATGTCCAAGACCCCTAATGAATGCCTAAAACCATGAATAGAACTAAATCCTATATATATTATGATTTTTCAATTTGATAACAAAGGCAGCTTCTAAGTGACCTATAGGCAAGTAGACTGTACAGTGTGAATATGCTAGACAAAGTGATGATTCATGCTTCAGGTGGAACACAGTGGGATGGTGTGAGACTTTATCACACTACTTAAAACTCATACATTGTTTATTTTTGAAAATTTTCATTTAATATTTTCAGACCATAGTTGACCATCAGAAACTGAAACTATAGAAAGCAAAGCTGCAGATGAAGAGGAACTACTGTGAAGGTCTCTGGAACAAGAGAAGGTACATCCAGACCAATAGAAATCACAAAATCCTAGACTCTGAATTTGAGGCTGCGATTGGATGTGGTTTTTGATAGTCATGTTTCTTAGTTTGTTTGTGCTATTATAACAAAATACTATATACTGCGTAGCTTATTAACAACAGAAATTTATTTCTCACAGTTCTGAAGGCTAGAAAGTCCAAGATCAAAGAGTCAGGTAGATTTAGTGTCTTGTGAGGGTCCACCTTCTGGTTCACAGATAGCACCTTCTAGATGTGTCTTCACATTGTGGAAGAGGTGGAAGAGCTTCTTTGGGCCTATTTTAGATAGGCAATGATGCCATTCATGAGGGCAGCACTAACACCTCCCAAAAGGCCCCACCTCCTAACACTGTCACCTTGGAGGTTAAGATTCAACAGGAATGTTGGTGGGAATACAAACATTCAGATCATATCATCATCAGATGAGAATAGCATATTTTTTATGTGGGAGGGATATGAATAATTATACACTCCATGAGGGCAGACCACCATAGGTTGATTTTATTAATAACTTCACTTCTCCCCATTTCTGTAGGCACATCTTTACCAAGTAACTGTGTAGCTCTTCTAACTAAAAAGGTAGAGACTATTTCCTGATGGTTTGAATGTGGATTAACTTTGTGATTTTCTTTGGTTAATAGAATGTGGCAGAGACCCCAGTGTGACTGGCCAAAAGAACTTACCAGCCTAGATCACTGATTCACAGTCATATGAGTTAAATTAATGTTTATTGTTACATAACAAATAGGTTGTGTCAACATATGTCCTGGTCTACTTTTTTTTCTTAATACTTATTATTTTCTAATCTTATACACCATTGTTTATCATTTTGTCTCAGGTATGTAAGCTGGGCAAGGCATCTAATAAAATCTCCATATTTATATGATTAAGTTCATTTAACTGAATTAAACTAGAGAGAATGTTTGAGTTAGATGGTTCTGTTAATACTTATGCAAACATTGAATCATGGATTAGTTGCTTGTTATATCTTTACATTGGACAAAGTACCCTGTAGAAAAAGTAGAAGCAGAAACAGGCATTGGGCATTACATCATCAGGATCAAATTAATCAGGATCATCCCATGCAGTGATTATCTCATTGGCATTATACTGGTCTCCTTTTTCAACTGTTACTATTTCAGATATCTCAACTTCGAAGACTTCTTAGATCCACTAATGGTATGAAGCAAAGCCTTCACTGTTGGCCATAATAACCTTGAGTTCCAGCTGACAAATCAGCTCTATCAGTCCCCGCCTTCTAAGATCTCTTTCTATGTTGCAAACTGTAATAACTATAATTATTTAATGAATGAGATATTTTTACCATTATGGACTCTCAAATAATCATTAATTAATTAAATCAATATTAATTCACATGTGTTTGGATTGGATTCTTTTCTACTTGTTAAAATAACTCACATAAAATATCACCATTGTCCACATTTGTTTTACTTTCCACAACTTAGTAGACACTTTACATGATATTAAATAGCAGAAAAATAAACCACATAACAGTGACTGCATTTATTTCCCCACTTCATTAGCATCTTGGGAATAATTCATGCATGTTATTAGAATTTGAACCCAAGTTAATTAACAAAATATTCCAAAATTATAATGCTCTCTGTTGCATCTGTAGCTGATTGTAATCTGCAAATAATCACACAGAAAGAAAAGGACATATCACAATAAATCTAAGTAGACAGATACAAGTAAATTGGACTATGAAAATGGCATGTCTCTGCTTAAATGTCTTCCACAAATCCCAGAGAGATATGTTTGGACTCAATCTAATTGGTTTGCTACTTCCTCACAGTTTACTGCCTGAATAACTTTAATCACATATGATGCTACTTACTTTGCCAGCTAAGCAAATTAATTAATTACGCTATTAGAATCATTAGATCTTATGAACTAGAAATTATTTGGCAATGTCAGTTTTATACTTGACCTAGTAAGGATGTTTTGGTTACGATTTTCAAGTGTTACCGATGAAGTGAAACCAGATAGTCAAGAGTAAAATCAGAATATGATCTCGGTAAGAAACAACATGCTGAGTCCACATACTGGGACACTTCCTATGGAGTGCAAAACTCTTGTATTTATGTGCTTCATGATTTTTTGCCAAGATATTACTTGGAGGTCATTCATTCATTCATTCAATAGCCTAGCATATGGTAGGAATTATTAAGTAATAATTAGGTAAAGGTACAGGAGTGAATAAGACAAGTAAGGCCCTTGCTTTCATAGAATTTATATTTTAATTGAGACAGAAAACTACAATTAAATTCATAAGCAAACAAGGCAAGTTTGAGTCATGATCAAAGTGGTGAAAATGGCAAATAGGATAATATGAGCACTTGTGGTGGCTGGGGTGATTAAAGAATTCCCTCCGAAGAAATGGCACTTGAACTGAACATGTAGTGATATGGGCCATGCAGATAATACTGGAATGGTGCTGCAAGAGGAGATACTAGCAAGGCCTTAAGTCAGCAATTAGCTTGATATGTTCAAGAAAGAGAAAGATCACTGTGGCTAGCTATGGCAGGGTGGGGTGGAGAAGAGTGTTGGAAGATAGTTCATTCTAAGGTGTAGAGGACAGGTTTTAAAAAACAGAAGAGCTACATGATCTTATTTATATTGTTTCTTTTTTTAAATTGCTGGATTTGGAATAATATCCAAAATTATTCAGACTTTCTTCCAGGGTTACCCAAAGCCAATACACAGTCTTGGTGTCTGGGTTCCTTCACCTAACATAATGCTTTTGGCATTTATCCATGTGTAGCATCTATCAATAGTTCATTTTTTTATACTAGTCTCCTACATTCAAATGCTTTTAAATTACTTTTTGAATTAAACAGCTGTTGTCTTTTGAGATTTCTTTACATGTTCTAGAATAGTGTCCATTGTTGGCTATGTAGTTTACAAACATTTTCCTCCACTCTGTAAGCCATCTTTTCATTCATTTAACAGATTTTGCACACAGAATATATGTTTAATTTTAATAAAGTCAATTTATCATTTTTTCCTTTTACAGACAATTACTTTGAGGTCCAGTCTAAAAGCACTTTGCCTAACCCTAGATCACCAAGATATTTTTTATGTTTTGTTTCTAAATGTTTTGGAGTTTTACATTTTACATTGATGCACATGATCAATTTTGAGTTAATCTTAGAGAAGTATGAAACTTGGTAAAAGATCATTAGTTTGCCTGTGGGTGTCAAATCGAATCAGCAACATTTATTTAAAACACTACCATTAACTGCTTTCCCGTTTTTGTCAAAACCAGTTGGGCATATTCTTGTTGGCCTCTTTCTGATTTATATTTTCTGTTTCATCCCTTTGCCAAAATCAATTTGTTTATTTTGGAAATAAACAAACTGATTTCTCACACTTGATTATCCTTCAATATTGTTCCAGCTATTCTCATTCCATGGCCTTTTCATTTAAATTTTGAGATAATCACGTCTATGTCTGTCTACACAAAATCTTGCTAGATTTTGAAAGAATTGCAATAAGCCCATACATCAATTTGGGGAGAATTAACACCTTTACTATATTGTATCTTCCAATGCCTATTTATGCCATGTCTCTCAATTCATTTAGATCTTCAATTTATTTCAACAGTGTTTTGTATATTTTAGCATAAGTCTTGTACATATTTTGTTAGATTTACATCTAAGCATTTTATTTATTTGATTGTGTGAATGGAATTGTAATTTTAATTTGGGTTACCACATATTCATTGTCATTTCTAAGATATAGACATTAATTTTTATATGTTGATATGTTATATTATATCTTTGCTGGTCATTTACTAGTTCTATGAATTGGATTCTAAAAAAATAGATTTCTCGGGACATAGACACTCATATCTTCTGCAAATAGCAGCAGTTTTATTTCTTCACTTCTGTTATGTATGCCTTTTATTTCCTTTTCTCACCTTATTAACTAGAAGTTCCCACCCCTATTTTGAGTAAGAGTGGTGAGAGTGAACATCCCTGCCTTATCCCCAATCTTACAAGGAAAATCTTTCACCATTAAGTGTAATGTTTACTGCAGGAAATTTTTTAAGTTGAAGTAAAATTCATGAAATACAAGTAACCATTTTAAAGTGTACAAGTTAGTGACCTTTAGTACATTCCCGTGTTCTACAGCTGTTAAGTTTTATCCACTTCCAAGATATGTTTATTAACCTAAAAATAAAGAAAAACCTCAGTTTCATTACTAAGCTGTCATTCCCCATTCTCACTTCACCCCTACTTCCTGGCAAACAAGAATCAGCTTTCTGATAAATGGAACCATATAATATATGACCTATTTTGTCTGGCTTCTTTTCCTTCACATCATGTTTTTAAGGTTCATTGATGTTATAGTATGTACTAGCACTTTATTCTTCTTAATGGCTGAATAACATTTTATTGTTTAGATATGCCACATTTTGGTTATTCATTCACCAGTTAACTGATGGACATTTCAGGTGTTTCCACCTTTTGGCTGTGGTGAATAGTGCTTCTATTAACATTTATATACAAATGTTTGTTTGAACACTGGTTTATAATTTCTTTGGGTATATACCTAATCCTGGAATTGCTGTGGCATATGGTAATTTTATATTTAACTTTTTGAGGAAGTGCTGTTTTTCACTCAAGCTGTACCATTTTACATGTCTTTGAGCAATGTTCAGAGGCTCAATTTTTCATGTCTTCTCTAACACTTTTTTCTGTTTCTTTATTTTTTGTTTTTGTTTAATTATAGCCATCCTAGTGGCTGTGAAGTACTAATTATGTTGACACAATTTTCATGTGTCTATTGGCTGTTTGTATATCCACTTTAGATGAATATCCATTCAGATCATTTGCTCATTTTCAAAACTGGTTATGTGTTTTTGTAATATTGAGTTTTAAATGTTCTTTCTATTTTCTACATACAAGTCCCTTATGAGATATATGATTTATAGAATATTTCTTCCACACTCTAGATTGTCTGCACTTTCTTGAAAATGTCATTTGGAACACAAATTTTTAAAATATTTTTTATTTTTAAGTTTGTGCGGACAAAGTAGTTGTATGTGAGATATTTTGATACAGGTATACAATGTGTAATAATCATATCATGTAGAGTAGGATATCCATCCCCTTAAGAATTTATCCTCTGTATTGCAAACAATCCAATTACACTCTTTTAGTTATTTTTAAAATGTATGATTATTATTGACTATACCCTGTTGTGCTATCAAAAAGTAGGTCTTATTCATTCTAACTTTTTTGGTACCCATTAACCATCCCCACCTCCCTGCCATCCCCACTACTCTTCCCAGGCTCTGGCAATCATCCTCTACTCTGTGTGTCCATGAGTTAAGTTGTTTTAATTTCTAGATCCCACAAATAAGTGAAAACATGTGACATTTGTTTTTCTATTTTTTAACTTTAGGTTCAGGAGTATATGTGCAGGATATGCAGGTTTGTTACATAGGTAAACATGTGTCACAGGGGTTTGTTATACAGATTATTTCACAATTCAGATATTAAGCCTAGTCTCCCAAAAGTTTTTAATGTTGAAGTCCAATGTATTGTCTTTTTCTCTTGTTGCGCGTTTTTATGTATCATACCTAAGAATCTATTGCCAAATCCATAATAATCAAGATCTACCCTTATATTTTCATCTAAGGGTTTTATACTTTCTATTTTTACATTTAGATTTTTTATTTCTTTTGAGTTAATTTTTGTATATGGTATTAAGGTAAGGGTCAAAAGTCATTATTTTTACATTTGGGTATCCAGTTGTCTCATTACCATTTGTTAAGACCCTATTCTGTCCCCACTGAATAGTGTTGACACCCTTGTTGAAAATCAGTTGACTATAGATATACGGGTTCTGAATTCTCAATTCTGTTCCATTGGTCTATATGTCTACCATCACACTAAAACCACAGTTTTTATTATTGCTATCATGTAATACATTTTGAAACTTGAAAGTGAGAGTCTTCTTACTTTTTCTTTTTCAAAATTATTTGCCTAGTGTCCCTTGCAATTCCATATAAATTTTTTGAATCAGCTTTTTCATTTTTGCAAAAATGGCCATTGAAATTTTGATAGGGATCACATTTGAATACATAGATTGTTTGGGAAAGTATTAGCACCTTTACAATACTAAGCATTTCTATACATGAACACTGCATGCCTTTCCAATTAAGTAGATCTTTAATTTCTTCATCAGCGTTTTATAGTTTTCAGTGTACAAAGCTTGTACCTTTTACGTTTATTTCAAAGTATTTTATTCTTTTTATGCTATTATGAATGGAATTGTTTGCATAATTTGATCTGCAAATTACTTATTACTTCTGTATTGAGATACAGCTGATTTTTATATGTTTATTTGTATCCTAAAATTTTGCTAAGTTTGTTTAATAGCCTATAGGCTTTTGTGTGGATTCCTTAGAATTATTTCTGTATAAAATTACCATTAGACAGGCACAATGGCTCATGCCTATAATCCCAGCACTTTGGAAGTTAGCTTTGCAGATCACTTTAGCCCAGGAGTTCAAGAGCAGCCTAGGGTACATGGTAAAATCCCATCTCAATAAAAATAGAAAAATCAGCTGGGCATAATGGTGTGCACCTATAGTCCCCACTAATTGAGAGGCTGAGGTGGAAGAATCACATTTTTCATACTTCATTGCTCGGGCTTGAACTTCCACTGCAATGTTGAATAAAAGTGGCAAATATAAGCATTCTTGTTTTGCTCCTGATTTTAAGGGAACAATTCCCAGTCTTTCACCATTAACTATTATGTTAGCTATGGGTGTTAGAATTCCATTTTGATTTGTCTGTAACATTATTGATTGCATCTCTTTGTATAGCATTTTTAGTGGTTGTTCTAGCTGCTATATTATATGTATATAACAGACACACAGAGATACACATCTGAATATATTCTTCATAAATTAATTTATGTGTACATATGTGTGTGTTTATACACATATGTGTCTGTGTATGTATGCAGTTATGCAACACATAATGTTTTGGTCACTGACATAAGATAGTCCCATAAAATCATAATAAAGCTAAAAAATTTCTATTGCCTACTATTTTGCTATACTATACTTGTTATCATTATTTTAGAGTGTACTCCTTCTACTTATAAAAAATAACCATAAAACAAACTCAGGCAGGTCCTTCAGTAGGCATTCTTGAAGAAGGCATTGCTATCATAGGAAATGACAACTTCATGCATGCTATTACCCCTAAATAGGGGTATAGTGGGATGAGATGTGGAGGAGGTGGACAGTGATGTTGATGATCCTGACTCTGTTTCAGTCTAGGCTAATGTGTGCTTCTGTGTCTTAGTTTTAAAAAAAAAAATTTGTAAAAGTAAATTAATTAAAATACAATTAAAAAGATAGAAAATAGGTTATTAAATAAGAAAAAAACTTTTGTACAGCTATACAATGTTTATGTCTTAAGCTGTTAGAACAAAAGACTCAAAAAGTTTTTAAAAATTTAAAAAGTTTGTCAAGCAAAAATGTTACAGTAAGCTAATTTATTACTAAAAAAGGAAAAATATTAATTAATTAATTAATTAATCGTAGCCTAAGAACACGGTGTTTATAAAGTCCACAGTAGTGCACAGTAATGACCTAGGTCTTTGCGTTCACTTACAACTCACTCATTGACTCACCCAGAGCAATTTTCAGGCCCACAAACTCCATTTATGCTATACAGGTATATTTTGTACCATGTTTTACTGTACTTTTTCTGTATTTAGTTATGTTTAGATAACATAGACTCATTGTGCTCCAACTGCCTGTAACATTCAGTACAGCAGTCACTGTACAGATTAGGGGCCTAAGAACAGTGAAAGATTATACCATATATCCTAGGTGGGTATTAGGTTATACCATCTAGGTTTGTGTAAATACACTCTATGGTATTCACACAATGAAAGAATTGCCTAACAATGCATTTCTTAAAATGTTTCCCCATCCTTAAGCAAAGCAAGACTTTATATAACACACATGCACATATCTTACATAGCCTAATTGTGTTCTCACATACTATTTTCAGCAAAGCTTAGAAAGTTTACCTCCTTTTGTATTCTTCTGTTCTCCCCATTTATAATTTATAATTGTCTTAAATATTCTTTTCTTCCCATATAAAATTACAGTTGCATAAAATAGTGTTGTAATTTTTGTTTCAACCATTAAACCCAATTTAGAAAACCTATCATAATTATCCATATTTTAACTTGCCAGGCACTTTCGTCCTGATGTTCCAATATTTCTCCTTTTATTGTTTCTTTTTTGCTTGGAGAATTTTTTCCACCATTCTTTTAGGAAAAGTCTATCTAGTATATCTCTTTGTCATTTTCTGTTTTTCTCATTTATTTCACGTGTGTTTGCAATTGTCCACTAAATAATTTTTACTATGGCTGCTTTAAAATTTTGCCAAATAATTTTAACATCTCTGTCAGCTTGAATTTGGCATATATTGGTTGTATTTTGTTTTTTATTGGTTAGAGGGTTTTTTTAAGTGTTGTTCTTGGGTTTTTCCTGGTTCTTTTCTGGTATGTTGAGTGATATTTTATTGAAACTGGATATTTTTATATTCTATTATAAAACTCTGACTTCCAGAGCACAAGTCCCAGCAAGAGCAATGCAGAAAGTGAGTTATCTCCACATTTCCAACCAAAATACCAGGTTCATCTCAATGGGACTGGTTGGACATTGGGTGTAGCCCAAGGAGGACAAACTGAGGCAGGGTGGGGCACTGCCTCACCTGGGAAGTGCAAGGGGCTCGAATACTCCCTCTCCTACCCAAGGGAGGCCATCAGGGACTCTTCAGACACTCCGGCACTCCAGTTCAGTTACTGCATTTTTCCCATTGTCTTTACAGCCCACAGACCAGGAGATTCTCGCTGCTACTGACACCACCAGTGCCGTGGATTTCCAGCACAAAACTGGGCAGTGGTTTTAGCTGGTACCTGGAATGTCTGCGAGACTGAACTGCCCATTTCCCTGAAGAAAGGGGACTAAAGGCAGGGAGCCAAGTCATCTGGCTTGGCAGGTCCCACTCCCACAAAGACCAGCAAACTGAGACCCAGTGGCTTGAGATTTTCTCAGCCAGCACAGCTTGAGACTTCTGTAGCCAGCACAGCAGTTTCAGCTTGACCTGGGACAGTTGAGCTCGGTGGAGGAGGGGCATCCACCATTACTGAGGCAAGTACTAACCTTGCCTGTATAAACAAAATCACAAGGAAATTTACACAGCAGCTCAGCAAGGCGTCTGCAGGCAGACTGTGACTAAACTCCCTCCTTGCTGGGCAGGGCATCTCTGAAAAAAGGCAGCAGCCCATCGGGGGCCTATAAATAAAACTCCACCTTCCCAGGACAGAGTACTTGAGAAAAGGGGCGGTTTTGAGTTCCATTTCAGCAGACTTAAATGTCCCTGCCCAGCAGCTCTGAAGCGAGCTGTTGGAGCTCCCAGCACAGCACTTGAGCTGTGACAAGGGACAGACTGTCTCCTCAAGTGGCTCCCTGACCCCTGCATATCCAAAGGAGCACCTCATAAAGGAGAGCTCTGGTTGACATCTGGTGGGCACCCTTCTGGGACGAAGCTACCAGAGGAAGGAACAGGCAGCAATCCTTCCTGTTCTGCAGCCCCCGTGGGTGATTCTCAGGCAAGCAGGGTCTGGAGTGGACCTCCAGCAGTTCTGCAGCAGAGGGGCCTGACTGTTAGAAGGAAAACTAAAAAACAGAAAGAAACAGCTTCAACATCAACAGAAAGGACATCTATTCAGAGACCCCATCCGAAAGTCACCAACTACAAAGACCAAAGGTGGATAAATCCACAAAGATGGGAAGTAACCAGGGAAAACAGACTGAAATCACCAAAAATCAGAATGCTGCTTCTCCTCCAAGGGATCACAACTCCTCACCAGCAAGGCAACAAAACGGATTAAAGAACAGGTTGACAAACTGACAGAAGCAGGATTCAGAAAGTAAGTAATAACAAAATTCTCTGAGTTAAAGGAACATGTTCAAACCCAATGCAAAGAAACTAAGAACCTTGAAAAAAGGTTAGATGAAATGCTAACTAGAATAACCAGCTTAGAGAAGAACATAAATAACATGATAGAGCTGAAAAACATAGCATGAGAACTTCATGAAGCATATAGAAGCTTCAATAGCCAAATCGATCAAGTAGAAGAAAGAATATCAGAGACTGAAGATCAACTCACTGAAATAAAATGAGAAGGTAAGATTAGAGAAAAAAAGAGTGAAAAGAAATTAACAAAACCTCCAAGATATATGGGATTATGTAAAAAGCCAAATCTACATTAGATTGGAGTACCTGAATGTGATGGTGAGAATGAAACCAAGCTGGCAAACACTCTTCAGCATATTATCCAGGAGAACTTTCCCAAGCTAGCAAGGCAGGCCAACATTCAAATCCAGGAAATACAGAGAATACCTTAAAGATATTCCTCAAGAAGAGCAACCCCAAGGCACATAATTGTCAGATTAACCAGGGGTAAAATGAAAGAAAAAATGCTAAGAGCAGCCAGAGAGAAAGGTCAGGTCACCCACAAAGGGAAGCCCATCAGACTCAAAGCGGATCTCTCAGCAGAAACCCTACAAGTCAGAAGAGAGTGGGGACCAATATTCAACATCCTTAAAGAAAAGAACTTTCAACCTAGAATTTCATATCCAGCCAAACTAAGCTACATAAGTGAAGGAGAAATAAAATCTTTTACAGACAAGCAATTGCTGAAAGATTTTGTCACCACCAGGCCTGCCTTATAAGAGCTCCTAAAAGAAGCACTAAACAAGAAAAGGAACAACCAGTACCAGCCACTCCAAAACATAACAAATGGTTAAAGACCATCAACACAGTGAAGAAACTGTGTAAACTAACAGGCAAAACAACCAGCTAGCCTCAAAATGGCAGGATCAAATTCACACATAACAATATTAACCCTAAATGTAAATGGGCTAAATGACCCAATCAAAAGACATAGACTCGCAAATTGGATAAAAAGTCAAGACCCATCAGTGTGCTGTATTCAGGAAATCCATCTTACATGCAAGGGCACACATAGGCTCAAACTAAAGGGATAGAGGAAGATTTATCAAGCAAATGGAGAGCAAAAAAAAAAAAGCAGAAATTGCAATCCTAGTCTCTGATAAAAGAGACTGTAAACCATCAAAGATCAAAAGATTCAAAGAATGGCATTCCATAATGGTAAAAGGATCAATCCAACAAGAAGAGCTAATAATTCTAAATATATATGCACCCAATACAGAAGCAACCAGATACACAAAGCAAGTTCTTAACAACCTACAAAGAGACTTAGACTCCCACACAATAATAGTGGGAGACTTTAACACTTCACTGTCAATATTAGACAGATCAATGAGACAGAAAATTAACAAGGATGTCCAGGACTTGAACTCAGATCTGGATCAAGTGGACCTAATAGACATCTACAGAACTCTCTACCCCAAATCTGCAGAATATACATTCTTCTCAGCTCCAAATTGCCTCTACTCTAAAATTGACCACATAATTAGAAATAAATCACTCTTCAGCAAATTCAAAAGAACAGAAATCATAACAAATAGTCTCTCAGACCACAGTGCAATCAAATTAGAACTCAGGATTAAGAAAATCACTAAAAACTGCATAGCTACATGGAAACTGAACAACTTGTACCTCAATGACTACTGGATAAATAATGAAATGAAGGCAGAAATACAGATGTTCTTCTAAACCAATGAGAATGAAGACACAATGTGCCAGAATCTCTGGGACACATTTGAAGCAGTGTCTAGAGGGAAATTTCTAGCACTAAATGCCCACATGAGAAATGAGGAAAGATCTAAAATCAACACCCGATCCTCATAATTAAAAGAACTAGAGGAGCAAAATCAAACAAATTCAAAAGCTAGCAGAAAACAAGAAATAACTAAGATCAGAGGAGAAGTGAAGGAGATAGAGACATAAAAAAACCCTTCAGAAAATCAGTCAATCCAGGAGATGGTTTTTTTGAAAAGATCAACAAAATAGATTGATAGCTAGCAAAACTAATAGAAAAGAGAGAAGAATCTAATAGATGCAATAAAAAATGATAAAGGGGATATCACCACAGATTCCACAGAAATACAAAGTACCATCAGAGATTACTACAAACACCTCTATGCATATAAACCAGTAAATCTAGAAAAAGTGGATAAATTCCTGGACACTTACACCCTCCTAATCCTAAACCAGGAAGAAGTTGAATCCCTGAATAAACCAATAACAAAGTCTGAAGTAGAGGCAGCAATTAATAGCCTACCAAACAAAAAAAGTACAGGTCCAGATGGGTTCACAGCCGAATTCTACCAAATGTACAAAGAGGAGATGCTACCATTCCTTCTGAAACTATTCCAAACAATACAAAAAGAGAGAATCCTCCCTAATTCTTTTTATGACATCAACATCATCCTGATACCAAAACCTGGCAGAGATAAAACTTAAAAAGAAAATTATCCATGATGAACATTGATACAGAAATTCTCAATAAAATACTGGCAAACTGAATGCAACAGCATATCAAAAACTTATCCATACGATCAAGTAGGCTTCATCCCGGGGATGCAAGGCTTGTTCAACATACACAAATCTATAAACATATACAACACATAAACAGAATCAAAGGGAAAAACCCCACATGATTATCTCAATAGATGCAGAGAAGGCCTTCTACAAAATTCAACAGCCATTTATGCTAAAAACATTTTATAAACTACATATCAATGGAATGTATCTCAAAATAATTAAAGGTATTCATGACAAACCCACAGCCAATATCATACTGAATGGGCAAAACTGGAAGCATTCCCTTTGAAAACTGGCACTAGATACATAGTATTTCAAGTTCTGGAAGAAGCAATCAGGCAAGAAAAAGAAATAAAGGATATTCAATCAGGCAAAGAGGAAGCCAAATGGTCAGTATTTGCAGATGACATGAATGTATATTTAGAAGACCCCATCGTCTCAGTCCAAAGTCTCCTTAAGATGACAAGCAACTTCAGCAAAGTCTCATGATACATAATCAATGTGCAAAAATCACTAGCATTCCTGTACACCAATAACAGACACACAGAGAGCCAAATCATGAGCAAATTCCCATTCACTATTGGTACAAAGAGAATAAAGTACCTATGAATACACTAACAAGGGATGTGAAGAACTTTGTCAAGGAGAACCATAAACCACTGTTCAAGGAAATAAGAAAGGACACAAACAGATGGAAAAACATCCCGTACTCCTGGTTAGAAAGAATCAATAGCATGAAAATGGACATACTCCCTAAAGTAATTTATAGATTCAAAGCTATCCCCTTCAAGCTACCATTGACCTTCTTCAAAGAACTGGTATAAACCACCTTAAACTTCATATGGAACCAAAAAAAGCCCACATAGTCAAGACAATCCTAAGTAGAAAGAAAGAAGCTGGAGACATCACGCTACCTGACTTCAAACTACACTACAAGGCTATAGTAATCAAAACAGCATGTTACTGGTACCAAAACAGAGATATAGACCAATGGAACAGAACAGAGGCCTCAGAAGTAATCCCACACATCTACAACCATCCAATCTGTGGAAAAAAAAAAGACAAAAACAAGCAAGGGGAAAGGATTCCCTGTTTAATAGATGGTGTTGGGAAAACCTAATACCATGAAAACCCTGGAAGAAAACCTAGGCAATATCATTCAGGACATAGACATAGGCAAGGACTTCATGACTAAAACACTAAAAGAAATGGCAACAAAAGCCAAATTAGACAAATGGGATCTAATTAAACTTAAGAACTTCTGCACAGCAAAAGAAACTATCACCAGAGTAAACTAGCAACCAACGGAATGGTAAAAGGTATTTGCAATCTGCCCCTCTGACAAAGGGCTAATATCTGGAATCTACAAAGAACTAAAACAAATTTACAAGAAAGTGACAAACAACCCCATCAAAAAGTGGGCAAAGGATATGAACAGACACTTCTCAAAATAAGACATTTTTATAGCCAACAAACATATGAAAAAAATGTTTATCATCACTGGTCATTAGAGAAATGCAAATGAAAACCATACTGAGATACCATCTCACACCAGTTAGAATGACGATCATTAAAAAAATCTGGAGACAGCAGATGCTGGAGAGGATGTGGAGAAACAGGAACACTTTTACACTGTTGATGGGAGTGTAAATTAGTTCAATCATTATGGAAGACAGATCCTCAAGGATCTAGAAATAGAAATACCATTTGAACCATATACCCAAAGGATTATAAATCATTCTATTATAAAGACACATGCACACATATGTTCATTGCGGCACTGTTTACAATAACGAAGACTTGGAACCAACCTGAATGCTCATCAATGATAGACTTGATAAAGAAAATGTGGCACATATATACCATTGAACACTATGCAGCCATAAAAAATGATGAATTCATGTCCTTTGCAGGGACATGGATGAAGCTGGAAACCATCATTCTTAGCAAACTGACACAAGAACAGAAAACCAAACACCGCATGTTCTCACTCATAAGTGGGTGTTGAACAATGAGAACACATGGACACATAGAGGGGAACATCACACATTGGGGTCTGCTGGGGGCACAGGGGCTAGGGGAGGGATAGCATGGAGGGGGCATTGGGGAGGGATAACATTAGGAGAAATACCTAATGTAGGTGATGGGGGAATGGATGTAGCAAACCACCATGGCATGTGTATATCTATGTAACAATCCTGCACGATCTGCACATGTACCTCAGGACTTAAAGTATAATTAAAAAAAAAAAAAAAAAAAAAAAAACACCTCTGGACCTTATTTTAATCTTCTATTTTACCTGGTTTTCTCTGACACCACCCTAGCAGGAAAACTTGTTGTGGTATGTGAGGAGTTGAGTCAGGTAATGCTGCCTTACTAACTAAGTGGAGATACAAGTCCAGGTTTTCTCCTTGACTTCTGACCTTCATTGAAACCTCGATATGGTCTCTGTTATCACTGGACAGGGGTGAAAGTTCTGGCTACCCAAGTGATCTCTACCAACACTACAGTGATGGTGGCCTCATTATCACTATGTGATGGCAAAAGTTCCTACTCTCCACTGGGCTTTTTGGATACCTCCCAGGACGGGTGGAGAGAAGCACCTCATGACTGCTAGGTGGGAGTGAAAATCCAAGCTTCACACATTTTCTCCACTGACACCAAAGGGAGTAGTACTTTATTACTTACTGGTGGAGATGAAGGTTCCAGATTCCTACTGGCCTGCTCTGACACCTCTGCGTTAGGGATGTTGCAGTGCCTCAGTACAACCCCAAGAAACGTAAATGTCTTCCCACTCATTCTTTGCTGGCATAGTTGGAGTAGAACTATACTCTTATATAATGTGTTTGGATGTAGAGCTGTAATTGTCTGGGAGTTTCTGTCTTTCTAGTCTGCCCCTTTCCTGGTCTTTTGGCTACCAAAAGCAGGTTTTTATTGGAATTTTATTTTTGTCATCTGTTGGTATTTCTGGGTTGCTGCTTCTTCAACTTCAAGTCTGGAATACATGAGGAAAAAAAATACCTTAAAAATGTACCAACATGTTATCATCAGATACCAAAGTCCATAGTCAATATGCCTTCTTCTCTACACCTTTTATACAGTCTGAAATATGTACATGAGTAATGCATTGCACTAAAACATTATGACAGCTACAACATCACTAGGTAATAGAAAATTGAAATTCATTTACTGAATACAAATTATATGTCAGGCATACACACGTACAGGTGTGTGTGGGAGAGGGAGAGGGAAAAGATTTTCAGAGACATACACACATATATATGTACTAAATGTAAACTCCTTAATATCACAGAAAAATCCATGAAATAAATAATATTACTACTCTTTAACAAATGGTAAAATTCTAATAGAAAGATGCTAATAACTTATCTAAAATCACACAACAAAAGATATATCTGAACTTGAAATCAGATATATTTGTCTCAGTATCTATATTTTTTACCAGCTTTTCTTTACCTCTTTATACCCTATAGTGCCTAGCATGGTTGTTTGCACACTGAGACTCAAAAAATTTCTGTTGAGTAAGCAAAGATATTGTAAAACTTAATGTAGCATTTGTTTCTCGAAATGAAAAACTCAACTCATGCCACTCTCAAATCTGTGGACTCCTGAACACACACACACACACACACACACACACACACACAATGAAATATATACATTGCTCAATTTTAGTGTTTTCACATCACCCAATTTCTTAAGTATTGCCAAATAGCTTTCCAAACTGATATGACAATTAACATATTCAGTAGCAGACTACAGATTATCCATTTGTTACCATCTTCACCAACACTGAGTTATGTCACACTGTATTTTTTTGTTTTTTGATTTGTCTTCCAATGAATAGTAGTGAAAATCAGAATATGTTCACATATTTTGAACATCCCAATTTCTTCCTATACCTTAGAAAATGTTTTCACTGGGATTTTCCTTTTCTCTTTCTTTTAGAGTTATAGTACTCTTTTTATAGGCTAGAATATAATCTTTTTCATTTTAATTAATTGCACATATCTTCCCCAAAACTTAGTTTGTGAATTAGATAGATGATGTTTTTTCTTATGTAGAATTTTTCTTTTTTGTATTTATTGTAATGTTGACAATGCTAGCAATCTTTTATATTTGTAGTTTTCCTATTTTTGAGCTAGTAACCCTAATAGAAAATCTGATTTCTCTGTTTATATTTAAATTAATAACACATTATCTCAAGCATTACAGTTTCTAATAAGATGGTATTTCTTGTAATCTTGTTCTTAGAATTTTACTTTAATATTCTTAGATATTTGTTTTCCATAAAAGTTTTAAGATAAGCTTTTGAATGCTCTCAAAATTCTTGCTAATTCTGAATAAAACTGATATTAGGGTAAATTGATAATACTTGATACATTTATAATATTGACTTTTCTTTTTCATGAACATACCTATCCATTTATTTAAATGTTTTTTCTGGTTTTTTAATTTCTCAATTTGAAAAGTGATTGACATTTAATAGTTGTATATATTTAAAGAGTACAGCATGATGTTTCAGTGTATGTACATATTGTATCATGGATAAATTGAGGTAATTAGAATATCTATCACTTAAAATATGTATCATTTCTTTATGGTGATACAATTCAAAATCTAGCCTTCTTGAAAGATACAATACATTGTCACTAGCTGTAGTCACCTTGCTATGTAGTAGAATACCCAGAACTTATTTGAACTGAAACTTTGACCATTGACCAACCTCTTCCTATTTACCATCCCCATCCTTCCCAACTTCCAGTAACTGCTATTTTACTCCCTACTTATATCTCAACCTTTTAAGTTTCCACATATGAGTGAGATTATGTGGTGCTTTTCTTTCTGTGTTATCATTGTTATTTCACTTAACATAACGGTCTCCCTATTCATCATGTTGCTGTAAACAAGATTTCATTCTGTTTTATGTCTAAGTAGTATCAAACTAAGAAGGTTCCGCACAGCAAAGGAAACAATTGATAGAGTAAAGAAACAACCTACAGAATGGAAGAATATATTTACAAACTAGGCATCTGACAAGGGGTTAGTGTGCAGAGTATATGAGGAACTTAAACAATTCAATAGCAAAAAATAATTTGAATTTAAAATGGGCAAAAAACCTGAATAGACATTTACTGAAAGAATATATACATACAAATGGCCAATAGATATGTGAAAAAAAAAGTTCAACATTACTTATCATCAGGGAAATGCAAATCAAAACCGTAATCAGATATCACTTCACCCCAGTTAGACGGAGTTATTATCAGAGGCAAAAAAAATATATAAAAAATTCTGGCAAAGATATGGAGAAAGGAAAAGCCTTATGCACTTTTGGTGGGAATGTAAATTAGTACAGCCGTTACGGAAAACAGTATGGAGGTTCTTTAAAACATTAAAAATAGAACAACCATATGATCTAGCAATTCCTTTCTTTTGCCTTTTTAGTCAAAATTTATACTTTCCATGTTAGGAACCTAGCCATTTGGATCTCCTCATCCTACATCTTATCTATATTTGTTATATGTGTAGAACAGAGAGGATTCCCCAAATAATTTGTAATGCTATCATAACCGGAACTCTAAATTAGATTTTTTTCACTCAGTAATATGTCCTTAACATACCTTCATTTTAAATATCTTTAATGAATGCATAATATATTAACTTTAATGGCCCAGAATACATGAAAAGTATAGATGTTTAATTATTATTTAACAAATTGTCCTAACAGATAGACTATTTAAAATTGTTCTTTTTACATATAATGTATTATATTACATATAATGACACCATTGAAATAAATGCATATAAACCTTTGTCTTCTTGTCAAATTCTCCCTTTAGGATAAATTACCTTTAAATAAAAGTGCTGGCTTATTAGAGAACTAGTAAATGTCTTTAGGGATAGATAAGGCAATTATAGAAATCTGATTTATATGAGACCATAGCCTAAATTCAGCTATATAATTTCTGATTCCATCCTTTATGGGCAAAGAGTACAGTTATAATCTCTCAATATTCTGTCCCATCTATTCAAGTCACCACAAAGTTCCCTGAATCAAAATTACATATGGTTGTATCTGACAGGGAAAAACAAAAGCAATCATGACAAACAACATATTTTATTTCTCATATTCTCTCACATGCAAAATAATTTTATGCCTGTTATTACTATTCTATGGAATGAATTTTTCAGACCCAGGCTTTTTCTAACTCACTATTTGTTCATTCCTAGGATATGGTCCTTGCCCTTATAATTCAGTATGACTGTTAGGGAATTTGACAACTGCTTCAGGATCCAGGAAGTCAAATGGAGAATAAGATGAAGAAGGGGCAATGGGCATGTAACAAGTCTTAACTGTCTTTGAAGCCCACACTAAACATTTCTGCTTCATTTTAGAGGAGGCTGAGAAATGTGGTCTTTATTCAGCTTAGCATATGCCCAGCTAAAAACTAGATGTTGTATTCTGAAGAAAGAAAAGGAAGAACAGGTATTAGCTTACTCACTTCCCTCTGCCTAAAGTTCTGATTACATAAGCATTCATCAGAGTGAAATAGTCTCTCATTCTAGAGCTTTTTTAGTGAATTGGGCTGTTTCCAAGGGTTACATGCTGGAAAGGTAGGGTCACTAACATAAGTGTCCAAAATTGTTTTGCTGTAATGTCTTTCTTAGTTTATTATCAAATCTTCAAAGATAATTTTCTTTTTCTTCAATATAAGAGAGCTGGTTTACTTGTGCAATGTCTTTGAAATACCTCTACCAAGAAGTAAAAAGGCACAAAAATGATGATATATTCATTGTCTTTTCTATTTTACTCATCAGTGTAACTCATGTTTCCATTGCTTGCAGCCAACAGATGTCATTGTTTCTGGTTAAAACAGACACATATAATCTAAAAATTCTTTGAACAAAAAGAGAGCCTACGACACATAAGCATCTTAAAATTGACAAAAGAAAAACGCGAGTGGAACCTACTACACAATTTGCATGGGACAAGGATCTTCCTCTTCTGGTACCCAAGAAATACAGCTTTGGTGAGAAAGCCCAGTGACAGAAAATCAAGAAATGAGAAACAGGAGTCAGGCCCTAATGAGCAGCTTATCAGAAAACAATGTAATGGGGGCATAGAGTGAGAAAAGACATGCAGCCCAGGCAAGATGAAGATGGAACAAGTGTGGGATTAATAGAAATAAATGAAACATGTAAGAAAGTCAAGGAAATCTGAAATGAACTGAGTCTTGGGCATGATTTCCAGAGGGACAGGAGGAGGGTGACGAGGGGACTTGAGGGTCAGCAGGCACATATTTAGTCAGTTATAATAAGGGAAAATTGCTTCCTCATTACAAAGCTAGAAAGGATGTTGATAATTTTTCCCCCTTTTAGATAACTGCATGGAAGTTATAATTGGTATGAGGAAGCATGGGCAGCACAGTTCAGACCCTCGCTCAATGGAAAAGCCCTAGGGGCATGTGGCAAGCTGGATGATAATGACAGCTGTGACTATCAAATCATGCAGCTGGCCTTTCAGAGAAGATGAGGGTCGACCCCAGAGACCGACTGGTTATGTCTAGGTCTCCAAGGAGAGGAATGAGGAACTCTTTTCCTGAAATGACTGTAAAAATGACAAGTTTATTTTATAGGTATGGAGAAGGTGAAAGGAGTTATATGTAGTAGGATATTTTTAAATACAAAATTATTTTCTTAGAGGAGATCATGAAAATGATTCCTGGAGACTTGACATTGTATTCAATAGGAAGTTCACTTGTTTTATGTAAATATCCTATTTTCTTGTCTACTCTGATTAGATGAAGCCAAGAATTAAAATTAGACTCTCTTTTCTCAGATGTCCACAAATTTTTATAACAAATACAAACAAATGAAGACCTAAAGAATAAAATCCAAGACCTTTGTTATTAGGAATTTTCTGGGTGCTATCATAGAAAAAACCTTTGCATCATGAAGAAACAACTTCAAAAATGGTGAGAGAAATCTCCTTTTGGCTTTATAATAATTTGTCTAAATTAATTGCCACAATTAGTTTATATGATATGCTTTCAACATGTGTATGACATTCAGACAGGAACCACCCTGGTTTGTTGGTGCATTTATAGATTTGGACCTAGATTATCAATCTTACAGGAGCTGAATTTATCCTAATAGGTCGTTTACCCAGATAATGCTAATAGCTGAAACATCTGGACAAGAGTCAAAAAGAAAAAATTTCACCTTTTATCTAATGATAATAGAAGCCATATATTTTTTTAAGTCATATAACACATTTGCTTCAGAGATAAAACTTGGAACTACATTCCTCGTGATATGTGTGCCTGTCTACACTGCACATGCCTATACATTACTTTTTCTTTCAAGGTTACAGAGACCAGCCATTGTAGGTCCCAAATGCTTGACACTAATGCTATCAGACTTGGTAAATCCTTATAGGACCTAGTAAAATAATATTTCATACATGGAAATCTGTTAGGGTTCCTAAACATTTAGGGAATAATAGAACTTCAGTTCATATGACTTTCCAGTAAACTTAAAATTGTATGTTTACTTCATCTAGATTCATGCTGACTCTCTCAGCTGATACTCTACACTGGAGTAAGACAGTCTGTCTATATTACAGAATTTTTTTGTTGCTACAAGAAATTGAGAACCAGTTTGTTATAATCTGTTTACAGATCCTATATGAATACTTTGAACTCTTAAATGATATTGTTTTCAACAGATTTGCCTCTCTAGGAATATCAAAATTATTTTAGGTAACTTGATAGAGTATAGTAGCTACCTTGGTATTTCTCTTTGATGAAAGTAGGGCCTAATACATGCCATTGTTCCTTGTCACAGACATTTGCTGAAAGTCTGCTCTAACTGGGCATACCGTTATGCTCTACTGCTGTATGGAAAGGTACAGTACACGTTTCTTTTCTAAGGGCAGAGGAGGCTTATAATCTTCAGGGGGAGATGTGAATGTGTATAAAGGGAAATCAAAATGACAAACAGCATTTGTAAGGAGCCCCCTGAGAGGTATAGGAAACCACAAGAAACAGAGAGCACTCAGAACTGGAAGTGAAGCTGGAGTCCATAAAAAACACAGAGAGAGTCTTGAATTTAACCTAAGTCTTGAAGCAAAATAGGGCTTTGACAGATGGTTCAGTAAAAATAAAAATAAAAATAATAAATGACCATTTTAAGAATATCTGAGCTAAGCAGCAGAATGGAATGTGCCAGCCAAATGCCAGGAATGGTGAAGAGTTATTCTTGAGATGGTCTATAGGACATGTCTTTGGGATCTGAGAACATTTTAAAAAAAAAACAGTTTACCTTATTTAAGAGCAACAAACAGAGTTAAAAAGAAGGGATGTTGCCTGTGTTTGTGGCTTGAGAACACGGAAGTTGCTTCCTGAAAGGGCTGAAGTGTTCAGCACAGAATGTGATGCAAGGTATATTAAAGCAGACAGCAGAGACTACGAGAGACTAAGAGAGAGACCATCAAGGCTGATCCTTAAGAAGTTTCCCTATCATAGATATATACGTGAGAGTAGATTGCATACTGAGAAGATCATTAGCTCCTTTTGACATATGGCAGTTCACACACAAAGTCTTCACACCCACTAAATTCCATATTGAAAAAGACTTCACTTGGAATGTTTGATTATATTATTACAGTAAGTTAGTTTCTGCCAAAACAATGTTTATTGTCATAAATATAGGAATCAGATATCTGTTCAAGTCAGTAACACCAGATCTTGTACAAGAAGCTCAAAGTGTACTTTGATTTCATTTTTATTAATTGACTTAGCAGCAGAAATAATGATGAATTTGGTGACATCTAAATGAGAACATTTTAAGGCCATTGAATAAGAAAATTTTCAACAGCATACTTTCAATGAAGCATTTGATTTTACTTACAAAATCATCTCACCTCACAGAATTGTATTTCATTAACAATTATTACTGATGAGTTAATTCTTAGAAAAGGGACATAAAATAGCAGAACCAGAGGCATTCTTATATAAACTCATTGGCAGTTTCTTTGTCCATGTGAATCATCATCTTGCTCAGGAATTAGCACAGAAACTGCTGGGGTAAAAGGCAGTAAAATGACCTGTCTATGAGTTTAAGGTCACATTTAAATGAGGCAGGGAGATATTTGACTGCAGATGAAAGTGGATTGAGATTCAGACCTTTAAGAATGAGTTATGTGACTCATGGTACACCTACTAGAGAGCCAAAGAAAATCTACCATAGAAACTAAGGGCAAAAGTAAGTCTTCTTGTGTTTCACAAAATTGTCTTCTGGACAAGGCCTATGAATTATAGAATTAACACTAAAAAGCTTGCAAATAAAAAATCATCAATTTTGTTTCTTCTTCTTTAGGGGATTCAAGTTTTGTTCATGCTTTTGTGTTGATCTCAATCTTCATTTCCTCCATGAAAATTTTCAGAATGCTCCAACCCGTGGTACTTCCTGTTTCTTCGACAACATTTATTTAGTTAACTTTAATAATCTATAAATTGCTTTAACTTTTTACTTACTGATTCATTTGAAAATAAATGAATGCTTTACTTTCTATATGTCCAATGATTTAAAGGACCTGGGAAATAGTAATTGTCATCTCCTTCCCTATTTTTAACACAATGATATAATCCAAAATTGTTTTAAATTTAAGAAAAAACACGAAGAAAATTTAAGCTAATTCCATTTACATCAGCATAATCCAGTCCCTTTCTCAAGAGAGAAAAGTAAAAACCTATCAAGATTTGCCTCTGTTTTTCATTTTCTTAGTTTTTAGAGAGACAGGATCTCTCTCTGTCCCCTAGGCTGGAGTGTAGTGGTATGGGATCATGGCTTACTATAGCCTCGACTTCCATTTTGTTTGTAAAATATGATTTAAAAGACATGTGACAATTGGCACATGGCTTGTCATTCTATACCAAGGGTTGGCAAATTATAGCCCTGTGAAGCAAATCCAGCCTACTACCTATTTTTTGTAAATAATGTTCTATTGGAGCCATAACCCATCTATTCATCTACTGGTCAATGGCTGTTTTGTGCCACAACATTAGAGTTGGGGTGGTTGCAGCAGAGACTGTAGGGCCTGCACAGCCTATATGCAATATGGTCATTTATAGTTTGTTGACCCTTTTTCTAGAGCAAGGCAGACACCAAAGTATACATTTTGACCTTTGAAAGCCTGCTTAAATGTCAGTGGCTAAATGTCATTGATGAACAAAATAAAATAGGAACAGTGGAGAAATAGTTGATTCAAGGACTGTGGCAGGAAAAACACGAGGAACCTGGAACATTGTATGGTGGCATTGAACGTACAAGTGCTCCATAAAGGATTTGAATACAACAAAAAGGCACACGAGCAGACCTGAAAGAGCTCCCAATGTCCAGAACTGGAACAATTTGAGACAAAAAATAAATAATGATGGTATTTGACTATAACCCATAGAAAAAGTTAAAAGTCATAAATGAGTCCACACTCATATACATATTTAATTAATGCATGCATGGAAAATAGAATATCACCATTAAAACACCATTATACTAACTGTTGCTGGAAAGATCCACCAATGAATGCTGAAGTTCACAGTGAAAATGTAAGAAGAAACAAGGTATTTGCAGAGTCTCAGAGTAACTTTTCCAAGATGTATCAATTTCAAATTAAAAAATAATAAGAGTAAAGCAACCCAGTACACCATCACTTAACCAAGTGGTTAAAGTTAACATCACCAATAAAAAGACACATGAACATCAATTATCTCCTTGATATGATATATTGAGAAGGCATATTGCCATTGTGGTATTCTTGCTAAAAATGCAACTTAAATTTACTCATTTGAAAATATTAGGCAAACTCCCCCAAACATGATAGTCTACAAAATAAGTAACTGATACTCTCCAAAATGCCAGGGTCATGAAAGTAAAAGGACAGGACTGTCAGAGATTGGAGAATCCTGGGACACAACAAATAAATTCAGCATGGGATCCTGTATCATATCCTATAAGAGAAAAAGGGAATAGATGAAACACTGGCAAAATATGTAGAGAAAGTTTAATTAATTAAAATATTATTACAATGTTTATTCTGTAGTTTTGATCATTGTGCTATAGTCATGTAAAATAGTAACCTTAGGGAAAACTAGGTAAAGCTTATAAGGTTACGCAGGAACTCTCCATAATATTTTTTACAAATTTTCTGTAAGTCTAAATTTCTTTCAACATAAAAAAATTGAAATTATTCCAACGAAAGTGAAATTATTTTAAAGTAAAATATTTAAAAAAATAGGTTTCAAAAAGAAAAAGCATAACTTTTTGATTAAGGAAAATGGAAACCCAATGTGTTTCCTTTCATAGTGACAATATTCCTAGCTAATAAATTTAGGTTAACATCGATTTCTAGAAGCTGCAGAGAACAACTATAGCTGTTGAATCGTTTCTGAGTAAAAGCATTTTCCTGGACTTACACACACTCACAGAATTTTAGCTGTGCTAATAAAAGCTCAGGATAGTAGAAGAAATCCCAATCGAGTTGAAGAGGAAGAGGGCCAGACAGGGTCTCTGTTGGGTCCTCACAGTCAGATATTCAGCACATGTCCTGACTGCTTGAAGACCACTGGAGATGGAGTGGCAGGTGACAGACTGGACTTTGAAGGTCAGAGGGGTTTCCCCTTCCCTTTATCTATAGAAGAGAAGTTCTTTCTTGTACACTGAGAAAGACTTGGTTTCTGTGTGTAGCTTATGAAAATCATTGTCATTATTTTGGAGGCATATCTTATATTGTAATTAGGAAAACAGAAAGTGAGAATGTTCTATATGCTAAAAATACAATTAGAAAGGAAAAAACCTTCCTCCATTTCAAAGAATTAATTCTGATATAAAATAGATGATTTTTGATAAATATATGTTAGAATTAGAAAGTGTTTCGAGGTAAAACACATTATAACATTAATTTCAATCATTTGGCACTCTGCTAGGCATTATTGAAAATTTAAGCACATGATTCATCAAAGTGCATACAATCTTTATAAGCAACAAACAAACACACAAAAAATAAGAAAAATTAAATGAAAACCTGACAATGAATAAAAATAGGAAGAGATATTCAGAAAGATAAAGATATCTGCTAAAGGGAGTGCTCAGCATTGATGTCATAGGAAAGAGTGGAGTTAATCTGTTCTTTGAAAAGGATAATAATAACAATAATAACACCAAAATGTTGGCTTTATTATAAAGATTAAATAAGGTACTGCAGAAAAAAATAAAATAAGTCCCTTCCTTCAAAATTTCATGTTTTTTTAAAAAAAGTTACACATATATGAAAAATCCTAAAAGTAAAAACTACCATTTTAATTTTATGAATAAAATATAAGAAAATGTTCTTTAAATAAGACACAAAAAGCAAAGCCCTCAAATTTTACTAAATCACAAATTTTAAATTTTTCTGGATCCAAAAATTTTATAACCATAGTTTATAAAATCAAATAACATACTGGGGAAAAAACATAGGCCAAAAAAAAGGATAAGAAAGATATGTATTTATTTGAGACAGGGACTCACTCTCGCCCAGACTGGAGTGCCCTGGCACAATCATGGTTCACGGCAGCCTCAACCTACAAGGCTCAAATGATCTTCCTATCTCAGCCCATCAAAGCAGGCAGGATTATAGGTATGCACCACCACAACCAGCTAATTTTTTATTTTTATTTTTTGTAGTGTTGGGGGTCTCGCCACGCTGTGTAGACTGGTCTCAAACCCCTGGGGACAAGGAATCCTCCTGCTGCAAACTTTCAAGGTGCCAAGATTACAGGTGAGAGCCACAGCATCCAGCCAATAAATATTTAGAATCAAGAATATAAATTACTTTGGGCAATATGGCCATTTTCATGATATTGATTTTTCCTATTCTGAGCATGGAATGTTTTTCCATTTGTGTCCTCTCTTATTTCCTTAAGCAGCAGTTTGTAGTTCCCTGAAGAGGTCCTTCACATCCCTTATTAGCTGTATTCCTAGATATTTAATTCTCTTTGTAACAATTGTCAATGGGAGTTCACTCACAATTTGGCTCTCTGCTTGTCTATTGTTGGTATAAAGAAATGCTTGTGATGTTTGAACATTGATTTTGTATCCTGAGACCTTGCTGAAGTTGCTTATCAGCTTAAGGAGTTTTTGGCTGACATGTTGGGATTTTCTAAATATAAAATCATGTCATCTACAGAGACAATTTGATTTTCTCTCTTCCTATTTGAATACCATTTTTTTTTCTCTTGCTTAATTGCCCTGGCCAGAACTTCCAATATTATGTTGAGTAGGAGTGGTTATAGAGGACATCCTTGTCTTGTGCCAGTTTTCAAAGGGAATGCTTCCAGCTTTTGCCCATTCAATTTGATATGGGCTGTGGCTTTGTCATACATAGCTCTTGTTATTTTGAGATGATATGTTCCATCAATACCTAGTTTATTGAGTTTTTAACATGAAGGATGTTGAATTTTATCAAAGGCTGTTTCTGCATCCATTAAGATAGTCATGGGATTTTTGTCTTTAGTTCTGTTTATGTGATTAATTACGTATATTGATTTGTGTATGTTGAACCAACCTTGCATCCCAGAGAACTGTCCAACTTCAGCATGGTTGATAAGCTTCTGGATGTGCTGCTGGATTTGATTTGCCAGTATTTTATTAAATATTTGGCATAAATTTGTAGATTCAATGCTATTCCCATCAAACTACCATTCACATTGTTCACAGAATTACTTTAAATTTCATATGGAATCAAATAAGACCCCATATAGCCAAGACAATTCTCAGCAAAAAGAACAAACCTGAAAATATCATGCTACCTGATATTTCAAACTACACTACAAAGCTACAGTAACCAAAACAGCATGGTACTGATACCAAAACTGACATATAGACCAATGTAACAGAGCAGAGACCTCAGAATTAACACCCCATATATACAACTATCTGATCTTCGACAAACCTGATAAAAACAAGCAATGGGAAAGGATCTACTATTCAATAAATGGTATTGAGAAAACTGGCTAGCCATATGCAGAAAACTGAAACTAGACCCTTTCCTTCACCTTATACAAAAATTAACTCAAGATGGCTTAAAGACTTAAATGTAAATCCCCAAACCATAAAAACCCTAGAAGAACATGTAGCCAATACCATTCAGGACATAGGCATGACAAAAATGCCAAAAGCAATTGCAACAAAAGCCAAAATTGACAAACTGGATATAATTAAACTAAACAGCTTCTGAACAGCAAAAGAATACTGTCATCAGAGTGAGCAGGCAACCTATGGAATGGGAGAAAAATTTTGCAAACTACTCATCTGACAAAGGTCTAATATCCAAAATTTACAACAAACAAACAAATTTATAAGAAAAAAACAACCCCATCAGAAAGTGGGCAAATGATAAACAGACATTTCTCAAAAGAAGACATTTACGGGCCGGGCGCGATGGCTCAAGCCTGTAATCCCAGCACTTTGGGAGGCCGGGGCGGGTGGATCACGAGGTCGAGAGATTGAGACCAACCTGGTCAACATGGTGAAACCCCGTCTCTACTAAAATACAAAAAATTAGCTGGGCATGGTGGCTCATGCCTTTAATCCCAGCTACTCAGGAGGCTGAGGCAGGAGAATTGCCTGAACCCAGGAGGCGGAGGTTGCAGTGAGCCGAGATCGCGCCATTGCACTCCAGCCTGGGTAACAAGTGAAACTCCATCTCAAAAAAAAAAAAAAAAAAAGACATTTACATAGCCAACAAACATGTAACAAAAAGCTCAACATCACTGATCATTAGAGAAATGCACACCAAAACCACAATGAGATGCCATCTCATGTCAGTCAGAATGGTGATTATTAAAAGGTCAAGATTTAGATGCTGGCAAGGCTATAGAGAAATAGGAACACTTTTACACTTTTGGTGGGAATATAAATTAGTTCAACCATTGTAGAAGAGAGTATAGCAATTCCTCAAGGATCTAGAATCAGAAATACCATTTAACCCAGCAATCTCACTACTGGCTATATATCCAAAGATTACCAAATGCCCATCAACAATAGACTAGATAAAGAAAATGTGGTACATATATGCCATGGAATACTATGCAGCCATAAAAAGGAATGAGATCATGTCCTTTGCAGGGACATGGAGGAAGCTGGAAGCCATCATTCCAAGAAAACTAACACAGAAACAGAAAATCAAACACCACATGTTCTCACTCATAAGTTGGAGCTGAACAATGAGACCATATGGACTCAGGGAGGGACCTGTTGGGGGCTGGGGGACATAGGGAGAGAAGTTAGAGGATGGGTCAACAGGTGCAGCAAACTACCATGGCACATGCATACCTATGTAACAAACCTACACATGTATCCCGGAACTTAAAATAAAATGAAATAAAATTTCATTTAAAAAGAGTATATAAATAACTCAGGAGGCCATGAACTTGAATCAAAATAAAATTACATCAATATTATCCCAGCTTTACTTGAAATTTTAGCATTTCCTTTTGTTATAAATATAGGCAACAAACCAGAGTGGCCGGAATCATACCTGAGACTGTCAAGATTCAAATTCATAGACTATAGACATCTAGAAATATTGTTCACATTCATCACTTTCTCCAAATTACAGTAGTATGGATTCACCACTAGATCTTGTTTAATGCATTAAATTTGAAAAATTATCACATTATAATTTGTTTTTTACCTTTTTGGTAGTTTTATTTTAATATAATTGAGTTCCTTTGGTATCCTATATATTTTATTACAAAAAATTTAAAATGTACTCTGAGAGGGAATTAACTGGCTTCACTGGGCCGCCAAAGGGTCCTATGGTAACTACCCCAGACCATGTTGATAAGAATAGAACTTTACCAAAAATGGTGAGAGAAAACAGCTAGTATCAAAATGCTGTGTATATCATATGATTTGTTTGGGTTTCTGAAAAATCACACAAAATACCATATATTTTTCATGAAGTCATATTCATGAATAGGAATCTATAAATATAAATGTGAGGAGACACACTAAATTATGCCTCTATAGTTTTTGCAAGTAGGAATAGGGTGGGGAATAGGACATGAGAAGATGTCCTAAATACTTCATATTTACATACAGTATTTTATTTCCCTTCCAGTATTTATAAATGCATTATTTATTATTTAATCCTAAACCCATCTCTATAATGGGTTTATTGGTTTGAGACAGCAGTTGAAGAACTGCAATCAGATGAAGAAAATAAACTTTTTTTTTTGTTGAAAGTGCTTATCAGTAAACACTTAAAAAAAACCATTATAAAATGCAAACCTTGACTGAACCCTCAGTTGGGTAAGTAAAAAAGTAATTACACCTGTAAAAACAACCTTGGGGAAATTTGAATATGAAGTACTTATTCCACTTTTGTGGAATTATTATTACTTTTTCTTAGGTGTGGTGATAGTATTGTGGTTTAGATGGATAAGTCCTTGTTCTTAGGAGATGCATGCTAAAGTACTCAGAGGTAAAGTGTCACTATGTCTGAAACTTAATTCCAAATGATTCAGCAAACAGAAAATGCAGATATCCAACTCACAGCATATATCCAACGTGTATGAAATAAAAACGGACAAATTTGAGGAAAGATACCGAAAATTGAATAATTATAGTCAGAGACTTTAATGCACCAATTTCAATAATGGGTAGCACAATCACACAGAGGATTAACAAGGGAATAAAATACTTGAACAATGAAAAAAAGAAAAAAAGGCAAAACTGTTGCCAATTTTAACAACTATAAATTCTGGGCCATGGGTACAGTGGTGGTTGTGCTTTTAATTTTCATTTTTTAACTCTCAAAATAGAAGTTGAATAGACTTGTATAGGTTAATTCAAAGTAAGATACTGGCTGTATAATAAACATTTATAACTTTTATGCACTTCTGTTATTGCTATCAAAGTATTTGGAAAGCAAAAGTGGTAAGAGTGAGGCTTCCAGGTGAGGAAAACCACATCAGTAAAGGCATATTCCAGATGAGGAGGTCAAGAGTTAAAGAGATGTTAATAGTCATTTGTAGCAATCATCCAAGCTGGAAGTATCTCTATGACTTACCTGGTTCTTGATCTAGAACAGAAAGCCCTGAATTCTCCATTACTGGGTATGCAGGTGAAACCAGCCCTGGGAGTTAGGAGCCCAGGGCAGACTTTGGTGATGTGGTGTTCATTGGGTAACTGGGCTTCTTAGTAAGAGGCGTGCAAGATTGGCAGTGCCAGCACCACTGACTGACTGGGAGGAAGCTCTTAAAACAGGCTATCTTACCAAACTGGCAAGTTTGGTAAGAGGATGGGCACGGGGGTGCCCATCCCTGAAAAGTCTCTGGCTGAGGACGGAGAACCTTGTTCAGAAATGTTCTAAGCAAGAAGAAATAACATAGGGAAGGCATTGCATGAAATTCATCTGTTTTAATGTAGAATGCAGGTACCTACAAGTTGTTAGTGGAAGTTCTAAAAATAGTTATTTTAGCTTAGTCTTTCTTTCTTTCTTTCTTTTTTGCAAGTCATTTTCCAAAAAGGCATTCAAAAAGAGTAGAGTTTTAGAGTTAAATAAGTTTGAAAGTATTATATAATTTACATCCCTTCGGAAAGTCACAATATATGTTAGATATTAAAAGCTCTGAGGAGTCCTGTCTTCTTTGTTCAATCCAACATCTCCCAAACTGACTAGCATCTCATAAAACTTATGTTCTAAGATCCTTTTGGAAATACCAATGTCTCAAATAATCAAAACAACTTTAGCCATTTTTGTCAGGAAGGAAAATTTCATAAATATACAGTACACATAGAAGTGAAGTGTAACACTAAAAGATGATACAAATATATTAGATACATAAAGCTGAATCAATTTCCAAGGCAGCAGGTTACCTAAGAAATCTGATCTTTGTCAAAAGCCTCTTTATGGTTTATGGTCCTGTCAGAAACCCTCAGTCCTCCCATATGTACATATATGGTACTCTCCCTCCCAGCTAATTGTGCCATAAATAATTTCTTCTTATCTGCATATCAATTACAAGGTAATAAATGCCACTTCATATTAAGTGAAATACAAATCAAGCTCTAGGCCCCGTGAGATAATTTTCTTGGCCAAACTCCCAGGCCCTGTGCTTGGTATGTACTTCAACTGTGTCTCTAGGGTTAGTGAATGTTATGTTTCTAAGTGATGATCTGTTTATTTCATGTCACATTTTCAAGCTGTCTTTTCCTCAAATGTACCTTTAAGCATTATATTGAGTTTTTTTTTAAGGTTTTCAATTCAATTTGTTTTTGTAAAATTTCTCTATGCAAATTTATCTCAATGTGCAATTTGCTCATACCTCATCCCTCTGGAGGGCTTTGAGGTGACTCTTTGTCTACGAGGTGCTTACAGAAGAAAATAGCAGTTAAAATTCACAAGTAACAAAGGCATATTTTCTTCTCTCCAATTTTTAACATGTTTACTCCAATGAAAAAAGTCTTGCTTGCCAATGTACCAAAGGAGACTTCTCATTCATTAACTTTCCCTTCTTTATAAAGTCATACACCAGTTCCAATTCTTTTTGATATGCTATGTAGTACAGGTTCCTCCTTCTTTATCTAAAACTTAGAATATCAATTTCACATTGAGAATTTATTTGATATCAGTAAGAGAAATATTTCCATCTGAAAGATATTATCTTTGAGATTGAGTCAGGCATTATACTGAAAAAAGGATCAAGGAAATATGACAATTGTTGAAAAAGTAAAACTCAATGTGTAAAATATTATCAAACATAGAGGCAGAAAATAGTGAAGGTGCACAATTGGAAGGAGCATTTTTCTTTGACAATTTGAATAGCTGTATCTGTA
Organism: Callithrix jacchus; assembly: GCF_049354715.1. Taxonomy (NCBI): domain Eukaryota; kingdom Metazoa; phylum Chordata; class Mammalia; order Primates; family Cebidae; genus Callithrix; species Callithrix jacchus. The sequence goes on along the minus strand of NC_133515.1, from coordinate 56,514,518 downwards.
TTTCTGTGCTGAAACGCTCTGTGCATTTGCTTAACAACAATGTCTTCCAATATCCATGATTAAATAAAATCTCTGCAAGGATAAAAGATAGGCACTAAAAATTATATTTTAACATTAAACCTGAATACTTTACCTTGGAATTTAAACCTCATGAGACTCAAAGGAATTTAAATTATTTTCTGTGATCTAGGGCCTTATTTTTGGTTACCAAACCCTTTGACCTTTTTTCCCATTGAGACAGAATTACAAATTTAACAAAGAAAATCCACAACCCAAATCAACCAGTGTCATGTAAATAAACAACTCTGCGAATAGTAGGTTTGGGGACACAGCATGTTTCTAACCACCTTATAAATCATACCTCTTTGCTGTTCAGAAGATGGGAATCAGGAATGTTTTTAAATGAGAAGACAGTCTTCATTTCAGAGTCACTCTTTAAGGCTATGTTTCACACCACTTTTTGAGACAGCACTTGGCTTCTAACATGGGAGCCCAATGCAGCTGAGCTATGAATGATTGCCTTCTGAAATAAGCCAAATCACGCTAAAACATTGCAAAGTGTAACCAATGGATACCCAAAACACATCACTGAAGGGAAAATATTTCTATACTTTGTTAAATTGCGGATCCATAGATGTGAAAGAAATGTATTTCATGGTTGAGCTCAACAGCATCTTTGTGGGTTTTGGTTCTCTCGTTAAAACATATTGTTAAAAACATTCAACTATTTTCATCTTCTCTTATCCTCTTTAGACAGATTTCAGGCTCTAATTGTCTTTTATTCTCTTGAACTCATCATGCAAATAGGGTTGGTATAGCTAGAAAACATACTTCTGTAGAGAGCACAATAAGTTGTAAAGACTATATTGTATTATTTCTCTTTCCTAATAACAAAAATGGATTTTTCAAAATGATGCTGGAATAATGAGTTGTCTTATATCTATTTTCTTTTTATTGCATGACTTTTATGTTTTAATATTTTAATGTAGTTCATTCAGTTATTCAGGGAATAACAGTCAAGGTTGTCCTTTTGTTCATGACTTCAACATAATACATTTGCATTTCAAGTATTATACTTTATTATTTGTAAAAACCCATGTCTTTCTTGCCAATTAGTATATTTGCATGCTAGGAAATATACATATTTTTTAAATTATATACATTAATTATACATATTTAAACACATTGAAATTTAAAGAGAAATCTAGCTATTCTTATATTAGATAAAATAAACTTTAAAACAATAGCAGTTTAAAAAGACAAAGAGGAACATTATATAATGATCAAAGGTCTTGTCCAACAGGAAAATATACTCCTAAATATATATGCACCTAACACTGGAGTTCCAAAATTTATAAAACAATTACTACTACACCTAAGTAGTGAAATAGACAGCAACACGATAATAGTGGGGGACTTCAATACACCACTTACAGCACTAGACAGGTCATCAAAATAAAAGTCAGCTAAGAGAAAATGGATTTTAAACTACACCATAGAACAAATAAACTTAACAGAAATTTCCACAACATTCTATCCAACTGCAGAATATACACTCTCTTTATCAGCATATGGAACTTTCTCCACGATAGATCATATGATAGGCCACAAAACAAGTCCCAATAAATTTAAGAAAATCGAAATTATATTAAGTAGTCTCTCAGACCACAGAGGAATAAAATTGGAAACCAACTCCAAAAGGAGCCTTCAAACCATTCAAGTACATGAAAATTAAAAAGCTGCTCCTGAGGGACCACTGGGTCAACAATAAAATCAGGATAGAAATTAAAAATTATTTGAACTGAACAATAATAGTGATACAATCTTTGAGATACAGCAATGGCAGTGCTAAGAAGAAAGTTCATAGTCATACATGCCTACATCAAAGAGTCTGAAAGAGCACAAATGGACAATCTGAAGTCACACCTCAAGGAACTAGAGAAAAAAGAACAAACGAAACCCAAACTCTGCAGAAGAAAATAAATAACCAAGATCAGAGCTGACCTAAATGACACTGAAACAAAAGTTTCCAACTTATTCTTGATTTGTTGAGACATTGAGGTACAGGGAAAATCTGGATACATTCATAATTTATGAGTAAAATTTCCAAAGACAATTCAAAATTGTAGGTAATTCAAAAGTGTTACTTGCTTTTCAGCAAATATTCTTCTAAAATGCATTTTCAATAGTGCATTGCCTGATCTGAGTCTTTCAATATCTCTACTTACTCTTCATTTGAGATGCTGAAAAACTATAGCAGAGAATGCAAACATTGCTAAGAGATATGCTTGACTAGCAACCATCAGGCTAAGAAATGTCTTCCAGACTTTAGCACAAGTCTTACAACAACACAAACATAATTCAGAAAGTGAAGTAGGAAACATTTTGTGCCTGGCAAGGCATCATGGGGAAGCAAATTACTCAAGGCTAGAGCTGTATTACTGGAAAGAGAAGAAAGTGCAATGAGAAGTCTAGATAGCACCATTCTGTGGGAGTCATGGTTATGCCTAGCAGCTAGTCTCTTGTTTCCTTGTATTCGCTGTGAAGGTAAGCAATTTCATATGGACTTTTCTGGTTTTAATGTTTTTAGTAAAAGACAATAGAGTTGATTTTACATAACCAAGTTCTTCCATTTGAGTTTGGGAAAATTACTTAACAATTTTTAATCTTGGCTTTTCTATCTAAAAAGTATAAAAATGAACACTTATTCCTTTTTAAAGTCATTAGAAAGAGTAAATGAGTAAATCCATATTACCATGATATATGGTATGCAGTCAATGCTTTTAAAGTTTTATGTTATTAATTTCCAAAAATAACATTAACCTCTTTGAGCCTCTTTTTTTATCAGCAAAATGAAGATCATAATGTCAATTTATATATTATTTTATAGACCAAATGAGCTAATATATAGTTAAATATTTGGCATAGTGCCTAGCATGTAGTAAGTGCTCAAAAAAAGGTAAGTTCTTTGTCTACTGTCTGGAGTAATCATAAAACTAAAGACATAGAAAGTGCATGAAACTTTGCGAGATATCTCAGCTACCTATTTTCAAAAAATCAATCCTATAGTCTAACTTTAGCTCTGTAGTACTGAGATTCAGTCATAGCTCCACCCATGGTGCTATGCACTAACAGGCAGGCTAATTACTTCATCCATCCTTAGAGGTTGTTTCCCAGGTTCTGAAATGGGTATGTAAAATTTGCTTCACAAGGTTGTTCTGAGCATCAAATGTGAACTAGGTTAATGAGTAAAATGAAATAATACACTATTATAAATTTGTTTGGAAGAAGGGGCAAAGAGGTGGTGCATGGGAAAGCAATATGGCCTAATCACCTTCAGAAAACAACTTCTGAAGAAATTTAAAGTTCCCTGACTTATTAAATACATAAAACTTCCCAGAATCTACTCCTCTCTTTTAGACTTTTCTTCCTTTATTCTGAGCAGAAGCATGGCCAAGCCCCCTCTGTCCCTGCAGACCCTCTATTGCAATTCCACCTGGAAGATGTTTTTGGATTAACCCTAAACACATCAAGAAGAAAAATGATACAGAGCTAATTTGAAGGAATATGAAGAAAAAGAACAGCTGAACCCAGGAAGGTTCAGCTCTGTGGGGGAGGGGCATCCACCGAAGTAAAACTAAGAAACAGAAAAAACATCGTCACCAACAAACTGGTTGTCCACTCAGAGACCCAATCTGAAAGTCAGCTATTACAAAGATGACAGGTGGATAAATCCGAAAATATGGGAAGAAACCAGCGCAAAAAGGCTGAAAACACCCGAAATCAGAATGTCTCTCCTCCTACAGGGGATAGCAGCTCCTCATCAGCAACCGAGCAAGGCCTGATGGAGAATGAGTGTGATGAATTGACAGAATCAGGCTTCAGAAACTGGATCATAAGAAACTTCTGTGAGCTAAAAGAACATGTTCTAACCCAAAAGTAAAGAAACTAAGAACCTTGAAAAAAGGTTTGACGAAATGCTAACTAGAATAGACAATTTAGAGAGGAATATAAGTGAATTAATGGAGCTGAAAAATACAATATGAGAACTTCATGAAGTATGCACATGTTTTAACAGTTGAACTGATCAAGCAGACAAAAGGATATCAGAGGCCAAAGACCAACTTAATGAAATAAAATGAGAAGACAAGGTTAGAGAAAAAAGGGCAAAAAGGAATGAGCAAAGTCTCCAAGAAATATGGGACTATGTGAAAAGACCTAATCTACGTTTCATAGGTGTACCTGAATGTGACAAAGAGAACGAATCCAAGCTGGAAAATATTCTTCAGGATATTATCCAGGAAAACTTTCCCAACCTAGCAAGGCAGGACAATACTCAACTCCAGGTAATACAGAGAACGCCACAAAGATATTCCTCAAGAAGAGCGACCTCAAGCACATAATCGTTAGATTCACCAGGGTTGAAATGAAGGAGAAAAATACTAAGGGTAACCAGAGAGAAAGGTCAGGTTACCCACAATGGAAAGCCTATTAGACTCACAGCAGATCTCTCGTCAGAAACCCTACAAGCCAGAAGAGAGTCAGGGCCAATATTCAACATCCTTAAGGAAAAGAACTTTCAACCCAGAATTTCATATCCAGCCAAACTAAGTTTCATAAGTGAAGGAAAAATAAAATTTTTCATGAACAAGTAAGTACTCAGAGATTTCATTACCACTAGGCCTGCTTTACAAGAGCGTCTGAAAGAAGCATTACATACAGAAAGGAACAACCAGTATCAGCCATTCCAAAAACATACCAAAAGGTTAAGAGCATCACCGTAATGAAGAATCTACCAAAAGGTTAAGAGCATCACCGTAATGAAGAATCTACATCAACTAATGGGCAAAACAGCCAGCTAGCATTAAACGGCAGTATCAAACTCACATATATCAATATCAATCCTCAATTTAAATGGACTAAATGCCCCAATCAAAAGACACAGACAGGCAAATTGGATAAAAGCCAAAACCTGTCGGGATGTTGTATCCAGACCCATCTCACATGCAAGTATACACAAAGACTCAAAACAAAGGGATGGAGGAAGATTTACCAACCAAATAGAGAGCAAAAAACAAAAAAAGTAGGAGTTGCAATTCTCGTCTCTGATAAAATAGACTTTAAAGCAACAAAGACTAAAAGAGACAAAGGACATTACATAATGGTAAAAGGATCAATTCAACAAGAAGAGTTAATGATCCTAAATATATATGTACCCAATACAGGAGCACCCAGATACATAAGGCAAGTTCTCAATGACTTACAAAGAGACTTAGACTCCCATAAAATAATAGTGGGAGACTTCAACACTACGTTGTCAATATTAGACAGATCAATGAGGCAGAAAATTGACAAGGTATCCAGGACTTGAACTCAGACCTGGAACAAGTAAACTTAATAAACATTTACAGAACTCTCCACCCCAAATCCACAAAACATACATTTTTCTCAGTAACACATCACACCTATTCTAAAGTGACCACATAATTGGAAGTTAATCACTCCTCAGCAATTGCATAGCATTTCACAGGTTTAAATGAAATATTGGTTGGCTGCTTGTTTGTTATTTTCCTCCCTTATTCCTTCCCGTCTCCATTGTTAAGCACATTCATAGGCATTAAAGAGGTTTTTAATACCCATTTTTAGACTGCATTCTAGCCTGGGCAATAGAGTAAGATTTCCATTCTCTCTCCCTCTTTCTCTTCCTCTTTCTTTTTCTCTTTCATTCTTTTTTTCTTTCCTTCTCTCTTTTTTCTTTTTCTTCCTTTTTTTCTCTTTCCAAAAAAAAAAAAAAGAAAAGTAAAAGAGGCCAATTCTTGTTCTAATTTGAGAATTTTCAAAATGCAAAGTCGACCAATGCCAGATATTTTTCATTAGTCCTAATTATAAATACATTTGTGTGGCACAATTTAATTTATTGGAAAAACTAATTTTATTCAATCTTTTTTTAATGTGAAAGCAAAACCTCCAATATGTTGCTATAGCACAATAAATATAATTTTCCAAGCCAGAAACCATGGCAACAGTTTTTAATAATAGAATATGATTGGCTGCATATGAAAAAATAAAACCACATTCTAAATAATTAAACTGTTTCTCAACATAAAATGATAATATCTCTAGCATTTTCCTGTTTTTATGTGTATAATGTGATACACTGTTTCAGTCTGCTGGGAAACCTATAATTACCAGACGGTCTTTTCATGTAATACATTCTTTTTGTCACTAATCCATGAATTAAAATGATACTTCAAAGAAAATAACCTGTCTGGAGAAGAGAAACCTGAGAATTAGGTCCTTTAGAATAGATTCTTTTTATATTCGTTCACTCAATTGAATACATTTTCCTTATGATTTTGGAGGAAGTTTTTTTAATCATTTTTAAAAAGAGTCAGTTCGAGAATACTGGTTTAAATCAGATGTCTATCAATTTGGCCTCACATGTATGTATTCATATATTTCAGGACACCAAACAAATAGGCAAAAGCTTTTCATTGACACAATATTTGCCCATGTAAAAAAAATCTGCAGAGAAAGAAAATTTTAATTCAAATATCCAGATGTCTAGCTTGCCAATGGGCATTTGGCATCATTGCAACAAAACATGTGCATGGCCAAAATTGTTCTCTTCTCCACTGCATTGTTTGGCAGGACCTTCCCAAAAGCTTGGTGGAATTATTTTACCAAGTTCCAAGAAGAATTCAAATCATATTCCCTATATGCTATTGAAATTACTTGTGTAATAATGTTATAGGAATACATAAATAGATAAGTGACTGGTTAACAATAAACAAATGGCTAATTCATGCACATGAAAGATTTAGGCAGTGATATTCACACATATGGCACGGCTAAATGAAAAAGACATTTCTGTATCTAAAAATAGTATCAGTACCAGAACTAGTGAATAATGTTTTATTTCTCCCAAGGTCAACAGGGTATTACTGAGTCTGCCAAATTATAATAGCTAGAGCTCAGATATTAGTGGCAAAGTCAGAAATAGCAGTAATGATTTTGACCCTAGAAATTTCAATCCTACTTTCAATGAGTTAATCAGAAGAAGTCATATTCCTCTCTGAAATGTCTTAAATATGACATATTGGAGTTGCTCTTCAGAATATATTTATCAAACATGTGTGCTGTTAATAAATATTTATGGGCGCATAAAAGTATATTCACATACTTCTCAACATGTTGTGATCCATCTTGTATCTCAGCATAGTTTTTGTTGTATGACAGAGTGTTTAATTTTAATAAGGGTACTGACCTGACCAGTAAAACCAATCTTCTTGTCAAGATTACTAGATCCTTTTAAGAAAATAAATCAATAAATGGTTGCTTTTAAAAAAGAGTTCTCTTTGACACTTCCAATAGTTTCAGATAATCCTAATTTTCCCATATTGCTTATTTATATTAGAAACAGCCATGTAACACCTATTTTCAATTAATTGTACATTACACTTCTTTTATATGATTTATTTAGTTAGCATCTATAGCAAGTCAACATGTTCCATAAGAAAGAGGGAAATGTGCATTAAAAAAGCTAGAAAAGCTGTCTGAATGTTAAGAGGAGCTAGCCACAAAAGAAGAAATGTTACTGGATCTGCATTTTACTGCCTGGTACTTGACACATTACCACTGGAACCAAATAAAAAAATCGTATGTGCATTTTTGGTAAGGCCGCTTTCTGGTAGGCAAATGAGAGAATACTGATTTAGCACTGCAACTTCTCTAGTCATTCTAGCTTTAGTTATAAAAATGTAGCAAAGAATACAGCTAATCCACCCCTCTGTCACACATCCACCTTTAGTTTAACCCAGAAAATGCCAAAGTTTATCATTTAAAACTTTGAAGGTTTCAATACTACAGAGGAAAAACATTCATTTAGGATGAGTTTCAATTTTTACCTTTCACAATTATTTTTTGTTGAAATGTTACTTTTAGAGTACCTTTAATTTCATATTTTACCAATTCCTTATGTCTCTTTGAAATATCATTTTTTTAGTCATATTGTTTAGCTATTATTCCACATACAATTGCAGAGCTGAAAAAATCCTTAGAGGTACAACTAAAAAAATCTTTAATTAATTTTTAAGTTATGAAGTTATTATGAGAGTTATTATGGAGTTTTAGACATATTGGTAAAATATGTCTAAAACGTCTAATATTAGACATATTTTACCGATATGTTATTAATTATGGAGTTTTAGACATATTGGTAAAGGCCTTACAACAAAAGTATAAAAACATCAAATGAAAATCATATTAGTTGACTTTTAAAGAACAGTAAGAAAACATTTTATAATTATTTAAAGAAATTAAAATATGCATTGAAATTAAGTCTTTGTGTGTTTAAAGAACTGGTTTTAAAAGGATAAGCTTATCATTCATTAGAAAAGTACATTTCAGTTGTGGTGCATTTTTGTATATAAAACTATAACAATATAAATAGCAATCTCATGTTTTCCAATATGTGTAACTTTTAAGTTACCTATACACATATTATATTTGAAATAACTTCAAGAATGTTACTTAGGTGTTGTCTTTTTACAATAGTGAATACTAACTTGGAAAACTGCAAATTTATATTTTCCCTCTTTCCTATCTATAACCAGTTTTAAGTGGAAATCATTTTCAGAATCCATACTTTAAAGTAGCAAAGAAGGGAAAAGTTATAAAATTCTTTGGGGGTTAAAATCTGTATCCTGATCAGTAAATTTTATGACCCAAACTGAGTCCCCTGTGGTATCATTTATTATAGCTAAAATGATTGGAACTGGGGGTCCATGACACTATTACCTGTTTCTGTAGATTTATTGAAAATTAGCAATTCCATTTATATCTATGAGATTTCAGGGATTACACAGTTATAGACTAGAAAATTGATAGATTTATGAGTCTAGTGAATCTAGTTGTACCAACTAATACAGCAACAGAGAAAATTTAGAGGTTTGTACTCCTAAAGGAGTTAACCTTTGGATAAAGAAACATTTTTCAAGTAGAATGTGAGAAATTATTGAATCCATAAATTGTCACTGCTGCAAAGTAAAAAAGAGAGGGGGAAAAGAAAAAGCACCAGTTCAACTTTTACATGAAAAAGAATAAAAAGCAAAAGATACCAAAAACAAATAGTCCTATCATTTGGTTTGCTAATAAAGTGGCTCATAGGGTCATTTATTATGCATGTATAGTATCTCTTAGTTCCAACTTTTCTTTTGGGCTGCCTTGCTTCAAACGGTATGAAAGGACTTGTGGAGATTTTGTAATCATAGATTCCACATTACATATGTCTCCTAACCGTTAGCAATCACTGCCTCAGCACAAATTGGACATATAATTAATATTTCTTGTTTGTTGTTGTTAACAACCAAATAAATACATATTGACTGCCTCTGATTTATGCTAATAACTTGAATGCCAGCTCAGTTTTCGAATTATAAGGAGATGATCTGTCTTCTAGTAATATGGAGCTTAATAATACCTTCTTTTGTTATAGAAGACAGAAACAGTGGTCATTTGGTCTATGTCTTTCTACTCTTATTAGGCACAAAATTGTATTATAGCCTAATGACATACACTATTGAAATTATTTAATACTTTGTTCCTTGCTTAATTTTTATTTTCTTATGCTAAAAATTGCATATGTATAAGTACCTTATAATAGAGCTATTTAACTTTTTCACATAGCAAGGATATACTGGTTGTTGGAAGCCACCATTTGTTTTGATAGTCTGAACCCATGTTGAATCAATGATTAAGGATTTTAAATTCTCATTCCCGTTTTAAAGTAAATTGCAGGAATTCCAAAGAAATATAAGGAATAATTCCTATCTTTGAAAATATTTTTTTTTAATGAAAACACATTTACACACACAGACATGAAATGGGTTTGAAAAAAGTGATATATATAATTCAGGGCATCACCTGGAGGTGGAGCAGATATCCTGAAACTAATAGATTTAAGTTAGGTCTTGAGAGATAAGAGGTTTTCTTAAATAAAGTTCAGTGAGGGAAATGTTTCAAGCAGTGAGAACTCTTAATGTGATGTATAGTGCTCTCAATAAACAAATGCCATTTTTTTTATCCTTTTGGCTTTGTGAATGAAGAATAACTGGTAGAAATTAATATGGGATAATCAAAGAAAAAGAAACATTTATTTCAGTTGTTAACAGCATTCCTCTAGTTATAAACCTGATGGCTGAAATACCTATAGAAAAATTTAGACCAAGATTTTTCATCATTTCTGATCACTGTCACAAAACCATGTTGTAAATATAAAATTTAAACAAGATGCATCTAATTATATTCTTCTACCACACAACCTTTTTCCTATCTGCAAGTAGGAAGTTAAACTAACATATTCAGATTTGGTTTATTTAGCATTTCTATACCTTACAAAATATGTTTTAGATTGATATGGAGAGTTGACAAATGACAGCATGTAGGAAAAAGTAGAAATGAATTCTCCAGTTCCATAAATATCTTTGTGAAGCAAAGTCCACATAATTTCTTCTTTTTTCATTAAAATTCACAACATGAAAGCCAATTTTTGTTTTCTTAGCAACAGATGAAATTGTTTTTTAAGTTCTTTACATGCTAGCATATAGCCTTTTCCTTGATCTAATACCAAGTGACAGCCCCGTATTGAGCGATTTTAAACCAGGTCTTCGATTTAAGGCAGACATGTCAAATTTTGTAATAAATGAAATAGATATTTAATGACACTTAATGTGCAGTGATACAGCATAATATAGGTGGTTTGGCTTGGGAAAGACTTGTAAACATTATGGCATTGGAGCAGAGCAGCTGAAAGCTTAGCATAAGTCCATAAGATATTCAGCTACAGAAAGAAATCATAAGAGAAAGATCAAGAAAAATAATACATCTACTTGAGAATGTGAAAATTACCTTAGAACATTTGCTATTTGCATTCTATGTTGGAATGCGCCAAGGTGTTTGTAAGTTTTTTATTCCTTATGCTTATTGAAGGTTCTTATGTTTCAAAAGAATAAATGCTTATTTCTAAGTAAGCATACTTCTGAATTTAAAAAAAAACATATACAATTACTCTAAATAACCATCAGAATATAACTTACCCGTTTGTGTATGATCTTATAATGAAATATTTTTTATTTAATGCTGTTAGTTGAGTTTTATTCTTTGTAATTGAAAGTAAATTGATAATATATGTTGTGTGTGTGTGTATATGTGTGTGTATGTGAGAGAGAGAGAGAGATGGAGCATATAATAAATAAAACATCAAAATCACTAATGATTATATTAATCACCAATAGCCACCGTTACTAATTTTAATGTGTTTCCTTACTGTGTTTTATTCATATACAGATAACTTATTTTGTTCTAACAAAGGGAACTGTAAAATATTTTGAAGATGCTCACATGGGTTTACAACAATCTCTATACTCTTAATCAAAGAATGGTTTTATTCTTTACAGACATCCTTCTAGAGGAAGTGAATACAAAATGAAACAGTGAGAGAGGAAGGGAACATTTGTCCAGCAGGTTAGATCAACTACAGATACGCTAACAAATAAGAGCACAAGGTGTCTCTTGAAAGGAGGGGCAGACAACTAAAGAGGTAAATAGAAAGAAATATTATCTTTTGTTTTGACTAAATTGGGATTGGATGATAAGAAATTTAATGGAGAAAATGTTTAAATCTGAAAAGGTGTCATGAACATACTATATTTATTGAGAAGAAAATCCTTATCCAATCTAATTGGGATTAAAAGGGTTGAGTATGGCTAGATTAACCCTGCATGGGACCAAGAAAGGATTTTCTTTTCTGTTTTAAGTGAGGGGTGAGGGACAGAAAAGAAAGGAAGAAGGAAGAGAAGATTTCAGTGGAGCCAGGAGATAGCAGAACATCATATTTCAACGAGTAACTCTGTCTATAATTTTTCATATCCAGTAACACAGCCTGTGCCTCCACCTCCACCCACCTAAGTCTTCAACATAGACTTAGAAAACACAACTATTTACTGTGAATGGGTCTCTTGTGGAAATCAGTGAAGGCACTGAGATTTGAGTTGAGGTGATGCAAAGCAAAAAGTTGAAAATTAGCATGAAGAAGTGTAGACTCAAAGACAGCAAACATGCTATCTGGCTTCTGGAGTCCCACAGGACCATAGACACAAGACTTAGGTTAAGTTCAACTGGACTTTTGACGGTCAGGGTGACCCAGATGAATACAGCTTATGTATTTGTACTGAGTCATATCTTATGTTCATAAAACTTATCTCCCCCATCATTAACATTTTGCAAACATGTTTTAATTGGCTATATAATATTATTGTGCTAAAATATTACAGCTTTCACATCTAACCTCTGTTACTTGTTTTCAGTTTTTGCTGTTTTAAACAAAACTTTCAACAGTACTTGTACATAAACTAGGCAAGCAAGTCCTATTATCTTGTTACTTGGAAAAATTAAATATTTACAAATTAAGTATACACCATTAAATCTCTTTATAATGATTTGTATTAATTTTCACTGTCACCATCCATGTATAAAGTTATCTGTTTCATTATACCATTGCCAGAACTGAGTATTACATTTTAATGATATTTTACCTTTTTAACATTTAAGATATTATGTACAGGGATTTATTTAAGATACTTTATGATAGTTTGCACCCTCACATTTTTACTTGGGAGTTAGGAGTCATTGGAGCAAATCTGAAGGAGTCAGTAAAACTGATAATTTGAGCCAAGAATTGGTCAGTAACAGGGTTAAGTTTTATCTATTACTTTTGTTTTATATAAATTAGAGTTTTATATCTTTCTGAGATAATATAGACATTTAGTAGGGGGTCTCAAAAGTAGACTGAGATAAGGAAAAATGGTTTACCGATAAATGAGATGTAGTGCAATACCAACATGTGATTTTGGTCCCTTTTACTAGGTAAGAACACAGGTAAAGGCATCATTTTTGAAGCAGAGAGAGAGAGCCCTCTCCAGATACTGAATCTGCTGACTCTTTGGTCTTGGACTTCCTGAGACTCCAGAACTGTCTGTAATATATTTCTGTTGCTTGTTGTAGCAACCCCAGCTTGAGCAACAGAGTAAGACTCCATCTCAAAAAAAAAAAAAAAAGAAAGAAAGAAAGAAAGAGAGAGAGAGAGAGAGAGAGAGATAAAAAAGAATATGTCTATTTAGATAAAATCAGTTCCTTCATTTTAGCTTTTTGTAAATATTAGGCAATGCAATTAGAACCTCCTATTTTGCACATAAAAAATACATCCCTCATTTTCAAGACTCAGCATTGAGGATATGGTGAAAAAAAGACAGACTCTGCATCTCAGCCTGGGTATGTTGGTGGGAGACCTGTATGGATTACAAAGCAATCAGCTTGTATAAGGAGGGAAAACTGTCTATTATTTACCCTAACTAATATTTGCTTTGCATCATATTTGTCCATTTCTGGAACTAATTACTAATGGTTCTTACATTCCAAGATAAGAACAGGTGAGATGATTTTTTTTAGTCACAAACCACTATGCATTTCATATTCAGGTGAATCCAAAGATGAGTAATACCCATACCCCTTAAAGAAATTGCATTATTTCTAAAGGGTTAAATTTATAATCCATAAATAGAAGTTTGTCTGTGTAAAAACTGCTTCTAAAGGCACTAAGATGAAATTATTTCTCTTTAATCTTCTCTTTATCTCTTTTGTCCATGTTCTCTAACAGGCCTTACTCACTACTAACTTAAATATATTTTGATAAGTTTAAAACAAATGCATTGCTGAAGGACGTTCTCTAACTGTATATATATACTTACATGGGCAATTCATGGCTGTGAGGTCAGTCTTTTTCTTTTATGAATAATTTAGGGTAACCATAGTCAAAATAACTAATGGCATGAAAAGTGATTAATCTACTGGCTAAGACAATAAGCTACCTGAACATAAAGTTAAACTAAATGTTTCCTTTTATTTTGATTAATCAGCAAGTATGCCTTCTTTCCATTTATCTCTCTCATTTGTTCATAACAGATTAAGCTCAGTTAGAAGTTGGAAACATTTCAAAAGTATTCATTCTTTGGAATGATAATACGGGATCTATTCTGCAAAAAAAAAAAAAAATGTTTGGCAAAAAGTAATCTCCCCTATTCCCTAATATTTTGTTGGAATTTTCTCTCTGAGTGACACATGTGACACAAAAACTGATGCATAACAGTGTTCTGTCCTTGCTAAGCATATATGAAGACACATCTTTGGCTCTTAGCTCTGGATACCCTTCTTGATTCTGGGATATAACTTCTGGCTCCACACAGCTTATATTCTAATATAAAAGAGTAGAGAATTGTAAGAAAAAGTTAGACTATAAAGTAAGAGGAGAGAAACAAGAAGCTTGATATGGGATAATCAAGGTGGAAGATGGAATGAAATTAGGGCAGAGGGGTAGCTGAGATCAAGGAAGGGGTGTGCTGGAGCAAGCTCAAATAGGGTTACACATCCTTACTGTTAAACTTTCAGGAATTTTGTGAACCCCTTGTTGAACTTTTGTATTTTAAAGTTAGCCATGTTAGGAGCACTGACACCATGGAAGTCAGTAAATGCTGCAAATCAGGATTCTTACCCCCAGAGAGTGAGTTGTTAAACATTTACCAACACATCACCACCTAAAGCACTAGGGTTTCATATGTATTAGTTTCTTCTCATGCTGCTAATAAAGACATACCTGAGGCTGTGTTATTCATACAAAAAAAAAAAAGGTTTCATGAACTCACAGTTCCATATGGCTGGGGAAGCTTCTCAATCATGGTAGAAGGCAAAGGAAGAGCAAAGGCACATCTTACATAATGGCAAGAGGGCATGTGCAGGGGAAGTCCCATTTATAAAACCATCAGATCTCATGAGACTTATTATCATGGGAACATCATGGGAAAAACCTGCCCTCATTATTCAGTAACCTCCCTACCGGCTCCTTCCCACAACATGTGGGGATTATCACCCTTCACCTTGAGATTTGGGTAGGGACACAGAGCCAAACCATATCAATAGGCATGGTAACACAGAATACCAATTCGATGGGAAACTATTAAGAGAGTTGAGTGCATGGCAATAAAAGTATTTTTTTGTAGGAAGCAGTAGCCATCTGGCTATCTTAAAGGTGATGATAAGCAGTCTTGTGGCCTTGTTATCTCTCCACATCCTGCCCCACTTATCTCTCCACATCCTGCCCCACTTATCTCTTCTCCACTTTCTTCTTAATCACGAGGCCAGCCTGCGCCTCATCTCCATGGTTACTCTCTGACATTGATTACCCCAAGTTTTCCCGCCTTTGCTTGCTTATAAGCTGCTGCTTTGTGCCTAATAAATGAGACTTGATCAGATCCCTTGACTTGTCTCCATTCTTCGCGTCTCCTGTCTCTCCCATAATCCCCACTTCCTCCCTAGGGCCCGCGTTGCTCGTCCCGCGGGTCGGGACAAACTGGCGCCCAACGTGAGAGCTCAAGTCAAGGAATACAGTGAGGGACGCCGTCAGGACCAGAGGGCACAGGAGAACTAAGAAACCCGGAGGAAAGAGCGTCGTGGGAGCCTGCCACGGACTCGCGCTCCGGTAAGCGGACGGCGAATATGGGACAGGAAATCAGCCAGCATGAGTTGTTTATAGAGAGTTTAAGTAAGGCTTTAAAAGCGCGAGGAGTAAAGATGAAAATAAAACAATTGTGTAAGTATTTCGATTATATTCAAGATGTCTGCCCTTGGTTCCCTCAGGAAGGAACTATAGATCAAAAACGATGGAAAAGGGTAGGAGATGCATTGAAAGATTATTACAGTACTTTCGGGCCCGAAAAGGTCCCGGTTACAGCCTTTTCCTATTGGAATCTGATAGATGAGATTTTAACTCAAAAATACCGCGATCCCCTCATTGCCAATGTGATATCTCAGGGAGAGTCTCTCCTAAAAGAGGGACTTGACAAAAGCAATTCCGGCAGTGCAAAAGACCCTAACGACTCTAAGCCGCTGCCTGTAAATAAAGAAACACAATTGCCACAAGTTGACAAAGATGAGGATTTGATGTCCTTTGATAGTGACTCCGAGAAAGGACCACCCGGAGGGACTTGATGCCCCTCCGAGCCAGAATCCACCTTTAGAAAAAATTCAAAAAGGGGGCTAGAAAACAGACTCAAAGGCCTGGCAAGCCTGATAAGCCAAAAATTGAACCCTCGAACCAGACTAAGGTAATTGACTGGACAATAGATAAGGAAACTTCTGGGTCAAATATAGACTGGGGTGACTTGGAGGACAAGGCAGCCCGATATAATAATCAGGACTGGTCCACCTATGGGCCGCAGCCTCCACCCTACAGAACGGGACCCTTGGCACCTCCAATAGCGTGTCCCATTATTGACCCCCAAAAAGAATTACAAGAAAAAATCAATTCCCTGAAAGAACAAATTAGGCTTGAAGTAGAACATCAGGAGCTAATTGAACAGCTTGAGAAAATAAAGATAGGAAAGGCTGGAAATGAGGCTAAGAAACAAAATGCCCAAAACACTGCTCCTCCCCGCCTAGGAGTGGCACCGAGGCAACCCTTCCAAAATAACTCTTTGCTAGACCTTGATGATCCGAAAGCATTTCCCGTAACAGAGACCACCGATGAACGGGGAGTTGCTTGGAGACACCATGCTGGTCTCGATTTCAAAATAATTAAGGAATTGAAAACTGCGGTAGCACAATATGGAGCTACTGCTCCCTATACTACTGCAATCTTAGAGTCTGTGGCTGAAAATTGGCTAACCCCAGGGGATTGGCAGTCGATAGCCCGAGCCACCCTCTAGGGAGGGGATTATTTATTGTGGAAATCTGAGTTTTAAGAATGCTGTAAGGAAACTGCCTGCCGTAACGCGCAGGCTAATAATAATTGGAATTTTGACATGCTAGCTGGTGAAGGCAATTACGCTACCAGCGACGCACAAATGCAGTATGATGCAGGTCTTTATGCCCAAATTCAAACTGCAGGTACAAGAGCCTGGCGGAAGTTGCCCACTAAAGGAGATATCGGTGCTTCCCTCACCGGCATAAAACAAGGACCGGATGAGCCCTTTTCAGAATTTGTGCACCGCCTTCTTACAGCTGCTGGCAGAATTTTTGGCAGTGCAGATGCGGGAGCAGATTTTGTTAGACAGCTAGCATTTGAAAACGCCAATGCCACCTGCCAAGCGGCCATCCGCCCTTACAAAAAGAAAACAGACCTCTCAGGGTATATACGCCTGTGCTCAGACCTAGGCTCGGCTTATCAACAGGGACTAGCCATGGCTGCAGCCCTACAGGGCTACACTGTGAAACAGTTTTTATCTAATCAATCAAAGAACAAATGTTTTCAATGCGGTGCTAATGGCCATTTTGCCAAAGATTGCAAGTCTAATAAAAAACCCTCTCTTAATGCTAAGGTTCCTGGCTTGTGCCCACGATGCAAAAGAGGGAAACACTGGGCTAATGAATGTAAATCAAAACGAGATGCCCAAGGACAGCCACTCTCCCCGCACCAGGGAAACGGAATGAGGGGCCAGCCCCAGGCCCCCAAACAAAAACAGATCTTTGGGGCAGTCAGTTCTGTTCCTCCAGCCAACAATCCGTTTCAAGCCTCTGCCGAGCCACAGCAGGAAGCGCAGGATTGGACCTCTGTTCCACCTCCCATACAGTACTAACACCTGAAATGGGGGTTCAGGCATTGCCTACAGGCGTCTTTGGACCTCTGCCTGAAGGTTCCTTTGGACTTATTCTAGGGCAAAGCGGCCTCACTCTACAAGGCCTACAAGTTCTTCCTGGAATAATAGATAATGACTACACGGGAGAAATTAAAGTTATGGCAGCTTCTCCTAAAGTCATAAGTACTATCTCCCCCGGACATAGGTTTGCTCAACTCTTACTGTTGCCTCTATGTAAAACTAATAATAAGATTGTCAAAAACAATAGAGGTAACTCAGGCTTTGGTTCTTCTGATGTTTACTGGGCAGAGATAATATCCTCAAAAAAGCCCATGATGACATTGTGGTTAGATGGAAAGGAGTTCACAGGGTTAGTGGATACAGGAGCCGATGTGACTATAATTAGTAAAAAAACAATGGCCTACCTCATGGCCAGTGAGCGCTACTATTACTCATCTCACTGGTATTGGACAGAGTAAAAATCCAGAAAAGAGTACCAAAATGCTTAAATGGGAGGATAAAAAGGGAAATCAAGGCCAAATTCAACCCTATATTATTGCAGGCCTGCCTTTTAACCTTTGGGGAAGAGACTTGCTAGCACAAATAGGCATGATCATAGGCAGCCCCAGTGAGATTGTCACCGCCCAGATGCTCAAACATGAATACATGCCAGGTACTGGGCTGGGAAAAAACCAAACTGGAATCTTGAGTCCTATAGAGGCCAAATTAAAAACAGATAGGAAAGGGATAGGGTATTTTCAGTAGGGGCCGCGGTCTGTCCTGTAACCCATGCAGACAAAATTACTTGGTTGTCAGATAACCCCATATGAGTTGACCAATGGCCCCTTTCTTCAGAGAAATTAGCTGCCGCTCAACAACTGGTACAGGAACAGTTGCAAGCGGGGCATATAGAACCTAGCAATTCTCCCTGGAACACACCAATTTTTGTCATAAAGAAAAAGTCAGGAAAATGGCGATTATTACAGGACCTTAGGGAAGTCAATAAGTCCATGGTCCTCATGGGGGCCCTACAGCCCGGACTCCCTTCCCCTGTTGCCATACCCTTGAACTATTACAAGATTGTTATTGACCTAAAAGACTGTTTCTTTACTATTCCGTTACATCCAGAGGATCAAAAGCGTTTTGCTTTTAGTGTGCCTTCTACCAATTTTAAAGAGCCTATGAAAAGATATCACTGCAAAGTACTACCTCAGGGCATGGCTAACAGTCCAACCTTGTGCCAATCTTTTGTTGCTTTGGCCATTCAACCTGTTAGAGACACCTGGAAAGAAATTTATATTATCCATTATATGGATGATATACTTTTAGCAGGAAGAGTTGGACAAGATGTCTTGTCTTGTTTTAATGCTTTACAGACATCTCTTACTCAACATGGTCTGTTAATAGCTCCTGAAAAGGTGCAACTTGCAGACCCTTACACATATTTAGGCTTCCAGCTAAAAGGGAGCCAAATTACCACACAAAAGGTGCAGCTTAGGCTAGATAAATTGAAGACACTCAATGACTTTCAGAAATTATTGGGAGATATTAATTGGCTACTACCTCATTTAAAACTCTGCAAAGCAGATCTTAAACCGCTCTATGATATTCTAAATGGGGACCCAAACCCCACCTCACCTCGTGAGTTAACCTCTGAAGGCATTCAGGCTATCCAAACTGTAGAACATGCCATTAATCATCAAACCATCACCTTCATGGACTATAGCAAGCCACTTCAATTCATCATTTGCCAGACTTCTTTATCTCCCACCGCTGTGTTCTGGCAGACTGCTCCACTCATGTGCGTACGCCTTCCTAACACGCCTAAGAGAGTCCTTGAACCATATTACCTTATGGTAGCAAGTCTAATTATCCAAGGTCGAACAATGGGTAAGGAATATTTTGGTCAGGAGCCTTCCTTGATTGTTCAGCTGTACAGTAAAGAACCAGTTCAATGGCTTATGCAAATTACTGATGCTTGGCCTGTGGCATTAGCTTCCTTTTCAGGACAATTAGATAATCACTATCCTCCTCACAAATTAATTACCTTTGCCAATAGACATGAGTTTGTCTTTCCTAAAATTACTAAACTTGAACCTATACCTGATGGACTCATCATATTTACTGATGGCTCATCTACAGGTATAGCTGCCTATGTCACTCAAGGCCACACTGTACAATTTCAGACTCAGTCCTCTTCTGCTCAACTTACTGAGTTGCAAGCAGTAGCAGCAGTATTCTCTGCTTTTCCCAATCAATCTTTAAACGTCTATACTGACAGTGCATACATTGCTCAGTCTATACCTAACTTAGAGACAGCCCCCATTATCAAACATACCTCCTCAGCTGCAAAATTATTTGAACAATTGCAACAGTCCATTATCAGCAGAACTCATCCTTTCTTTATTGGGCACTTGCGGGCTCATTCAGGATTGCCTGGACCTTTGTCACTTGGCAATCTACAAGCCGACCTAGCCACCCGCAACCTCCATACTTATGCCATTGAAACTGAAACTCCATTATCTCAAGCTCAACATACGCACAGCCTGCACCACCTTAATGCTCACTCTCTCAGGCTGCTACACCACATTACCAGGGAACAAGCTAGACAAATAGTTAAAAAATGCACACAATGTGCCACTCATTTACCTGTGCCCCATTTAGGTGTCAATCCTAGGGGCCTAATCCCCAATGCTCTCTGGCAGATGGATGTAACCCATATCCCGGAACTTGGTAATCTTAAATATGTTCATGTGTGCGTTGATACCTGCAGTGGATATGTGTTTGCTACACTCCAAACAGGAGAAGCCACTAAACAGGTCATTGGACACTTACTGTCTGCTTTTGCCACCCTTGGCTGCCCACAAAACATCAAGACCGATAACGGGCCAGGATATACTAGTTCAGCCTTTGCCCGATTTTGTTCTAAATTAAACATACAGCATGTAACTGGCATCCCCTATAATCCTCAAGGCCAAGGAATAGTTGAGAGAACTCATCTTACCTTAAAACTGACTCTCCAGAAAATTAAAAAGGGGGAATGGTACCCCATCAAGGGGTCCCCCAGAAACCTCATAGCACATTCATTATTTATACTCAATTTTTTAACTTTAGACAAAGATGGACACTCCGCTGCAGAACGTCATTGGAAATCAGAAACTCAAACAAAATTTGCATCCGTGATGTGGAAGGACCCTATGACAGGTTCCTGGCACGGCCCTGACCCCATGTTAATTTGGGGCAGGGGATCTGTTTGTGTGTATGCAAAAGAAGCAGACTCTGCCAGATGGCTGCCTGAAAGACTAGTGAAGCAAATAGACTGTAAAGGAACGACAGAACGGGAGAATAATAACCCATCCCAGGGAATAACCTAGACCCTGAGGATTATCTCTTTTTCCCCTTTCCTTTTCAGACAATCATGTGGCTCTTACTAGTGATAATCTTAACACCCATACCTAGGGCTGACAGAGATAAAATAAAAACCCTTCAAGAAGATTTGGCCGCAAGAAGAAAGGCACTCCTCAACAATCCACTATGGGGAGGGTTGAATGGGCTCCTTCCTTATCTCCTTCCCCTCCTCGGCCCTTTTATTGGGTTTCTTCTACTCCTAGCTGTGGGGCCCCTCATATTTAACAAGGTCATGGCTTTTGTTAAACAACAAATTGATGCGTTAAAAATGCAGCCCCTACAGATCCATTACCATAAGCTGGAAATGGCTGATCGAGAGTTAGAGATGGATCTAGGCTATGGTAATGCCAACCACCTCTAATATTGCTTGGTGAGATGGGCCAGTTAGCCAATGACGGGCAACCTGAGAGCCTAACAGTAAGATGCTCCCACCTAAGACAGGGGGTCGGAACATGATTCCCGCTCACCCTATGACGGGTAAGGGTAAAAGGCATCACTGTAGGTGTGTCTCTCGACCTAAAACAGGCATGGCCCCCGCAAGTATTCAGCCATTTAAATAACATAAAAAAGGGGGACCTGAAGGAAGCAGTAGCCATGTGGCTATCTTAAAGGTGATGATAAGCAGTCTTGTGGCCTTGTTATCTCTCCACATCCTGCCCCACTTATCTCTCCACATCCTGCCCCACTTATCTCTCCACATCCTGCCCCACTTATCTCTTCTCCACTTCCTTCTTAATCACGAGGCTAGCCTGCGCCTCATCTCCATGGTTACTCTCTGACGTCGATTACCCCAAGTTTTCCCGCCTTTGCTTGCTTATAAGCTGCTGCTTTGTGCCTAATAAATGAGACTTGATCAGATCCCTTGATTTGTCTCCATTCTTCGCGTCTCCTGTCTCTCCCATAATCCCCACTTCCTCCCTAGGGTCCGCGTTGCTCATCCCGCGGGTCGGGACATTTTTTCTGGCTACTTCATTAAGAGCAGACCAGTGAAGTGGGAAGGAAGGAAGCAAGAGTGAAAATATAGAACCCCTTTAGAAAGCTTTTTGTAGACAAGAAATAGCTAAGATCAAAGCAGAATAGAAGGAGATTGAGACACAAAAAAAAACCCTTTAAAAATCAATAAATCCATGAGCTTTTATTTAAAAGATCAACAAAATAGACTATTAGCCAGATTAATAAAAAAGAAAAGAGAGAAGAATCAAATAGATGCAATAAAAACCGATAAAGGGGATATCACCAATGATCCCACAGAAATACAAACTACCATCAGAGATTACTACAAACAACTCTATGCATATAAACCAGTAAACCTAGAAGAAATGGATAAATTCCTGGGCACTTACACCCTCTCAAGACTAAACCAGGAAGAAGCTGAAATCCTGAATAGACTGAAACAAGGGCTGAAGTTGAGGCAGTGATTAGTAGCACCAATGAATAGCTTACCAACCAAAATAAGCATAGGTCAAGATGGGTTCACAGCCAAATTCTACCAGACATACAAAAAGGAGCTGGTACCACTCCTTCTAAAACTGTTCCAAACAATCCAAAAAAGAGGGAATCCTCTCTAAATCTTTTTATGAGACCAACATCATCCGATACCAAAACCTGGCAAAGACTCAACAAGAAAAGAAAATTTCAGGCCAATATCCATGATGAACATAGATGCAAAAATCTTCAATAAAATACTGGCAAATGGATTGCAATAGCACATCAAAAAGCTTATCCATCATGATCAAGTAGGCTTCATCCCAAGGATGCAAGGCTGGTTCAACATACACAAGTGTATAAACATAATTCACCACATAAACAGAACCAAAAGACAAAAACCACATGATTAGCTCAAAAGATGCAGAGAAGGCCTTCAACAAAATTCAACAGCCCTTTATGCTAAAAATCTCTCAATAAACTAGGTATCAATGGAATGTATCTCAAAATAATAAAAGCTATTTATGACAAACCCACAGCCAATATCATACTGAATGGGCAAAAACTGGAAGCATTGCCTTTGAAATCTGGAACTAGACAAGGATACCCTCTCTCACCACTCCTACTCAATACAGTATTGGAAGTTCTGGCCAGAACAATCAGGCAAGAAAAAGAAATAAAGAGTTTTCAGTTAGAAAAGGAGGAAGTCAAATTTTCTCCACCCAAAATCTCCTTAAGCTGATAAGCAACTTCAGCAAAGTCTCAGGTTACAAAATCAATGTGCAAAAATCACAAGCATTCCTATACACCAATAAGAGACTTAAAGAGAGCCAAATCAAGAATGAATTGCCATTCACAATTGCTACAAAGAGATTAAAATACCTAGGAATACAGCTAACAGAGGATGTAAAGGACCTCTTCAAGGAAAACTACAAACTACTTCTCAATGAAATAAGAGAGGACACAAACAGATGGAAAATCTTTCCATGCTCATGGTTAGGAAGAATTCATATGGTGAAAATGGTCATACTGCCTAAAGTAATTTCAGATTCAACACTATCCCCCTCAAGCTATCAATGAGCTTCTTCACAGAATTGGAAAAAACCACCATAAACTTCATATGGAATCAAAACAGAGCCTACCTAGCCAAGTCAATTCTAAGCAAAAAGAACAAAGTTGGAGGCATCATGCTACCTGACTTCAAACTATACTACAAGGCTACAGTAATCAAAACAACATGGTACTGGTACCAGAGATATAGACCAATGGAACAGAACAGAGACCTTGGAGGCAATATGCACATCTACAACCATCTGATCTTTGACAAACCTGACAAAAACAAGCAATGAGGAAAGGATTCCCTGTTTAATAAATGGTCTTGGGAAAACTGGCTAGCCATGGCAGAAAGCAGAAACTAGACCCCATCCTGACACCTTACACTAAAATTAACTCCAGATGGATAAAAGACTTAAACATAAGACCTAACACCATGAAAACCTTAGAAGAAAACATAGGCAAAACCATTCAGGACATAGGCATAGGCAAGGACTTCATGACTAAAACAATGAAAGCATTGGCAACAAAAGCCAAAATAGATAAATGGGACCTAATCAAATGCCACAGCTTCTGCATGGCAAAAGAAACAGTCATTAGAGTGAATCGGCAACCAAGAGAATGGGAAAAAATTTTTTGCAATCTACCCATCTGACAAAGGACTTAAATCTACAAAGAACTAAAACAGATTTACAAGAAAGAAAAAAAAAACCCATTCAAAAGTGGGTGAAGGAAAGGAACAGACACTTTTCAAAAAAAGACATATATGAGGCCAACAAACATATGAAAAAATGCTCATCATCACTGGTCATTAGAGAAATGCAAATCAAAACTACATTGAGATACCATCTCATGCCAGTTAGAATGGCGATCATTAAAAAATCTGGAGAAAACAGACGCAGAGAGGATTGGAGAAATAGGAACACTTTTACACCATTGGTGGGAGTGTAAATTAGTTCAACCATTGTGGAAGACAGTGTAGTGATTCCTCAAGGACCTAGAAATAGAAATTCCATTTGACCCAGCAGTCTCCTTATTGTGTATATACCCAAAGGATTATAAATCATTCTATTATAAAGACACATGCACATGAATGTTCATTGCAGCACTGTTTACAATAGCAAAGACTTGGAACCAGCCAAAATGCCTATCAATGATAGAATGGACAGGGAAAACATGGCACATATACACCATGGAATACTATGCAGCCATAAAAAATGATGAGTTTGTGCCCTCTCTAGGGACATGGATGAAGCTAGAAACCATCATTCTCAGCAAACTGACACAGGAACAGAGAATCAAGCACTGCATGTTCTTGAACAATGCATGGGTGTTGAACAATGAGAACACATGGACACAGTGAGGGGAGCATCACCCACTGGGGTCTACCTAGGGGAGGGACAGTGAGGGGTAGGGAGTTGGGGAGGGATAACATTGGGAGAAATGCCAGATATAGGTGATGGCAATGGAGGCAGCAAATCACAGTGCCATGTATGTATCTATGCAACATTCCTGCATGTTCTTTACATGTACTCCAGAACCTAAAATGCAATTTTATATATATATACACACACACACACACACACACACATACATACATACATATATATGAAAATAAAAGAAAGCTTTTTGTAGTTGTCACTAAAACCTCCCAGGTCTGGGGAGCCAGAATCTCCCAGTATGCAGATTATTTATAAATGAAGAATCTTTAGCACATTTATATGACTTCAGACAGAACTGTCTGAACATAGACATCTGACAGCAATGGCATGTTTCCAAAAAATCTATGGCCAAAGATTGCTTAAAAATCTCATACATCTTATTTTAAGGTAATTGATACAGTCCATTTGTTAATTGCTATGAGACATTAGCCCACTGCTAAGCTTTAGGTCACAAAATAATTGCTTTAAATGTATGTTTGCTCTTGATGAAATGTTAAATTAATCCAGTGCCAGATTTTGTCCCCAAACTCCAAAAAGAAATATTCAGACTTTCTGAAAGTTGAGACTAAAAGGGAGGGGAAAACAAGGAGGAAGACTAGTTTCTGAAATTACCTTCAAAGTTCTCATGTTCTTCTCCCTGAACTGTTCCTTCAGGTAAAAAGGGAAAACAGGTGTAAAAGAGATGATTATGGAAAAATAACTTCTTCCAAAAAGGCTCTGAGGATTGGAGCTATCCATAGAACCAAAGAAATTCTTCTTCTTGCACCACTGCCTGTAACGTAAGTGGTGTTTGATTAAAAGATTGTCTGTTTAATGTCACAGTCAATTAACTATTGGATGCTGTTTGTATCATCTAGCTAAATTTACTAAGTCTACGTGTGATAACTGGTAACTTAGAATATATAATGTATTTTTTGTTTTTTTATTGTAACAAAGACAGAGTCCTAATATTTTTCTGAAAAAATTTAAGTAAACATTTTATCTAAAGTATAACTACAAACC
This sequence comes from Callithrix jacchus, assembly GCF_049354715.1. Taxonomy (NCBI): domain Eukaryota; kingdom Metazoa; phylum Chordata; class Mammalia; order Primates; family Cebidae; genus Callithrix; species Callithrix jacchus. Next base: position 56,488,504 of record NC_133515.1, on the reverse strand, counting down.
AGCTCAATCATTATTCACCCATTCTAAGTAACTTTGAATTTTAAAAAAGATTATTAGCAGCATCTCAGAAGGCCTCATTTTCCACTCTCAGTCACTAACTCCTTCAAAAGTAATCACTGCCTTAACTTACAACATTCAACATTATGCTTTCATGTGTAGAAATAAAACATCTTTCATTCTTACTCTTTTATAATAATCTACTATTAGAATATGCCATACTGTATTTAAATAAGTTATTTAATTACCCCATTACCTCCTTTATTTACCTCTTATAAATAGTAGAGCTGTGAACACTCTTTTAAAGATTTTTTTGATGAACTACTATATATATATTTCCTTTGGATATATATCCAGGAATGGAACTGACATGTCAAAGTGTACACATGACTAACCTTACTATGTATTGCTCCATAAAGCTGGCTACAAGCATGATTTCAATAGTGGTTTGTCATTTGTGCTCCACTGCAGTGTAAAAAAAAATCCAAGCTGCTTCAAATTATTACTATATTGGGTACTGTAAGTTCTTTAATTTTAATGCTACTCTGATACATATGTAATGGTTATTTCTTAGCAATTTAAAGTTTTATTTCCCTGATGACATATGAGAATAAGGTATTTTTCCTGCTTTCATTGACTGTGTAGATACCTTCCTTCATAAGGTGACATTTTAATTTGTTTAACCATTTTTCTACTGGGTGATCTTTCTTTTTGTTAAGTTTTTCATCACTTTAAAAAATGAGTCCTTTGTCCTATCTTTTTGAGTTAAATGTTCACTATTTTAATGGTGTTATTCAATAAATAAAGTCTTAATATTAAATGTATCATAATTAAATTTTTTCTCGTTACAACCAGTATTTTTGTGTCCTGTTTAAAAAAAAAAAAAACCAACTTGCATTCCTCAAAGTCATGAAGAAACTCTTCTGTTTTCTCATAGGTTTATTGGTTTCTCTTTCACAGATTGGTGATCCAGTTAGAATTCATATGTTTTTACCATTTGAGATATAAGTCAAGGTTAATTTTTTTTCCTATATAATCATCGAATTTACCTAAAACTACCTATTGAAAGGCTGTCATCTTCACTCTCCAGCAGCATCTCGCTTATTATAAACAAGTGGCATATTTGCGGGAGTCTGTTTCTGGCTGACACATTGTGTAATTGTTATTGGTTTGGGTATTCTTATACTAATACCACACTGTCTTTATTACCTTAGCTTTATTGTAAGGCTTGATATCTGATAGTGCAAGTCTTCCAGCTCTGTTTTTCAGCATTGTCTTGACCCTTCTAGGCCCTCTGCACTCAACAAACATTTTTAAATCAGCTTATCAACTTCCACCAAAACAATAAAATTAACATGCTAGTATATTAAGTGACATTTCTTTGAATTTATAGATCAATTTTAGGCAAATCAAAATCTTTAAATATTTTGTTTTTCAAACCATAAACCTATTATAACCTTTCATTCACTTAGATCTGCATTAATTTCTCTCAATAACATTTTGTACATTCTTTTGTTGAAGTCTGAGGCATCTTTGTCTCTGGCATATGAAATTTTATGATACTTTAGTAAAGTATATTATTTCATTTACAATTATTTGTGGCTGGTATATAAAATTTATGTATCTATACACACACATATATATGTGTGTGTGCAAGTGTATAGATACATAAATTTTAGATATATATATAGATATAGATACAGAATCTAATGACCTTAGCATTAATTCTAATAGCTTGTCTCTACTTTTATATTTTCTATGAGCATAATCATATTATCTGCAGATAGTTACAGTTTAATTCTTACTTTTCTAATTCTTATGCTTTTCCTTTTCTTGCTTTATTGCAATGACTAGAACCTCTACTACTGTATTGAATAGAAATGGTAAGCATAGGCATCTTTGTCTCATTCTACATCTCCGAGGAAAAGTTGTTGATAACTCACAAATAGACTGATATTTTTATAGGCTTGTATATTCGTTTCTTTGTTTTGACAGATAATCTTATGATATTAAAGAAGTTTACTTCTATTTATAGTTTGCTTAGAGTTTTTTTTATAATGCATGGGTGTTGAATTTTATCAAAAGCTTTATAGTATTTATTGGGTTTATCTTAAGGTATATCTCTCTATGCAGTCAAGGTAGGAGTTACATTTATTGATTTTCAAATGTTAATTCAGTCTTTAATTCCTAGAATACAATCTCTTTGAAATATTTTATTTTCACTTCATATCACTGGATCTGACTTAACTCAGGGTATGTTATAAATATTATGATGGTCTTTTAAAACATTGACAAGTTTTGCCTCTTTTTTATTTGTACCTGAAAGCATTAGTTCAATATTGGAGTTACTTCTTTTTAAAGTGGTTGGAAGAATGCATTAGTGAAAACATTTAGCTTGACATTCTTTTAATAATGTATTAAATACTTTTATAGATACAATTATTCAAATTTTCTACTTCTTCAGTCAGTTTTGTTAATATGTGTTCTACCTTCAGGAAATTGTCTACTGCTCTAAATTTTTTAATTCATTGTTACAAATTTGTAATGTTTTCTTATATTTTTAATGTTGGTATAATCAAATGTGATGGGTCTTTTTCATTTCTTATTTTGGTGAATTGTAACTTTCCCTTTTTTCCTTGAACAGATTGATTAGATAATTTTATTAGTCTTTTTAATGAACTAGATTTTGGATTTGTGATTTTCTCTGTTATATGTTCAATATATGTTTCATTATTTTCTGTTCATATTTTTATGACTTCCTTCATTCTAATATCATCAGTTTTGAATCTTCTGTGTGTACCCATTTTTTGAGATAACTGGATTAATTTTAACCTTTCTTCTACAATATAAGAGCTTAACGTAATAAATTTATCCCTAAACCCAGTATTAGTTACATTCTACATGTTCAATCTGCTTGATTTTCAGTATCAGCTCAAAATATTTCAGCTCAAAATATTTATCAACTTATAATGTATTCTTAGACCTTTGTGGTATTACAGAAGTGTCATTTTAAAGTTCTAAACATTTTGTAATTTTTTAGTTAACTTTTCAGATTTTTTAAGAATATATACTTCAAATTATTTCATTGTTTTGAAATTTTGGGGACCTGTTTTATGACCCAGAATATTGGTATATTGGTGACTATTGGTAAATATTTTATATAAACATAAAAAATATGTGCCCTGTCACTACTGGATATAGTGTTCTGAAAATGTCAATTACATAAATTTTGTTAATCATGTTATTCAAATATTTCATGTTAGAGTATTTTGTCTGTTTGCTCTATCAATTGATAGAGGCATATTAAAGTCTATCATGATTTTGGCTATGTCTATAACAATATGAAAATATTAAAATATGTGTCACTATATAAAAACATAATTATGCTACCTCTCTTATATGGTGACTGTTATCTTTTTTCTGCTTTATCATTTCTATATTTATATTTTATGTGTAGCATATTTTGGTTTTATCTTTTCATCTAACCTGACAATTTTTTAACTGGACTTTATATTCCATTCATTTATGATGCAATTAATGATATATTTGCTTTGATATCTACCATCTTAATATTTGTTTTCTCTTTTCTTCCATCTGATCAGTTCCTTTATTTTCCTCTCATCTACTTTTGGGTTAAATCCCCTACTCTCAACCTGAAAGGCTCCCTTTACTATTTCTTTGATTATGAGTGCCAGTGAAAAATCTCTATCAGTATTTCTTTGTGTGAATATGTCTTCATTACACCATCACTTTTAAAGAATATTTTCACTGTGTATAGAATGGCATAGTATGTGTATAGATTAACAATTACTTTATTTCAGCACTTTAAGGGTGTCATTTCATTGTCAACTGGTTTCTAATGTTTCCTCTGTGATTCTCTGCTCTCCAGGATCTTAACCTGAAATAACTCTCTGCCATCTCCAAGTAGATGGTTATCATATTTTATCCATCTTTCCTAGCTACTTGTAGCAGAGCATTGTCTGCCACAAGCATGGGTGCCCCTAAGTGGAAGTCTCCAAAGTAACCATTTAACTTACTTTAAAAATGGGCCCCTTAAGGAACTTAAATATAATATTTTGATTGTCAGGAAATACACACTAAGCCAACAACTCAGAGAGGATATATTTTGGGCTTCCACACTACTTCTAACTTTTTGTATTGTATCATAACTAATGTACATCTATCATTTCTTAAAGATCATATAAAGTTTGTTAAAAATAAAATTAATAAAATACCATGTTTGCTTCTTTTTTAGAAATTATTTTTAGAAACACTCTAAAAGGGTTTTCTAAAAAACAATTTAATAAAATGGAGAGTTTTAAATGTACTTAATAAAGGCATTTTTTTCTGACATATACAAATATGTGAGGAATAAGACTGACCTGATGCATCACAGTGACATAAGAAATATAAATTTGGAAGTATATTACTATGCAAAAAAGAAATTCACTTGATGTTGATTAAATCTGGAACAAATTTAGTATGGTGCTTAGTGGCCAAGTCATGGCTCTTGACTTCCAGAAGAATATAATTACGTACAGTTAAGAAAAAAAATTCTAGGCTTCAAAAGTGTATGTAACAGTCAAGATCCCAAAAGGAAATAAATGCTACACTTAAATTATAGTAAACCAAGAATTAGTTATTTACAAAGGCGCTCTGTGCAATTAAAGGAGAACCAGAAGGAATAGTGCAGTAACCTGAACATGAGTAGCTATGAGGGTATTGTAACTCTTTAGAGCTAAAGAGACAGAGAGAGGAACCATTACCAGAACTAGAAGAAAAGAGGTATACACAAAAAATCACTTTGGAAGGAATAGTAATATTAGTTGGAGGGTCACAGCTGAACCCAAGACAATCCTATAGGGAGAGAGCTAGCAAAATAAATACCCAGAATACCCTGATATAAATCCCCTTCCCTCCTTCTAAGCCCCCATTAACCAAACCTAATCAGAAATCAGAGAATATGGGAAACCACTGTTGGGGTGGATACCAGGTTAATCTCTCTGGGAAAGGAGCAAAGCAAAGTAGAGAAAGGTGGAGAATGGCAGCTATCTAGAGCAAAAAGACCTGGATTTCTGTTTGCTATCATATATATATATATATATATATATATATATATATTTTTTTTTTTTTTTTGAGACAGAGTCTTGCTGTATTGCCCAGGCTGGAGAGCAGTGGTACAATCTCATCTCACTGCAACCTCTGCCTCCCGGGTTCAAGCGATTCTTCTTCCTCAGTCTCCCACGTAGCTGGGACTACAGGCACGCACTGCCACGCTTGGCTAATTTTTTGTATTTTAGTAGAGACAGGGTTTCGCTGCATTACCCAGGCTGGTGGAAAACTCCCAAGCTCAGGCAATCTGCCCGCCTCAGCCTCCCAAAGAGCTGGGATTACAGACATGAGCCACCAAGCTCGGCCTGCTATCAATCATATATTTCCCTCCTTTACCTCCTTCTGCATGTTTAATTATTAGATACTAAAGTATAATTTCAAATCAATTAGGCTTTGGATATTTAGGCAGATTTCATTCAGATAGATGATTAGTATTTAATTCTATAGTAAGTATACATTTGTATCTTGTGCATGTAAAATATCAGGAATGAGGTTTTGGGGACAGGCAAGGGACAGAGATCCATTAGAAAGATTCCTCAGAAGGTTCTACTCCAATGGTTATGGAAATAAAGGACATAATTAATTCACCTGGGAACATGTTTGAATCTTAAAAAAAAATCACTTGGCATTGCAATTCCCTATAAGGAAAACCAGATTAAATAAACTAGTAATTAAAATAGAGTGCTTCAGATGTATTTAATGGAGACTTTCTTTACTAAAATACTCAGAATAATATTGGCTTGTAGCATTTCAGTGATTTAAGAAATAAGAAGTAGGAAGTATTGAGCTGGCTAAGGTACAATATTTATAGACAGTTTTTGGGTGTAAATCACAACTCTACCAAGAAGGTTTAGAAAGGAAGGGATACTTTATTAGGTAAGGTTCAATCTACAACTGTGAGTCAATTGAAAGTTAATAGCAGCTTTGTTAAAGGTCATAGATAAATGGCTACTGTAGTTTTAATGAATATTTTATTCATGTCACCTTTAAATTAGTTAAATTTTGAAAGAATAATGATATAATGCCAAAGGCTCCTAGGATCATTGAAAATAGAATTTAATTTTAAGGCTTTAGAACAAGTTTCAAAGTCTGATACAAGGCTTTTAAGTTTGTGAGTCTTTTTCTTTTCTTTTTACCATTTATTGCATGTTAGAATTTGCTTTTGAAAATATGTTTTGCATCAATAATACAGCAGAAATAGAAGGGAACTTACAATAGCATATAACTTGTTTTGAACCCCAACTTCATTAGTTGTTACCTTAGTATAACTGGGGGAAATTTAATTTCTCTGAGCCTCAGTTATCTCTTCTGAGAAATGGGAAATACTCGAATTTCAGGGGATTAATTAAGGTTTTCTGTTAATATTCTCTCCAGATTTGTCTTGGTAAGAATAGAGCTTCTTTCATGTGATTCAACAGCCAGAAAATCTAATAAAATAAAAAGACAGACCTGGGGAACCTTCTTTGTAAACACTATAATTTGAGTATTACAAAACTGAATCTCATGAATTATGAAGGTCAATTTTAAAGAAAAAAAATATGTAATAGTTGCAGTCAGAAGAGAGACTGGAAGTCGAAGTTTTACAGGAGACCCTCAAATAGCTAGGAGAGGAAGCCCGAATATCTGTGGTTTACAGATGAGTCCTATTTATAGATGAGGTTTGGATCTGGCAAGGCCAGCCTCAGAGTCATGGCTCCAAAATAGGTGTCAGGAATGAGAAAATAGAAAAGCAAGATGAAGGAAGAGGAGGTAGGTCAATGGAACAAGATGTTGGGGAATCCAATTTATTGAAGCGCATGGAGGATACCTGCCTTGGATCATTTGAAAAGTCCAGATGAGCAGTCTTTAAAAGGCTTTATGAGCCCCTGAATCATTCTCCCTCTTTAAACAACAAAATGCACTAAAGAGCAATTAAAGTATGATATGTTACCAATGCTTTCCTTAAAAATCAGTTACCGAAGCTTTATTAGATAAAGCTTGCAAAGCATTCTGGGATCAGAAAATAATAATTTAAGTACTTGAAAATTTTCTTGTTAGTTGGCCACAAACTGTCTATTGGCCATTTCTTAAAATCAGTAAATGTCTTTTAAAAGCTAACTTTTTAGGCAAACTATGAACGGCTAAATAATTGCTTGACCACTTTAAAACCAAACCCATAGCTCAAAAGTCTGATAGAAATTGGCTTAGTCATGAAACCATAACCCCTCATGTTCATTTTTCTGAAGTGTTAGTGAATTATGATTCAAAAATACATTATATATAAAATGAACTTGTTTACAATTTATAATTAATTGCCTTTGGAATTACCAGACAAGCAGGGAACTAATAATTTCTTAATGAACTTCATCTAAGGCAACCTAGTTTAAAATCACAAAGTCCTTTTACCAAAAAGTATATTTAATGTTTACATAATTATTTAGAAATTCTATTGTTTATTCAATAAATATTTATTTAGCCTTGATTCTGTTCCCAAGCTTATTTTAGGAAATTTGGATAGAGCTGTAAGATAACATGCTTGACCTTATGGTGCGTACATTAGAGTGGAAAAAAAAAAAAACACTGATTAAAACAAAAAATCTAAACAAATAAAGTACAATGTAAAATCAGGTAGAAATTAGTGGAAAAATAAACAAAGTGAGAAGATACAAAATATGGGTATGTTATTTTAGAAAATGGGGTTAGAAAAGACCTCTCTGAAGGATGCTTTTTAGTAGAATCTTGAATAAAAAGAGAAAGCATGCCCTACAGATCTATGGAGAAAAAGCATCCAGTGCAGAAGAAATGGTAAGAGCAAAGGGCCTCTGTGGTGGGAAGTTGTTTGATGTGTTAAAGGAAGAGCAAGGAAGTTTATTTAGCTAAATTGAGGAACCAAATAATAAGGGCCTTGTAAACCTTTAAAGGGTTTTGTGCAGGAGGTATTAAAATTTGTTCGTGTTTAAAAAAATACTTTAGTTTTTATTGGGACAAAGTATGTTAAAGAGACAGGAAGCCAATTAGAAAGTAAGAGGTCCATTAGCCAGCACACAACAGTTCTTGAGAAAGGTGATGGCCATGTAACTTAGGGAAGTAGCAGTGGAAGGGATGATGAGGACTTGGATCTGTATCTATTTTGAGGAAGAAAATGTGCTGATGATGTACTGAGATATGGTTGTGAGAGAGACAATGGAAGTAGAAATGACTCCCATTTTTTTTGCATTTAAAATAGAGTAAAATTATTTTGAGATGGATTCTGCTGGGGGCAGCTAAAATTGGGGGAAGAAAATAAATATTTCAATTTTAGAGTATCTTAAGTTTAAGATATCTATTAATCATCCAAAATGAAGATGTGAAGTAGGCACCTGCATATGCATAACAGAAGTTTAGGAAAACTAGCAAAGCAAATGATCTGTGGTTTATAGATGAGGCCTATTGTCTACCTTATAATTTGAAATTACTGGGCATTTTCTGAAGAGAGTCATATCCATTCTCTTGATCATGAAATCCATGGGGTTCCTTAAAGGATGTTTCTCCAGAATATAGCTTTATGGCAGTAATTGCTCTTAAGATACAACCTCAGTGTATTTCTGATTATTTCAAAAATTGTGGCGGATAGTCCCAATCTTTAAGAAATCTGCCCACAAGAAAGGAAAACCTAAAATGGAAAAAAGTACAAGTTGGATGCTTTCCTAGGACAAAGCTGGGAACAGATGAAAACTGTTTTCTCTGAAAACAGATTTGATTCTAAACTTGAACTCTGATAGGATACACTTTTGGATATCCACATTTTCACTAGCCACCTTTCAAGGGCTCAGCAGCCCCTTTGGAAAGTGGCTATCATATTGGACAGCACAGATATAGAACATTCCATCTTCAGGAAAATGTATTGCAAATTAATGAACAGGATTGTTCTAGCTTTTGTTTTTAAATATAAATAGTGAGGAACTCATTCAAATGAACTTGTAAGTTTTTTCCATGCTGTCTTCAATCCTGTTTTATTCTGTATTAGTATTGGCAATTCAAAAGTGTCACATATAAAGGTATTTTCTGTGAGAATGTTCAAAGCCAAACCTGAGCCCTTCTTTGCAAAAGACTGATATACTAAGTCAGCTCTGAAAGAGACTATAAACTGTGGAGTGTTCATTTTTGTGGTGATCTTTCACTGTTTGCCAGTTTCTTCCTTTTACCCCTTTAATTAAGGTAAATTATGTGACTTGCTTTGGTCTTTGATACTTGAGGTGTGTCCTTTTCTGGTGGAAACATCAACTGCCGGAGCTGGGTTTGCCACATTACTTTCTCTCTGCCACATTACCTGCCCATGTGGTAACAGCTCTGTGAAAGGCGATCCTTGAGGGAGGACATGAGGAGGAGAGCATAGACCACATAGAACAAACAGGTAGAATGAGTGAGAAATAACTTTGTTATTTATATTGATCAGCTTTTGCTAAATAAGGGTGCAAGAACAAAGAACTCCAAGTTTTTAGTGGTTTACCATAACAAATGCTTATTTTTTCTCATGTTACATGATAATTTGGGTCAGCCCTAGCTCTGAATCTCTACTTTAGAAGTACTCTCCATCCATGGATGTAGAGATTTACAAAGCAGCCCCTGTTTTGCCCTAATGCTAATGAGAAAAGAGAGTGAAACCATACAATGGCCATTAACGTGTCTGTTTGAATGTGATATTCATCATGCCCATTCATGTCCCCTTGGCAAAACCAAGATAAATGACTAAGCCCCATGGCAACGTGGTGGCAATATACATTATTCCACAAGGAGGCACTGCAAGTCACATGGAAACCAATGTGAATGGATGATATGAGCCAAAGGAGAGCAAATAATTGGAAATACTAATATAACCCACATAGGCCACTGAGTTTGTTTCTTCATCATAACAGCCCATCTTTTCTAATGCAATTAAATACCTCAGATAGAATGCATATATCGCTGTATCAATTAAAAGTTATTTATTGATTAACTACTTATTGTCTAACAAACCTAGACATTGAAGAATTCTAAATGCCTGCAATTAGGCTAACAGCAAGCATAAACACATTTATGTCAAGCTAAATCTAACCTTATTTCCAGTAGATCTAGAAATAATAATGTATTCAAAGGTAACTGGAATACCTCAGTAAATGTAAGTTAGCACATAATAAGGTGCCTGAAATTGTGAATAATGTTTGTTGAATGAATGAATATAAATGTAATTAGTAAGCTCTGTAATATTCATTACTAACATATTACATTTTAATTTGATTGGGAATAATCAAATAATGAATTAAGCATTCATTATTAAGAATGCTTAAAACCAATATATTGTCCTCCTTTCTAATGAAGACCTAGGTTAATTACCAGTCTGTCAAAAATAATGTGATACTCTAGAGAGTATTATAGAAAATTGACTAGTAGAGCTATGAGCTAACCTGAGAAATCATGTGACAGTGAGAAATTAATGTGTACCATTTGTACATCACAGGCAGAAGTTTAGAAATAATTAAATGGCAAAAATCAAGTAAAATCTTCAGACTTCGCTAGTTACATGGGATTCCACTGAATTCATCAAAATGACTTATTTAGTAAGCCACTTTCCTATTCTACACAGTCTCCATTCTCCATTCCCAAATTTGGTCTGTGTCAAATCAGAAAAAGTTTGTTCATTCAAACATTCGTTTAAGAAATAAATACTGACTACTTTTTGTATGTCAGGCCCTGAGGATAAATGAGAGATTAAGAAGTCCATTGCTCTTGTCTTCATGAGTTTCCACACGAGGCAGCCAGATGTAGTTTTATTTTTGATGTTGAAGGCCAAGTATTTCATATAGTTTCAAATGAAAATTAGAGTTATAATTAATCCACAAAAAATGGCATAAGAATTATATTCAACCAAACCAAATGAGTTGGAGACTCAGTATGTCAGGTTTTACATTTTGTAGGGCATAAATTTTAAAACCAAAGTGAATCCCATTGGTCTTATGCTTTTCAAGTTCAAAGGTGCCATTTCAACTACTAAAAAATTATGTGAACTTCTCTCTACATATCCAAACAAAAATAATAAAGCTAGCTTTACCATTAGCTCAAAACAAAAGGTGGACTGAATTGAAAACATAAATCAAAGATCAAAGAGACAAATACCTCAATAAGATCAGCAAAATGAAGCAGGGTGATGGCAATCTACTTAAAATTTGCTATGCTGTTTAAAGTATAGAAAATTGGAGTCTTATTGTTTTAACTGTTTTTACACATGAATTACTAAATACTAAGAACAAATCTGCAGACTAGCCCCAAGGTTTAGCCTATTTATGTTAACCTAATCACACACACATTCTAACCACTGATACATATTTTAGAACTCCATTTATCTAGTGGTCAGTTATCTGGATTTATGGTTTATAAGAACCATTTTCTTTCCAAGTCTCTCTTGCCAGCTGCACTATATTTTTATGTAAAATATGACATATATTAAAATGTAGCAAACATGTCTATGAATTTTGATTTACATGATTGAAGATTTCAGAGTTGTGTAACTGAGGATTCATACACTATAACTTCTTACAAATGAAAATATTTTGCTTCATAGAAAATAAATACTTCTACACATATTCCTGGGTGTTCAAAATCATCACATTCATTCAGAGTGGAACAAAAGTATGATTTAACAGAAGGAGTATCTCAACCAAATTCACAAGACCTGGATTTCTCTTCCAGCGTAATTAAAAATATTTTTATTAAGTCACACTTTCCTAATTTCTAAAGTAGGGATAAATAGGGTGAAATGTGGATACAAACATATAGGTGGAGATATAGAATGTGACACAAATTCAGATTTAGATCCATATAAAGTGGACATTCTAATTATCATATAATGGACATATATGAGTGCAAGGTTGTTAGAAATGGAACTTAGAAATGTGTACATAGAAACACTAAGTTTAAACTTAAAGCAATTGTGTACACGGTAAGAATGTTACTTTAAAATGAGCTGTTCATTTAGGTTTTTGGGTGTGTATAGAGAGCTCAGGTCAAAGAAAATACTTTTAAGGATTTACTTTGAGGAGTTTCCTGCCCTCTGAATTAAGTTTTGAGTGAACTGTGTAATTCTTTCTGTTGAATGAACCTCACTCAAAAATAGAGAAACTTCTATAAAATACAGCATAATTAGTTCACAGATTACAGAAAACCATGGACATTCTTTTTCCTGGAATTCTTTAAAAATTGGCACCACATGAAACTGGAATCCCTTATGAATGAGCAAATCAGAAATATGAGAATGAAAGTGCATTTAATGGTGTTCCTGCATATTCTGGTCTCTCTTCATCTCATGTTTCGAATGCTATGGAAACGCTGAAATATCTTAAAGTCCAGATTTGGTATAGTGGCTTGCTGTATATTTAATTTAGCGATCATTTAAAAGATAAAACAAGCAGACTAATGTATCTCTGTACATTTTGAAGTGACAAAATTTTTAACTTTCAGCAAATACATGTGAACATAAATTAAAGGTCAGATATTATCATCTTTGCTAAGTACTAAGTGTGTGTAGATATCTAAGAAGCAACACATGATATTTAAAAAGCATAAACAGGGAGTTTAATAAAAAGAAAACTGTAGAACTCTGTTAAATAAGATATTAGCTTAGCTTTTTAATTCCATGGTATCAATTATTCAATTTTATATTTCTCTTAACATTTTTACTGCAGAAACCACTATACAGTTACTATACTTCATTTTCTCAGAGTTGAAAGTCATATGAAATCCAGTTTACTAAGGGCTTAATCAGGATAAAACAATATGTTTGAACATTTAGGTTTTTTTATCCCCTATACTTTAATAGCTACTCCGCAGTCCTTTCTAATAACACACAGGTACGCAAACACAAACACTTGCAAGCTAAAACTAAGGAAAACTGTTATAAAAAAAAAAGGGGGGGGAGGACATTAACACTATCCAAAATATATTTATTAAGATGTTTATTAAGTATAAATGGGAAAATAATAAAGTGGGGAAATTTGCCATCAAATTATCAAAGTTGGCACTACCTGTAATGAATATATCTATATATCCATGTGAGAAAGAAGCACATTGGGAAAATATGGGGTAAATTTGCAGAATGTAGGCAAAAGATATTTGATAATTTTAGTACATTTTAATAACAGCATTATTGAGGTATAATTTACCTATCATAAAACTCACAATTTAAGAATATACAATATAGTGGTTTTTAGTATGCTCCAAGAATTGTGCAACCATCACCACTCTATTTTCCTATTTTTATCACCCCATTTGCACTTTCTCTCCACTCAATCCCTAACAATCCAAGTTTGCTTTCTGTCTGATGGATTTATTTATTCCCGGGTCATTTAATATAAGTAGAGTAACACAAATGTTGTCCTTTGTGACTGAATTTTTCACTAAGCACAGTGTTTTCAATTTATGGTGCAGCATGCATCTCCCATTCATTTACTTTATTGCAAAATAATATTCAATTGCATAGATAAACCACACTGTTCATTTAGCAGTTGATGGACATTTGGATTTCTTCAATTTTTTTGAGGCTCTCGATATTTGTTTCATTTCACTTTTGTATATACCTAGAATTTTAATAATTATATAATTATATTATTCTACATATAATATTTAGAGAATCTGACAAACTGTTTTCCACAGTGGCAACATCATTCTTCAACATCAGCAGTAATGGCTGAGGGTTCCAGTTACTCCAATCCTTCCCAGTACTTTGTTATTGTCTCTTAAAATTGTAGCCATCCTAATGGGCATAAAATGGTATCTCATTGGGATTTTGATGTGCATTTTTCTACTAACTAATGATGTTGACATCATTCTGTGGGCTTGTTGGCCATTTGTAGATCTTCTTTGGAGAAATGACTATTCAAATTCTTGACTCAAAATTGGATTATTCGTCTTCTTATTGTGAAGTTATAAAAGTTCTTAATATATTCTGGATACAAGACCCTTATGAGAATTGTAAACATTTTCTCCCATTCTTTGAATTGCCTTTTAATTTTTCTTAATGGTGCCCTTTAAAGCAAAAATAATAATTACAATTGTAATAAACTTCAATTATATTGTAATGAATTATTTATTTTGTTTGTGTCACTTGTGGTTGCGGTGTCATAACTAAGAAACGATTGCCTAAACTACAATCACAAGATTTACCTCTCTACTTTCTTTTTTTTTTTTTTCTTTTTTGAGACGGAGTTTCGCTCCTTACCCAGGCTGAAGTGCAATGGCGCGATCTCGGCTCACCGCAACCTCCGCCTCCTGGGTTCAGGCAATTCTCCTGCCTCAGCCTCCTGAGTAGCTGGGATTACAGGCATGTGCCACCACGCCCAGCTAAGTTTTTGTATTTTTAGTAGAGATGGGGTTTCACCATGTTGACCAGGATGGTCTCAATCTCTTGACCTCGTGATCCACCCGCCTCGGCCTCCCAAAGTGCTGGAATTACAGGCTTGAGCCATCTCTCTACTTTCTTATAAGATTTTTATAGCTTTATCTCTTACATGTAGGTCTATGCCCCATTTTTAGTTACTTTTTATATAGTATGAGATAGGCATTCAGCTTCATTCTTTGTAGTATAGGTATCCAGCTGTCTAAGCACCATTGGTCAAAACACTATTCTTGCATGCATTGAATTGTCTTGTTATCCTTGACCAAAAGTGTAAGGGTTTATATTTAGATTCTCAATTCTTATCCATTGAAAGGTGTTCATTCATAGGCTAGTATTATATCATGGTTATAATAAGTTTTGAAATCTGGAAGTATGAGTCCTCTAACTTTGGTCTTTTTCAGGATTGCTTAGGCTATTCTGGTACCTTCCCTTTCCCCCATTAATTATTTTAATTAATTTTTTTTTGTCAAAGTATTCCTCTATCACCCAGGCTGGAATGCAGTAGTGCAATAACAGCTCACTGCACCCTCCACCTCCCAGTTCAAGAGATTCTCCTACCTCTGGCTCCTGAGTAGCTGGGATTACAGGGACACGCCATCATGCCTTGCTAATTTTTGTAATTTTAATAGAGATGGAGTTTCACCATGTTAGCCAGGCTGGTCTCTAACTCCTGATATCAGATGATTCTTCTGTCTTGGCCTCCCAAAGTGTTGGAATTATAGGCGTGAGCCACTATGCATGGCCGTCTTTCCCTATTTAATTATTATTATTATTTTTGTTCCATAAGTTATTGGGATACAGGTGGTATTTGGTTACATGAGTCAGTTCTTTAGCAGTGATTTCTGAGATTTTGATGCACCCATCACCTGGGTATACACTCCACTATATCTGTAGTCTTTTATCCCTCACACCTCCCACTCTTTCCCCCAAGTACCCACAGTCCATTGTATCATTCTTATGCCTTTGTGTCCTCGTAGCTTAGCTCCCACATAACAGTCAGAACATACGATGTTTGGTTTTCCATTCCTGAGTTACTTCACTTAGAATAATAGTCTGCAGTCTCATACAGGTCACTGCAAATGCTAATTTATTCCTTTTTATGGCTGTGTAGTATTCCATCAAACATATATACCACAATTTATCCACTCATTAATTGATGGGCATTTGGGTTGGTTCCACAACTTTGCAATTGTAAATTGTGTTGCTATAAACATGCATTTACAAGTATCTTTTTTGAATAATGACTTATTTTCCTCTGGATAAGTAGTAGTGGGATTGCTGGATCAAATGGTAGTTCTACTTTTAATTCTTTAAGGAATCTCCACACTGTTTTTTATAGTGGCTATACTAATCTGCATTCCCACCAGCAGTGTAGAAGTGTTCCCTTTTCACTGAATCCATGCCAACATCTACTGTTATTTTTATTTTTTTACTACGGTCATTCTTATAGGAGTAAGGTGGTATTGCATTGCGGTTTTGATTTGCATTTCCATGATCATTAGTGGTATTGAGCACTTTTTTCATATGTTTATTGGCAATTTGTATACCTTTTTTTAAGAATTGTCTATTTATGTCCTTACCCCACTTTTTGATGGGACTGTTTGTTTTCATCTTATTGACTTGTTTGAGTTAGTTGTAGATTCTGGATATTAGTCCTTTGTCAGATGTATAGATTGTGAAGATTTCTCCCACTCTGTGGTTTTTCTCTTTACTCTGCTGACTGTCACTTTTGTCATGCAAAAGCTCTTTAGTTTCAATAGGTCCCAGCTATTTACCTCTGGTTTTGTTTTTTTGTGTTTTGTTTTATTTGAAGTTTTAGGATACATGTGCTGAACAGGCAAGTTTTTACATAGGTATACATGTACCATAGTAGTTAGCTGCACCTATCAACCCTGTATCTAGGTTTTAAGCTACTCATGCATTAGGTATTTGTCCTAATGCTCTCCCTCTCCTTTCCTCCTACCCCACAACAGGCCCCAGTGTGTAATGTTCCCTTCCCTGTGTCCATGTATTCTCACTATTCAGTTCCCACTTATAAGTGAGAACATGCAGAGTTTGGTTTTGTGTTCTTGTGTTAGTTTGCTGAGAATGATGGTTTCCAGTTTCATCCATGTCTCTGCAAAGGACATGAACTCATTCTTTCTTATGGCTGCATAGTATTCCATGGTGTATATGTGCCACATTTTCTTTATCCAGTCTATCATTGATGAGCATTTGGATTGGTCCCAAGTCTTCGCTATTGTAAACAGTGCCACAATAAACATATGTGTGCATGTGTCTTTATAACAGAATGATTTATAATACTTTGGGTATATACCCAGTAATGGGGTTGCTGGGTCAAATGATATTTCTGGTTCTAGATGCTTGAGGAATCACCACACTGTCTTCCACAATGGTTGAACTAATTTACACTCCCACCAACAGTGTAAAGGCATTCATATTTCTCCGTATCCTCACCAACATCTGCTGTTTCCAGGCTTTTTAGTGATCGCCATTCTAACTGATGTGAGATGATATCTCATTGTGGTTTTGATTTTCATTTTTCTAATGACCAGTGATGATGAGCTTTTTTCACGTTTGTTGGCCACATACATGTATGACTTCTTTTGAAAAGTGTCTGTATACATCCTTTACCTACTTTTTGATGGGGTTGATTAATACTGGAAAAACCCTTCTAGACATTGGCTTAGGCAAGAATTTTATGAACAGGAACACAAACAAATGCAATAAAACAAAAGTAAGCTTAAACAAACTTATTTTTGTTTTTATTTCATTTGCTTTTGGATTCTTGGTCATGAAATCCTTGCCTAAGCCAATGTCTAAAAGGGTCCGTCCAATGTTATCTTCAAGAATTTTTATAGTTTCTGGTCTTAGGTTTAAGTCTTTAGTCCATCTTGAGTTTTAGATTCAGCTTCCCGGTTTTGATATATATAGCAGATACGATTTTGACACAGACTGCATTAAATTTCATTAATAAGTTGAAGAGTATTGCTATCTTAAATCTTCCAATCAATTAACTAGAATTTTTTTTTCTTTTTTTATCCAATTCTTTATTTTTCTTTCTCCATTATTTTGTAGAATTTTGTATCTGAGTCTTCCACTTCTATTTCTTTCTGTGTGTGTAACTGCATATTGCATTATTTCTATAATTTTATTTCTAGTTTGTTCATTTCTATTGTATAAATATATGCTGACTTTTGTATATTAGTTTTCTATCCAGAAACCTTGCTGAATCATTAGTAAGTTCTAATAATTTATTTTAGATTCCATAGGATTTTTCTATGCACAATATATCATTGGCAAACAGAAATAATTTTACCTCTTTTCTGATATGGTTTGGACTTGTGTCCCTGCCCAAATCTCAAGTCAAATTGTAATCCCCAATATTGGAGCTGGAGCCTCATGGGAGCATATTAGATCATGATGGCAGAATTCCTCCCTTGGTGCTCTTCTTCTAATAGAGTTCTCATAAGATCTGGTCATTTAGAAGTGTGTGACACTTCCTTCACCTTCCTTCCCTGCTCCAGCCTTGTGAAAACAACTGCTTCTACTTTACCTTTAACTGTGAGTAAAAATTTCCTGAGGTCTCCCAGGGTTGCCAGCCAGCATTATGCTTTCTGGACAGCCTGTGGATCTGTGAGCCAATTAAACCTCTTTGCTTTATAAATTACACAGTTCTAGATATTTCTTTATAGCAATGTGGCAATGGACCAAAACATTTTTCTAATCTGCATGATTTTCTTCTTCCTTCCTAATTGCTCTAGCTAGAACCTCTAGTGTAATGCTGAAAAGAAGTGGTGAGAGAAGACATCCTTGTCTGGTCCCCCATCTTAGCAGGAAGTATTCTTTTTTTTTTTCACCATTAAGTACTATTTTAGCTGCAGATTTTCATAGACACTTTTGTTTTAATCAGGTTGAGGGTGTTCTGTATTTTGGATGTGAGGACAGGAGTAAGGAGGAACTGGAAGCCCCAGGAGGTGGGGAAAATGAAAGAAACTGAGAAATATGGGATGAAGTAGAAAAAGGGGAAGGTAAGTCAGGATCATCCCATGGTCCCTCTGGAACTGAGGTCAGTTGATCCTTGCCTGATATAGACACAGAGTTCATCCTTTAGGTAGTTACTGCCTTGATAATGACAGAGCATGGGCCTGATGGACAACTGATACAGGAGGGTGATACAGGTCCTTGGGAAGGAAAAGGAAGAGGAGTGTAGATAGAAGCAATGGGGAATCTGAGGATGGTTGAGGATAGTGGAGCTTGTGGGTCCTCAAAAAAAATAGCACATAATGCTAAGAGTTGGAAATTCAGGGACAAAAAATGGCATCTGCTAGTTCTTGCCAGTATGGACTCAGGAGGCCCAGCTCTGCCTTAGCTCCCCTGGACTGGGGAGCTGAGTCATGTCTGTGGGCTTTGGCCGGGAGCCACAGTGAATGTTCGGGCCTCACAGAACAGCACTAGGGGATGGGCCTGAGATCTTGGCTGCATCATGCTGGGGAGCCAGGAGGAATATGGCACATAGGGTAAGAAGCCCCTGGGAAAACCTTCAGAGTGTGACAAGGAGGGGTGGCATGGGTCATAGCAAAGGTGCAGAGTTAGGCAGCATCAGCCCAGGTTTCAGCCTTAGACAAGAGATGGGACTGGAGGAGGTCCTGCTTCTTTCTGTCCTTTTAAAGGCTGCCCAACACCTAAGCAGCTCCTTATTTCTTCCTGAGTGCTTCAGGAAGCCACATGATATGCCTTGTTAATGACCTGGTAGTCTAAAAAGCAAAGTGTTTTAGAGTAAGACATCATAAGTTGAAGCTACCTCAAATGTCATCAAATTCTTCTGTCCTTACTTTGACCCTTTTTAAGCTCATGAGGAAACTGAGGTCACTAAGAGCCATTGGAATGGCTAAGGTGAATGTAGAACCCTCTTTTATTCAATTCTGCTTTAAATAATTTCCTTAATTACTAAAGTGAAGTTCTGCTATGTCTAATGGGGGAGACCCATTTTGGCCATCACATAGACACAGGAAGGGCCTGGAATCCTGATTATTGCCCACAAGGGAGGATGTTCTCTTCTATTTGTAGTGTGGTAGTGTTTTTATTATAAAAGGATGTTCACTTTTATAAAATGATTTTTCTGCATCTACTTGGAGATCATGTCATGTTTATCTTTAGTTCTAATCATATGATGTATTTTAATGACTGGTGTTTGGATATTATCCAATCTTTTACTTCTTGGATAAATCCCACTTAATGAGTTTATGTAATCCTTTTTATTAATATGTGTTGCTGGATTTGGTCTCTAGTATTGTGAGGATTTATGTGTCTGTATTTAAAAGAGATATTGGTCTATATTGGTCTTTTCTTTTTAAGTGAAATCTTTTTATAGTTTTAGTATCTGAATAATTCTGACTTCATAGAATTAGTTGATAAATGCTCTCTTTTTTTCTAAGAGTTTTTGAAAGATTTATGATAATTCTTTTTAAATGTTTGGTATAATTCACTAGTGAGGCCATCTGGGACAGTATTTGTCTGTGTGTGTAAAGTTTTTTAATCACTAATTTAACTCCTTTATTTGTAAGTCTATTCAGATGATCTGTTGAGTCCATTTCAAGAGTTTATGTCATTCTAGAAATATTTCCATCTCATATATTAATTTTTGGCATATAATTGTTCAAAAAATATTTCCTTCTAATTCTTTTTATTTTTTGTAAAGACAGTAGTAATGCCCTTTCATTCTTGATTTTAGTAATTTAAGTCCTCTCTTTTTGTCTTATCAGATCATTCTAGCTAAATGTTTTTCAGTTTTGTTGATCTTTTCCAGGAAGCAACATTTCTAAAATTTTTTCTACTGTTTTTCTATCCCCTCTTTCATTTATTTCTGCCTTAGTCTTTATTATTTCTTTCTCTTTTTTGCTTCAAGTTCAGTTTTCTCTTCTTTTTTCTAGTTTCTAGGTCAAAAGTTTAGGTTACTGATTTGAAATCTTACTTTTAAAGTAGGCATTTAGCACCATTTTTATAAATTCTATAAGTACCTCTTTAGATGTGGCCCATAAGTTTCAGTCTATTATGTTTTCATTTTAATTTGTCTCAAAATATCTTCTAACTTTCCTCATGGATATTTTTCAACCCAATAGTTATTTAAAAGTGTGTTGTCTAAATTTTACATACTTATAAATTTTAAAAATTTTGTCATTGATTTCAAATTTAATTTTATTGTGCTCGGAGAAAACATTTGACATAATTTTAATTTTTTAAAATGTATTTAGGCTATTTTAAGGCATAATAAATGGTCTATGATGGAGAACATTCCATGTGAACTTATGAAGAATGTCTATTCTACTGTTATTGGGTGGAATGTTATAGAGATGTCTGTTACATATAGTTGGTTTACAGTGTTATGCAAGTGTTCTATTTCCTTGATGATCATTTGCCTAATTGTTCTATCCAATATTAAGAGTGGAGTATTGACTTTTATAAGTATTTTTGTTATACTGTATAGTTAGTTCTTCCTTCAATTCTAGCAGTTTTTGCTTCATACAGTTTGGGGCTTTTTTGTTAGGAGTGTAGATATGTTTATAATTGTTAAGACTTTCAATTCTATTGTCATTTTTTATTATATGTTTTATTCTTTTTTAGTGGTTGCCCTAGTAATGCAAGTAATATCATAATTTATAAAAGTATAATTCCAATTAAAACCAATTAGTTATAGTAATATACAAAAACTTTGCTCCTGTGTATCCATTTTCTCCCCACTGTTTGTATTATTGTTATACAAATTAAATCTTTATACATTGTATGCCTAGCAGTATATATGTATAATTGCTTAATGAAGCTGTTTTGTATATCATATAGAACAAAAAAAAAGGTTTACAAGCAAAAAAGGATTACCAAAAGTTGGTTTTATACTTACCTACAAAGTTATTTTACAAGTACTCCTTATTTCTTTATGTGTACTTTTTTATTATGTATTGTCATTTTATTTCAGTATTTGATATTTATTATAAGATATGTCTTCTAAGGATGAATTCTCTCAGTCTTTTTTAAATCTGGAAATGTCTTTATTTTTCATCTTTAATGGATAGTTTTGTTGGATATAAAATGCTTGGTTGGAAGTCATTTTCTTATAACACTTTAAATACATCCTCCCACTGCCTTCTCATCTCTATGGTAGCTACTAAGGATTTAACAGTTAATCAAGTAAATAGCCTTTGTACATTATGAATTATGTTTCTTTCACTGCTAAGATTCTAAGTCTTTCACTTTCAACAACCTACAATATGTCTAAATATAGATTTGTTTGTCCTACTTGGAGTTCACCAAGCTTCTTGAATAGGCAGATTAATGTTTTTATTGAATTTGGAACACTGTTAGCCATTATTTCTTCAGATATTTTTTTGTCCTTTCTTTTGCCTTCTCTTTCTAGGGTGTTCCTTATGTATTTGTTGGTACATATAACAGCACTTGATAGGTTCTGAGGTTCTGTTTATTCTTCTCTTTTTCTTCATTCTTTTCTCTTTATTTTCAAAATGTATAATCTCAGTTAACCTCTTTTCAAGTTCATTTACTCTTTCTTCTACCAACTCAAGTCTCTTGTTGAGTCTTTTTGGTGAAACTTACAATTCAGTTATTGCATTTTTCAACATCAATAATTCTATTTTATTTCTTTTCACAATTTTTATTTTTAGTGAAATTCTCTGGTCAAATACAGTCCTTGTACTTTTTTATACATGGTTTCCTTTAGCTTTTTAAAAACATATTTGTAGTAGCTGATTTACAGTCTTTCTCTTATGTGATACACAGTGTAATTGCTCTCCAAAGAAGTCCGTTTCTTAATCACTGGAATCTGTGAATTTGCTACATTACATGGCTAAAAGCAGTTTACAGGAGTGATTGAATTAATGGACCTTAAGACTGGGAGATTTTTCTGTGTTCTCTGAGCATTCCCAATTCAATCATGTGAGTCCTTAAAAGCAGAGAAACTTTCCTGCCTTTAGTAAGAAAGAGATGTAACTATGCAGGAAGAGTTGGAGAGATTCAAAGTGAGAAAAATTCAATCCTTTATTTTAAGCTTCGAAGAGGGAAGAATAAGACAATGATCTAAGAAACACATGGGTGGCCTCTACAAGCACGAAAAGGCAAGGAAATAAATCATGCCCTACAGATTCTAGAAAGAAATTCAGTCCTGCTGCCTCTTGGATTTTAGCCCAGTGAGCTTGTTGAACTGAGCTACAAAATCGTAGGATAATAAGTTTATACTGTTTTAAGCTACTAAGTTTTGGCAATTTGAGATGGGAGCAAAAGAAAAATAATACATCTTTTAAATGCAACATCTAAGTTTTCTCAGAAACACCTTCTCTTGATTGCTTTTTCCTGTGTATGGGCCATACTTTCCCATATCTTTATGCATCTCACAACTTTTTTTGAAAGTTGGGACACAGGATTTTTCTTGATCACTTTTGCTAGCTGGAGACAACTGGGTGGCAACACCCTTGCCTTGCCTAAGCCCACAGTTTTGGGGCTGTCTCAGCCCCACCACCATTTCTGTTGTGCGAAGCAGCTGCCCTCCACTGGCGCAGGGCAGAAGGCCAAAATATTACAGCCTTCTCTGCATGCACATTTGGTGAGTTCAGAGCTCTCATGCAATGTCCAAGAAGAATGAGGATACACTGACAATCAAAGAGTGAGGAAGGCAAGGAATAATTTTATTAAGCAATGAAATAGCTCTCAGCAGAGAGGAGATACAAGGGAGATCCCCACCTAGAATAGGGTGGTTTCTCTCCCAGTGTGGCTGAATCTTTGCTTTTATGGGCTCAATATAGGGGAATGCAAGCTGATCTGTGAGCATGCAAAGAAAGGCTAACACAAAGGCACCACTCAAAAGTGGGCACAGCAGTGTAGAAAACCAATTAGGAAAAAGTAGGTATATGTAAAACAGGTGAAGGGTAGAAATCAATCAGAGGAAAGCATACCAAATGGGAGGACACATTCTCAATCTGGTCCCAGGCTTTGACTTGTAGCTTGGCTTTCAGGCTTTAAACTGCCTTTGGCTTGGAGGTAAGGTTTCACAGGGGACCAGCCACTATCTGCCTAGGCATTTGACTGCCTCCTGTCACTATCAATTGGACATTTCAATATAATATGAACAACTCTGGAAATGAGATCTCCTCTCCAGGATTTGTTATTACTATTATTGTTTTTAATCAATTGTTTTCTTTTATCATTTTTTATTTGCTAACTTTCCTGAACTAAGTATGCAAAGATTGTATTCCTTGTTGTATGCAGTCATGAAGGTCTCTGGTTAGATTAATGTTCAGCTAATGATCATACAAAAAAATTCCTTAAATACTTTAAACCATTAAGTCTTCCTCCCTTTGTCAAAAACCCTGTGTGTACATTGGGGCGCAGCTTTAATGCTGCATTAATACTTTCAGCCTTCACTTGCAAGTTCCCAATGATGACCAGAGGTGAAAGATTGGGGCTTTCTCAGGTCTTTCCTTAGTATGTGCACAGCCCTCCACCTGTGAAACACTTACGCATGCACCTGGTAATCTAGATTTTTAGAAACATGCAGGAACTTTCCAAAGTCTCCTATCAACTTTGTATTCTACAA
Source organism: Callithrix jacchus (assembly GCF_049354715.1). Classification (NCBI taxonomy): domain Eukaryota; kingdom Metazoa; phylum Chordata; class Mammalia; order Primates; family Cebidae; genus Callithrix; species Callithrix jacchus. Next base: position 56,464,412 of record NC_133515.1, on the reverse strand, counting down.
ATTTGAAAAAAAAAATGGTTCACAACTTATTTGCCTCAATTGGTATCATCACCTCCACAGCAACGTGTTAGGAATTGCTGCTGATTGTTTCAGAAAACGCCCTAGAGATACAATTCTCTGGAGATGGAACATCTTAAGGAACTTGAAATCTAGTCTTCCCCTTCAGTGGCTGCTACACAGCTTGTTTTCAAGGATACCATTGAATTACTACAAAAGGGATGGAAATCAGATAAATTGAAATACCATGAAGGTCATTGTACTAAGTTTCAGTCATTTTTTAATAAACCCTCTTCAGATTTTACAAACTTAGCTTTTTTGAGGATTGTGAAAAAGCTGATTTTGACAAACTTTGCTAGTGTTTTTATTGTTTTTATTTAGAAGTAGTTTTTCAGTGTTCTTTGCCGTTATGGGAGTTCTATACCTTTAATACTGCTTTTTCCTAATTTATATAACTAAGTTATTATAAAATATACAATTAAAATACACATACAGTCAAATACAAATAAAGATATTTAGGGAAGAAAATATCACAGTCTTATCCGTGAAAGAACTATTTTTATATTCATTGGGCTAATTTCCAAACATATCTTTAGAACACTGTATAATGAGTTTTTATCTTATTTTTCATTTTCGGCCTTAAGTGTACTTAAATATACCTATGAATTCTTAAGTTACTGAAGTATAATTTAACTATCCAGGTTAGTAAAGCTGATAAACATTCCATAAAAGTATTTTGCAATAGAAATATGGAGGAGGAAATCAGAGACCTGATTCTGTTAGTTCTATTTAAAATTTGTATTCATAAATCTCTTTTGTAAGTATTATAGGAAAGGACAAAATGTATATTAAATTTATTTATTGATTCTCCTTGATCTTCCTAAATTTCTAACATGTAACATTTTACTGTCTTGAATGCTTATCATTTTTAGAAAACATGATTATTTTTATCACTATGTTTGATTAAATGATAATGCTTTACTATTTGTGGTTCAAGAATTATGAAAAAGAAATAATTAATTTAAAATATTTTTTAAAACTTTATTCATTGGGGAAGCTGCCCAAGCAAAAGGGAATTTCACATGAATTCTTATATAGGGAGACTATGTTTCTTTTAGAGTATATCCTATTTCACTTCATCATGTTTATCTTTGATCAAATGTTGTTACTTCATATTCCTAAAGGGAACCAAAAACCTTCAATGTTTTACATTTTATGCAGCCAAACCTGTCTGAAGAGAAATCTTGGGAAAGGAAAAACTAGTCTCAAGAGCAGCTGCTCAAATGATGCCTAATTAAATTTTCACAAACATGTTAAAAGAATATGTTAATACTCTGTGTGTACTCCGTGAGCATTTGTAAAGCAACTTAGACAATCAGAATTTATAAAGCATTGAAGGATGTTTCTAAATTCTACCTGCTGCTGCTCTAAGTGCCATGGTTGTAGTAGTTCATGCATTGATGCTCAACCTGGGTACACAATGGGACTACATGGGCACCTTTACCATTCTAAACACCCAGGTTTGATCCATTTATCAGACTTTGAATTAATGCATAATGGATACGTTGTCCACTGTTCAAAGCTTTTAGGACCTAACTCAAGAGAGGATCTTTTGAATGGTAATCAGGATCTTAATAGCTCCCCAAGTAATTCTAGGATGTAGGAAAATTTATCTACAACAGTAGTTCTTAAACTTTACTGTGCATATGAATCAACTAGCATCTTGCTGAAATGCAAATTCTCATCTAGTAGGGCTGGACTGGGTCTTGAGAATCTGCATTTTTTACAAGGTCCTAGGTAATGCCAAAGATGGTGGTGCTTGGAGCACACTTCGTGTAACGAGATACTTACAGATATTAGAACCATCACCAAAAATAACATCCATAACTAAAAACTACTCACTCCTGTTGAATAATACACAAACTACATTTTAGACTGGTTTGAGAAAAAAAGGAGAGAACAGTAATTTTCACGAAAATACTACTCCTCCTACACCACAGACTTTTCTGCTAATATTTAAATTATTGCAAAAACATATCTGTCCTTCAAACATAGTTTAGGAATCCTCATCTTCCAAAATGAGTTTTTCAGCCCTTTATTTTAATTGCTCTTATATTTTATGCAGTACAATATTGAAGTTTCTTTAGTTTTTACTACTGTAAACTTTATAAGGAAAGAGCTGTGTTCATATTTCTTCTAGCAAAGGTTAAGGTGATAGAGGCTGGAGGAATACTTGCTAAGCAGTGTTCAAAGATATTTCAAATACACAGACATTGAAAAGCACTTGGCTTAAGAGGCATTGCAAGAAAAATGAATGGGTTGATTATATATGCTGCTACTTAACTTATACAACTTATACGTGATTGAAATCCTGTGTAATACTTCTTACAAAAATAGTTGCATATGGTACCAGTTACCTGTTGAAATTTTCATCAAGGATTTTTGGCCATTAAATATCTGTATAATACACATCCTGTGCCAGCTTCAAACTTGAAAACTAAGGCATTTGAAAGTTGTGTGATGTACTCTCAAATCCTCTTCTATCCATTACTTGAAACATAAAATTTTCTTTTCTGACCTATAAGTTTTAAGAGTTTGCACCATGGCTTTATTAAAATTCAAATACTCCTGAGGGGGGAACACTTTTTAAATAGATTAATAGTAGTCTATCTGTAAGTGTGAATGAAAAATTTAAGATCTGGTTTCATACAAGTGTAAGAATTCAGAAGAGACAGCTCAAAGTACAATTTTGTACATGGCAATTTCAGAGACCGAGTGTCCCCAAATGGACTCTTGTAAAGTTAATTAGAGCTCCTATTTGAACATCAGCTCAGAATAAACTGACTTTACTCCATTAATGTAGTTAGAATTTGCTTAGTGCCCACTACACTCACAGGTCTATATGGTAATTAAAATAAAATAAAAATTTTATTCAAAGCAAAAATTGCACTAAAATTAAAAGATAAAATGATAGAAAGAGAATGACTTTATCAATTCTAGGCAAAGTTACTGTACAAAGTGTGTTATAAATATAATTACGTATCTCTGAAGTTAAAACAATATTTCTTCTACTTCATTTCCAATGCAGAAATATCCATGTCAGTGAGGATATTGATCACGAATGCCAGTGAAGCATTCAAGTCTAATCACATTTATGAGACATTTAATATTATTTTTATGTATGCCTTATTTTGCATTAGGTTGTCTTTACTTTTTTACCTATGCAAAATGTTTACTTTAAACTTTCTAATAATATTAATTTGATAAAGCTGATACATTCAACACATTCTAAAACAATTTCCAGATTATACTCAGCTTGATTATTTTTTTCTGACCTTTTCCTTTGTGTGTGTGTCGGGCGTGGGAGGGTCATTCGAAAAATCAATTTAATATGTAGTCCACTCTTCAAAGTATTTTGAGATCTAACTCTGGAGAGGATCTTTTGAATGGTGAAGGCCAGTCCATTGAGATTAGACCGAACTTTTTTAAATTTGAGTTTCAGAGATGCATATGCAGGTTTGTTGTATAAATACATTGCATATTGGGGTTTTGTGCATACAGACTATTGCATCACTCAGGTAATAAGCACAGTAGCCAATAGATTGTTTTTTGATCCTCATCCTCCTCCCACACTCTATCCTCAAAGTAGGCCCTGCTGCCTATTTTTCCTTCTTTGTGTTCATGTGTACTCAATGTTTAGCTTCCACTCATAAGTGAGAACAGGCAGTGTTTATCTAGTTCTGCATTAGTTTGCTTAAGGTAAAGGTCTCCAGCTCCATCCATGTTACTGTAAAGGACATTATCTTGTTTCTTTATTATGGCTGCCTAGTATTCCATGATGTATGTATACTACATATTCTTTATCCAGTCTACCATTGATGGGCATTTAGGTTGATTCACTTTTTTGCTATTGTGAATAGTGCTGCAATGAATATACACATGCACATGTCCTTATAATATAATTATTTAAATTCCTTTGGGTGTATACCCAACAATAGAATGGCTGCGTCAAATGGTAGTTCTGTTTTAAGTTCTTTAAGAAATCTTCAAACTGCTTTTTACTATGGCTGAACTGATTTACATTCCTGCTAGTGGTGTATAAGTATTCCCCTTTCTCCACAGCCCTTTTTGATTTTTTAAATTGAAAATGTCTACAACTCAAAAAGGCAGAAGAAACTAAAAGCAAAATTCCCAGAAAACATATATACAAAACAGGATCTAAACATATACACATTCAATAAGAAACACAGAGCCTCAGAAAGTTCTTGTTAAAAAAAAGTGCTACACCTGTAAAATCATTGCCACAATCAAGATAGAAAGCATTTCCATTTTTATCCATTATAGTCAATTTTTCTTTCTGCCTCTGAGCCTGGAAACAGATCTCCATTGGTTTCCAATGTATTTATTTGCATTTTGTAGATTTTCTTCATATTTTTCTCAAAATTCATTACATTATACATTTTAAATGAATTATTCTTCGATAAAATAGGTCATTCTTCAATAAAATTTACCAAATAAATAATAGGTCAAGTTTTTTAAAGTTCAAAATACTCATCATCACTGGTCATTAGAGAAATGCAAATTAAAACCCCATTGAGATACAATCTCACACCAGTTAGAATGGTGATCATTAAAAATCTGGAGACAACAGATGCTGGAGAGAATATGGAGAAACAGTAACACTTTTACACTGTTGGTGGCAGTGTAAATTAGTTCAATCATTGTGGAAGACAGTGGGGTGATTCCTCAAGGTTCTAGAAATAGAAATATCATTTGACCCAGCAATCCCATTATTGGGTATATACCTGAAGGATTATAAATGGTTCTATTATAAAGACACATGCACATGTATATTCACTGCACCTGGAATCAACCCAAATGCCCATCAATAGTAGACTGGATAAAGAAAATGTATGTAGCACATATACACCATGGAATACTATGCAGCCATGAAAAAAGATGAATTCATGTCCTTTGCAGGGACATGGATAAATCTGGAAGCCATCATTCTCAGCAAACTGACACAAGAACAGAAAAGAAAACACCGCATGTTCTCACTCATAAGTGGTTGTTGAACAATGAGAACACATGGACACAGGGAGGGGAACATCACACACCCTGGCCTATTCGGGGGTAGGAGAGTTAAAGGACGAATAGCAGGGGGTAGGGTGATTGGGGAGGGATAACATTAAGATAAATACCTAATGTAGATGATGGAGGGATGGATGCAGTAAACCACCATAGCATGTGTATACCTATGTAACAATCCTGCATAATCTGTACATGTACCCCAAAACTTAAAATACATAAAAAAAGTTTGAGGCCAGGTGCAGAGGCTCACGCTTGTAATCCCAGCACTTTGGGAGGCCGAGGCGGGTGGATCACGAGGTCAAGAGATTGAGACCATCCTGGTCAACATGGTGAAACCCCGTCTCTACTAAAAATACAAAAAATTAGCTGGGCACGGTGGTGCGTGCCTGTAATCCCAGCTACTTAGGAGACTGAGACAGGAGAATTGCCTGAAACCAGGAGGCGGAGGTTGCGGTGAGCCGAGATCGCGCCATTGCACTCCATCCAGCCTGGGTAACAAGAGCGAAACTCCGTCTCAAAAAAAAACAAAAAAAGTTTGAGCCTCTTAAAATCCTGTTCAGAGGACACTGATGTCATCTACATCTTTCTGTCTCACCTCTCTTTCCCAAGAGTGAAGAAATCCTTTAAAAAAAGTGTTGATGAACTCTAGAAAGATGACTTTTCCTGCCTTAGGAGCCAGCAGAGCCCTCAAGGGATACCTAGAGTTATTGTGGTTATCCTCAAGTTAACATTTTCCTCATGTCTACCTCTATGTATTTATTCAACGTAACTATGAGTGACAGGAAAGTGTCTTTAACTTTGACTTCCTCATCGACCTGAAAGATCAAACACACACCAAAGTCTTTACACACACACACACACACACACACACACACACAGTGAAATTAGTGAAAGGCAACTTCTCTAACTTGAGAATCCACTTATTAATAATCAAAGGAAAGTACTATTCAAGTCACGGTTAAGAAATCAGGGCTTTCTTTCTGGTTCTTGTCGTACTTTAAAAGTGGTGTCATGGCATCAGAAGTCAGTTTCTTGCCTTTTTTTTTCTACTGATATCAAAGGTTTTATTGAGCTTTTGAAGATAGTGCCTCTAGGTAGCAATATTTAGAATACAATCATCTCAGTTCTTTCACTGAAAAGTAAGGTAACTTGCTTTGAAATGTACTATAGTACTATCAGACATGGTAGAAGAAAAATTAAGGTCATCCAAAGCATTTTAAAATCCTAGTAAGCAGGATATGTAAAAGGTCTATGAGACTGTAGGTGTAATTTGTGCAGGAAATAGTCTTAAATGCTAAGTAAATCAAACTCTTAACGTTACAGGAATGCTAGAAAACCTAAAATACTTCCAGAAGAATCCTTTTGTTAAACACAGAGTCATTTTGATCTTTAATTACTTTGGAATTCAAGGATTTTAGATAATTTTATTAAAATAATCTCTATAAAGATTTTTGTTTTCTTTCACTCCCTTTCCTCTCTCTTTTCCTCTTATTTTTAGACTTTGATGCTGCTATTGGATGCTGAAGAACATTCACTTGTTGGTCACATTTTTATGAAGAAATGGAAAAAATAGTCTATAAAAATGTGTAAATGTCGGTCAGTGAGAGTTGATAAATCTCATTTTCTTATGATGAAACGCCTTTGATATCTTGACATTTTGTGTTCACATAATTCTTCTGAGACATATCACTAATCTTCTTGGAGTCCTTGTGTGGCATACTGGTATGTTGAGGAAGTACAAATTGCAAAGTTGCCAAAAGACCAATTCCAATCTAATTAGAACTTGCGCTGCTTCAGTCGAGGCTACATAAACACTCTGTTAATATTCACAGCAGCAGCTTTGTCAATAACTCCCTTAGAATCTTCAAATTTATAACAGAAATCAGCAAACTATTGATTCTTTGACACCGATAGATCTATCCAGATTACTGCCTTCTTTCTCTCTCCTCTGCCCCAATAGAGGGCACAAATGCCAGTCGCTCTATTCGGTTCCTAAACACTGAAGGATTATTATTAAAGTATGGCTGGCATCCCTGATCATTAATTATAATCTTGTGCACATATGCAGAGTGATTGCAGGAAATAATTAACTTTGTCTGCCAAATTGGCAACATTTAGAAATTAATTTGTTATGACACAGCCTCAAAGATATTTAAACAACAAACTCTAGGCTCTGCTGCTCTGTATACATTGTTAAAATGTCAGATAACATTATTAAAAAATAGTTTACATATCCAGAGGGAGGTGGTATATATTCTTGAACTTCCTTTCTAGCAGAATTCTAAAAAATAATTTCTGTGTGTCCTCGATCCCACAATTCACGAATTTGGGATTCCACTGTAGAGTGCTTGCCACTTAGGGGCTATTGACTTAGATTGCCCAGAAGAGCAGCTGTCAGTCTAGAACTACTTAACTGGGCATTGGAAGGATAATTCTAAATGAGGTAAGGGCAAAGATTAGACAGGATTGCTATTTATCTGTTGGGATACATTAGAATTCACTTATCTACTTGATTCCTTAGGGGTAAAAATAACAGCAGGGAGATTCATAGCACTGATGTGCATCATATCAAGGAAGAAGAGGTAGGCTTGCTTGTCCCATGCTCAATGCTGGTCCATTCACTCCAGAGTAAGAACTTGTGCACATTGAGATACATTGCATATTTCCCTCCATACTCTAATGTTTAAGCAACATAACTATTCCCCCATGGTTATTCAGGGAACTCTCTAAGTCACTGTCTCCTCCAACACTTCCTTTCACTCACTTCACCAGAATCAAGCTGAAGCCATGTGCACTGTCCTTCAGTCAAGCTCCCTCTTCAATTCCCAAATACCCCTCAAACATACACTGATGTAAAATTTTATTTTGTTTCTTTGGCATATAAAATATAGACTAAAAAGTTAGTTTTTTACAACAATTTTATTCTAAGGGTTCCAATTGTTCCTAGAAGACATTACTATTGATTCCTTTTTCATTCAAAAAGTAAAAGTAGCTAAATGTAAAATAGCACCAATAATACACTTTTCCATGCAAAAATTCTAAGTCTGTGTTGAGGCACCACCTTTCTCCCATTCCTGATGCTTTTTTCCACATGGGCATACACTTTGGTTTCCCTTTACACTTTAAGTCACTCCATTTGGTTGAGGATGTAATTTGGGAAGAAAAACCAAGACTTACACAGCCAGACCCTACTTTCTGTCTCTTCAGACTGAACTATCCACAAAAACAATTATTCTCCACTTTTCTCCCAAGGCAGCTCCTGGCCTGCCTCCACCAACTGGGGGCCTTCCCAAGTCTGGCACTGCTGGTCATCTGTTTGTTGGTACTCTAATTTGAACATATTTTCTCCAAAATGTAGGTGTTTCCAATGTGACAATATAGGCATGCCTCAGAGATATTGTAAGTTTTGTTCCACGCCACCACAATAAAGCTAATATTTAAATGAATCAAGTCACACAATTTTTTTTTCTTTTGGTTTCTCAATGTATATATAGTCATATTCTCTGCTGAAGACTTGAACCCCTTAAAGTCATACATGAGGGCTGCAATCAATCAATTTCTTGTTCATGCTGATATTTTGACTTCCCACCATAAATTATAAATGTTCTTAATGGCGTCTATACTACTGAATCTTTTCGAGAAGGTTTCAATTTACTTTGGGCAGATTCATCCAAAAAAAATCCCTATAAATCAACAATGACTATAGTGTATAAAATCTATTTCTTAGGCCAGGCACAGTAGCTCATGCCTGTAATCCTACCAATTTTGGAGACTGGGGCAGTTGGATCACCTGAGGTCAAAAATTCAAGACCAGCCTGACCAACATGGTAAAACACTGCATCTTGTAATAATACAAAATTAGCTTGGTATGGTGGCACATGCCTGTAATCCCAGCTACTTGGGAGACCAAGGCAAGAGAATCACTTGAATGCAGGAGACGGAGATTGCAGTAAGCCAAAATCATGCCATTGCACTCCAGCCTTGGCAACAAGAGTGAAATACAATCTCAAAAAAATCATTTTTCTTAAATAACAGGACTTCAAAGTCAAAATTACTTCTTGATCCATGGGCTACAGAATGGATAATGTGCTAGCAGGAAAGAAAACATTAATCTCCAAGTACATCTTCATTTGAGCTCTTGAGTGACAAAGAGCATTGTTAGTGAGCAGTAATATTATGAATGGAATGTTTTTCTTTGTTTTTTCCAAGCAGTAGTTCTCAACAGCAGGCTTAAAATATTCAGTAAACCATGCTGTAAACAAATGTGCTGTCATTTGGGTTTAGTTTTTCCATTAATAGGGTACAGATAGTTGATTTGACATGATTTTTAGAACGACAGGTGAGCACTGGCTTCACCGACTGCATTAGCCCTTAATAAGAGAGTCTGCCTGTCCTTTGAAGCTTTAAATCTGGGCACTGACTTCTCTACTCTAGCTATGAAAGTTCTAGAGGCATTTTCTTCCAATAGAAGACTGTTTCATCTACATTGAAAATCTATTGTTTACTGTGACCGCATTCATCAATTACCTTAGCTAGATCTTCTGAGTAACTTGCTCTCACTTCTACAACAGCATTTGCTGCTTCATCCTGCATGTTTATGTTATGCAGAGTTTCTTTCATTAAACCTCATAAACCATCCTCTCCTAGCTTCAAACTTTTCTTCAGCAGCTTCCTTACCTCTCTCAGCCTCCAAAGAATTGAAGAGAGTTGGGCCTTGCTCTGGATTAGGTTTTGGCTTTCAGAAATGTTTTGGCTAGTTTGATCTTTTATTCAGACCACTAAAACTTTCTCATATTAGCAACAAAGCTTTTTTTGTTTGTTTGTTTTCTTATCATTTGTATGTTCATTAAAGTAGTTCTTTTAATTTCCTTCAAAAACTTTTCCTTTGAATTCAAAATTTGTCTTGAGTAAGAGGCTTAGCTTATCTTAACTTTTGACATGTCCTTCTCACTAAGCATCATTTCTAGCTTTTGATTAAAATTAAGAAATGTACAACTATTCCTTTCACCTGAATATTTAGAAGCCATTGTAGGGTTATTAGTTGGCCTAATTTCATTATTGTTGCATCTCTGGAATAGGGTGGCCCAGGGACAGAAAGAGAAATGAGAAAATATCCAGTTGGTGGAGCAGTCAGAGCATATACATTTATTAAGTTACTGCATTATATCGGCAGGTGCATGGAGTGCAAAACAGTTACAATAGTAACATCAAAGAATGCTAATTACACATCACCATAAAATACAATGAAAAAGGTTGAAATATTGCAAGAATTACCCAAATGTGACACAGAGAGTCAAAATGAGCACATACCACTAGAAAAATGGTACTGACTAACTTCTTCAATGCAGGGTTGCCACAAACCTTCAATGTGTGAAAGACATAATATCTGAAAAATGCAACAAAATTAATTATGCTTATGTTAAAAGGAGAAGTCTTTAAGAGCTGGTTCAACCATGAGATCTCCTCCCTCATAAGTAGTATTTAAGTCCCTTATAAAAGAGACCACAAAGCATTTGGCTAACTTGCTCTTACTCTTTTGCTATATGAGGAAAAGGATTTGTCCTTTTGTTCTTCTGCCATTTGAGGAAGCACCAAGAAGGCCCTTGCCAGATGCTGATGCCTTAATCTTTAACTTCCCAGCTTTCAAAACTGTGAGATATAAACTTCTGTTCTTTATAAATTATAAACTTATGGTATTATGTTACATTAGTACAAACAGACTAGGACATTTAGTAAATCTACCTAATTTTTTAGCATATTCAGTAAGCCCATTTGGTTCTGAAACAAAGCCCTCCTACTTACCATTTGTCAATAGTAAAATTGGCATTCTGATCTCTATTGGTAATCCTTTTATATTATTTCAATTTTTCAGAAGGCTGGCAAGGAAGTGGGATGCTATTTAATGGGCTTCTACAAATGTTGCAGCCTTCGCTATGTGGTCCATAAAAAGAAACAAAAAAGTAAAATTTGAGATTTAAAAACATGTATTAGGGAAATTATAATACTAGTGAGGCTAGGAAGTAGAGAGTCCTTGGTTGTCTCTGGCTGCCTCCAACTAAATGGCAAATCTACCTAATACTAAGCTACATCCTCAAACTCGCATTTTATTAGTAAGGAAGTAGATGTTTTGGCCTCCATCTGACACTTTTTTATTCAGTTTTTCCAGAACTTGGCTGGGAAGAGGATTTCAAAGAGTAGAAGTTAAAATAATTAGAATAGTCATGAAGAAAAAATACTAAAATAAAATTTAAGTAATCAAATAATTTTTGTTTTCTTCATTTTAAATAGCAAATGGGCACAGAACTGCATGAAACCTAATCTTTATTTCATGACATTCATCATCTGTGCTTGGTTTATTAGGTGTATTATGCTTTCTAATGTGCTAAATACCTTAATAGTCACATCTTCTCAATTTCCTTGGATGAATTCATTCCTAGTACCAACCTGAGAACCACTCAGTTATGAATCTATTCAAGCATTGATATTTGATAAGCTTATTCAAATAGAAGTGTATAGGATTATCAACTGGAGGAGGAGAGGCAAGTGAGGAGACTACTGCAATAATCCAGGAAAGATATATGAGAATTTTAGTTTTGTCACTAGCATTAGAAATAGGAAGGCAGTCACCAGAATCTATCAGGGGTTTTGTTTGTTTGTTTGTTTGTTTTGTTTTGTTGAGATGGATTCTTGCTCTGTTGTCCAGGCTGGAATGCAGTGGCGCGATTTCGGCTCACTGCAACCTCTGCCTCCTGTGTTCCAGCGATTCTCCTGCCTCAGTCTCCAGCATAGCTGGGGTTACAGGCACATGCCATCAAGCCTGGCTAATTTTTGTATTTTTAGTATAGATGGAGTTTCACCATATTGGCCAGGCTGGTCTCAAACTCCTAACCTCAAGTGATCCACCCACCTCGGCCTCCAAAGTGCTGGGATTACAGGCATGAACCAACATGCCTAGCCTAGTTTTCTCAGTTTTAAAGTAATTCATTTGAAAAGGAGTCATTTCAAAAGTTCCTTCCTATTCAAGAAATCTAGGAAGAATATTAAGTGTGAAATCTTCGAAAGTGAAATGAAACTACCTGGACTCCTCATAGCATGGGACAATAGAAAGAATTCCAGCTAATCATACTCAGGTTAAGAAGATTCATTTTCAGATTCTTTTTTTTTTTCTTTTCTTTTTTCTTTCGATAGGAGTTCCACTCCGTTGCCCAGGCTGGAGTATAGGGGCCAGATCTTGGCTCACTACAACCTCCACCTCTTGGCTTCAAGAGATTCCCGTGCTTCAGCCTCCCAAGTTACTGGGATTACAGGTGCATGCCTGAACTCTTGGCTAATTTTTTTTTTTTTTTTTTTTTTTTTTTAGTAGAGATGGGATTTCACCACATTGGCCAGGCTGGTCTCAAACTGCTGACCTCAGATGATCTGCCCACCTCAGCCTCCAAAAGTTCTGGAATTACATGTGTAAGCTACCATGCCATGCCCATACTCAGATTTTTTTTTTTTTTCAGTTTTTTGACCCTAGATAAATTACACAAACTTGTTGAGCTTCAGAGTATTTACCTGCAAAACAAGAATAATAGCTACTTTACAGGGTGTTGTAAGGCTTAAGAATTCTATGTAAAATACACACAGTGTACCTGACAAATGCTAGGAGAGATTATTATTTGTAGCTTTATCTTATCTCTGTTCCATTGAATCTAATTTCCTCTAGTTCCAATGTTTTTAATAAAAATCATTGCTGCATTTTGGTATTTTATTGTTTCATTTTATTAGAAGTATTAGAGGACATTTATTTTTCCTAATTTTATTGTAAAATAAGATTTGAAAATTATGCTATGAATGAAACAGGATTGTATAGGCTGGTCTGGGAGACAAACTGACATTTTCAGTATTGCATATATATGAAAATTTGTTTAAGATTGCAAACAATTGACATCCAAACAAATTATCAGATAGGACCACTTTCTTATTTGAGAATTTGCTATAAATTGACTGATGTTATTAACTGTTTATAAATATACCTTAAGAAGGAAAGTGCTGCATAAGACAATTTTCATGAAATAAGGCTGACATTTGGCTTACTTGAACTTACAAAAACGATGAAGAAATGGAGAAAGAACAAGGAGTGAAAGGAATCTGAATAGAGAGACTAAAAAAAGAAGAAACCCATTAGTTTCCAACACAGTCATTGCAGATGACCTAATGGAAGTGTATATACCCAAAGAATTATAAATCTTTCTACTCTAAAGACACATGTACACATATGTTTATTGCATCACTATTCACAATAGCAAAGATTTGTAACCAACCCAAATGTCCATCAATGATAGACTGGATAAAGACAATGTGGCACATATACATCGTGGAATACTATTGAGCCATAAAAAGAATGAGTTCATGGATGAAGCTGTAAACCATCATTTTCTGCAAAGTAGCACAGGAACAGAAAACCAAACACTGCATGTTCTCACACATTAGTGGGAGCTGAACAATGAGAACATACGAGCACAGGGAGGGGATCATTACACACCAGGGTCTGTCAGCAGGTGGGAAGAAGGGTAAGGATAGCATTAGGAGAAATAACTAATGTAGATGACAGGTAATGTGTGCAGTAAGCCACCATGGCACATGTATACCTATGTAACAAACCTGCATTTTTCTGCACATGTATCCCAGAACATAAGTATGAAATAAAGAAGAAACACTTTTGATTTTGCAATTCAATTTCTTTCATTAAAAGCTACTGAACAATAATTATATATCCTTAGAGGAATTGATAAAAATAATCTGTAGGTAAAATGTTAATGTATTATAAAATTCTTTACCTTCTGGTTCAATGTTGACATGGATAACAGCTTCCACTAACTTTTATTTGAACCTGTAAAAACAAAACAAGTATTACTTTGTTTTAACAAAAGCTTACTTTAGTTAGCTTTGTTATCAAACTATTTTATTTTTTTCTTCAGTGTACAATCAGAATTGTATTTCCAAAGCCAAGTATATTGCATTTCCATCGCCAAGTATATTGAATACTTGAAGAAAATGTTATTATCAATTTACTTTCCTGTCATCATTTTAAACTGACATGTCTTATGTGACTCTTTGGAGCAGTGATTGATTATTTACTTATTTATTTATTATACTTTAAGTTCTGAGGTACATGTGCAGACAGTGTGGGTTTGTTACATAGGTATATACGTACCATGGTAGTGGTTTGTTGCATCCATCACCCTGTCACCTACCATAGGTATTTCTCTTAATGCTATTCCTCCCCAATCTCCCATCCTCTGCTATTCCTCTCCTAGCACCTCATGCTCCAGGCCCCAGTGTGTGATGTTCCCCTCCCTGTGTCCATATGTTCTCATTGTTCGATACCTACTTATGAGTAAGAACATGTGGTGTTTGATTTTCTGTTCTTGGGTCAGTTTGCTGAGGATGATGGTTCCCAGTTTCATCCATGTCCCTGCAAAGGACATGAATTCATCTTTTTTATGGTTACATAGTATTCCATGGTGTATATGTGCCACATTTTCTTTATCCAGTCTATCACTGATGGGCATTTGGGTTGGTTCCAAGTCTTTGCTATTGTAAACAGTGCCGCAGTAAACATATGTGTGCATGCATCTTTATAATAGAACCATTTATAATCCTTTGGGTATATACCCAGGATTGCTGGTTCAAATGGAATTTCTATTTCTAGATCCTTGAGGAATCGCCACACTGTCTTCCACAATGGTTGAACTAATTCACACTTCCACCAACAGTGTAAAAGCATTCCTATTTCTCCACATCCTCTCCAGCATCTGCTGTCTCCTTATTTTTTAATGATCACCATTCTAACTGGTGTGAAATGGTATCTCAATGTGGTTTTGATTTGCATTTCTCTAATGACCAGTGATTATGAGCTTTTTTTCATATGTTTGTTGGCTGCATAAATGTCTTCTTTTGAAAAGTGTCTGTTCATATCCTTTGCCCCCTTTTTGATAAGGTTGTGTTTTTCTTGTAAATTTGTTTAAGGAACTATCAATAGAGTGAACTGGCAACCAACAGAATGGGAAAAAATCTTTGCAATCTACTCATCAGACAAAGTGCTAATATCCAGATTCTTTATTGTATCTAGGGTTGCATATGGTTGGGAAATTACCATCTCACCTGGCAACATACACAATTAAGATTATATTTGATTCATTTCCATGTAATTAAAATAAGTAAACATGAAGTCATTACTTTAGCCTACGAAAGAGGTAGATTTTAAAATTAAGTAGTAAAAGTCTTATTACAAACATTTATAGGTTTGAAGAAAAAAAGAGTCAGAAGATAAATACAGACTATCTTCTAAGTACTAAAAAAAAAACTTATGCCAAGATAATCATTGTAGTTTTATATTACTGAAGAATAAACTAACTGGGCAATACGTTATATACATGTTCAGTTAAGTAGGTATTGGCAAACAGTTTTTCAAAATTGCTATACCAGTTTATGAAATCTAACTTCTCAACTTTTTCTTTTAAGTAAATAGTATTTTCTGTGTCCTTTTTAGAAAATATTGGCAGACCCAAAGGTCATGAAGATATGTTTTCATGTTTACTTTTAGAAATTGTATTATTTACCTCCCTATCTTTATTTTTGTGACTCTTCTCAACTCAATTTTGTGTGGGGGGGTGAAATAAATATTGAGGTTCATTTTTGATATTAGTATCCATTGTATGCAGCACCATTATGTGAAGTATAATTTAAGATTTTCAGCCACAGTTCCATGACTTTTGACAAACTATTTCCCTCTGTAACCAAAATGTAATCAAAATACAGAAAAGTTCCATCACCCCACAAAGTTCCCTCCTGCTCCTCTCTAGTCAAAATGCCTGCCCTCACCAAATGTAATGACAATCTAACCTTTGTAATTATAGATTAGTTTTGCTTGTTATTAAAGATGTTATAAACACAGTTATATGGTATGTATGTCTTTATTTTTCTTGGTTACATATCTAGGAATAGAATTGTAACCTTGATTTATTTATTTAAAAATTATTCTTTCCTCACTGAATTGCAGTGGGAACTTGGTTGAAAAAAAGATGTGTATATTTGTGGATCTATTTATAACCATTTTATTCTATTCCATTGGTTTATTTTTCTACTCTTATTTAAATACCACATGGTAGTAATTAGTATAGCTCTCTGGAAAGTCTTAATATATAGTAGTGTTTTCTTCTTCAATATTGCTTTGACTAGTATAGTCTTCACATTTCCTCCTTAATTGTAGAATTTTCCTGTCAATTTCGACAAAAATCCTACTGGGAGTTTAGTTGCATTTGCACTATCTTGCTCAAGTAAGAGAATTACAACATTGAGTCTCTAATTCTAGAATATTATATAGCTCTTATTGATTTATCTCAGCAATGTTTAGGTTTTCAATAAAGAACTCGCACAGCTTTTATTAGACTTATTCATTAAGGAAGAGTGTAGTGCCTTTCAGTGCTATTGTAAATGGCATTTTTAAAATTTCATTATGTATTTGCTAGTCTATAAAAATTTCCATACATTTTTGTTTATTGACCTTGATTCTAGCAAAATTACTAAAATTCACTTATTAACATCAATAGTTTGCATATCATTCTGATTTTATATGTACACAATTGTTAGCTGAAATTAATGACAACTTCCTGTCATTTTTTCATAACTTTGCTCTTTTTTCCCTTATTGCAATGGCTAAAATGTTCAGTTAAATGTTGTACAGAAGTTGCAAGAGTGGACAGCCTTCCCCTGCTCTGAAACTCTTGGAGAAGATGTTGAATATTTTACTCTAAGCATGATGTTAAAACTGCAGCTTTACAAAATTGATAGTTTTCGTCAGATAAAAGGAATTTCCCTCTAGTTTGTTGAGATTTTTAAAAATAAGAATGGGTATTGGGTTTTATCAAGTGCATTTTACACATATATTGAAATTGTTGTATTATTTATCCTTTATTCTGTTAATCTGGTGAATTATGTAGATCAATTATAGAATATTAAATAAATTTTAAAGTGATTTCGTTTGCAGAAAATTTTTCTTTAGGCACTAATATTTGAACCAAACTCTTTAGTAAAATACACTTTCAGTATGATGGAAAGTACTTATTTTATCATGTTAAATTTTAAATTTTATATATATAAAATAGATTCATGTAATACATAGTTATCTCATGTACCTCAGTTTTGTCTATCAGGACACATACATAACACATGTACTATTTCTTTTACTTTGTCTTTCCTGACTAAAAACTGGTCAGGAGGAATGACCTGGAACAGTCTTCAGTACGAAGTAGGAGCAGGGAGCAGAGATGCCTGGTTCTTGGTGGCATAGAGGAGTTGCCTGTCTGGTCCTCATAGGCTTATCCTTAAACTTTGTGTTGTGTGTGATAAATCTCCTTTACAGTTGAGTTTATATTACATAAAGCCAAGCATAATTCTGCTTGAAAGAGATTATATTTACATAAAAAATTCAAACTGGGCATAGAGAATGTGATATAAATTACATTTTAAAAAATTAACAAGGAGCTATTCCTGGTTTGCACAAGTATGGTTGATAATTTTTCCTCTGAATCTATTATAATTCAGAAATTAATGCCTCACCTGTCTCTTGGCCCAGCCATTTCACACATGCATATCCTGAGCATGTTTTATCCCAGACTGTTTTCATAAACTTTTCATTTTCTGTCCTGGGAATGGGGAATAAACTGTTATATTCTTGGGGTAAACCTGTGACTAATGAGAGAAGGAAGCAAGTTTGCAAATTCCTCTGATGAAATGGCTTGAGACACAGCCTCTGTAGATTCTTGGGGACACTGCTATGCGATCCAGCTCTCAGTTGTACTTAGGAGTAGCTAACTAAATAATGCATTATCATTTTAACTCTCCCTCCTCTCAGGTTCACTTCCTTGTCCCTTACTCCTCTTCCTGGGATCACCTGCCATCTCATACCCCATTAGAGTAGCATCAGTTAAGCCATCTCCTTCAGACTTTACTTTCTGGAAAACCAAAGCTAAGACAATACATTTCTGTATTCTGTGTTTGTAATCAATCACAGATATCACTATGTCATGTAATTGTCAGGAAAATCTATTTCTGCTAATGCTTTTCAAAAACATATTCATTACACAATTGTTTTAAATTTTAACCATCTCTTCCCACCCTTTAAAGAAGTTGTGTTTATCCAGGAAAAAAAAGAAAAAAAATCTTATACTTTCTTTTTTTTTTGAGACGGAGTTTTGCTTTTGTTACCCAGGCTGGAGTGCAATGGCGCGATCTCGGCTCACCGCAACCTCCGCCCCCTGGGTTCAGGCAATTCTCCTGCCTCAGCCTCCTGAGTAGCTGGGATTACAGGCACGCGCCACCATGCCCAGCTAATTTTTTGTATTTTTAGTAGAGACGGGGTTTCACCATGTTGACCAGGATAGTCTCAGTCTCCTGACCCCGTGATCCACCCGCCTCGGCCTCCCAAAGTGCTGGGATTACAGGCTTGAGCCACCGAGCCCGGCCTCTCCTTATACTTTCTAAATCAGAAAATAAAAAAATTTAAGACTGTGTAAACCCTTTACATTACTTTAGGAACTATTTGGCTTGTATCTACATTTTAAAAGCCAAGATACACCAGAAAATCTTGGGAACCATCAATCCTAGAAGTCTAAATTGATTAAATAACTTGGTTAACTTGTGAGTTTAGATGTTTATCTTTCATTTCTTAATTTGTCAATTTTATATCAAATTTATGTAACAGTTTAAAAATGTTTAATGCTCATGACATCTAATGAATATATAATTTATCTTATAAATAAAAATATGGTATATTTCGAGTTGTTCCAATTAAAATCAAAATATGAATAAAAATTTCTGTTAACAAAGAAGTATATTTTGAAAGCTCTTTTTAAGATAGAAGTCACATTGATACTTATTTCTAAACCTGGAAAAATATGAAAAAAAATGCTTTAGAATTGCCATTCATATTGATTTGAAAGAGTGACCCTCAGTTACATGAGAGATTCTCAGATGGGCAATAACCAAAACATTAAATGATAGCGAATAATGTTTAAAAGCCAGGCTCAGGTATATAAGAGTCTTGATATAAATTACTATTCTGCCTCAAATTGATTTCTCAATTCTTCATGAAAGCTTTATTGAATCTGAACATAATTTATGCATTTTTAGCTAACAGCATTATGTTACTGAAATTAAAAGCCAAGTGGAAGGAACAATGCTTTAAATTGTGTTAGTTACAAAGTATCACCACAAAAGCAACAAACACATCTGATATTTATTAAATGCTCTTTACATACCAAGATAGAATACTTCATATGATTTAATGTTTTTCTCAGCACAATCTTCAGAAATAGTCATAATTATTAGCCCCATTGTATTGATGAAAAGAATAAAGCCAAGAACATTTAAGTAAATTGCTCAGAAGTAAATGGAATTGAAATTTCAACTCAAGATATCTGACTTCATGCTAAAAATTAATAAGTTTTAAAAAATACTTTGCTGACTGATTTCTTTACCAGTAAAGCAGCTATGATATGCCTTGGTAGTTTTCTCAAAAGTTAAAGATATCATCTTATCTGGTGCATGTGAATGACAGTTTAACAAATAGAGAATCAGCTTATCTTTCAGGTGATAAACCCAACACCTGAGCAATGGAAATTTTCTATTAGAGAGATTTGAAAGTACCAAAGAGTTCTTTTTTTTTTTTTGAGATGGAGTTTCACTCTTGTTACCCAGGCTGGAGTGCAATGGCGCAATCTCGGTTCACTGCAACCTCTGCCTCCTGGAAAGTACCGAAGAGTTCTAAGACAAGCACATCATCTTATTTTACACACAGTCACACATGAAGTCCATAGGCTTCTTCCAAAAATGTTTTGATTACTCAAATGTTTTCAGAAACTTCTTCAGGAACTGCCTTTAGGACTAGTTTCTAAGCTGCAAAATTAAATGAACACCATCCTCTTTTTCTTTCCTCTTAAATCAGAAGAACATCACAAAACTTCAACAAGTTCAATTCTGCTCTCAAGATTCAAATTCTGCCTTCAAGACTCAATTTTTACCACCACCGAAGATAATTTTAAAACATATATGCC
Source organism: Callithrix jacchus (assembly GCF_049354715.1). Taxonomy (NCBI): domain Eukaryota; kingdom Metazoa; phylum Chordata; class Mammalia; order Primates; family Cebidae; genus Callithrix; species Callithrix jacchus. The sequence continues at coordinate 56,444,223 of NC_133515.1, read as the reverse complement.
AGGTTCTGGATGAAATTCCCAGAAACATTCTAAAGAAAATCAGTAACTACTGAAGTGAAAGAAAAACTATTATTGGGAATGCACATTTACTTTTTTCCCTATATATTTTTGGGGATGCATAAGCTATTTAATGAGATTTAAAAATACAGATAATTATTTCATGGTTATGTCTTAACTACTTTAGTGTGAGTAAATTTTGGCATCCATTTAGAATAGAGCCAAAAGACTGAACTGAGGGCTGGAGGACAAGAACACAGTATAGAGGTTTGGAGAAATATGCTTAGCCTGCTTCACAGGTATCCAGAGGATTATTCAGAAATTTAACCAGTGAGCTCTGCAATAATGATCTCTCCTTGTATGTTTCAAAAGGCAGTTCTTGGACTGATATCTGTTGCACCGTGGGATTTATGTCACAGAAATCTTTCCAGTCAACTGATAGGCCTCATCTGAACTCAATTTCCATTGATGGAACTTTCAAAGTAACAAAATTAGATCTTCGTACATTTAGCTGCTTTCTAAAAATGTAATGTTTTCTATGCAGATTTTGATTCCCATAGGTACTGACCCCTTGTCTGTTTCTATAAGCTGCAGACCAGCAGGAATGCACATTTACTTTTTCTCCTCAGAGAAACGCGGGGTTGGAAAATACGAGTGGAACTGCCAAAGCAAAACACTTAAATTGTGTGATTGCTTCTCCATTCTTAACATAATAACTGTTTTACTTGAGGAGATCATACTTCATCACAATGTCTACTTTAGTCAAAGCAGTTTATGTAACAATTTCATACATTTTCCCATATTTCTCAGAATATACACTTTCGTATTACTGAAATTGCATTCAGAAAAGTAGTTTGGGCAAGCCATTTCACTAGTCAATTGCTATCATCAACTGCTGAGGTAACAATAATGTTAATATTTTCCCTTACTGTACAATATTTTTAGCATACTGTTTATATTAAAATAATTTGGAATATTTGTGCATAACTATGTATTATAGATTTTTGTTGTTGATTATGAGTCATTAGTGATAATATTATTTTATTACCTCCCACCTTAAGTTGGAAATGTAAAACTAACAGTCGTTTGAGTATATTAAGTAAAAGATACCTCAATAGGTTTGACATAGATTTTCTTTAAAAAGCTTTTATTTAAAAAAGGACTAGAGCTTCTGAATTATTTAAAAAAACATATTTTTTCTTTGTTCTGCACAATAGCAATAACATGTGAAACAAAAATTAGCACTTTCTCTAAACAAAAACTTAGCACATGTAAATCTGCTGTACGCATTTTGCCGCAACTTTAGCCTTTGATCTTTTAACATTTTATTTTCCTATATGACTGACTATACATAGTAAACACTGAATAAACTACAGGGCCATTAATTATTCCCAAAACAATGACGCTTTCTAATGTTGTTTGAGTTGGTTCACCATTTCAAGAGAGAAGTTTGAACTTTGCTATAGAAATAGGCAATTATTTACAATATTTTACTCACATAGTTTTCTTTCTTTGTGGAAGTCTGTTAATAGGGTTTTAAGTCATCTTCACATGCAGATCTGCAGATCTGAGGTGCTTGACAAGAAACAGAGACATGCACTGTGTATTTTGTGGACTACAGAGAATTTTCTCTTACTTGATTTGCTCAATCTCAAAGGAAGACCTCTATGTGAAATGAATACATACACATGAATAGGCTACAGTTTCATTCCACTTCTTTTGTACTGTGCTTAAAACACCAGGTTTAAAGGAAGAAGAAAATGGCCCTTGAAAGCTGGTGTTTCATACAAACAGCTACAGATTAATATGTACATCACAAACAAAATGAATTTAAGATAATCACATAAACATTCAGTGGCTTAGAATGTAAGTATAGAGGGTCAGACAGACAAATTTGACTGTTGAGATTTCCTAATTTTGACACAAATCAGAAAATGGTTAATCTGTCATGGATTTGCATTCATCTTTGCATATTCTAACAAAAATAACTATTTACAAGCTACCACACTTAGAGTTCTCTATGTGTCTGATTCTCTAATATATTCCTAAAATATTAGGGCATGGCTTTTTATGTTTCATGTTTGCCAGGCAAAATATGTTTTATTAATTATTGTTTTAATAAAGAAGCTGGGCCAGGTGCGGTGGTACTCGCCTGTAATCCCAGCACTTTGGGAGGCCGAGGCGGGTGGATCATGAAGTCAAGAGATCGAGACCATTCTGGTCAACATGGTGAAACCCCATCTCTACTAAAAATACAAAAAATTAGCTGGGCACAGTGGCACGTGCCTGTAATCCCAGCTACTCAGGAGTCTGAGGCAGGAGAATTGCCTGAACCCAGGAGGCGGAGGTTGCGGTGAGCCGAGATCACGCCATTGCACTCCAGCCTAGGTAACAAGAACGAAACTCTGTCTCAAAAAAAAAAAAAAGAAGCTAAGTTGATGTCCTAACTATAGAATTTTGCCAAAATTCATTAGTGGTAGAAGGCATTTTTAACACAAATCTTAAGAAAACATTCCTCACTAATGTAGACATTTGGGTTAACCAGGATATGTAGCATAATTTGGTCTGATAGCCAGTTTATATTAAAAGGATTTTGGGGGAACAACTAAAAATGTGATGTTCTCTTCAATCCTCCCTTCTCAACATTCAACTTGACACAGGAAGAAAGATGAAAATTGTGTCATTTTAAATGCAAAATAGGTTCAAGTCAATTTGAAAAATGCCCATCTTCTAACACAAAAGTAAATTACAAACATCTAGATTTGAATTTCTAAATAGAATCACTTTAATCGATCTCACTATACATCTTATAACACACTGTCACAATCATCCACAACATAAACTCTTGTTTTTCCTTATCTACTTATCCCACCATTTCTTTGGCACAAATCTTGAGCCCTTAATGTGCTTCCTTTCTATTACTTACATATATTTTCATCCATCAACAATAGTAAATATAGCTTAGATAAATGAACAATAAAATGATATTTTAATCTAAATATCTTTAGGTATCTTACTTTTGCTCAGTGCTATATTTTGGGGACGTATCTTTGCTGACATACATCAGACTACCTGAGAGTGAACTGATGTGAGTTATTGGTTCTCATACATAGGTTTTCAGGAGGTGTGTGCCCATGTGTATACACACACACACACACACACACACACATGTTGGGGTCTGGCACATCTGCCAGGGGGCTACCGATCTGCGGGAGTCCCTGAGACCGCCAATGTAGATGTCTCGTTCAATCTGAGGGAGAGAGTGCGCAGAAGTGAAAGAAAAAAGAAAAGCAGAGTCTGGACGGCTGGCTTAGGCTATGTCCAAGCAGCAATTTTATTTTTGCAATATGTTCCATTATATACTTTTCTGAAGTTAATGTTGTTTATGCCAGATCAACATACTTAAGTTACAGTAAGCAAGTTACACCCACTAAGTTACACCCAGTAAGTAAGTTAAGCCCAGTAAGTCAGTTACACCCAGTAAGTACTTAACAGTTGTAAATACTTAAGGTTAGCAAGTTACAGTTATACCCAGTAAGTTATGATAAGTAAGTTACAGTTACACTCAGTAAGTTATGGTAAGTAGGTTACCAAGTGTAAATACTTAATATTTTACAATGAAGGTAACAAGGGTCCAAAATGAACACAATCAAGCAATAAACCATAAGGAGCCGAAAGTGGACACAATGCCTCCCAAGTTCTCATATCCATAAAGTAATGTCTGTTAATTATTTTGAATAGCATAGTCCCTCTCTCGGTACCTGCTTTCCCATCAGCTCGACTCCCCCAACCGGGGATCTGTGTCTGGGCTCAAGCTCACCATATGGCGAGGCCCATTTCCTAGGGGCCTCACACGGGAGCGATCCCCATAGATCACACATGGGCGTGTGTGCGCGTGCGCACACACACACACACACACGCACACACACACACACCAACTAGAAAAACAGCCCATTAAAGGAGTTAAAAAAACTAGCCAGACTAGTTTTTGGTATTGTGAGATGATAACCAAAGGCTGATTAATTCACTCAGGAGCAATCAATCAGTCTATTTAGGTCAAATAACGAGTTCATGTAATTTTTGTCTCAATTGAATGGTTAACAAGACCTTTATGAAGGGCTTACAGTGTTGTTTCATCTTTGTTGCCTAGTAAAAGGTCTGTTAGAATAATGACTTGATATTTAACTGGAAGTCATTAGTCTTCTTAGAATCCACTTGCCAAGCTCTTAGTGTTTTTATTAATATTTATAACATTGCTATTTCAAGGATAACATTTTAAATCAACAAAAGGACAGAGACCTTGAATCGGCATTGTGTCCCACTAAGTAACGCAGGTGTCAGTGATTCAAGTCGCTCATTAGCATAATGCCAATGTGTAGTCTTCCTACCCAGTGAGTCCTTGCTTTTAAAAAATCTCAATTTCTGTAAGTTTACATTTTCCAGTAAAAAGGTTTTCTTAAAGTGAAAACAATAAATCAGAACTTTACATAAGAAGTACTTTACTTTTAAATACTCATCTATAAAACAGAATCATGTAGCTTCCTCTTAAAAGTATTGGTGACATTTAAATGTTTAAATGAATCCTAATAAGACATACATATGCATGTGTGTATATATATATGGTATATAGGTAATAACTAAATGTGTTAATTTAAACAAATAAGACACCAATGAGAATTACAGTCAATTTAAACTTAGTCTTTTGGTGCCTCATATCCAAGGGATTGATTTGCTTAGTTGTTCTTTCGTGAGTTCCTGGCATCTTTACTTTTCCTAATGAGGAAGAATACTGAGTCATCCAGGGAGATTTTTTACATCACATATATTTCCTTCATTTACTTAAGCAGATTTTTTTTTAAATATGACAAGGGATTGGGCACATTTATGAAATGTACACAATATACAGTATGCTGAACAATCAATCTAGGAACCACACTGCACATGTGATATTATTATGTCTATTTTATAATGAGAACCAGGAAGGAAGGTAATTGAGCCAAGAGGTTTGAGCCAAGACTTAATCTGAGGCCCTTGTGATTCCAAAGCTCATAGATTTTCCTGGGTAGTCCCCATGTTTGAGGAATTGGCTTCATCTACAATGAGCTCAAACTTGAGACACATTAGGTTCTCAGAAATCAGCCTTCAAGTGAAGGTGAGAAGTCAACTTTCAAATTGCCGTCTGATGTTGGCCAGGCATCAAAATTACCTTGTTGAAAAAGAATATATGAAAGATTTTAACCTCATTGCTTAGACTATGGGACACTACAGGCAGTGGCAACATAAAAAGGAAAAAAAAAAAAAGGAGTTTACACATTTTGGGCAAAAATGAGCAAAAATTGCTTTTCACCTATTTCAATTTAAATAAAGTAGTTGCCAAACTCGATTATTCTTATCTTACTGATGTCTCAAACTTCTCCAAGTTAGAGGTAATACTTTTTCTTTTTTCTTTTTTTTTTTATTGCATTTTAGGTTTTGGGGTACATGTGCAGAACATGCAAGACATTTGCATAGGTACACACATGGCAGTGTGTTTGGCTGCCTTCCTCCCCTTCACCCACATTTGGCATTTCTCCCCAGGGTAATTATTGGTTGCCATCAAAGAGGAAACATTTAGCGTATTCTGGCTGTAATTTGTAAACATGAAAATATATTATAACCAACACAAGTAAAGGAACAACTTCTTCAAAAATGAAGTCTCTGACACAGAAAAAGAACAAAAATGTACGGGTAACATCTGAGCATTGCAAAGCAAACTTTCTGCTTTAGAATATTACCTTACCATATTGGGAATACTTTAGGATAAAAAGGGATATCAAAATCTAATTTCTTTTTCTGTATTACAGGCACAACTATAAGATGATATTCATTAGATATGTTCACTAGGTAGAACCCATTTACCACTGCTATATTTTTGAAAGTAAGGCAATTGTCTCAGATATGGATTTATCACAAGCCTACTGCCACTAATAGGAGTTGATGATGGCTTTTCTGAAAAACTACAGAATGTCAAATGGAAGCTGTCTCTACTTAACAAATATGCTATGCTCAAAAATCAAAAGAAAAGACACATAAGGCAATGTTTATTCATCTCTGCTCTCAGTAACAAGTTTTTAAAGGTAGTCACGCATCTCATTGTTTGTCTATTTTACAAATATATGGTGTCATTCAAAAAATGACACCAATGACATCCTGTCTGTATGTATTTCATGCAAAAAGTAAAAAAGGAAATGAAATACTCATATGGTTCCTTTTAAGTTTTCAACATAACAAAAACATTTCTCATAAATTTGTTGAGAGAGCTTTTGAAAAAGAATGGTACCTGCTTGATTTTTGAAATGTTACTGAGTTTAAAATAAAAATAATTCCATGCTGCACATTTTTCATTTATATTATTTTTTAAATATAAACTAAAGTGTATAGATTGGAGAACACTGTGCATGCATTTTTTATCTGTACATTAAAAATTCTAGTAAATTTGTTAAAAACAACTATACTTATAAAACATGGAAGTGGTAATAAAAGCATATGCAAGAAATTTTTTGTAGGGTTTCAGTTACACACTAGTAACAGTAGTATTAGTATTGTTATTTTGATACTGTTGTGTGTGTAGAATGAAACATTCTATCATCCCCTATATGTTTAAGAACCAGGTTTTTTGGTATGGCAGAAAGGAAGTATAGATGTAATAAAGAAATGATTAAATTCCAAAAAATCTACAGTGCTGAATTTGAATTAGAAGTATCTATGTAAATCCATGAGTCACAAACAGACAGACACACCCACATATCCTAGCTCTGCCCACTAAAAAGATTTAGAAACAAAAAAAACAACTGAGAACAATAACACTAGCGGCTACATACTGTGGTCTTCAAGTACCATCTTACACTAAAAGAACCCAGAACTGGCGAGAGAATGGCAGTTCCAGTTCCGTAAGAATGGAGCATGCTGTCATACTAGATTGCAAGGGAACTATCAAAAATCTATTAGAGTTGTATCAAAATAACTCCATAGTGAAACTGAAAAGTCTCCCACTGGTCCGAGGTGGAACAATTTGAGCTTCAGTGGTGAAAATAATTACAACTGGGTGAAACTCACCCAAGCATTTAAAACCATGACTTGTTAATACTAAGTATTTTTTAAAAAAGAAGTGGTTATATCTGGAGGATAAGAAGAATCTAATTTTCTCAATCACTGATTTTAAAAATCAAGCAATTATTCTGCTTTTTTATATAAACTGAAGCAGTAGGTAGCCAAACAGTAAATGAGAGAAACCATCTCCTTTTAAAAGTATTTTAGCAAATAATGGAAAAGAAATGTGGGAATTTGAATATAATCAAATTTTCAACCCCACAAAATGAATCTGGGCATTGAACATTAACAGCTATTCAAATCACAGAGAAAGAAACATCCAGACATTTTGCTGTCCTATAAAAAGACACCTAAAATCTTGTCAGAGGGTTTGTACCTGATTCTGATAAATCCCCTGGATTCAGCTGCCAAATTTTAGAAAATATAGAAAACAGATTTAATCATCTAGAATTTATAATCAGTAACATTCAGGCTTTGAAACTCTGCAGAGAAAAGGTTTGTGTTCTTCAGAAAATAAATGATAAGGAAAAGAAAGCGAGAGAGGGTAAATTGTAGATGAACAGAAAATTTTAAGTCATCAAATGCAAAACTGAAAAAGACTCAACTATACCATCTTGGAACACACACTTAAATGATAAGAGTACGTAAAAATTCAAGGTAGTAATTGCTGAGAAAGTCAGGATAGTGGTTACTTCTGGAAGAGGTACAAGGTGAAATAAGGACAAGGCACATACAAGGAGAAAGGCTGAAAATTTTTACTTATTGACCTAAGTGGTGGTGAAGAGGTGTTCACCTAAATTTAGTCATTTAGCTGTACACTTATTTGCTTTGGTTTCCCAGATCTGTATTTTATTTTATAATAAAAAGTTTAAAATAAAAATTATTGATGTTCAATTATTATTTCATGCCAATTTTAGTTTAATTCATCTCACTATAAAAAATAAAATTGTATAGGTTACTTATATGTATTTTTGTGAATTCTTAGTAATTTAAAGAATTAGGTGTTTTGTTGCTGTTGTTGTTTTATGGCTATCAGGTCTGTAAGCTAAGAATGCAAAACAGATTTCATTTAAGGCTGTATTGATGAAAACCAAATAATTGCTTCAAAATGTATTTTATCTAATGGAACCTGACAGTGTGGGAGATATAGCAATATCTGAAGATTTCATTGTAGTGAGGCTGCCATCTTTTGATCCTCAGTATCAGAAACTAAGCTTCTACTTGCTAAGATGAGAGCAGAAATGAATCATGCCAGAGGCTGATACTGTAGAAATCACTTCCGATCCTTCTGGTCAGTTCACTGGGTAAAGTGTCACCATGAGCAGAAAGCCAATATCCTGTAATGATGATTTACAGTTGGAAAGTGGCTTTGGGACAGATTTACTGTTGCCCTATTCACACCACTCCATTTCTATCACCAAAAGATATTTTTCCTGTAAAAAGCAATGTTAGGAAAGGACATATACATCAGAGTATTTTAATAAACCCCCTTCCTTTCATCCTTCAGATGAAGTGAGCAGTTAGAAAAGAAAGAGGAAAATGTATACTAAGTGACTGAATAAAACATTGAAGACATTCAAATCTTGGACGGGAGAAAACAAACATTTCAACAAATACTCAAGTCACTAGACATGTTATCTCATTTTAAAATCTCAGGGTACAGTAACCATCACAAGAATGACACATCTTCAGAGGGTGTATATAAAAATGTATTTTTTTCTTCATCTCAAATATAATGTTTCTACAAATAATACATAATAATAGTTCCCATATATTGGTCACTTACTATGAAACAAGCCGTGTTTTAGTGCTGTACATGAATATTATCATCAATCTTCCAAAAGAAAGTATAGAAGGCTGGCGTTTGGAAGTTAATTTGATCAAAGTTATATAGTTTATCTCTTAGCTTACTATACTGATACAAAAAGATGTTACAATATCAAATATTAGCTATGGCTCAAACATAATCCCTCCACAAAAAGAATTAGATCAAGTGAAAATTTTCCAGCACTGGTTGCTTTGGTCTAAGTGTGTCCTCACCATCCCAATCTCCAAAATTCTTAGGTTGAAACTTAATCTTTAGTGCAGTGGTGTTGGAAGGTGGGAAGGTACTGGAAGGTGGGGCCACTGGGAGGAATTAGTGTCATTATGTAAAAAGTCTGAGAAAGCTTGTTCACCCCTTTGCCATGTGAGAAGGCAGCAAGAAGCTACCGTCTTTGAAGAAAGTGAACCCTCACCAGACACTGAATTCACTGATGCTTTTATCTTAAACTTCATAGCCTCCAGAACCATGAGCAATCAATTTCTACTCTATAAATTACCCAGTCTAAGATATGTTGTCATCCTGAATGGGCTAAGACAGAAGTGTTCAACATATAGTTCTTAACCACTTCCCCCTCACAGATGTGTGAGTGATTCTCTAGGGCTACAGAAGCCTTGTCTGAAAAAGGATTCACATGGTTTCCCCCAAATACTATCCAAGAAGACTACCTAGAGAAAAAAGAAAGAAAGAAAAACTAGAAAGAATAAAACTGGAGAGGCTAGAGATATAGCTGGATTCTTAGAAGCAGAGAAGGCAGTATGTTATCAAACCAAAATGGAGATACATTTGACCTTTCCAAATGAACTTCCAGGGAAAAATTCTCAGAAAAGGGGAATTATCCAAAGAAGCCATAAAAATGCCTGGAAGAGAGACAGACACAGAAAATCATTGCTCAAAACATCTTCAGTGTTCAGAAAGCACCAACATCAATTCATGCCAACATTAATGCAGTTAGACATTTTCTGACCTCTTTAATCTCTTCTTTCCCCAAATACCAGCTCTAATGTTCAGAAATTACTGTGGTTAACAAGCTGGTGAAGGGAGCATAAAAGTATTAGATGGGGTAAGAGAAGAGAAACCAGCTCTCTTGCCCTGACAGAAGACTTCCCATCTGCTACATAGGAAGGAGTCTAAATTGTAAAGAAATTTTGGGTTTTGAATATTATCTGGTATTGATCATGCTAATTACTGAACTGAGCCTGTGTTTAGTGATTTAACTTGACTGTAAGACATTTTATAGTATTTATTACTATTATTATTAAGATAATGCCATGAGGCCTGCCAAAGACAGAGAAAGAGTTGTCCCAGAGACAAATTTAAAGGAAGAAAGGAAACTAATATAAAGTCATTTTTGGATTACACTCCCTGAGTTGTGCCTGTTTAACATAAAAATTATGTTTACATTTATGCTTCTGACCAAGTGCAGACTTCATGACATGTCAGTTCAGATAATTATTTTTGCCATCATGCTATTGCTCTTATATGCCTCATACACAAGGCCCTTTCCATTCAGAGAGACTGCAGCTGATATTGTTATCATTTACATGCCAAAATAGTGTTTAAAGGAGACTAACTTATACAGTTCTTGTTTTCAGGAAGATATTTTTACTCTGAAAGGCACAAGCCTTCTCTGAGTTGTCTACAAAATGTCATCCTTCTTACAAGTCAGCTGCAATTGTGCTTTTCTATTATTTGTTTCACTTATGTGGAATGTATTCACTGGTTTCCATTATAATTTTGATCACCTATAGATACTTAATTATGATCATATATATGTGCTCTTTCCCAATTTAGATGGCATCCTCTTTGAGGACAGGTATTTCAATATATTCCTTTTCAAATCATCCCATGGTATCTGACAGAACTTTATTCAATGATCTCCAGAAATATAACAAGTATGGCCAGGCTAGGTGGCTCAAGTCTGTAATCCCAGCACTTTGGGAGGCTGAGACAGGCAGATCATCTGAGGCCAGGGGTTTGAGACCCAGCCTGGTCAATATAGTGAAACCCTGTCTCAGCTAAAAATACAAAAACTAGCTGGGCATGGTGGTGCACGACTATAATCCTAGCTACTCAGGAGCCTGAGGCAGGAGAATCACTTGAACCCAGGAGGTAGAGTTTGTAGTGAGCTGAGATCACGCCACTGCACTCTAGCCTGGGTAAGAGAGCGAGACTCCACCTCAAAAACTAAAAAATAAAAAAAGAAACATATAAAGTCTGAAAACAAGTTAACAAACTCAGTTTCATTTTGTGACTTCAAACGCTTGTTTCCATTTCTATATCAGGTTGATACAAAATAGATCAGTGTTTAGCTTTATGCTAAAAAAGCTTTCAAATAAAGAGGCATTTAGCTGTGTGCTTGTATATAAAAGTCTGCTGTCAATGTATTAATGTTATTTTTCTTTAATTAATTTTAATGACAACTAAAAATTACATGGGTGGGGTTTGGGGCAAGATGGGTGACTAGATATAGCCAGAAAATGCCTCTTCTACTGAAATTTCAAGTATACCATCACACTTCAAACAGATCTTTTGAGAGAAAACAGTGAAAATCAATAGAGAGGTGATGCAGACACTGTGGTTGAAGAAGGAAGAAACTTGGAAGGCTACTCAGAGATGCTAAGTGCTAGGACTGGCCCCTGGCCCTGAACAGGACCTAAGAAAGGGCTAAATGAAGGAATTCTGTGGCACCAAGCTCTCACTGAAGATCTTTGGGATTTTAATTATTGGCATTCCCACAATCCCCAAAGACATTTAAACTGACACATGGAGCCACCTGGAGATCAGGCAGAGCCACAGCTCAAACCTCTGTAGAACCTAGAAGGTTTCACTGCTCAGTGCATCTGCAACAAAACACCACCATAAGGCGTCCATCCCCATAGACCCCTGATTTTCACTCAGTGGCTGTAGCTTCTGCTCTCTGCCAGGCCAGAAGACAGCAGAGTTGCCGTTGCTGAGGACTGTGGTGTATCTGATCCATGAGTTCCCTCACTGGTTGGCCCCTCCCAAGAGTGCCTATCTGGCCACTCTAACAGGACACTGTTCACAGCACAGCCCCGTCGTACCACCAAAGTGTTTGGCCAGCAGCCTAGGAGCAGTTGGTCCCTCCAACATAGCCAGTGCTCAACTCCAAATGGCCAGAGGACAAATCCATAAGTACCAACTCCTCCGGATCTGAGCACACCACCTATGGGTATCAAGCTGAGATCCAGGGCCAGAACTCAAGCAAAGCTGGAGCCCCCACTCTCAGAACAGAGGAGTGAGGTGCAAGTTTGTGTGCTAATGCAGGAACTAACCATCCCTCCCTCCACAACAATAGTCTGGAAAGAGTATGGCCTAACAGCCAGCGCAGTTCCTTCCCCGGGAAGCTCTATCGCCCAGAACATCTTAAGGCCTTAGCAATCTGGGCATAGAAGGCTTGGGACAAGCCTAAATGGTAGGGCCTGTTCCTGAGGCAGACATGGAGAAATACCTGCTAGGGTAGGGGAGTGTGAGCTGGGTGGGCATCACAGCAGTTGGCTAGGTTGAAAATCCAGGCTACTGCTGCCTTCTTAGTTGTATATCCATAGTAACACTGCTCTGACCAAGGATTCTCTGCCCTGGACCCACTGCACCCACAGACCACTAACAGACATATCTCACAACCTGCTCTGACTCTCACAAGCATAGGCAACCAGTGGATACCTGGCAAGTTGAAGATCTCCTGGTGACCTAACCCTCATCTGTGACTGCACCTAAAAGGAGGAGGAATACAGCACACCAAATCTCCTCTTGGGGCAAATGGAACATGGCTTAGTGCCATTAGTTGAAGAGGACATCACCAAGGCCTGGAAAACTACTTAAAGGGGGACGTATCTCTCACTCTCCTGCCTTCCCTCCTCAGGACACTGCTGTATACATACTGAAAAACAAAAAAAGTGTACACGATTGAGTAATATCCTGTTAGCCCTTACTCTTACATGCTATATACTGGACTGCAGCCTTAATTATATCACCAAACAAATACGCATTCCTCCAACACACAAAGCATCTGAAGCCCACCACAGGATCCTGTCTGCAGCCTAGGAACTTTTACAGAGACATGGCCACCTGAAAGTACCCAGATATGAAACCAATTGACTATAAACAACATCCACACATTCAAACCCTTAAGAGATATAAGATTAAAATATAAAAAGGCCTAACCAAGTAACAGAAAATTCAAAGAGAAGAAGAAATACAAGCTTCCTCAGATAAGAAGAAATCAGCTCAAGAATTCCAGTAGTTCAAAAAAGCCAGAATGTTTCATTATCTTTAAAGGATCACATTTACTCTCTAACCATGGATCCTAACCAGATTGAAATGTCTGAAATGATAATAATAGAGTTAAGAATCTGGATGGCAAGGAAGTTCAACAAGATCCAAGAGAAAATTGAAATCCAATTTAATGAACCAAGAAAAATAAATTCAACATTTAAAAGATGACATGGCCACAATAAGAAAGAAACAAACTAAACATCTGAAATTGAAAAATTAACTACATAAAATTCAAAACATAATTAGAAACACTTCCAAACAATTAGATCAAACAGAGGGGAAAAAAAAATTCAGAGCTCGAAAATTAGTTCATAAATCAACCCAGTCAGACAAAAATAAAGAAAAAAATTTTTTTGAATGAACAAAGCGTCTGAGAACTATAGGATTATGTAAAGCAACTGAATATATGCCCCACTGGCATTCCTGACAGATAAAAAGAGAGATAAGCAACTTGGAAAATATATTTATTTTTCATATGTCCTTAAATATATTTATATAAAAATATATTTGAGGACATAATACATGAAAATGTTCCCAATCTCACAATAGAAGTCAACATGAAAATGTAAGAAAATCAGAGAACAACTGAAAGCTACAATACAAGATAAATATTTTAAGGCACACAGTCATCAGATTTTCCAAGGACAAACAAAAGAAAAAAATCTTGAAGGCAGCTAGAGGAAAGGGTTACATAGTGTATAAAGGGAACCCCATTAGACTAACAGTAGATTTCTCAGTAGAAACCTTACAAGTGATAAGGCAATAGAGGCCTATTTTTAGCATTCTAAAGAAAATGAATTCTAACCAAGAGTATCATGTCTGGCCGAGCTAATTTTTATAAGTGAAGGAGAAAGAAAATATTTTCCAGACAAGCAGTCGCTAAAGGAATTTATTACCATGAGAGCAGCCTTATAAGAGAGGCTTAAGGGAGTTTTAAACATGGAAACAAAAAGAAATATACCTGCTACAGAATAACAAACATAAGTACATCTCCCACAGACTCTATTAATAAAACTACACAATTGAGACTACAATGCAACCAACTAACACCACCACAGCAGAAACAAAACTTCATAAATCAGTATTAACCTCGAACGCAAATGCCCCACTTAATAGACACAGAGTGGCAATTTGGATAAAAATCAAGGCCTAAACTTGTGCTATTTCAAGAGACCTGTCTCACATCTAAGACACCCATAGGCTCAAAAACCAATTACACAAATAGAAGACAAAGTAGAGCAGGGGTTGCTATTCTTGTATCAGATAAAACAGACTTTAAACTAACAATAGTTAGGGAAAAAAAGGACAAAGAAGGTTGTTACATAATGGTAAAGGGTTCAATTCAATAAGAAGAACTTCACTATTGTAAATATATGTGCACCCAAAATTGGGGCACCCAAATTCATAAGACAAGTACTGCTAGACCTACAAAAAGACTGAGACAGCCACACAATAATACTGGAGAATATTAGCACCCTACCAATAGAGTTAGATCACCAAGGCAGAAAACTAACAAAGAAATTCTGGACTAATTCAACACTTAACTAATTGGACCTAATGGACATATACAGAATACTCCTCCCAACAACCACAAAATATACATTATTCTCATTTGCATACAGTACATATTCTAAGACAAACCACATGCTCAACCATAAAGCAACTCTTGATAAATTCAAAAAAGTCAAAATTATACCAAGCACATACATACTCAGACCATAATGGAATCAAAATAGAAATTAATACCAAGAGAACCTCTCAAAATCACAGAATAACACCAATTAAACAACTTGCTCCTGAATGACATTTGGATAAATAACCAAATTAAGGCAGAAATTTTAAAAATCTTTAAAATAAATGAAAACAGAGAAATAAATTTCTAAAATCTCTGGGATAAAGCAAAGGCAGTGTTCAGAGAAAATTTCATAGCACTAAATTCCTGCATCTGAAAGAAAGATTTCAAATTATTGATATAATATAGTAACTAAAGGACTAAGAACAAACTAATCCCAAAGCTAGTTGAAGAAAATAAATAACTCTACTCAGAGCTAAATTAAATGAAACTGAGATTCTAAAAGCCATACAAAGGATTGACAAAATAAAAAATTCCTTTTTTTCCAAGGGATAAAGAAGATCCATAGACTGCTAGCAAGATTAACAAAGAAAAAAAATGAGAGAAGATCCAAATTAATACAACCAGAAATGATTTAGAACTGATCCCAAAGAAATACAAAATATTCTCAGAGACTTCTATGAATACCTCTATGCACACAAATGAGAAAATCCAGAAGAATGGATAAACTTCTGGAAGCATACAACTTCCCAAGTTTGAATCAGGAATAAATTGAAACCCTGAACAGACCAATAATGAGTTCCAAAATGTAATCAGTAACAGAAAAACCTACCAACCAAAAAAACCCTGGACCGCTTGGATTCCCAGCCAAATTCTTTGAGACATATGAAAAAGAGCTGGTGCCAATTTTACTGAAAATATTCTTTAAAAAAATGAGAAGAAGTGTATTTCCAACTTATTCCATGAAATTGGTATTATTCCTGATTCCAAAATCCAGCAAAGACAAAACAAAAGAAGAAAACTACAGGCTGATATCCCTAATGATCATAGATGTGAAAATCCTCAACAAAATACTAGCAAATTGAATCAAAAAGTTAATTCACCATGATCAAATGAGCTTTCCTCCAGGAATGCATGGTTGGTTCAACATATGCAAACCAATAAATGTGATTCACTCCATAAACAGAATTAAAAATAGAACCATATGATAATCTCAATAGACATGCACAAAAAAGCTTTTCATAACATCCAACATTTCTTTGTGATAAAAACCCTCAACAAACTAAGCATCAAAGAAACATACCTCAAAATAGTAAGGGCCTTCTATTACATACCTATAGTGAACCTCATACTAAACAGGCAAAATTGATAGCATCTTCTTAAGAACTGGAATAAGACAAGAATGCCTAATCTCACCACTCCTATTCAACATATTGGAAGTCATAGCCAGAGCGATCAGGCAAGAAAAAGAAATAAAAGGCATTGAAATGTGAAAAGAGTAAATCAAATTATCTCTCTTCACTGATGAAATTATTCTATTCATAGTATGCTCTAAAGACTCCACCAGAAGTCTCCTAGACCTGAGAAATGAATTCAATAAAATTTCAAGATATAACATCAAAGTACAAACATTAGTAGCATTTCTTTACACCAAAAACATTCAAGCTGAAAGTCCTATAAAGAACACAATCTCATTTATAATAGCTATAAAACTAATAAAATACTTGGAAAGACATATAACTCAGGTGGTGATAGGTCTCTACAAGGAGAACTACAAAACATTGCTGAAAGAAATCAGAGACAACACAAACAAATGGAAAAACACTCCATGTTCATGAATTGGAAAAATTAGTATTGTTAAAATATTTATGCTGCCCAATGCAATCTATAGATTGAATGCTATTGTTATCAAAATCACTAATGTCATTTATCAAAGAATTAGAAAAAAAAAATTTCTAAAATTTATTTGGCACTAAAAAGTACCTGAATGGCCAAAGCAATCTTGAGCATAAAGAACAAAGCCAGAGACATCACATCACCCAATGTCAAACTATACTACAAGGCTGCACAAACAAAACAGCATGGTGCTGATTCCAAAAATAGACACATAGACCATGGAAAGAATCAAGAACCCAGAAATAAAGCACCATATCTACAATAAACTGACCTTCAACAAGATTAACAAAAATAATCAATGTGGAAAGGATTCCCTATTCAGTAAATGGTGCTGAGAAAACTGGGTATCCCTATGCAGAAGAATAAAACTGGACCCCAACCTATCACTGTATATAAAACTTCACTCAAGATTGATTAAAGACTTACATGTAAGTCTTCAAACTCTAAAAATACTAGAAGAAAATCTAGGAAATATCCTTCTGAACATCAACCTTGACAAATAATTTATGAGCAAGTCCTCAAAAGCAATTGCAACAAAAACAGAAAGTGACAGTTGAGATTTAAATGAAAGTAAAGAGCTTCTTCACAGAAAAAGAAACTATCAACAGATTAAACAATCTACAGAATGGGAGAAAATATTTGCCAACTATGACTACAACAAAGAGCTAATATCCAGAATCTATAAGAAACTTTAAAAAATCTACAAGAAGAAAAGTTATAACTCCATTAAAAAGTAGGCAAAGGACATGAACAGACACTTCTTAAAAGAAGACATACAAGCAGTCAACAAACATGAAAAAAATGTCCAGCATCAGTAATCATCAGAAAAATACAAATCAAAACCACAATGAGATACCATTTCACACTTTGGAATGGCTATTAATAAAAAGTCAAAAAGTAACACATGCTGGTGAGGTTATGGAGAAAAGGGAATGCTTTTACACTGATGGTGGGACTGTAAAATAGTTTAGCCACTGTGAAAATTAGTTTGGAGATTTCTCAAATAACTAAAAATAGAACTGCCATTTTACCCAGCAATCCCAAAGAAAAAATAAATTATTCTACCAAAAAGACACATGCACTCATGTGTTCATCACAGCAAAGACATGGAATCAATAGCAAAGACATCATGAAATACTATGCAGCTATAACAAAGAATAAAATCATGGTCTTTGCAACAACATGGATATAGATGGAGGCCATTATCCTAAGCAAATTAACACAGAAACACAAAACCAAATACCCCTTGTTCTCACTTAGAAGTGGGAGCTGAATCTTGTATACACAGGCAGAATGATGGAAACAATGAACAATGGGGACTCTAAAAGGAGGGAAATAGAGAGGACAGTAGGGAAAGATGGGGATAAGGGCTGAAAATCTTTCTATTGGGTATTATGTTCACTATCTGAATGACAGGATCAACAGAAGACCAAACCTCCACATCATGCAATATCCCCTGTAATAAGCCTGCATGTATATGCCCTGAATCTAAAATAAAAGTGGAAATTTTTAAAACTTGTATATGTTACTATTTACATGTTATTTTGAAATGCGTATACAATGCGGAATGGCTAAATTGAGCTAATTAACATATTATGATCTTACATACTTATTATTTTTTGGTGCTGAAAATACTTCAAATCTATTCTCTTAACTATTTTCAAAAATTAAGTATAGTCATCAGGTTAGATCTCTTGAACTTATTTCTGCTACCTGACTAAAATTTTATATTCTTGACCAACACTCCCATCCCCTGGAATAACCGTTGTACCCTCTGCTTTTATGAAGTCTACTGTTTTAGACTCCACATTTAAGTGAGATCATGTAGTATACTTGTCTTTGTATATGGCTTATTTCCCTTAATGTAATTGTCTCCAGGTTCGTCTATGTTGTTGCAAATGACAGGATTTCCTTGTTTTTAAAGGCTGTATAGTATTCCCTTTTGTATACATACCGCACTTACTTTATTCACTCATCCACTGAAGGATGCTCAGATTGTTTCCCTATCTTGGCTATTCAGAATAGTGTTGCAATGAACATGGGAGCCCAGATATCTCTTTAACATACTGATTTCATTTTTTTATATATATAAATAATCTTTTATGCAAAATTTTTGGAATGTGAAATAAAAGAAGGCAGAAGAGGGCAGGAGAACAAAATTGATACTTGCATTAGGAAAGTACTGATTTTTTTTCTCAAGGGAGAGCAGACAGTCATATTTATATGTTGCACAGAGATTACATGACAGAAAGGTTCTATGTGTACATTTATTCTTAATTTTGTTCAGTGTGCTTTGACCTGCCTGCTAATGTTTTCAGATGTGGTTTTCAACATTAAGCTTATACTATTGCAGATGTTTGCCCCTGCTTTCTCTCATGTGGGTGACCCTCTGAGAAACAAAACCTATAAAAATCATTTATTTTTTCATTTTCATTCAATTATTTATTCAACAAATATATTTGAACATGTACTAGTTGCAGTCAATGGGCTTTTAAAGTTCCAGAACTGTACTCCCACATGGCAGCAGCCATTTTAACCACACTCCCCAGATCACTCTCTCCATTTTCCTATGAGATTGAGCATCAAATGATTTGGTTTGAATGAGCCACAGTGAATACTGCTGCCTCCTTGCACAACTCCACTTGCTAGCATATTGCTTTTCATTTTATATTTAGCTCATCTTCTGTCCTAAATTTAAAAATTACTTCAATTTAAAGAAACATGGTAACAAAACTATTTGCAAAGCCAACTACACTTATTTTTCATTGCTGTTATTTTGATATAGCATTTGAATCTTGTGCACTGACACAAATCAGAAACTGCTGTTGAAAATGCAAGAGTGTGGAGAAACACACTGGGAGATCAGATAGTAGAGCCAGAGTAGCTGGAAATAATCATGTTCCATTTATGGTTACCCCATTCAACACGCTGAAATTTAAAATTATTTAATTTTACCTTGAATCCATTTCAGCTCAAGGTAAAGAAATACTGAAGTTAAAATTATTTGTAGAAAAATAAATAATAAAACAGTATGTATTAAGTAACTAAATAACTACAATGCAAATGACTGTGCTATTTAGATGGATAAAAAAGAAACATCATGTAATGTTTCTCAAATTTAAATGGGATAGATAAAACATGAAGCACTGAGTTATGTAGAACTCAATCATACATAACTTTATTCTACATAAATGTAAGCAAAAAAGAAAAAATATATATGGAGACTTTTAAAAAGGTAAAATTAAAGCAGTTCTTATGGGAAGAAGATAAATTGGGAGTTGGCTCTTGAAAGAAGTGATGCATTTGAACACAAACAGGGACAGTTAGGGCACCACTAAGGTAGTAATTAGCATCAAATATGGTCAGTAGTCTATCAGTTCTTTTGGTTGGAGCAGAATCTTGGTTAAGAATTAGTGACAATAAGCGAATCAGAAAATTACAGAGTACTAAGAAAATACCAGACTGACGCAAAGCATAATACTACCCTTGAATAGAAAAAACAGCATATAGGTGGCAAAGTTGTCATCCTAGAAAAAGTTTACTCTTAAAGTTTCACCCACAAGGACATCTATAGAGGTGCTGATTTTCCATCTGGAGCAGCTATTGATTTGGGTACATTCCAATCTTTTTCCCAACTCTCTCGCTAGTGGTTATAAAGTGAGAGAGGCAAAGGAAAAGATACCATAGCTTTTTAAAAGCAATAAGACACTTTGATGCCTTATAAAGAAAGAATAATTATTGCACTTCATATTATCAACTTATTTTATTGAAATAGTCACTATTTGCATTAAAAGAGAGCTTAAGGGATTTGTACAACA
Source organism: Callithrix jacchus (assembly GCF_049354715.1). Classification (NCBI taxonomy): domain Eukaryota; kingdom Metazoa; phylum Chordata; class Mammalia; order Primates; family Cebidae; genus Callithrix; species Callithrix jacchus. The sequence goes on along the minus strand of NC_133515.1, from coordinate 56,423,732 downwards.
ACTACAAATAGCAACTGTTTTACCCTTGGTAACATTTTAGTGATAAGTCAAAATTCTCAGCTTTATAATAGAGTCATATCCACAGTTTGAAATGCCACAGAACTTGTAGACAGTCCTCTATGGAACAAATATTCATTTTTCACGGTGAAGAAAATCATGGAATGTAACCATCAATATTATCAAAATTAGGTTACAGTCTCTACATTCTTAGCCGAGCTTACAGGTCAGATATTTTTAGCCAGTTACAGACTACTTAAAGCTTATTACTGCTACTATAAAACAGGAAAATATATACCATGATAAAAACTATTAATTGAATTTCTGTACAGATGAGCTGCATAAACCTTTGCCTTAGATGTTGGTCATCTTAATATTTTCCTTAAACTTAATGGTGGAGGCTCCATGCAGTGTATTTTATATAACTACTTTAATGCGGTAGAACATATTACTATGAGCAAAAAAATAGTATTAATAAATCAATTCTCAGCCATAAATATGTTTATGCTATAAGCTTATAAAATGTACATCACACTAAATTGAGTTAGGTGGTAATAAGGGCACAAGTTTGATATAAAACATCTTGGTGATAAATTATTTCATAATTTCACTATATTATAAAAATTCCCTGTGGCGAGATTGATCCAAGATGGCCGACCACTAACGGCTCAGGATTGTAGCTCCCAGTGAAAGCCCAGAGAACGAGACGACGCCACACTTTTAGACGAATTTTCGTCACTCACCGATTAGCCGATTCCCAGTGGAGGAGCCCCACGGGTCGCCAGCGCGACTCTTGTGGCTGCCGCAGCGGTTTTGCCAGCATCTCAGCGCAGCAGCTCTTCACGCAGAGCCAACGGGACCACTTCCCCTACTGACCTGAGTTTGGAGCTCCAGGAAGTCAGAGCCGCTTGTTGCGGACTCAAGAGGGAAGCCAGACCAGAGATTCCTGGGCAGAAGAGCACCATCAGTCTTATCGCTGCTATTTAGGCCACCACAGTGGGTTGCTCGGATCCCAGCACTGGGAATCAATAAGCTGGACGTCGACTCAGAAACCTAATTAGAAAGGCAGTTCATCTACAATGAAGGGAAAAAAAAACAGCCTAAGAAGGCCGAGTATACTCAAAATCAGAACCCATCAGCAACGGAACAAGCCCTGATGGAAAAGGACTCATCAGCAACCAAACAAGCCCTGATGGAAAAGGACTCATCAGCAACCAAACAAGCCCTGATGGAAAAGGACTCATCAGCAACTGAACAAGCCCTGATGGAAAAGGACTGTGTTCCATTATCTGAAGTAGGCTTTAAAAGGTGGATGATAAGAAACTTCTGGGAGTTAAAGGAACTTGTTCTAACCCAATGTAAAGAAACTAAGAACTTGGAAAAAAGGTTAGATGAAATGTTGAAAAGAATAGACAATATAGAGAGGAATACAAATGAACTTATGGAGTTGAAAAATACAACACGAGAACTTAGTGAAATATGTATAAGCTTAAACAGCTGAATGGATCAAGCAGAAGAAAGGGTATCAGAGGTCGAAGATCAACTTAATGAAACAAAACGACAAGACAAGAATAGAGAAAAAAGGATAAAAAGGAATGAGCAAAATCTCCAAGCAATATGGGACTATGTGAAAAGACCTAATATACGCTTGATGGTGTACCTGAATGTGACGGAGAGAATGAATTCAAGCTGGAAAATACTCTCCAGGACATTATCCAGGAAAATTTTCCTGATTTAGCAAAGCAGGACACTATTCAACCCCAGGCAATACAGAGACCACCACAAATATATTCCTCAAGAAGACCAACCCCAAGGCACATAATCGTTAGATTCACCAAGATCGAAACGAAGGAGAAAATATTAAGGGCAGCCAGAGAGAAAGATCAAGTTACCCATAAAGGTAAGCCTATTAGGCTTACAGTAGATCTCTCAATGGAAACCCTACAAGCTAGAAGAGAGTGGGGGCCAATATTCAATATACTTAAAGAACAGAACTTTCAGCCCAGAATTTCATATCCTGCCAATTTAAGCTTTACATTTGAAGGAAAAATAAAATCTTTTAGGAACAAGCAAGTACTCAGAGATTTTATTACCACCAGGCCTGCTTTACAAGAACTTCTAAAAGAAGCATTATACACAGAAAGGAGCAACCAGTATGACCCTTTGTAAAAATACACCAAAAAGTAAAGAGCATTAACATAAAGAAGAATTTTTATCAACAAAAGGACAAAATAGCCAGTTAATATCAAACGGCAGCAACCCTAAATTTAAATCGACCAAATCTCCCAATCAAAAGATACAGACAAAATCTAACAGTATATCCAAAGATATACATAGACTCAAAATAAAGGGTTGGAAAAAAAAAAAAAAGTACCAACCAAATGGAGAGCAAAAATAAATAAATAAAAAGCAGGAGTTGCAATTTTCACATTTGACAAAATAGATTTCAAAGCTACGAGGAAACAAGGGTAAAAGGATTAATGTAATAATAAGAGATCTTAACACCCAGATACATAAGACCCATAATGAGATTTAGATTCAACGAGACAGAAAATTGATAACGATATCTGGGACTGGAACTAAGATCCAGAACAAATAAACTCAATAGAGCTCTCCATTTTAAACACACAAAATATACAGTATCCACAAAATCTAATGATATATCTAAAGATATACAAAGACTCAAAACAAGGGGATGGAAAAAAACTCACCAACCAAATGGAGAGCAGAAATAAATAAATAAAAAGCAGGAGTTGCAATTTTCACACTTAATAAAATAGATTTCAAAGCTACAAGGATGCAAGGGTAAAAGGATTAATGCAACAATAAGAGATCTTAACACCCAGATACATAAGACACATAATGAGATTTAGATTCAATGAGACAACAAATTGATAACGATATCCAGGACTTGAACTCAAAGCCAGAACAAATAAACACAATAGAGTTCTCCATTTTAAACACATAAAATATGCATTAACCACTTTAAACACTCAAAATATTGATCGGTCATTATTGAAACCCATTTTAGGAATGAAGTAATATTCCTTTTTCCCTCTTTTTCTTTTTTTCCCCTTCTTTTTCTCTTTTTCCCTCAAAAAAAAAAAAAAATGAAAAACCAAAAACTGATTTGTAGTGTTTCCAATTTCTGTGGTGTAAATACTCCCACCATAGATAATTTCAAGCTGTTAATGGTTTAACAATCCACTTACAGAACTCCTGAGTATGTAACAATCCGTGCAAGCTGATACAGATAGTTCTTTAGTCCTGCTGGCCAAACATTTAATTAATTACACAGTGCCATTTGTTTTTTTCACTCTGTAAAAAAAAAAAAAAAAAAAAAAAAAATTCCCTGTGGCTGACATTTTGTCTTGTTATATCTGGCTATTTTGCCTTAATATGAGACAAACATGATTTAAAAATCAAGTCTGAAGAATCATTACCTTTCTACAAATGATTGTTTCTTTAACAGTTGTGGTGTTAGAGAAAGTAGATATTCTGACATACAGGGTGATATGAATCAACTAACCTCTTTGCATAATCCTGGCTATTCTTATTTCTTTTTTGATATGAACTTTTGAATCACCCTGTCCAATTAAACATTCATTTATCCAAATTTTATCAGGTCAGCATTATACTTAAAAATAAACTCAACTACAATGGACATATTGATGATGTTAAATCTTTTCATCCAAAAAAAAAAAAAGACCCATAGTATGCCTTTCCATTTGTTCTATGTTTGTCTTAGGTTGGGTTCCCCCACAGACAGACACTGAGATTGAAATTTGCATACAGCAGGTGTATTGAGGATTGGTTATCTGAAAAAACATCCATGATGGAGTGAGAAAATCAGCACTGGGCTATGAAGAAGGCTGAACTGAGGGGAAGAACAGAAGCTTCAGCCTCACTCATAGGGAACTCTGGAGCTGAAATAACTCATCGAAGATTTCCCAAATTGGAACAAGGCCTCTGTACTCCTGCATTGACCAGTCATGGAATACAAGCTTCAATTCACCTAAAGGGGGTTATAACACTAGGTGAGTCATCTGCCTAAGGCTGAGGAGAATGCTCAGGAAGGGACTCAGCTCTAAGTAGTCAACTAGCAACATGCCTGGCAGAGGGGAGAATAAGTGCCTTACTCTTGCCAGAGGGGTGTTGTATGCTCATCATTTCATCCGCTACTGCTTGTGTTTATGTTACTAAGATTCACTTGCTTCATGTAGTAAGTGTACCCCACCTAGGAGTATCTCCTCTAGAATTCTGGTCAATCCTCTTGCCTGGAAAAACTTGCACGAGGAAGGTGGCTAGGACTAACTAAAGCCCCTGCTGTTACAAGTATTCTTGGAGATACAACTGATATTCATTTTTTTCCCTCCTATACTAAGATTCTGTATTCTCCTGAACCACAGCTAGCCCCTTTCCCAGTTTAAATGATGGTGGGATGATCCAGACCATCATTCCTGAGAGCTCTGAGCCCCTGGTTTTCATCACCTTCTTAGTCCATGGCTTCTGCATTTTTCCATTTAGCATAAATATAAGCAAGGGAGTATCAAGATAGACTCAGTGAACCACCTATGTGACATTTTTTTCCTATACTCATTGTGCAACTGAAGTCCTACCTCCTCCTGATGGTCAGGATGCATTTTCTTGCCTGCCATTCTCCTAGCCCAAGGAATCTGAAATGACCAGTCATAGACAGGTCTGAGGGTAATATTGCTATGTTCCTTGGCAAAAACATTGTTTCTCTGGGAGCCCAGACCTCAGACATGCCTGAAGTTGTGGGACAGAGCAACTTCATCAAATGGGTTCCTAGGAATGATAGTAAGCAGGGATACTTCTGCTTCATGTATCCAGGTGTCTCCTACCTATGGGGATGCATCACTTCTATGTTGATTTCTGCACTATGTTTAGAGCATGGCATTCCATACTTCTAGGGCATTATCTCCAAGCTAGTAATGCTAGTGATATAACTGAGCCATTACATAACTCAGTCAACCTGGTAACTTCAAGGTGGTGCATTATATAACCAATTCCCTCTCTTGCAACTCCTCTGTCTAGCTATTTGTACTTGATTCTGGATGCAGCATTTCCATCCTACAAAGAATTGCTAGTGATCCTATCTAAACTTGACTTAGTAGGTCTGAGACAACCAGCTCCTGATGGGCAGTTCTAGCTGCACAGTAACCTAATCTCCCATGGACAAGCACTCCATCTCTGTCAGGAACCATTAGCATGCCAGGAGCTGTGAATAGTGCATAAGTATCTCTTACAGATGTTATGGCTATCTGTTGTGATGCTTTTATTGAGGTTTACCACAAACTCCGCATGGCAACTTTTCTCACCACAGATACCTCTAACATTATAGGGTCTGCTGGGTCATATGGCCCAGAGAGCAGGGCTAATTGCAGGAGAGTCTAAAACTGTGGTAGAGTCCTTCGCTTCTGTAAGCCACAGTCAAAGCTGGAAGCCTTCTGTGTTACTTGGTAGATAAGTATTACACCAAAGTGTGGAATGAACTGCCTTTCTAAAGAGGTTTACCAGGTGTTGTGCTTTTCTCTTAGTGGTAGGGTCTGGAAAGTGTAATAATTTGTATTTATGTTGGAGGAGATGTCCTAACATTTTCCAGATCAATCAACTGCTACAAACATCACTAATGTGATAGGTCTCTGAACCTCAATAGGTCTTTCTCTCTCACTTTTTGGGGCACATATATATTACCAATGACTTGAATATACTTGTGATTTCTTGCTCATCCAGATTAACATGAGATCACTGGACCATATTAGAGGATGGAAGAGTTGGTATAGTCCTAAGGTAAGCATGTAAATATGTACTGTTTTCTATCCTATTTGAACTGACCTTCCCACAGAATATGATTGGCAGGAGTTTTCTGGATTTTCATAATATATCTACTCCAGCATGTCCATTTCTCTAAGCCTTTGATCCCATATTCTATCATCTATGGAGCTCTGTCATTTTTAATTTTCAGAATGTGGACTACAGTTTTTTGCAAAGTGCCAATCAAATAGATAAAAGTGTTATCTCAGATGGTCCTTGCTAGGATATAAAATTCCTTAGTAAAGGAAAGTATTCCTAAGTCAATAAACTCTTCCTTGTCCAACTTTTTATTGTCCTCCTCGAACCAGCATTCTCAGGATCCAGTTAAAAACTACTTTCTTGGACCTTGCCAGTGTATCTTGGCTAGGTCCTTCAAATCTTTCTATGTTAGTTCCTTTTATCCCCTGGAAAGCGTAGAACTTTTCCATATGAGTTATGACTTTCACCCTAGTCATTGATCTGGTGGCAAGTAGAGGAAGGAAGGGTACCTTGCCTTGTAAGACACCATCTCTGCATTGTATTTAAGTTAATGTGAAATTCTGGCATTTAAAAGTGAGGAGCAGGACACTTTGTCAGGCTCAGAGGATGCAGGGAGATACAGGGTTTCATAGTCTTAAAAGCCTCAACCCATTTTTCCTATCCAAGGACTCAAGTTCCCTCTACTTTCCAAACAAGGTCAGAGCACAGAAAACTTTCTAGATTGAGAACTTAACATTCTCTGGAGTTTTACTATCTTTTCAAATTAAGTCCTATGCATCACCTTCAGTCTTTTCTGTCCACTGGCTGCAAGAAATAAGCATCTTTTTGTATGCTAAGAAGGAGCCCTTCTGACTTCTATATTTTACATTAAACTGGTGATATAATCACTTCTTATTTCATTATCTTTCTCTAAAGCATAGCTTGTATTCAACATCATAAGATTCTATGGTACTTATAATTACTACTTACTCTGAACTTCTCAAGTTTCTAAAATACTGCATCTGCCAATTAATTCCTTTCCTGATTTTCCATGCCAGGTCACTACTGATGAAAGTTTTAACAACTTTATCACCAGAGAGTGCCAGAGTCTATCTGTACTCTGTCTACCACCATTGATGTTACCTACCTTTCACTAATGATTCAACATTCCGATTTAGGATTCGTTTTCTTGGTCCTCTCTTGGGACTAATTGTCTTAGGTCAGGTGCTCTAAGAAAGACTCTCCTGTACAGATTTGCTTGCAGGAAGTTCCGGAGGGCATACTCTCATAAAACAACACCTGGGAGAGAATTCAAGCTGCAGATCTGGCAGATAAAGAAGTTCAACTGAGATTCAGTGACAACAGAAGCCTTAGCTGATTACACCAGGAGCTTGAAGTTGAGCTGGCTCTTCAGATACAACAAACTGAGGGAAGCAATGAAGCCTGTGTCCTGTCTTACTGACCACTCATTTCATCTTGTCTTCTCGGGATATAATTGGCTTTTGGAACAGCAATCCTTGATGTCAGACAACAATAAGGCCAAAGCTAAAAACTGCCAACCAAATTAAAAGGAGAAAATGAAAATCTTTTGAGATATTCAAGCCTGAGAAAATTAATCCAATGTGCCCTTTGAAAGACCTTTTTCTTTTCTTTTTTCCCATTATCCCTTAAAAAGGGAATGTACCAACATAAAGGAGAGAGGAAGTTATGAGATTCCAACCCTATAAAGCATCAAAAGAAATTCCTACATGTCAGATGAGCTACTATAGTTCTAACCTGCAGTTCATAAACACGGTTCCTCCGAGACACGAGGAAACAGTCATCTCACTCTTGGACACGAGGACAAATGTAAAACTTGAATAAAAGGTCTGCTACCTGTAAATATCTAAAATGCTTACAAAGACTGTATTTGTTTATTTTAATGTAAAAGTAAAAGCAAATACCATAAGAGAAAAATGCCCAGACACAGTGGCTTACACCAATAATTCCAATTTTGGAGAGGCCAAGGTGGAAGAATCACTTGAGGCCAAGAGTTTAAGACAAATCTGTACAATATAAGGAGAATCTATCTCTACAAAGAAAAAAATTACATTAGTGGTGAATGGTGGCCTCTGCCTGTGGTCCTAGCTACTCGAAAGACTGAGATTGGAGGATTTCCTGTTTAAGGCCAGAAGTTCAAGGTTAAAGTGAAATGATTGCACCACTGCACTCCAGCCAGAATAAGACTCTTTCTTAAAAAATAAAAAAATAAAAATAAGAGAGAGAAAGAAATGGTCAAAGGGCATAAATTAGGCTCACAAAACGGGATATCTGAATGTTTAACAAATATAAAATGTTAAAATTTGATTCTGAAAGAAATATAAATTTAAAAAAACAATGAGATGCCATCTGGGGCCTATTACTTTCAGAGATAAAAAGACTCTATGCAAGTAACAAGATATGGGCCTTCTCAAGTATTATTGCTAAGTGTGAACATTGTTTTAATAATCCTGGTGGGTAATTATTAACTTTAACAAGGTGCAAAACCCTTGAGCCAGTATTAGTCTCAGGTATATCCATGATAATTTTGTTTGCAATAGCAAGAAACTGAAAATAGCCTAAACAGCCAAAGGAGGGCTGAATAAATAAATTATACTGTGGAATTGGCAAATGAAATATTACGTTGTTAGTCCGGGCGTGGTGGCTCAAGCCTATAATCCCAGCACTTTAGGAGGCCGAGGCGGGTGGATCATGAGGTCAAGAGATCGAGACCATCCTGGTCGACATGGTGAAACCCCATCTCGACTAAAAATATAAAAAATTAGCTGGGCATGGTGGTGCATGCCTGTAATCCCAGCTACTCAGGAGGCTGAGGCAGGAGAATTGCCTGAACCCAGGAGGCAGAGGTTGCGGTGAGCCGAGATCGCACCATTGCACTCCAGCCTGGGTAACAAGAGTGAAACTCCGTCTCAAAAAAAAAAAAAAGAAATATTACGTTGTTAATACAAAGGTGTTGTAGAAAAAAATAACATCATGCTAACATTGGTACTCTATTTTCAAGAGAGAAAAAGCAGATTGTTAGGTAATGAGTAGTTTGTGAACCAATAAGGCAAAGAGATTCTATTTTGCCTCTCCTACCCCACAGCTCAGGTTTCTCTTCTCCTTTGGGCGACTAAGTGCTTAAATTCAGAGGCTGCTACCAAAAGGAACTGTCTTGCCACCCTCTACTGTTTCTTCTGTGCAAAAGAATGTAAAATACGAGGTTTTCTTCCGCATGTAGGCTTGAGAAGTTTCGACAAGCATGTGTATGTAGGGAGAAATGACTGGTGAAAGAAGTTAGAAGTCAGAAAGAATGTAGAGGACAAAAAGAATGTATGGGGACAAAAAGGAGTCACATCAACTGATTTAAATTCTTCTTGTTATGAGGGAGGTGTGCAAACATGAAGGAACTAGGGTTCTGTTTGTAAATGTTTGTTTCTTCGATTGGGAGAGGCAAAGATCACAGACTGATATTCTTGGGATAAACAATTTAATATGTTGGTCCCAAGTGACAACATGTGGAATTGAGAAGAGGGGCCATACATTCTTTTCACCTGAACATCCATCTGCGCCCAGGTTTGGCACTCAAGATCACAGACTTGCATTTGTTTATAAACTCATTTGATTGACAAGTATTTATTGAGCAACTTCTTTATGATAGTCCCTGTTTTTGCTGCTGGCAATATAAAAATGAAAAAGATTCATTTTCTGCTCTTATGAAAGAGAGGCAATCACCAAGTTAAAAAAATATGTAATCATCTTATATGGCACATGTATATTTACATAAAAATACGTTATAATTATACTGTATCTTAAATATCATAATATGTTATAATATAATAAAGAATATAATACATTCTATAATGAAAAATGTTTTGAAGAAAAGTAAATCCAAGAAGGAATGGTGTGGTAGTGAAGGAACTCATCTAGCTGGGGTGATCTAACTAATACAGGGAAATGTCAACTTAGATTTGAAGGAAGCAATAGAATGAACCCTGCTCATACCTGGAGGAGAGTACAGCAGCTTGCAGGGAGAGCACTTGGCCACTGGAGGAGATGCAGAAAGGCCTGGGGCTAGGGAGCATGATGTGGCTAGGGGAGAGCAGCACCAGACCCAGTCCGTGGGCTGGCCCCAGGCAGTGGGGTGGCGGGAAGGCCCTTCTAGTCCCAGTGAAAGGACTAGGACATGATCTCACTTTGGTAAAAAATATATATATAATTATTCTGCTTGATTGGTGGTGAATAGAAGCAGGGAGACCTGCTAAGCTGCTATTGTTACAGTCCTAAGGTGACAGCATATTGCACTAAAGCGATCAGAATTGACTTACAGGTTGCATTTGTGTCATGAAAGAGAGATGTCAATGATGACAGCCTAGATATTGACCTGGGAGACCAGAAGAACAAAACATTGAGAGAATACCCATGGCCTAGTCACAGGCATTTTTATGAAGAACTGTATCCCCATAGGGACTCCAAAACTCCCTAAATTGCACTTCGGACTCCAAGACACCCAATAAGAACCTAAGTAAAAGAAAAAAAAAAGTCGGAGGCATTGTGATGACTTTTGCTGATAGACTAATTTGTGAAAAGTCATGAGGAACCTCCTTGAGGCTTTTAAAAACTGAGTTTTTGGAAGAGGGTGCTAAGGTCCAGCAATCTAGTACATAAATCAATAAATGAATTGACAGCTGAAAGGAGAAAGGTTATATAGAAAGAGGCAGAGAGAAATTTTGTATGTGCATGGGTGTTATCCTAAAGAGTCTCAAGACAATGTCAAAGAAAATATTTAATACAAGTCCCCATCCACCTACTATGTACCCCCAAAAAATTAAACATTTAAAAATTCGAGAAATAAAAATAATTTTAAAATGAAGACTGCCCAAAAAAGTGATGGTATCTGGTGTCTGAAAAATAGTAATTAGTTGGAATCCTAAGTCAAACGCTATTTTTAGCCATCAATCAAAAGATAAGGATCATGAAAGGATGAAGGAAAGGAGAGGATATTCTCTAATGAAACACTTAAAAATGGAGTCACCTATGGGTAAAAGCTTTATGACAATAGGAAACTATATTTCTTCACTAGTTGTAAGTTACAGCTTTAAACAGCTCAACACTATTTAAGACCATGTGTGTTTACTTTTTCTCTCCTTGGAGGAAACCACAACAAAACAAAATATTCCTTCTTCATAAAATAAATTCTAACCTTGAGAGTTTGTGATATTTTACAGAGGCTGTGATTGAAAATATACTATTCAGAGATTTTAAAGTCTCAAAAATTATTGTTCCTTTGGGAAAAGTACCTCTTAAATGAACCACCATTTAAGAGGAAACAGAAAATGCCATTGTTAAAGTTCTAACAGACTCACTCCTCGAGACATGTGCTCAAGTGTTTGCATGTACTCGGCAGGCCCTCTGTGGCCATGTACCTGCCTTGTTTCCTCTCTTGGCATGTGCTTGAGCTATAAAATCATCATTTAAAATTAAAAACCCTGGGTATGATTCTCACAATAGCTTCTTTGTTTCTAGGCTTACTGGGTGAGTAAAAATAGAATTTCAAATAATAAAAACAAAGCATAATATTGATTACTTTGTATGCAAACTTTTTTTAAATTTTAAATAAAATCTACATGTTTTGCAAGGGAAAGTCTCACAGACTTTGATGAACTATGGGTAGAAGATCAATCAGAGACAAGGATATTTAAATGACAGCAAACCAATAGTGGGTAGGGTTTTTTGTTTTCTCAGTGAGGAGTTAGAAGACAGGAGCAAAGAAAAAAGAAAACAAAACACCATGTCTTAAATTTTAAAATGAGGCCGTGGACTTTTACTCACACAACACTGTCTCCTCTTGTTCCAGATATTCATTGCTGCACAACTACCACCCCAAAATTTAGTGGGATTAAAACATAACCAACAAGCAGTTGGTTCCTCAATTTTCTACTTTGTGTCTGCTAGTACTGCAGTGTCTAAGATGACTTTGTTTCTTGTTCTTGTTTTTGCTTGTTTGTTTTTCTTGAGACAGGGTCTCACTCTGTTGTCCAGGCTGGAGTGCAGTGGGACAATCATGACTCACTGCAGCCTCCACCTTCTGGGCTCTAGTGATCCTTGCACTTCAGCCTCCCAAGTAGATCAAACCACAGGAAAGCACCACCACATCTGGCTAATTTTTCTAGAGACAGGGTCTCATTATGCTGCCTAGGCTAGTCTTGAACTCATGGTCTCAAGCAGTCCTCCTACCTCAGCCTCCAAAAGTGCAGAGATTATAGGCATGAGCCGCTGCACCCAGCCCTAAAATGACTTCTTTACTTATCTAGGTTGGGTTGCTGGAACAGCTGGAACTGTGTGCATCACTCTCCCCGTGCCCTGTAGACATAACTAGCTTTGGGCATCATCACAGCATAGCAGTCTCAGCATAGTAGTGCTTGTTACAGAGAGGCTTTTTTCTCCTAAGAACAATCATGTTAAGAATAGGCTAAGCCTTAGAAATTCTGGAACATCACTTCCACCATAGTCTATTGATCAACGAAATCATTAAAAACAGGCCAAATTCAAGGGAATCCCCATCTCAAAAGAAGAGTAAGATATACAAGCATATTTAATATACTATACCTCTGCTTACAGTATAATCTTATGTAATTTGGAAAGTTTTATAATATTCCTTTGTTTAAAAAAAATAAAGATAGAAAAAAACGCTGTGGCATAATAAAATCAAAAGATTATCTTCCACTTTAAGGACTGTTTTACTTTGGTAGTCGATATTGAAATAAGAATAAAGATAATTATTGGCAAATTTGTCTAGTCAATATGTGTTACTTTATGAGAAATATAAATATGAAATACAAAATGAAATATATAAACTTGGCATATTTTGTTACATACAGAAATGTAAAGATTTTTTTGTAAAGTAATTGTGACCTCCTAACTTTCTATGATTTCCCTCATTTAAAACATGCTGGGCTTACATAGCAAAATGCTCTAAAATGTCTTCTGTTAAAATTTTATCTAAATGTTCTGTAATTAAAGTAGCATCTCAAATGTGTTCTAATTGAACCATATCTGTGAATTTTGCAATTTGGCTCCTATGAACCTTGACAACATGTAAAAGCTTGCATAGAAATTAAGTTTATTGAGCTTTTAGTCTGTGCTTGAAAATATTTTAAGCACTTATTATTTATTAATTCATTTAAATCTCCAAATGGCTTCAGGAGGCAAATAGCAGTATTATTTCAATTTAACAAACAAAATATCTAAAGCAAAGACCTTGCCCAAGCTCACAAGCCAACAAGAGGGAGAGCTGGGATTCAAATCTAGATAGCTAGCATTACTTAGCGTTTAATCACTATAATACACTGGATGAGCTGTTCGAGTATTCGCAAAAGTAACAGTGGAGTTAAAATCACTTTATTTAATCCCTCTATGACTTGTTTTCTGTATTAAAATATCTGAGGAACAAATTTTTTACTTTGTCACTGTGACTTAAAATCCTTCCAATCACAGACAGAAAATACAAACTAGGGAAATAAAATATGGAGTGCATTTCATATTAAGTATCTTAGTATTAAGACACAGATTGGAACATACTTTGATCATCTGTAATTGGAGCCAACTGACTCAGATGTTGCACTGAAATCCTGCTGAGCGTCACAGACATACCAGGTATTATTACTTAGATTTAACTTATCCAAACTACGGCTTTTATGGGGCTTATAGCCCGTAAACAAGGGTCAGTGATTGTAGGAACATATACTTTCTGTTGACATGCACGACAAAATGTGTGGGTCACTGCACAAAGCTGAAAGTAGAAGTTGACTTTTATTACCTCTGTACTAATAACAGTTACCATTGGTAGACCACGCATATAGGACAATTATTAAATGGATGATCTTTATAAAAAATTAAATCAAATTTAATTTTATCAAATTCTATCAGTTCTAGATAACAGAACATGGGCCAGATAGCATAACTGTCAGCGTCGGTGTGGGCTCTTAAGTAGGTACTAAAGTACATATCATTTCTCCTTCTGAGAAAACAGAAGCAAAGTTGCAACAGAGTGAAAAACAGAAAAACTTCATCGAGATAGATATTCTGCGAGAGACAAAATGGGACATCAGATTTGTGTGATCACAGGTCATCGACTCAGTGAAGGTGAACAATTCTCAGACTTGGGAATTCTGAGACCAGCAAGCAGGTCCTCTAGCAGCATACTGCCTGTAGTCATTGGCCATAGGTAGTAAAGCATGAGGGTTTCCCAAGTCCAGACAGAGGCTCTCATAATTGATTGCTCTAGAGCTATGCACTTGATAGGGTGAGTGTGACAGCTGAGAGACGTCAGGTATGGTGACACCAAATTTAGTAGAAGCCTTAGAACAAGGTTATACTGTTTTAGAAGAAGCCTAATCTTAATCTTCTTTAAACTAGCAGTTTGGGTTTCTGGTGAGTTTTTTACTTGGCAGGAAACCAGGTCCAAACATTGAGGACCTTTTCCTTCTGGTTCAAAGAACTTCTGGATAAAATCACCCTTTAACAACTTCTTCTGAGGTAGGAATTCTCTTTTTCTGTCCCTTGTGGCTTGAGCCATCTTGTGGTGTGCCTTCTCCTGGGGCTCCAGAACTTTCCTATCCCAGTCTTAGCCTACTCACGGTTGAAGAGTAAATAGGAGTTGAAACTTGTCTATTACATATTCAGCTTATATTGGTCTCCTGGAAGCTGGAGACTCCTTTGGGAACATAAGTGGGTAGAATGCATATATTTCACTTTGTGCCTTTTATTTTAGGAGTTTAAAAAAAAATCCCTTACTTTTTATGCTGCCTCGTATTAGCCTCTCAAAGATAACTTAAACCATTTTCTTTGCCCTTTTATTGAAGCCAATGGGGCATTGCAAATTATCATTGTACTACTGAGTCAGTAATAGCCATAGAGTTTTTTAAAAGCATTATTAAAGGAACTAATCTGAATGCACATCAACTACTGCTCTCATTTGAATAATACAGCCATGTAATTTTTAAATGGTATTAAAAATGTCCAGTTTAAATTACAGAATATAGTTCCATTTGTGAGTTTCTAACGTGGGTTTTTTTTCTTTTTTTGCAGCAAGGGTTTGTTAACTTTTGTTTTTATAATGTTCCCAAAATAAATTACACAAGAGAATAATAAATTCCAAATCAAGCTTTTAAATCTCTGTGCTGATAAAACTGGCTTAAAATTTATATCTCAATGACTATAGTGTTCTATGAAATCTATCCAGAGTAGAGGAGACATAATCTCTCCTCTCCTTTACTCCAACAATGCCCAAATAGAGGATGGTAATAATAACATTTTTAACCTCTGTTCAGATGAGTGACATTATGCTGTATATTGTAAATATCCAATCTTCCGAACAACCCTGAAATGAAGGTATTATTATTTGTGCTTTTCTCTGCTTTGTATTCATCCACTTATCGTCATTACATATATTGCAATCCTCTATTCTGGTTGATAGTGAATGTTTTCAGCCTTCCTCATGATAGGACCAGAATATAAATCTGCTAATCATGTCTAAGTTAACACTTGTTAGATAGAAACTAAATAAAAAGCTATTTGTAATGTTCAATAATGACATAATGAGGCCTAAAACTCTGGGAAAGAGAAGAAAAGGAAGAAAGGTTTAGCCAAAGAATTATGGAGGCGTAAGTACCTGGACATGAGGGGCTTGTGAAAAAAGAAGTCTATCTAGATGAATCAACTTTTTTATGGATGGTGATAGTGTTAACAGAAATCGTGTCAAGAGAAGATGATGGTGAAATCTCTCTAGACATGTTGGTTTAACATTCTAGTGAAACATACAGGTGGAAATGCCTGACTGTTTTGGGGGGTGAAGTGAAAGCACTGTGAGATCCCTAAAGGCAGATCAGGGAAGAAAAAAGGGAAGAATAAAAAAGAGGGAGGAGACGGCAGATGTGGAGGAGAGGAAAGTATATGTCTCCTACTTTATAATGAACAAGTAAAAGTTTTTCACCTTTTCTGTACCATCATAGAATTTGCTGTTCAAAAAGAAAAAAGTGACGTGATTTTACACCACCAAATAGGATGGTCTTTTCTACAAATCAAGCAAACAAAAGTTGTCTCTAACAACCACAGTCAAGAGAAGCAGAGGCCACTACCCATCACTAACTTTAATTACTTCTAGGACAGCCTAAAAAGAAATAAAGAAAGGAAGAGAGAGGGAGAGAAAGGAAGGAAGTTAGATACTTGGCAGATTAGATTTGTTGATTGTTGAAAAGTAACAATAGGGCTTAGAAGAAAGCACATCATTTGCATACTTTTTCTGATATGTATATCTACTTTTTTAGTACATTAAATTTTATTTTCTTAGTTTTCTACTAACATTCATTATGGTACTAAAATGGGCAAGGCTACTTGATTACAATCAAAAATCTTTTTCTCAGTGTTTGAAATAGTTTCCTGTTCCTTTTTTAACTAAAATATATTTATATAGATTTATTTATTTATATAACCCTTCACTTATACAATACTTGTAAGGTAAGGTCCCTTGATTGCTGCCTGGAAGTTTCCCATACAGCAGTATAAATATATGCTTCTGCTTAAAAGAGAAGCAGCCCCGTCTTCACCTCAGCCTCATTTCTCTTGAGAAATTCCATCAGGGATGTCCTTGGAATCAGAAATTTTACCAGAACAATATTGTACTTTCCCATTTAAAAAAAAAAAAAAAGATTTTTATTGCTTTCCTTTAATTACCAACTTCTGGAACCATCTTGAACATCCGTATGAAATATTAAAAATTTGAGATTGTTGAACAACTATGAACATTCACCAAGCAGTCATTTGACCCCTTTGCACATTCCTAAGCACAATATGATAAAGAGTGCTCAATCCAATTCTGTAATTCCTCGTTTCAGTTTTCAGATGTAAGTTTAAGACTGATTACATAGTCACTGAAATGAAATAAAGGCCAAACGAATTATGCAAAAAATTCAGACCTCAAATATAGGTATTTCAGGTAAAAGTGACAGAGGTCTTTTATTCTAAGAAGGTTCTATGTCATTTTGTGTAAGTGCCCTAAGAATACTTTTGACTTTTCTGCATACCATCCAGGTAACTCTCATTGGTGGGCTCATTCAGGTATCCAGTTATTTTCCTTAAATAGAAATCACACACACACACACACACAGAGAGAGAGAGAGAGAGAGAGAGAGAGAGAGAGAGAGAGAGAGGAACAGAAAGATATTATAGTTTTCTGTCCTTCTCCAAAAAAGTTATTTTTCCTGCATAGGCAGCCTGAAGTAGTGGACAATGTATCTATAATGACATAATAAAAAACCTGAATATTAGTCCCTGCTTTGCCATATAAACAGTTTGTCATTGTTCATTCATTCAACAAATATGTGTTTAGCCCCTGTTATACTGAAGAGGTTGTGTTAAGTGCTGGAGGCAGGAAGCTGCAAAGGCAATTCCTACCGTTAGGAAATGCAGTTAGGGGCTATTCGCTGTGTTGAATGTTGTAGTAGAGATATACATACAATGCCGTAGTAATGCAATAAAACACCTAAAATACTCTCCCTGAAGAAGAGGCATCATTTTGGCTGAAATTTGGAAAGAAAGCAGAGTCCTCAAAGTCTTCACTTTCAATATCTATAAAATGAGAAATATGGATTTCCCCTACATCTGCTGCAAGTAGGTTATTTTGCAAAACACATAAGTAAAGGCACCTAGACCGATGTCTGGCACAAAATCAGTGTTCTAGTAATTCTTTCTTTTTGCTATCCTGGCTTAGAAGCCTCAATGCTCAGCTTACATGTTTTTTCTTTATTCATAGCTTTCTTCCCATCTGACATGGACTTTGGTAAATCCAACAGAAGAATCTAAGTTTTCCTGTTTACTTCATTGTTTTGCCTTGAGTTTTTCTAATTGGCATGTATACCTCCTTTCAAAATTTCTCTCAACCCAACAATCGGTTGCTATAGGACCGCCCATGCAGTATGCTTCTCTTGCTGTTTAGCACAATACCTATACGGAGGAGGAACTTGATTAGTGCTCATGAAAGAAGGAAAGGAGAAGCAGGCATGCAGCGTGTTCCTAAGGAATTAGATTGAATTGGATCAACAAGTAGGCTGGAAGTAAACACAAAACAATAATAACAAATGTTCCAAAGCTAAAAATATTTTATGACCAGCAAATAGTAACAGCCTGAAAAGTTATCTCTTTATTGCCATTTTTGCTAGGATTGGGATCTTTAAAAGCCACGCTTATTAGCATGCAGGTTTACAATTGTGCTCTAAGCCTTGTAATGCCCTGCCATTTTTACCTCAAGGGATTTATGTCTGATTCTTGTTCCATTAGTAAGTGTCTGTAGGACAGAATGAAAGAGCCATTCATGTTTTGCCAGCACATGATGATGATGATATTATTATTTTCACAATCTGTTTGGTGATGGTTGTTTGAACCTCATCAGGTCTAACAGACAAAAAAATAAAGGAATTAATATTTGAAAACAGTGTATTGTGTTTAGCATCATTATTGCCACTTTTATGGCAAGTGCTTTGACATTTAAGTGAGTTCCTATTTACAATATTGCCACCATAATCTCCTCATTTTGTAATTGCTTTTGGATACCTATAAGGTTTAATTGCTGATATTACTCTTCAATAAAAAAAAAAGAACTCATGTATTAGATTTATGGAAAATTACCCTGGGGGTTTTAGATTATTAATTTAATGTTGGCGGAGCTCAATACAGTATAGGTCCTATTGTCAGTTGCAGTAGCCTGCATAAATTACATGGATTTCTTGGGCTATACAGCCATAGGGGCCAGTTGTGCTATGGGGGTAGCAACTTCCATCTTGGGATTGTAGAATAAATGTATAATAAGGTATTCTGGAGTGAGCAGCTTATCTGGCTGCTCCTCAGAGACCCTCTGACTCTGGGATGGATACAGGATGTCTGCCCCAGCATGCTTGCTGTCCTCTTCCCAAGCCCTGACAGAGAGCACCACTCAAGTGTGGGATTTTCACTAGTTGGTGTGATGTCAGCCAGCTGGGGAATACAGCTAAGAGGGCAGCAAACTGAGACACTGCTGCCTGACAGCTTTGTTTTCACGTGATGGATTGGTCGGGGATCAACAAGGCAGAGATCAGACATGGTCTAAACATCCAGCTGTAGGATTCGGTGTTTAGGAAGAGCAGAAATTGCTCCTGCTTGGCCCGTAGAATGGAATCCACTAGAGAGATGGTTTTTTGTTTTTTGTTTCTTCCCATTTTATGAACATTCTTTAATTAACATTATAATGGCTTCTGAGTAGCCTTGCCAAGCTTAGATCTTTTTTCCAACTGAAATCATTCTGCTTTACCTTCTGTACCAAAGGCAAAGAAATATTTCCAAACCTCCACAGTACAATTCAGTCCTCCTGGAGATGGATGTCTTATTCATCTTTTGAAGCTATCAATATTTTCCATGTCTAATAGAAGCATTGCTCTAACTTACAGAAATCTGAGTTAGTTGGTACTGTTTCTTCAGACCACAGAACGTGAGTTCTGAGGACACCAAAAAGTAAGGTGCTGAAGGCAGAAATCTGAATAGGTCAGATCTTCCTTCCTTTCATGATTATGCAGTGAGTCCTATAGAAAGAATTTTTCCTTGCAGTCTGGCTTCTCTCTATATGACAATCTGTCTACCAAATTCTGGATATAGGAATATTATGAATCATACAAGTTATGTAAATACATCTTTGCACCAAATGTTGAAAACACTAGATTTAACAAACAAACAGGAGAGGTATATGATATGATTAAGCAAAAGAAAGTTCCTAAGTAAGTAAAAATCAAGTAATTTTTGTTTAAAACAGAACAACCTAGGCTACTGGGGAGCCTACACCATGATGAGTTTCAGTAAATCTAACTCCACATTCATTTACCTAATGTGTGTATTTTGTTGATTTCATCAAAAGCAATCTAGCAAGACAATACGAGAAATAAGGTTACCTATTAGCAGTTACTTATCTAACAATCTGGGATTTAAAAAATTTATTCCTGCTTCTCAGTTAATACACTAAGAATTTTAAGTATAACCGCTTTGATAATCCAGTCAATAATTTACACGTAGATAACAGCACAAAAAAAAATCTGCAACTACCCATTGAGATAAGAAATCTTCACATTACAATAAATAACCAAGAAAAAATCCTGCAGCTTTCAGCTGCCAGTTTATAGGAAGTTTCTGTTGAGGTTCTGAGGCCCTCAGACTACTATCTCCTCTGTCTGTCCATTTCTATAGCAGCTTTGTTATGTTTTATGATGACAGTCTCACCCCCTTGAGACCAGCCATAAGAAAGGTACAATAGCAGCATTATTTGTATTGTTTGGCTTTGTTTGAGATGCACATTGGGAAACCACTACTTCATGGAATAGCATTTGCAGGAGGTCTCCAGGGGGCAGCTCTTACCAATCTCGCTGGCTCAACCCAAGGCTGAATGACAATAAAGAACGGGAAAAATTAAAAGAAAAGGTACTTTAATTGAACCTGTATTTGTGGAAATGTGATCCAGACCTAGAAAACACCTTTCTTAGTTCCTGGAATGAGAAAGACGGCTTCTCCAGGGAACTTGTACAATGACAGCTGAATCTTTGCTGGCTAAAACAAATGCCCCCCATTAGCTAAAGATACACTTCAAAAATACTTCTCTGAGAAAATGCTTATTCTCCCGTTGACAGATAAAATAGAATAAGATAAAATAACAAAATAAAACAGATAAGGCCAAAAACAAGAGACGGCAAACTTTCTCAGTCAAGGGCTTTGCAGGGCATATGGTCTCTGTGGCAACTACTCAGCACTGCCATTATAATGTGAAAGGAGTCATGGAAAATAACATAAGCAAATGTGCGTCGCTGTGTCCCAATAAAACCTTGTTTATAAAAGGAAGCTGAGTTTGGCCCAGGGAGCTGTATGCTGATCACTGATCTAAAATATTTTGCAGTCTAGCTATTTACGATAAAGTTGGAGAAAAGTCTGGAATAATGAAGCAGTTATACAATATGTCTAAAATTCAGATCTTCTGACTTTGAGTTCTCTTGCTCTACAGTGCCACTGTCACAATGCTCTCATGCCAACCCCTTCTTGCAAGGCTGAGATGTTAATATGGAACACCTGAGAGGGTTGGCACTTCAGCATCCTTATTCCTCCAGAATAACACCAGGAAAGTCATCTTCTCCCCAGATAGATTGTCCACAGAATGCCTTGCAGCTGAGGTGTGGTGGAAAGAATATCGTATTTGGAATAAAAAATTTCGATTTTGCACCATCATGGTCTCATTCACAAGCTATGAGTACTTGGGCAAGACAGGCTGTTCATGGCTTTTCTTTTTCTTATGTCTAAGAGCCAATATTTAACTCCATAGGAGACTTGTTAAGCTCAAGTGAGAAAATTTGCCTAAATATCCTTTAGTGATGACAAAGGACTAAACAAATATGAGCTACAACATTTTATCGATTAAATACATAGACAAGTGAATGGTAAACTGTGATGGATGAATTACGTGGTGGGCTGTGATCGGCAAGCACACAGGTTCCATGCGTGCCTAAGCCAGTTGATTTTACTGTACTTCAAGGCCTCCAAATTCTATCTCCTAGCCTTGACAAGCATACTTGTAAATATATTACAAAAACTGTAATAAATTGCATGTACATCAAATCATGAGAGTATCAGGACAGGATCCAAATTGTTTAAAAATCTACTAACATGACAGACTCTCTTGGGTTAAAGCATAAGCAGCTTTTTCATATTCGAAAGAATGACTGTCACTGTGTCTCAATTTGGAATGCAACACAAACTTATCTTAAATTCAAAAATCACCCATTGAACCAGATTATGTGGGAAATTTCCTGGGGTCGGGCTGATAAGAAATTCCCTAAGGTTTCTGGCTCCTGAAAGACTCATAACCACTGGCTTCTCTAAAAGCAAGTGCAATCCAGGGCATGGATCCCTTCCATAAGAGGTACTCTATGAGAACACTGTAAAGGAGTCAAAAAAAAATCACAGCATCGCTAAATAATCTGCTTTGGCTTGTCTTTGGTGCACAGTATTTTAACACCATTCTGGAGTCTATCAATTTTATTTTAGCACCATTCTAGAGTCTATCAATTTGTTTGCTATAATACAAAACCTTCCTTAGAGCTACTCCACTTCTATCACTTACTTTAGTTCTATAACTCCGAAAAGACATAGGATCTACATTAATTAAAAAAAAATTATTTGAAGAAACATTTTGTCTATGGCTTCCAAACGTATCTATGAGCTCCAGAGAAATCTTTTGACCAAAACATTATAATGGGTCATTGTAATTCTGAGAGCCAGTCGACTACCAGCTTAGACTCAATCAGTATCCATTTAGAGGCATACTCTACCTGTAAAACCTTGTTGATGGTGAATCACTCACTGGTTAGGAGAAAGGAGGAAGGGAAGGCAGAAGCAGAAAAGGTGCAGAATACATTTCACATTCACCCAAGTGCAGCAAGGTTTGTAAGACAGAACACAAATTATGGGAACCATATAAAACCACACCTCGTCCAGTCAAAAGAGCACAAACTGGGATTACAGAAACATGGTCTATCCCAAATATATTGCTAATGTCCTGGGTGCTTTTGTAAATCTCCATTGACTCACCTTTACTAGAGAGCTTAGTTCACATGCCAATCCTGTTTTTACTGTTTTATGGATTCATGATTCTATGGATTTTAATAGCCTAGATTACAGAAAGTTCATTGGGGAGATTCACCTCTGCATATTATGATGTGATAAAACCAAATACTTTGGCTTTCTGACCAGGGTTCTGTCTTATAAGTTAGTTTCTTCTTTAACACAGACCTGTGGCTATGTGAGGACTCCACAATGAACACGTGAATACTTAGACTGGATTTATTGAGAGCTGTTTTTCCTACTACTTCATTCATTCCAGAGAAAAGACAACTGCTTCTCTGTGCCTGAAACTATGTCCCTTTTCCCATTCTAGTAGTGAGCTCTAGTAAAATGTTTGTGTTTCTGATTGTGCTTCGGGTTAGCACACAAAATACACAAAATGTGGGTGTAGGAAACAAAAATCGTGAAGTTGGTAAAGTGGTCCATGACAGACATTGTATTTTATATTTAGAACTAGATTTTATATCTCAAAAATAACAGATTAAACTGATCTAATGCTTCCTTATACCAATAAAGAAAATAGACAATATAAGATGTATGCTATTTTTTACATAATCTACGAACTTCGAAACTAGAGTAAAATCACTATCAAACAACAATGTACAAGGGCAGTGGTTTTCAACTCTGGTAGTAGAATAAAATTATGTTTTCATTGAGAGATTATCCCCCAGGCCTGAAAGCTTTGGGGGACGAATAACTCCTCCCCTCTCAGGCCTGGTCCCAAGACGCAAGGCTACTTGTGTCAGCACCGTGAGTCAACAATAGAAGCCGGAAGAGAGCTGGCCGGAAGACAGGTACCCCTGAAGATATATATGGGGATGGGGGTCGGGGACCATGTAGCAGTTACATCAGACTGGGATACTTCCTGTTGACAAGAAACTATAAAACCGCTGCCCAGTCCTCACTTGGGGCTGACGCCATTTTAGGCCACAGCCCGTCTGCACCGTGGCACTCGTTGAAGCAGCAGGTTGCTCCGCATAGCATTGTGTATGTTGGCGCGGTCTCGGTTCGAACCGATGATAGAGCCTTGCATTAATAATTTAAAATAACCAGGGTCCTGCCCCCAACAATTAGATGAAGAGGTTTGAGTATGGGGTTACGCTCCAGAGAGCAGTATTTACATACAGCAAAGTAAAAATGGTCCGCATGGAGTTTGGCTGCTCCACTGTCCTAACATTGTTCTGAAAGCAGATGTAAGAAAAACGTTTGCAAACACCTCACTTTTCCAACAAAAGTATTCATTCCTTCATTAGCACATGTTCCAATAAGGGAATACCCGGGACTTCATTTTTCAAGTTTTTGTTGAATTATAAGGAGAATAGAAAGACAAGACCAGTAGTTACAATCCGTTTGGAAGGATGATCTTGCCTGAAAAAAGGCAGTCATGGAAGCCGCTCCAGGTGGCCTCTGAGACCTGTGGAGATTTTTTCATTTCTCACTAATTCATATTTTACCATCTGTAAAAAGAAAGCAATATTTGCCTTTGACCACCCCAGAAGAATGATCTCAGTGAAAATGTAATTAAAAATGAGAGTTCCTAGGAGTGCTTTTTGTAAGAAAAGTATGATGTAAAATTAAGATATTATGATAGTTACTGCGGTTGTCACTGCTACTGTTACTTGACTGTTGTACTACAATATCCCTGTCACGCTGTTAACGATCTTCTTGGGACCAAAAGTGACAGGTGTAAAATGATTTTTTTTTATGTCATACTTGCTTTGTCTTCTAAAGAAATGTCTATGAGAACCTCAGGATGGGGCAAATATGCAGTATTATTCTCAAGGAAGTCCCTCTGGCCCCAGATCTACTACACACTCTCATTCTCTCAGTTTCCCTACCCTTCAATTATCATGTCTTTTTATTCATATACAATGTAAAGCTTCAGCTGATTTGAACAGTGCTATAAACCAGGGAAGGCGCTCTCTCTAGAACATTAAATGGTGACTGCCTTTCTTGAATCCAACTTTCTTGAATATCACAGTTTCTATCCTGTTTCCAGAGAAAAAGATCCATTTTCATATCTATCTTTTGCAGAGACATAATTTGTGCATGGAAGTAAACCTTGTTATGTGCCACTGAAGGATTCAGTATCTGGAGTCTGGGGATCTTTCTCTTTATGTTTACAATGAGAGAAATTGGACTAGCTGAGGCCTACTGCAAACATGCTGTGGGTATAAAATCCCAATAGGATTTTTTTAATGGAACTATGTGACTCTAAAATTCAGTTTAAAGAACAACCCAAATATTCTTGGCTAAAATACCAAAAAAAAAAAAAATCTTTAATTAATGGTGTGAATGGGTGAATAGGGGCTTTGCCTGCCAAATATCAAGACGTATGATAAAGTTATAATTAAGGCAGTGGCACTCTGGTCCAAAATATATAGTCATACAATAGAACAGAATAGTAAATACAAAAAGAAATTAATGTTTATAAAAGAATCAGTGAGAAAGGGATGAAAATAAAAATTACTATTGTGACCAAAATGTTTATCTATTTGTAATAAGTAGTCAGTGTCTACAGAATATGTTTATATTCTTTACATTAAATTGGTGACTGGCCATATTCCTTAATTCACTATTAGTTTTGAATAGTTTTTAAATTGATTATCTTTCAGTTTCCAGGTTAACAAAATTATTACTTATAGCTGGTATGGTTATTTCCTTTTACTGAATATTCTTAGTATTAATTTTGATATTATTATGTATTGATTAGAACTTCCTCTTTGTGATGGATGATGACAGTAATGAGAGATATCCTTCTGTCTTTTCTGCTAAATAGACATTGGCGGTTGCTTTTAAACACATATTCTTTATTGGAATGAGGGTCCCTATCTCTAGTACACTGAAAGATTTTTTTTTTAATTTTTGAATCACGAGTATATGTTACATTTATAAATGCCTTTAAATCATCTATCAGAAGGTTTTCACAATTTTCTTATGATCATGTGCTGTGATGAAAAAGGGTTATAGATGAACAATGAGAACACATGGACACAGGGAGAGGAGCACTACACACTGGGGTGTATTGGGGGTAATAGGGGAGGGACAGCGGTGAGGGGGGAGTTGGGGAGAGATAGCATGGGGAGAAATGCCAGATGTGGGTGAAGGGGAGGAAGGCAGCAAATCACACTGCCACATGTGTACTTATGCAACTATCTTGCATGTTCTGCACATGTACCCCAAAACCTAAAATGCAATTAAAAAAAAGGGTTATAGATTGTAATCTTAAATTTCTAGGTTAAATTTTATTTGGTATAGTTTTCATTTTAAAAATCAGAATTTAATAATACTGTGTTTAATATTTGTGCATCTATAGTCGAAAGTAAAATTGATCTCCTTTGGTATTATTCAGGTATTTGTGTAAATATTAAAAATTTACATTTATAAACTGGACCTATGGCTATCACCTAGCTGAATAGGTGTCTTGGGTCCACTTACTGTTATTCTAAAGGCATATCTGAGGCTGAGCAACTTATAAAGAAAAGAAATTTATTGGCTTATGGTTCTGTAGACTGTATAAGAAGTATGGCTACTTTCACTCATATTGGAAGGAGAAACTAGTACCTGCAGAAACCACAGGGCAAGAGAGAAAGTGGCAGGGGATGTGCCAGGTTCTTTTTAACCAGCTCTCATAGGAACTAATAGAGTGAGAAGTCACTTACCCCCAAAGGAAGGCATTACTCTATGCAGGAGAGTTCCATCACCATGACTCAAACACCTCACATTAGGTACTGCCTCCAAAATGGGATCAAATTTCAACATGAGGTTTGGAGGGATCAAACATCCAAGCTATAGCAATAGGCAAACAAATAGGACAAACTACATTACCCAAATCCACTTTAGGAGGAATTCAGCTGTTAGACCTAATGAATGCAATGAATAGATGCAAATTTTAGTCTTCTTTATACAGGTTAAAATAACTCTGAGAAATGTAGTTGTTTCCAGATTACAGCAAACCAATTTATGTATCTGTAAATGAAAACTTTAAGTTATTCAGTTTATCACCTATGTGCATAACACATATATGAAAGAAAAACTAGATTGATTTTCTTTTTCATTAATTATAGTACTGACATTATTTGGGGTTGAAGAAAAAATTCTAACCACAACAAATTTTGGTAAAAACTGGCACTATATGAGAGAAAAATTTCTGTGTAATAGGAAAAGACAGACATACAGACCAGTGGAGTAGAATAGAAAGCCCAGAAATAAACTCTTACATATATAACTAAATGATTTTTGACAAGAATGCTAAATGTTTCATCAGAAAAGTGTAGTTCTTTTCAACAAATGATGTTAGAAAAACTGGATTTCACATGCAAAAGAATGAGGTTGGACCCTTACCTTACTCCATATACAAAAATCAATTCAAAATGGATTAAAGACACGTAAAGAAATGTAAGAGTTAAAACTATAAAACCATTAGAATAAAACTCAGGATAAAAACTTCATGACATTGGATTTGGTGATGATCTTGGATATAATACCAAACGGCAGCAGAAGAAAACAGAGTATATTGCACTTCATCAAAGTCTAAAAACTTCTGTGCATCTACCAACATCTGTCTTTCTGTAGACACTATCAACAGAGTATAAAAGGCAATGTATGGAATAAAATATTTGCAAATTATATATCTGATAAGGATTTAATATGCAGAATATATAAACAACTCGTAGAACTCAACAATAACTCAATTTAAAAAACAGCTAAGGGACTTGAATAGACATTTCTCAAAAGGAGATATACAGTTGGCCACTAAGAACATAAAAAGATGTTTAACATCGCTAATTATTAAGGAAATGTAAATCAAAACCACAGTAAGCTATCCCTTCACATTCATTAAGATGACTATTATTTTTTTTTAATTAGAAAATATAAGTGTCAAGGATGTGGAGAAATGACTGCCCTAAAGCATTGCTTGTGGGAGTATAAAATGGTATAACTACCACAGAACACAGTATGGTGGTTCTATATTTAAAAAGCTAAGCATGGAATTACCACATGATCCAGCTATTTCATTTCTGGGTATGTACCCAAGAAAACTAAAATCTGAATCAAACAGGTATTTGTGCACCAGTGTTCAAAGCAGCACTATTCATAATACTGAAAAGCTGGAAACATCCCAACATCCATTGATCAATGAATAGATAAACCAATATGGTATATAGAGACGATAGAATCTCATACATCCTTAAAAAGAATAACATTCTGACATATGCTATAATATGGATAAGCCTTAAAGACATTATGCTGAGTGAAATAATCCAGATACAAAAGGACAAATTTTGTATGGTTCCACTTACATGAGGTACCTAAATTAGTCAAATTCATAGAAACAGACAATAGAATGGTAGTTGCCAGGGGCTGGAGGGAGAGAAGAATGGGTACAGAGCTTCAGTTTGGAAAGATGAAAAATTTTTGGAGATGGATGGTGGTGATTCTTGCACAACAATGTCAATGTGTATAACACCTCTAATCTTTACACTTAAAAAATGTTAAAATTGTAAACTTTAACTTATGCATATTTTACCACAATTAAAAGATACTAAACTACTTGAGGTCAAGATTTATGGATTTCTCACCATATGTAAGAAGTTGGCCACACATTGGGGCCTCCAGAATCAGATGGACCACATTTAAAACCCAGCTTCTTCATTCCTGGCTATTTGACTATTGCTAACCTTTAAAGATTATTATTTGCTTATCTATAAAATGACAGTTATAATAATACCTACCTGTGACTTGAAGAACAAATGCGTAATCACTTAAAAATGTTTAGTATAATGCTGACAAATAGTAGTCATCCAAGGATTAACCACTATTACTCCTATCTTAGAAAATTGAACACAGTGCTCACTTCTGAGGCCACCTGTATGTCTGGACATGACCTTGGCCTTGATTCTCTGTCTATAAAGTGGGAACTATGCAGCTTGCATCACAGAGTTGCTGTGATGATTTAATAAGATTATGAGAAAGTACTTGTAAATCATAGGACTTTATAGAAATAAGTTATTTCACATCAGAGAATAACAAAATACATTAGAAAGTAAAGCAAAAAAACTGGAAAGAAAGGAAGAGAGAAAGAAAAAGAGAAAGAAATAAGGAAGAATGTACTTGCCGCGAGAACACTTTTCAATGCTGATTTTACATGTAAAAACATTTCAAAAGAAGATATTCAGAAACCTCCAAAACTGGAATGAAAATATCCAGGTTTCTCAGATATAAAAAGACTGATCTCACACAAAAAAAGAATATTTTACAGTGGTATTCAAATACATCATAAATAACCCAAATACCTATCTTTCTAGAACTATTACTTATTCTACACTTTATGACCAAAGAAAAAGCTACCCTTCACATAGGTTCTGGTCTCAGCGCATACTCAGCCTCGATGGGATTTCCTTAAGAGTCAAAACCCCCACAGTTGCGTGAAGCCAGAAGCTCCGCGATCTTCTGAGGGCGTCTATCTGGTTTTCTAAGGAGCATTTTAGAGGTTTTACTTTACCTGGAGAAAGCACGGGCTAGAGCTATCTGTAAGAGCACTTCTTCTCTTGGACAGCAGAGGGCACTCCAACTCCACGAGAGACAGACCATCTCAGCCCCCTCAGTCGGCCGTACCTTCCTGGCCTTGTCAAGACGTGAACCCCAGACCAGCAGAGTTCCGTTTTCACCAAGTATTCCACCGAAAACCTATTACTATTCCCTGGGAATTATCAGCACATTCAAAAGGAGTAAATGGAGCCGTGGCAAAGGGAAAGGGTGGAGTCCCACCACACTGCAGTCTGCCATAGGCCTGACAGTTCCTCTCACGACTGTCACATTCTAAAGAGACTTAAAAAATGTCTGTGGCAGAAAATGTGAAGGATTAACGAATACCTCCCATAGCCCATAACTCCAAAGCAGAGTTACTGAGGAATATTAAGTTACAGCCACACAGCATCGAACTGGCACTGGGTTGAGTTGTCCTGCCGTCTTAATAAAAGTCCCACAGCGAGGGAGTAGAATGGGAGGACCCTTGTCTAGCACGCTGTCAGGAAAGGTTTAGGAAACACAAGACAAAGTAGTGACTCTACCAGCCTGACCAAAATAAAGTCATCTTACTTTAAATGTGAATGTGCCTAGACATTTCTGAGGCTAACTCATATTGTGCAAACGATGCTGCGTGACACTGAAAGAATTACAAAACATCCTCTAAATATAACAAAGAGAAAAAAAACTTTCGGTTTTTTTTTTTTTTTTTTTGAGACAGTCTTATTCTGTCGCCCAGGCTGGAGTGCAATAAGGCGATCCTGGCTCACTGCAATCTACACCTCCCAGGTTCAAGCAATTCTCCTGCTTCAGCCTCCAGAGTAGTTGGGGTTACAAACGTGTGCCACCACATCTGTCTAATTTTGTAGTTTTAGTAGAGATGGTATTTCACCATGTTGTCTAGACTGATCTTGAATTCCTGACCTTAGGTGATCCGCCCACCTCAGCCTCCCAAAATGCTGAGATTACAGGTGTAAGCAACCGCACCTAGCCTCAAGAAAAAACTTTCATAAGGTCTGCCCTTTTCTTCCTGATGCCATTATTCAGGTAGTTACTCAAATGGCTCTAATTAAGGAAAAAGCCCAGATAAACCATATATATATGAGATTCCCTTCACTCCATTCGTCTGGCTTAGGAGTCCAGGTAATTCTCTGTAAGGTCATCCAAGGAACACTTCTTTTCCTGTTTTCTATTCTCTCTGACTGCTTCCTTTTCTCATCCTACTTTTGTCATCTTATCCCTTTCAGTCAACATAACATGCATTCTTTCCAGATCAGTCAAGCATCACAAGGAAATAACCATTCATCAGGTGCTGTGGCTCATGCCTGTAATCCCAGCTCTTTGGGAGGCCGAGGCAGGTGGATCACCGGAGGTCAGGAGTTTGAGACCAGCTTAGCCAACATGGTGAAATCCCCATCTTTACTAAAAATACAAAAAATTAGCCAAGCATGGTGGCGGGCGCCTGTAATCCCAGCTACTTGGGAGGCTGAGGCAGGAGAATGGCTTGAACCCAGGAGGCAGAGGTTGCGGTGAACCGAGATAGCATCATTGTACTCTAGCTTGGGCAACAAGAGCGAAACTCCATCTCAAAAAAAAAGACAACCATTCAAATATGAATCTATATTAACTTAATCTGTCATAAAGTCACCTTGCCTTTGTGGTTTTGGCAAAATTCTGGTAAAATTTCTAATGAAGGAAACTCATTATAACGTCCTTCAGGCAAATTTAACAAGCTTCAGAAAATGAGGTATATATAGAATATATAACAGATTCTTAGCTCATTCTAGGCACTGTACTTGGTGTCTTGGTAGTAGTTGTTAGGCCCTTTATGAGCCGTGAGATGGTAGAGAATCAGGTTCAAATTCTGTCTCTGGTGGTTATTTTAACCTCTGTAACATGGAATACTTAACCTCTTTGATCTTCCATATTCTCAGTTATAAAAATAAAAAGAGTGCCTATCTAGAGCTATTAAAAGGATTCAGATTGCATAATTGTATTTCAACCACAAACCTGGATGCTTAGTAAATATGGCACTTTCTCTTGATTAAAACAATGAATTAAATGCTGTACTAATTTTGTAACTCAAATTGACAAATGTTAGTTTCATCCAAAGCATTTGCATGTTTCTGGCCTAGAAGTTAAAATTCTTCATTTTACTCTCTCCATTTCAGGGCACACAATACAAGGAAGCTTCATGAAAAATAAAAGTGAAAATATATTTAGCTACAAATGAATGTTCTCTTCCCTGAAAATTCCATAAGAGATATCTTCTATTAATGGCAGTGAACAAGAAAATTTTCTGGTGTCTCAGAAAATGAACAGGCCTAAGGAAGACTGGCCACCTGACATCGCCAGACTTGTGGAGAAGGCTTGAGCGCAGGGCTCTCAACATTTCTAAATAAAACTGCACATCTAGGTTTCTTTCCAAATCAGATATTGATTACTTGCAGTCAAATTGTGTCTTTCAAACAGCATGCCCCTTTATCATCATGGAACCAGCAGTTTCAGATTCCATAATTGAGAGCTACATAGTTTATAGGAATTGGTATTCAGAATAAGACTTTTTAGTTTGAAGCTGAATAATGACAGACATATGTGGAGATTAGTCGCTTGCTGGGAAAAAAATCGTGCAATTCATGTTTTCATATTTTTGCCAGGAGAAATAGCATCTTATGCACTTTTTCAGAAAGAAAAATATTTCCATCTACCATATCAGTTTGGAAGACTGAATTAGAGACATTTGTTGGTGGCAGTTTCTTCTTTTGGGGAGATGGCTACTCAAAATGAAAGAAACATCCTAAATCACCTCCTAATATGGCAAAATTATTTGTTCTATATTATATGTAACATTTATTTTGTCTTTAATGCTCAATTCATGAATTGTGAAAAATGACAGAGAGACTGTATCATCTAGTGATTCCACAATGGGTCATGATATACTCGTGCCCTCCTAAATAAAATGAAAGCAAATGCATACTTTTCAGACATTTACTTTTTTTTTAAGTAGAGGACATTAATGATCTTCTATAATTTTATTTCTTCCCTATAATTTGAGAAATATCATTAATAATATATATGCCCCTTTCTTATTTTGACCATGCATATTTATTATGTATATTTCAAGTTCTTATTCAAATACAAATCTTAAAGTTATCTTTTAAATTGTTATGAAATATTTTAGATATATTTTTAAAATAATAAACTCTGTAACTGATAATGGCACAAACATCTCGAACCCTGCCCTTCTTTTTTGGCAGGGGGAGAAAGAGAGTCTCAAATTTAGTGATCTAATCAAAATAGACTTTTTAATTAACATCTCATTAAGTATGAGTTTGAAAGAAAAGACTAACATGTTTTATATAAAGTTCTGTAATGTGGAAAAGCTAAGAGATTGCTCCCATAGCAGTTCCCTGAGCAAAATATAATCAGTCCATTTCGGGAGACATAAATTGCTTACTTGATGGGTAAAGAACTCTAAAGGAAAGAACGCTAACGGAAATGTCGTGCCCTCCTAATTAGAAATATTTGTAGAAAATATATATTGCTTATGACATTGGTAATAGTTTACCGGTTCTACGTCCATGTGCTATTCTAAAAGGCACTGTTTCCACAATGAATGACGGCATCATTTGATTATAATTTTAGATCTAGCCCCATGAACTATTTTGAGACGTCACTAATTCACCTTGATCTCCCCCGTCTCTCAAGCTCTACATTGTGACATCAGTAGTTATGCATTCTAAGGAGTTTTCTAGCCATTTTATATATTTTAGTTTACAGTTTACAAAGGCTATATATTCTTTGTGGGCACAGACTCAAAAAAGTTTGCTTATTACATATCCCTATAGTTTTTAAAAAATTAACAATTATAGAATAGGACCTCCAAAATTATTTTTTGTTTATACTAAATTATTTTAGGAAATTTTATTGCAGACTAACAAGACTTTTTAAAATCACAGTAATTTTGTTATGATATCAGTAATATCAAGAAATAGTGAAAAAAGTTATTTAAAAACTATAATTCTTTAATTCAAATTATTTTTCAGCACACACATTTCTTGGTGAAATTTGCAGGCTCCAGTATATATGTCAAGTAGTGACTAGTAGAATAGTTGTGTTAATTTGGTGAAAAAAAGGTATTTAAAGTTTTATTTTGTTAACCTTGACATACTCATTTTATTATTTTAGAGTAAAAGAATAATGGAAATGGAATTGAAAGCTTTTTATTTTGCTATTTAAGAATTGTGGGCTGGGCACGGTGGTTCAAGCCTGTAATCCCAGCACTTTGGGAGGCCGAGGCAGGTGGATCACAAGGTTAAGAGATCGAGACCATTCTGGTCAACATGGTGAAACCCCGTCTCTACTAAAAATACAAAAAATTAGCTGGGCATGGTGGCGCGTGCCTGTAATCCCAGCTACTCAGGAGGCTGAGGCAGGAGAATTGCCTGAACCCAGGAGGCGGAGGTTGCCGTGAGCCGAGATCGTGCCATTGCACTCCAGCCTGGGTAACAAGAGGGAAACTCCGTCTCAAAAAAAAAAAAGGAATTGTGTATCACGTCTTAAAGAATTGTAAGATCCTAATGATAATGTGAAAGGAGCCAAAGACATTTTTATCTAAACTAAGTGGTCAATTACTTAATAGATTATCTTTACTTTTCAAATTCAGTAAGTATTTGTCTGATTTGTTTCACATAAAAGAGAAGAGATGGCCACTTATGCATCATAAATTACATAATTGTGTTTATATATGTGAATTTTACATTATAATTGTTTTTGAAAAACACTACGTAAGGATTAGGGAATCCTATTTAAGAAATGTAGTGGCATGTACTGTGCACCAAAGGGAAAGAAAATCAACATGCATAAAATTTGTTTTGCTAAAAAGAAAAAAAAAGGCAAACTGGAATAAGGGGAGTGGAACAATCTTCCTTCAACTCCAACATATACTTCATTTGCACCCCCTACAATAACTGTCACTGTTTTTTTAAAATACTGCATGAATTCATGCTAAAATTCACTTTTAAAGCAAGGAACATCTTGCAGTAGCTTGGATATGTCCAGAAATAACATGAGTAGTGGCTATTTTACCCAGCAGGCTCCTTTATCACTCTAGAGAAGGAAAGTTGACAGCCTTTGTATCTGCAGTGTAATTAGCTTGTGGATGTAGGGTCATCGTGAAAGCAACATTTACATTATTACAGGCATGTGGCTGTTTGCTGGCTCTAACTGGAATAAGAAGTGAATTCCACTATATACATTTAAAGGTGTATTCAATCCATTTTCTGATATTTTTCCCTCCAGAAAAGCAAGAGTGTGTTCAGCAAGAGGGAACTAAACTGTTGCTAAACAGAGAGTTCTCACCTGCCTCAATGGAATCAAAGAAAACAGAAAGGCTCCAAAATGAACACAATGAGGGTAACTTGCTATCGTAAACTGTGCAACTGATTTCTGTTGCCATGTTGCTATTGAATAGTAATCAGGAGAAGTTATACATTGTTCTTAGAAATCATACTAACAATCCTGTCAATCATAAGTCCTGACACTGAATTAAATGCTCTTTGTTTACCATCAAGGATGAGTCACAGGTGAAGAATTCTTGATAGTCAGAGGCAGACTACACCTTCAGATTCTATGGTCGAAGGTTATTAAGGTGAGAGAAGCAAAATAAATGCGGTTCTCATCTAGTAATAATGGATTTACAAGAATTTCAAACAAAACTTTCCTTCCAGCTACTGCTTTCATGTCAGAGAAATAAAATACATGTACAAGATTTAAAGCTTTGTATGGCTAACCCTTTCTGACCCCTTTTACATTCAGTTATTAATAATAATAACTATGATAATATTGCTTATGCCCAGGGCTGAAATGAGAGTTAATTAGTTAATATTTATAAAGCTTTCTGAAAATGAAAAGTACTGGTTAAGGACTAGTGTATTCTTTTCCTCTTTCACTCTCTACTTTTATTTTCTTCTTTTATCACAGATCAATTGATTCTTCCTCCCATTTGGCTAATCTTTTCACTGGGTATATTTCCTGTCATTTTCCATTCTTGTCCTTGACTCCACACTGAACCCAGTCACTCTTACCCTTCAACCTTGTGTTTGCTCTTTTCACCTCCCATGCTTTAGTCACTTCTATCTGATTTTCATTTCTTCTTTCTAGTCTTCCTTTATCTACTCCTAACACTAATCTCTTAGCTGTAGACTTATCTTTTTCATTGTCCTCAGTTTTTAAGCATAGGTGAAATACTGGAATTGATACAGACTTAATTCAATTTTATCTCCCATGTTATGGGTTATTGAGACCAGAAAGTAGATATATCAAATTGGTTATACCCAATCCTTTCCTACAAGATAGTAAATGCCTTGAAGTCACAGACTATAGCCATCTGCACTAGTCCTTCTTTTGTAACCGTGTATAATCTCCAAAAAAAAATTGTTTTTAATAAATCCTTCCATTCTATAACATTCTGATGACCTGTAAGCTTTCAAAAAGTCTTGATGGTACCTGGAGTTTTTGAAAAGTTTATTATGGGACATAAATATGGAGTCGGGTATTAGGGGGTTCCACATACTTCCCATGGTACATACAACTTCTAAATACTCAATAGCCAGCAATAAAAGAATATACCAACTTATTAGTCCCTTTATAAAAGTAAAAAGTTAGAAATACTACAGCTGTTCCCTTAAGCCCATACAAAGAATTTAGTTGTAGTTATGGGGATCAATTAAATTTTAATTGTATATTTTAATGGTATGTTTCAAGAGAGTCTACTAAGAGAGTTGCTCAGATTTTGGAAATAGAATGCCAAATATAAAGACACATAAGTCTATTATAAGTTCATGACTTAACTAGTTGCTACCTAATTATTCTCACTTAACCGTGTCACTGTATCTAATTTTGTACATCACCACCAGAATACTCTAACTCAATGACTGAAACTTTGCTATATGCTTGCTCAAATGCCATCAGGGCCTTCAAGTTGCTTACAAAGTTCAGCGCTTGCCAGCTAACACCCTGAAAATCATTCTCCCACCTTGAATTTTCAAGTTGAATAAAATATTTAGTAAACAAGTACTCTGTGCTATGTTAAATGCAGTTCAGCTGCATTTTACCATGTGTATAGGCCTCCTAGACCCTAGAAGTACCAACCATTGTATCTAAAACTAAAACACCCAGCAGAACTTGGCGTGGGCTTCTGTTCAGCTCTGCATTTATTCAAATTCTTAATGCCTACCCAAGAGTTGTTAACTGGTCCTACAACATTCTGCCTTATTTTCAGTTTCTCTGCAATTTCAGTCACATTCACTCCACATGACCTTGCCACTTCTCTTAACATGCCATTTTTTAAACTTTACCATGAACATTAAAATGATTATTTCTCATCCTATGATAATTATTGTTCTTTACATTTATTTTGATGATTAACCAAGCATAGCTTTGTTATACTTACTCAACAAAGAGACATTAAACTCCCACACATTCAAGGCACATGGGTGTGAATATCAGGAGTTTTCTAGGTGCTCTGGGAATATATGAACCAGTTACAACCATTTAAAGATATTTATCATCTTGGGGACATAAATGAGGAAGCAGGTAACACATGACAATGAAGGGTTCAACTAAATATTACAGGAATAGAGATGAAGAAGGAAACATTTTTAGCAAGAAGTAAGTTGATAGAGAGTAGTTAGTATTAGAACTGGTATATTACTGACAGATAAACAAGAGTTTAAGGCTATTTAAAGCAGATGTATTAGTTACCTCTTGCTGTGTAACACAATATCCAAGAATTTAATAGCTTAAAGGAATGAACATTGTATTTGTTATCTCATAAATTTCTGTAGATTAGGAATCTGACTCAAGAACTCTCATGGGATTGCAATCAACCAGCTGGTTGGGGCTACAGTCTCATCTGAAGGCTTCCATTTCTAGGATAACTCACATTGGCCAGCCTCAGTCCTTTATCATGAGGGCCTTTCCAGAGGAATGCCTTATGACAAAGCAGCTGGCTTCTTCTGGGTGAAGGAGAGAGAGAGAACACCTGATCTCAGAACTGACAGTACCTCATTTCTGCCATATTCTATTTATTACAACCAAATCACTAAGTCTAGCCCACACTCAAGGTGAGGAGATTACGCACGGATGTAGGTATCAGGAGGCAGAGATCATCTGGGGCCTTCTTGGAGACTGCCTTCCACTGTAATGATGATAATATGGTCAAAAGACAAGGGGAAAATGTTTCATGTGCATTTGGGAATGATGAGCAATCCCAGTTGGCTAGCCATGTCACCCAAATATGGAGAGCTCTAATATTGACAAAGAGTTGGTTTTATGGAGTTGCTGGAGAAATGTTGAAAATATTTACATGAGGCCAAGTGTGGTGGCTCATGCCTGTAATCCCAGCACTTTGGGAGGCCGAGGTGGGCAGATCACCTGAGGTCAGGAGTTTGAAACCAGCCTGCCCAATGTGGCAAAACCCCATCTCTACTAAAAATATAAAAATTAGCTGGGCATGGTGGTACACGCCTGTAATCCAGCTACTCAGGAGGCTTAGACAAGGGAATTGCTTGAACCCAGGAGGCTGAGACTACAGTGAGCCAAGATCGCATCACAGCACTCCAGCCTGGGTGATGGAGCAAGTCTCCATCTCATATGTATATATTTATATGAGAACACCACATTCACAGTGAATGGTTTAGAAAAATTTAACTCATTGTATTAAGAAGTATGAACTTCTACAGTGGTTAAACTAATTTACACTCTCAACAACAGTATATAGGTGTTGCTTTTTCTCTGCAACCTTGCCAACATCTGTTATTTTTTAACTTTTTAATAATAGCCATTCTGACTGGTTTGAGGTGTCTCATTGGGGTTTTGATTTACATTTCTCTAATGATCAGTAATATTGAGCTTTACTTCATATGATTTTTGGCCACATGCATGTCTTCTTTTGAAAAGAGTCTGTTTATATCCTTTGCCCACTTTTTAATGGATTTGTTTGGTTTTTATCTGTAAATTTCTTTAAGTTCCTTATACATGCTGGATATTAGGCCTTTGTCACATGTATAGTTTGCAAATTGTTTTCTCTTATTTTGTAGGTTGTCTGTTTATTGATAGTTTCATTTGCTGTGTAAAAGCTCTTAAGTTTAATTAGATCTCATTTGTCAATTTTTGCTATTTTTGAAATTGCTTTTGGTGTCTTTGTCATGAAATCTTTGCCCATTCCTACGTCCTGAATAGTATTACCTAGGTTGTCTTCCAGTGCTTTGATAGTTTAGTGTTTTATGTTGAAGTCTTTAATCCATCTCGTGTAAGGAAGAGGTCTAGTTTCAGTCTTCTGCATATGGCTAGCCAGTTAATCAAGCACCATTCATTGAATAGGGAATCTTTTCTCCATTGCTTGTCTTTGTAAGATTTGTGAAAGATCAAATAGTTGTAGCTGTGTGGTCTTATTTCTGGGTTCTCTACTATGTCCCATTGCTCTATATGTATGTTTTTGTACTAGTACTATGCTGTTTTGGTTACTGTAGCCCTGTAGTATAGTTTGAAGTTGGGTAGCATGATGCCTCCAGCTTTCTTCTTTTTGTTTAGGATTGCCTGCCTATTCAGGCTCCCTTTTGGTTCCGTATGAATTTTAAAATAGTTTTTTTTAGCTCTGTGAAGAATGACAATGTGGTGATTCCTCAAAGATCTAAAAACAGAATCATTCAACCAGCAAACCCATTACTGGGTATATATCCAAAAGAATATAAATTATTCTATTAGAAATACACATGCACACATATATTCATTCCAACACTATTCACAATAGCAAAGACATGGAATCAACCTAAATATCCATCAGTGGTAGACTGGATAAAGAAAAGGTGATGCATATACACTACAGAATACTATGTAGCCATAAAAACTAACAAGATCATGTCCTTTGCAGGAAGGATGAAGCTGGAAGCCATTATTCTTAGCAAACTAACACAGGAACAAAGAACCAAATACCACATATTTTTATTAAGTGGGAGCTAAATGATGAGAACACATAGATGCATAGAGGGGAACAACATACAATGAGGCTGATTGGACAGTGGATGGTGAGAGGAGGAAGAGGATCTGGAAGAAATAACTAATAGATACTAGGCTTAACCTGAGTGATGAAATAACCTGTAAAATAAACCCACATGGTACACGTTTACCTATATAACAAACCTGTGCACGTACCTCAAACTTAAAGTTAAATTTTTAAAAATATAAAAAGTGTGAAGCAGGGGGTAAGCAATTCTGAATAAAGTAATACTAGTTAAAATTCTTATGTAGTAGCCCAAATAGGAGATTCATTTGAAATGGGGATTATTTGAACTCTAAAATTTTATTATATAACTTTTTATGCATATATTTTGCCTATACACTGAGACTAGGTTTTAGCACAAGGTTAGTATATACCTTTTTATCATCATTATGTCAAACACGATGTATTTAGGCAATGTTGTATAAGTACTAGTTGGAAAGAAAAAGGAGGAAAGAGAAGGATCACACAAAAGAAATATTGCAGAAAAGAGTTTCACGAAGGATGTTGTTGACTTTCTCAAAATAATGCAAAGTATTTGAGTTGGAACTGAAAAGAGTTGCCTAGATTAAAAAAAAAAAAGTAAGATATTTTTCTAAAAGCAGTTATCAGTGAAGAGATAATTTAGAACCCAAATCCAATTTAATGGAGACTGTATAAATTGAGGAATTCAGGATAGAATTTGTTTTCAAAAAGGTTGGTGGTGCTGGAAAAGAAAGGAAGATATGAGAGTAGCTAGAGGACTTTGTGGTTAGGCTTTGTAAAGACTTAAACACACTTTTAGGCTAAAAGGAAGCAGTAAGAAAAAGAATTTAAAGACATGAAAGAAGAAAGACTTTGATAATACTAAATCTCAGAAAAGACATAAAATTAGTTTTTAAGAAAATGTAGAGATGGTGGCATTAATTATGGAAAGACACAGGAACAATTCTTCTTTCATAAGACAGAAGGGAAATGTGGGTAATATGTGAGAAAGTGTTTTGTTTTTCTTTTACTTTACAAAGTTCCGTAACAAAGTCTCTGCTATCAAAATGATAAAAATTATTATAAGGACCATGACAGGTGCTGCTTTGTGGGTCACAAATAAATATAATCTAAAATATACATAGGTATATTCAGGATTAAATAAACTAAATCCACATAGTCTCTGCTGTTTAAAATATTTTTTCCTTTTTTTTACCTTCGCTTGATGGACTTCATGGAAAACTTATTCTCATAAAATAAACAAAGCAGTCATAGAATTTTGCGTTAATATTAGGTCAGCTGTCTTTAAAGAGATTTTTCTTAACTACATTGGCAACAATTCTATATAATGACTAAGCTCCTACAATACTAAATGCATCGAGTTAGAAAATATAGGAGAAACATACAAGAACAAAGAGTTCTTGCCTTTGAAGAACTCACAATAGAGAAAGGAGAGTGACAAGTGCACAAATTTCTCTATGACAGAGTAGATGGCATGGGATTGTTACTAACAAATCGAAAGAGATTCGAAGAAGAAGGAAGAAGTGGCATTCAGGTATAGTTACCAAGATGTCTTTGTGAAAGAGTTTACTATTTATATGGAATTGGCAGTTGGACAGGACTTTTAAGAGGAACAAAGAATATAAACAACACTCCAGTTTTGAGGCAACATAAATAAAGGCATGGAGTCAGGAGATTATGGGAAATGTTCAGAGAGAAGTAAATATCTCAATAAAACCTAAGGGGTGGGGCATAAGACAAGAGTTAGGAATACTGCAATATCTGGAAGAGTAATAAATGGAGTTTTAATCAATGAGTCAATAAATTCAGATCTATGTTTTAAGAAGCTCAATCTAGCAGTAATATGCTTTGGAATCAGTAAGAAAACATACGGAGATCTCAGGAGCTTATTATGGTACTCCAGACCGGTAACGGAAACTTAAATGGAAACAAAGTCCAAATAAAAAGCACTGGTGGGATGCATGAGGCATTAGAGGGTAAAATCAAAAGGGCAAAGCAAATGACTTGGATGTGAGGGTGATGAGGGAGAGCTGGGAATTACTCCAAAGGTGTGTAGCTTTCTTGCCTACGCTGCCAAAAATTCTTAGGGTTTGAAAAATGGACAGTCTCCAATAATAGCATTATAAGGATAGTGCAGAGTGGTTTGGAAGTCAATACATACCTCAGAAAAGTCTCTCTTTGAACATCATCACTGTATAATGGCCTACGTGGGTGGCATGAGCTACAAGGTTCAAAAATCTACAAAGAATAAAATCAACAGAACTTTTTGGAATATGAGCTTTATCCAAAGATCATGAGAAGCAAGAGGGGAGAAATATTGCTATAGAAGTGTTACACTACAGACATCACAGCTAGTAGAATGCCAGTGCTGGGAAATAAAACTGCTGCATAGTACACACCAATGGCTAAGTGTGGTCAGCTTTCGTAAAGAAAATGAGTAGCTCTTGCCAGGACATTTTGCAGTATCCATTCCTCAACAAAACATTCCTCTGGCTATCAGCTATTAACTCTTCAGGATCAATCATTTTCCTGGGAAATTCCAAAACATCTTAAAAATGCTCTTTATCACACAGAAGCTGAGAACAGCATAAAGGCATAAAGAAAGTCAAAACTATAACAAGCACAAGTCAGCCAATCAGTGTGAGATATATTATTTATCTCTTTGGTAAAAGATGCAGCAAATAGATGTTCTTTCCTGTCATTCTGCACTTTGAAGTACAAAGACTCGTCTCAAACGAGGCCTTAAGTTCTTTCTTTTTTGCTTTTCCTTAAATCAGCAAATCTACTACATAGGCCCTTACCGACATTAGAGTCATATGCTTCTTAATCCAATGATATATGAATTATGGCAGTAAATGGCTCTGAAAATGCCTTGAAAGTGAAATATGTAAATTCCCACCCTGCTCTCCCAAGAGAATAGGATGAGCAGTCATTATTTTACGAATTCAGAGACTATCCGTGTGTTCAGAGACAGCATATATATGTTTGTCTTTTTCTCTTTTTGAAGTTTTTTTTTTTTTTTTAATATGAAACCTCAGACATACTCAAGGACAGCTTGCCAGCTTGGTCAAGAACACTACGATATCTACCTATTCACTAAGTCATAAATCTTCTGTACTTTGTCTCTGCATATATGACATATAACCCTTATTTCTCCCTCGTGGTTGCTTATTCAGAGACAATAGAGGTCTATGGAAACACAGTGCTTCCTTCACAGGTAATATTTCACACATATTTCTTTACATCTTCCTACACATCAAGAGGTACAGTCTGGAAGGATAGTATAACATGAATTGTCCTACATAGACTAATTTGGATCAAATAAGAAAGAAATTTTCCTTAAACATTTGTTAGTATAATAGTGCTACCTACATGTTTCTAAACGTTGCTTATACTTTCTAAGAGCAAATGAACAATCCTCTGACTTCTCTGGGTGTTTGGTTCTCTCTGTTAGATATCATTCAGTTCCTATAACAGTTCATTCTCACACAGCTGATAAAAACATACCCACGGGAAAAAAAGGCATACCCAAGAATAGGTAATTTATAAAGAAAAAGAGATTTAATGGATTCCCACTTTCATGTGGCTGGGGAGGTCTCATAAACATGGTGGAAGGTGAGGGAAGAGCAAAGGCACGTCTTACCAGGCAGGCAAAAAGAGAGTGAGAGCCAAGCAAGAAGGGAAATGCTTTATAAAACCATCAGACTTCATGAGACTCATTTACTACCATGAGAACAGTATGCATGAAAGCCACTTTACATTATGGAGACTAATACTAATGCAGAACAAAGCTATAGCTATGGAGAAGTTAATTTTATGCTTAACATTGTTCTCAGTGTTTCACATGTATTAACTAACTCATTTACCTATATTGACTCATTTTATCTAGTAGAGTTTCTAAGGATTTCTGAAAATCACTTGGAAAAATAAGTCATTTAAACTTCAGGTAAAGTTACTAGCATCATTAAGCCTCATTAAATGCTAGAAGAATCCCAAACTACCCAATATCCCATGATAAAATTTATTCTTTAAAATTGACATCATTTTCTGTAAGAGAAATGATTCTTATTTCATAGTGCATGTCTGTTGCCCTAACTCAAAATTGATTGAAATGTGATCAAAATAATACTATATATTTGCAATTTTTATAAATAAAGCATTTGTATTAGTTGGGGTTCTCTAGAGAGACAGAACTAATAGGATAGACATATATATGAAGGGGAATTTATTAAGGAGTATTGACACGCATGATCACAAGGAAAGTTCCATAATAGCCCTTCTGCAAGCTGTGAAGCAAGGAAGCCAGTCTGAATTCCAAAATCTCAAAAGTAGGGAAGCCAACAGTGCAGCCTTCAGTCTGTGGTCAAAGGTCCAAGGGTCCCAAAGCTGAAGAATTTGGAGTCAGATGCTCAATGGTAGGAAGCATCCAGTACAGGAGAAAGTTGGTCAGAAGACTAAGCCAGTCTAGTCTTTCCACGTTCCTCTGCCTGCTTTTATCCTAACAGCTGATTAGATGGTGCCCACCCAGATTGAGGATGGGTCTTCCCAGTTCACTGACAAATGTTAATCTCCTTTGGCAACACCCTCACAGACACACCCAGAAACAATACTTCATATCCTTGAATCCAATCAAGTTGACACTTAATAATCACAGCATTCCTAGTAAATTTACAAATGGTAATTGTAAAAACATCCAATTTGGAAATCTTTAGGGTAACATGCTTTAATAGACTACAATTATAAACTAGTGTATTTTAATCACCACCATTGTATCAAATAAATATAATCCTTGAACTGTAGTCCACATAGTCTACTGTAGAGAAAATCTAAATCACAAGTAATCCCAAGACATAGAGCA
Source organism: Callithrix jacchus (assembly GCF_049354715.1). Lineage (NCBI taxonomy): Eukaryota > Metazoa > Chordata > Mammalia > Primates > Cebidae > Callithrix > Callithrix jacchus. Next base: position 56,379,807 of record NC_133515.1, on the reverse strand, counting down.
CTGGTTGTCTAGACAATATCCATAATCTTCTTGTTTACCAAGAGAACTCCAGTAGTAATATAGCCAGCTTAAAAAAAAAAAATTCTCCAGCCTCATAACGAATACAGATAGCAATCATAGGATGATATTCTAGGAAAATTCTTTTTCCTCTAGTCCTCCTTTTCTGGCTCTTTTGGTCATTTCCTCTTTCCTTCCTACTATCTGCGTGAAATGCACATGACTAGACTTGTAACAGTCCATTTTAAGCTATAAGATGACCCTGAGGATTGAAGCCATGAGCTCAAAATGGCAGAGCAGAAAGTCAGAAGGAGACTGGGTCCCTAACAGAGCATAAAGACACTGTCTACCCTAGGCTGCCACCTGTGTTCTTCTTCTATATTAAGCTAGATATAAATTCTATCTTTCCTTGATTATTTTAAAAGTCTAATATTTACCTAGCAATTTACCTTTGAAAATCTTTCCCACATGTATTACTTCCTAACAAAATTCTAATAACCTCAAAAGATAAAACTATTCTCATTTTATAGATATTGAAGAAGTTTCAGATCTTAATTGACAATTGACTTGCTCAGGATCATAGAACAAGTAAATAGAACATCTTTGAGGTGGATTTCAGGCCTCTAAATTCAGATTCTATCTCGACTATGGCATATTGAATTATCTGAGAGATTCCCTACCTGTCCCACTCCCCACAAGGTTAAATTTCTTAAAATATATAGTCAGATTTTCAGCTTGTAACAAGTAAATTCATTTACTTACTCTTTATATTAACAACTCAAATCTAATGAGAAAACATTTTATTCAAAATCTCCATGGCCATGAGGCAATGAAAAATACAACAGTTTGAAGATGATTTGCTGGGCATCCCAAAGTCTTTGTCAAATTCGTTTTAGAAGACCTCCAGTTATCTGATTCAGTGGCCCAAAAGAAGCCAATTACAGAGATACAACATGAGTGGAAGGAATTCAAATGACAGGAAGAAATGAAAGTCTTAAGATCCATGATTTACTGGGATGTAGGTACAATATTGAGACTAAAAGGAAAATACTTTGTCTGAATATTAAATAATGGTGGTATTTTAGTGTAAATTATTTGTCTAATTAGATATATAGTGTAAGCCTAGAACATTTTGCTTTTACTTTCTCTATGTAAGCAAACACTTTGAAGCATGAACTGTGCGGTTTTAGAAGAGTCAACTGGTCATGCTTTTATGTACCCACTGGTAGTAGGCAACCAGCCTCCACTGCCAGCATCATATGAGAGAGAGAAAGGTGAATAATAGGCCTTAGATTCAAACTGCAAGTCAAAAATTGAGCTAGTGACCAAACTAGCTTAACCATTTTGATTCTGCATAGGTAAAAATAACTCTAGAAATGAAGAACCATATAAAACAGAGAAAGGTATACCCACCATAATAATGTGTTTAAGTGACTTTTAGAAGAAATCCGAAGAATCTAGTATAATAAACCAGTAAAAGGTAGACTTGAATATCAGGAAGACCTAGGATAGAATCCTGACTTTGCCACTAGTGGCTCTGTGGCCTTGAGCAAATCATGTAACCTCACTAAGCCTTGCTTTCATGACATGTTAAATGAGTATAATAGAAGTGTCTCAAAAAGTTATTGTGAGCTAGGCATGGTGGCATGCATCCATAGTCCCAGCTACTCAGTAGACTTAGGTGGGAAGGTTGCTTGAGCCCAGAAGTCTGAGTCCAGCCTGGATAACATAACAAGACCTCATCTCGCTAAAAAGTTATTTAATTTAAGAAATTCAAAAATTGTTTTTAAAGTCATTGTGAGTAATCAAAGAGATAGGCATGGTGGGTAGTAAGTGGGATAAGTGCTCATAGAGGTATCATCATTACCATTTTCTACATAGATCATGATTAGAATTTTTTTCTAATTTTGAAGTCACCTCATAGATTTCTTAGGTTAATAGGGTACAATTTGCTCAAAGATATCCCCAAATAGTATTACCATAATCAACTTATTTGTGTATGTGTGTGCATGAATATACACACAAGTCTGCCCAAAATATCTTGATGAAAACCAGTGTGGCTTATTTTCGTTTTAGGCTTGTTGTTATTTTGTAATTTACCCCAAAATAGACTGTATCCTTCACTGTCTTATATACAGATGTTATTTGAGGCAACAGCAGGTAATACTAAGATGGGGTTTGTTTCCCCAAAATCTATCTTTCTAAACCATCATCTCTTGAAGTACAGAAAAAAATGGTTTAGTGCAATAAGTAGCCTTAAAGATAAAAAAAAGAATGAGATTAAATTCTGAATACTAAGGAGAGACATTTTATCTATCTTTCTTAATTTCAACAGGGCTAGGAAATATCAAATTTGAGATAGGAAAAGACACCTAGTATTTTCCCGTCCTTTGGCCACCAAATGTTAGCAATGTAGCTGCACTGAGGACAGGAGGCATAAGCGAAGGTATACTGCCATACAAAGTGCCTCCTAACCCACTGTTGGATTTTCATAAGGTTGTGGTGATGTTTCTTGGGGTTATCCAGATTCCTCAGTTAATTGATTGATACATTATATCTTATCAAATTGCCTTCTCCTGGTACACAAGCTATTTCCTGGATCCTTCCTGAAGTCCACTGGAAGTCCCCACTCCTTAATGCCTAGCTGTGTAGTGCCTTTCTAATAAAGACGTGATGCTGCTGCTTTCCAGAACCACCTCAGCACGGAATGATGTCAAGTTACATGTACATTTTAACCACTGGCTCTGAAGCAAGGCATTTAAATGAGAAAATTGAAAATTAAAAACTCATTAATTTATAATACACCTTTGCTGAGTATGAGGCAGTGTGGACAAAACAGAAGACTACCTATGAAAGAAAAGTTGGCTGTAGAAATTACGATGACAAACAGGAAGTCAGGGGAAATATTTAAGATAATTTATTCTCAAGCCTTCAGAAGAATAGATAGGCTAATTACAAATATTTTAAAATCTATTCAACAAAATATTTTGAAGAACTTTTAAAATGATCTGAATAGGCTAGGTTGACATTACTCATTCTCAAAATACTAAATTTAAGTCTTTTAAAATATTGTATAATGAAAACCACTTTTTCCCAAGTTAATCTGAATATTTTACATTTTTTTAAAAGAAACAGGCAAAAATAGTCTTATAATAATTGATCAAATATTAAATTTTATATATTTGGAAATATTTATTGTATCCTTTTAAAAGTATGTGTTTATGTATGTATATACACATGCATATGCATACATACTCAAGTATACATCTACCCAGAGATACCTATGCATATATAGGCTGTTTATTTCATTCATTGGAGGAATTTAAAAATAAATCAGGGTCACAGAATCACTTGACTAACTAAATGCAAATATCAAAGAATACCTTATTTGCAAAAACAAACAAAAGCTTCAAATAGAATAACCATACATAGTAGCCAACAAACTGTTTAAACAATATTGGCAGGTATATGTAAAATATGTGCTGGGAAGGTAAGTCCACCCATTTTTTCAGAAAAAGAGAGAGGGGAACCAAAAGCACAATACAGACACAAAGTCTCAGAATCCAGAAGTAGATTTGAAGAGGAGAAAAGGATCACAAATCCCAGAGACCTCTTTACATATATTTTGATGTTTTCCTTTTGTGTACAGTATTGATGAGTGTGTCGTGTGCTCATTGAGAAACCAGCCCTCAGTAATTGTCAGGGATCTTCATTCTAAGTGCAGACTCTACTGGAAATTAATTGCTTCGGTGCAATCTGAACCACATCATAAATGTCATGTAGAAGTTGCAGGGAGTGAGGAGGCAGTGACAGCTCAATCCTCACTGTTTCATTTAAAGGTGGGTAAAACACACTGCGACAGAAGTGCTCTTCATCAATAATTTAGTCCGCAGTGTAAAGCCAAGCCGTGCCAAAGATGCCAGGGGAGCCGCTGCCTCCCTGGTTTTAATGACACCAGCAGGGAGGGGTTGAGGGGCCAGCTCAAATCAACATTCACTGCACATCTGGGCATGTCGGCAGATGAAGATATCAAGGACTGAGCTGACAGGACAAAGGGTTGAAAAAAGAAGTGTAACCTAGAAAACCTTTACTTTGAATTCTTTGTATAAATTCAAGGGAGATGACAGTTCCTAAGGTCATCTTATATAATAAAACTTCAGTGATCTACATAGAGAATTTTAACCCTTTCTACCATGTAATCAAAGAAGATAAAAGTTTAGTTTCTATCATTCACTCTACAACTCTAAAATATTCCCATTTGTCCCCCCAATAAGACTTCTGCGATGAGTCAAATGCTAACTGGAATTGCATGATTTCGTCTCATGAACCCTAATTATAGCTCCTCAGAAGCCACACTACAGTTGGAGGTCACTCCAAGATCCTCTTAACCTAAAGGAGTTTAATATCTTGGCTGTTTCACAATGTGTTTGCCTGAAACTCAAAATTTAGTTTGGAAGCTCCCATTGTAATATAAAAGAAATAATGTAAAATGGTACAACCATCCCTTCTTTATTGTACTTTCTTTTTTTTTTTTTTTTTTAAAAAGGAGGGAGGTGTATGTGTTGTCACTATCTAAAGAATACTGTTTGTGGGATTCTAGTGCAAAAGTTTGTATCAAGTTTGAAAATGAGGATTATATGAATTACATGAGTGGCAATTTTGTCTTGCTCTTTTGAGGACACAACGCATTCCCAGGTTGTGCTATTCTTGGAACCCCAGAGAGCAAATTCAATTATCTCATCCTATGTTTTGTATATTTGGAGGACATCACAGCCTCACAAAGGGCTGATTGGATTCTCATTCTCACATTAAGGAGAGTCAGCAGCCCTCATTGAAGGAAATTTACTGAGTTTCCATTTTCCCCCAATGGTTTTCACTATAAAAAATGAAATTAGTAATATTATTAATGCTAATCAGAGTTAAAAGTTTAAAATATTTAGCTATAGAAATGAAAAATAAAAGACAATCAGTATATGTGATTTATAAAGAAAAAAACATAAGAGTATGAAATGAATTTCAAATTTACTATTCTGATGATATTTAGTCTCCTTCGGGTGACTAGTATTCAGGTAATTATTATTCAAAATCTAGAATGTGTGAGAAAGTGGTAGCCATACTAGTTTGAAAGTGTGAGTTCATAGGATAATATATCCTATTAAGTTAAAACATATAAATCCCCAAGAATTCCTAAGCACAATCAGTCAAGGTAGAAAGTATGTAACACAATTGAAAGTACATTTCTCAAAGGCCTTATAGGAATCAATGCACCCATTGCTGGCTATAACATTCAGGAACAACACATAAGAATTTTAAATCAGTATTGTAGATCACTACATCACAGTATATCCCTCTGGTCTAAATTTCTGGTATCAAGCAAAGGTTATAGATCTCATCGTTAATATGCTAATTTTTCTATAAACTTAAGAAGAGGACTGCCAAAAATATCAAAGATATACAGGTAGACCATCCTATAGCATTTAGAGTTGACTGGCTGAACAGACAATTCAACCCAACTCTTGAGATGGGGCTTCCTAGTGGAAGAAAATCCCATGCAAGTGTGTGAAAGGTCTTAACAGAAAAAAAAAGCGACTTTGATAGCAAAACTTCATCTAAAGTATGTAATAAAGAGTCTGTAATTAATTAATAATTGTCAAAACAGAGACCTTGTGTTAGAACATGTAAATTTTCCACTTTTATAGCTGATTAAATAGACACAGTTAATCAATAAAAGTCATATTTTACCTCAGTTACACCAATCCCACCATTTTGGCTTTCATTGCGTTACCATAGTTAAGGTATAAAAATGATTTCATTCCATTTTTAAAAAACAAAAACATTCTTATTTACCAAGAAGACACATCAGGGAGAAGACTATTGTTTTCAAATGTATTAAGTTGAACATACAAAATTGTTGATACTTGATGTCTTTACCTGCAAAAATGCAGCTTCATATAGCTTAACCTAGTAATTCTTCACCTAATAAAAACTTGACTTGAATAAAAATTCTGATGGAGTGTTTATTTGTAAAACCATCCATTCAGCAACACTTGAAAAATATCAAGCACTGTTTTGGCCCTATTTTTTTTTTGTAAAAAATACAACTGGTAATGAGAATGCTTGCTTCTTAGAAACAAATTGAGATATATTAGGAAATGAATGAATTTAATGCTAAGATGTTTGGATTTTTGTTAAATGACAATTAGGAAATGAGCAAATAGTGTCTTTGAAATTATCTCAGTTTACAGAAAAGAAAATATGAGTGATAGTAATTTTTCTACTTTTATATTTTTAGTGTCCATAAAAGCACAATCATGAGGCCACTTTATGTAGAAAACTGCCACAACCTGCTAGTGGCAAAAAAGACTCGGCGAGAGGATATTTTACATAGGCTATTTAAACTAAAATAAAAATGGCAGTTGTCACAAATTTCAAATTAATGTCCACTTTCTAAACCAAAGATGCTCAACTGTCTTTCCATATTCACATGTATGAGTCCCCTGAACTCCAGATGGAAATGGATGTTATAATTATCACTGGATTGTTGTAGCCTTAAATGGGAATAGAAGATAATCATGCTGAAGTGTCAGATCCAAAGGATGGCTGCTTTTAAAAAGCCCATTAAACAATATTATTCAATTTTAATGGTAGCATTATCAGAAGGTCTTTGATAATGTAGCTGCCAATTGTGCTCTCTTGATTTGTAACTTTCTTTGAGGGCCTGGGGAACATGAGCTGTTTAAAGCACCTTTTTTAAAAGCTCCTAATTCCTTTCTGACTTTGAATATTCTCTTTTTCATGGCAGAACTGAATGGAACCTGTAACTCTGATTAAAATGAACTTAGAATATACAGAAGGCCTGCCTTACAATTATACATGTGCCAAGATTAAAACTCAGAGATCTTGCAGTCAACAGTACAAGGCTAAGTGGTAGGTAAAAGAACTTCCATTCAAAACTTTAGAAAAAAGCAGAATGAGTATAGCCCTTACGAAGGGGCAGGTAAAATATTCCAGAGGAGCAGATACCTAACAGATAATTCTTTGCAGAAAAGTCATAACCATTCTAACATAACTAGCTATTTTAACAAACATTAGGGTGAGGAGTTTGCCACGTAAGAATTGCCCAAGACACATGACTGCATATTACTGATGGTAGCAGATACATTTTTAATTAAATCTTCTTTTATTTAGAGCATAATGCAACATCCCATTAACTTTTCCTAGAAGCAGGTACAGGCACTCATTGTTCTTTGTTTTGGATTCTTACACCTAGGCTGTGTCCTTTCCTTCAATTATTGGAGTCAGTCATTAAACTGCAACCTTTCCTAAGCCTTCTATGTTGGCATTTAAGTATGTAATATGGATTCTCTGTTCATCTTTTAGTATAAAATTTAAACTTTTAGATGACTAAAAGACAAATATTTGCTTGAAAAACTAGTTTCATTACATCTTTATATCATACAATGCTCATCTAAAATTACAAACTTATCCTAAGCTTAAATTGCCTACAAAAGCTAATAGAGGACTCTAACCCTAGGGAGACTATACAGTAATCAATATTACATTTCATATATATTTTTACATATAATATTACATATATTTTGTACATATGATATATAATAATTGCTGTTAGTATAATCACGTGAGTGACAGAATATTAGGAGGAGTTATCTTACAAAATGTTGAAACCTCATCTCTACTAAAAATACAAAACTTAGCTGGGCATGGTGGCATGTGCCTGTAATCCCAGCTATTTGGGAGACTAAGGCAGGAAAATCGCTTGAACCTGGGAGGCAGAGGTTGCCGTGAGCCAAGATCACGCCACTGCACTCCAACCCTGGTAACAGAGCAAGACTCCTTGAAAAGAGAGAAAAAAAAAAAGAAACCTTTTCCAGAGTGTGGATATTTTCAGCCAGTGAATTGAACATTCTTGAAAACTGGCCATGTAGTCAATGATGGATGACACGAACAACTTCATTCTAAGAAGTCAACTATTTGTTCATTTAATCTCAACCTCCCTGTAGAATCACAAGATGTACCTAAGTGTAGATTTTTCTGCCGGGTTCCACCAGGCGTCCACTCTACACACCAGGAAATTCAGTTTGTCCGAAGTGAAATATTTCCCACAAGAGGAAAACATTCACCTGGACATTGTTTTCTTGCCATTCTCTTCTGCACTCATAATGTAATATTCATAGTTATAAGGGGATGGGGGACAGGAAGAGGACTTGTTCAGAGGAAATAAAATAAAAGGTGTAATTAAAAGATAACAAGCATCTCAATCTCAGTTACCTTGACCAGCTTGTGAGATATGGGGGAAAAGAATATCTGCTTTGGAGATCTGCAGAAAGGTCAGAGGATAACGTGATGTGGGCAAGGGGTTAAGGGTCTTTGAGAGAAGGCAGGGAAGCTAGCATTTCAAATAGGCTTTTAAAATTCACTTGGGTTTGTACTATATGTCTCTTGAAAGAGTTGGAAGTCTTAACATATAAAAAGCTGACTATTTATATATTTGATTCCTTAAAAGCAATTAGGAATACAAAGCAGATGGTCCAGCATTGTAGATTTCCCTTTTCATATTGCTTAAACACTAGAGATCAATAAGTCTAATATAAACAGATGATTTCCATAGCAGGGTTTATAATTAGCTGGCACTGAATGTGTCCAAACTCTAAAATAATTAGCAGAAGCATGTGGCACACCATTAAAACCTTGTGGCTTGTCTGCATTTACATTTATAATTATTAAAGTTAATTATGATGCTTGTGTTATGGTTCCAAGCTCCTTTACAACTTAGATTAAATATTTTTTTTAATCCCATAACTTCCTTTCTAACCTTCCTTGAGCCTCTGGAAAACAGGAAAACTAGACAAAATTAGGAATGTATAGCTGCAGTTTTTTTGCTCCAAAGGGTAAAGTCTGTCCTTATGAAAGATAGGCTCTTCTTAAAGAGCTGGCAGCTTTCTCAACTGATAACAGTATTTCTATCTTGAATTTTAATTTGTTTATAATGATAGGACAGGCAGAATAACACTGCTTATAAGTCTTTGGAGTGAAAGCTGTCATTTTTGAGAGCTAAATGAATGGCAAGTTAGTGTCAATATAGTCTCCTCAATATATTACATAGCGGAAGAGAATTTAAAATAACATGCATAATGTGCTTGGTTCAAGGTCTAAAGATACTCTACGTTATTTTAGAGTCCAGCTGATATTTCACAGGAAAGTGAAACATCATCTTTATTTTTAAAGTCCACATTTCCTGAAAAGGCTATTTAGCAAAGTCCTCACCTGTATTGGGAACTCTGGATACCACAAAACATGTAACACAGACCTTGCCTCCTCAGCCAGAACAATGAGAGTCTTAGTCTCACCAACAGTCATACTAACCACAAGAGCATATTTCTTTAAAATTTGCATCAAGAAATATGATGACATGTTTTTGTTGATCCTATACTCAGGTGTCACCTATTGTCACTGCAACAACTGGTCAATGTTCTTAACATAAATCTCATTAAATCTGAGGTTTTTTCATCTTTTGTCAAGAATATTTTAAGAAATTTATATTCTATATCCTATCTGATGCACCAACTCAGAATGCAAAACACAGTTCTTAACGTATTGGCAAGTCAGTAAATCAGAAAAGGAATATTAAATACCTTATTTGTCAGATATGCTCACATATATCTCTGTTACTATATTCAAGTTATCTATACTCAATAAATGTAACAAATGTGCTTTCTTTATAAAAGAATCCATTGACTTACATAGTTTAAAGTGATTTATTAATCTTTTTTTTCTGGTTCTTCCCATTTGCTAGAATTTTATATACCACATACAGTGGGCATTCTGCAAAACAAAAACAAAACGAAGCAAAAATCCTGTTTTTAGCTATTTTGCTTTTCAGATCATTTCCACTTGATTTTCACATGTGTTTAAATACAGTGCACTCATTTACCTACGAATTGTGGAAGACACAGCTATAAAATATCTAAATTCCAGTCTCATTTTTACCCCATAGCTGATAGAGATTTTCTTGAATAAAAATGACATTATTTTTCATAAAGAAAAATCTTTTGTTTCATCACTTCTCCTGATGCATCATTTAGAGGTAAAAAATTAAAATATACCTTACTCAAACTATTAATATTAGAATGAAATGCATGTTAATTTCATTGCTAATGAAATATGTAGAGACATAAAGACATTGTCATTTTAATGTAGCAGATAAAAAGGAAAGGATCTAATATCAGCAGGATGATTTTAAACTTACTTATTATTTTAATAAAACTATTAAATAATTATGTCCAGTGAAATTTTATAGTCATTACTCTTTAAGAGATAAGAGAGGAACAGAAGATGAAGAAAAGATGGAAGTTAGAATGAGATGGATTAAGGTGAGAAAAATCTCAAGATTGGGATGGTAAAAGAAAAGAACCAAGAAAAGGTATACCTAGAAGGGGTCAAGGAGAAGATTAAGACTGTGGAAGCCAGGTATTGAAAATATCTGCCTGCTGAAAAAGATCATGAATTTTCCTCCTGCCCATGCTTGTACTGGAATAGGGCTTCAACAATCAGTGCAGAAGTTTTTCCTCCAGAGGAGATACTCATACAATGCACCTAGTATCATTATCATAGAAATAACAGACTTAAGTATTCTGACTTATCATTGACTATATTATGGTTATAGTTATGCTATGTATGTGTTTATCTGTGTGTGAAATATATGTATGATCTGTGCTTCTCAAAATTTCCTCTGAGGGTACCTGCATCAAACTGTTAGTCGTGCATTATTTTTCCTATAAAAACCTCATTTACATAGTAATCTTTCTTAATTGTAGTAGTCCAGGGAGAAAAACAAAAGGAAGTTTCTTTAAGTTCTTCATATTCAGATAAAGGGGACATATTTATAAGAAACCTTGTGATATTAATACTTTGTATTCCCTACAAATATCCATGTCATCATTCACCCAATTATAGAAACATGAATTATGCCATTCTTCACCTGTATTATCAATAAGTTACACTTTCTAGGTGTCTTATGTGTTTGAGGAATGTTATTATATACTGGAGTCACTAAGATTAACCTCAGTGACTCATAGGCTGATTGAGGACATATAAAATGTCATGGTTAATAATACAAGATGGTACCTGCTCCGTAAGAAATGCATGACATAAACCATATGTAATCAACATTCACAAAGAAAAATAATCACCCAGGAAACATTCACTGAAATAATGAAGCTGAAATATGTTTTTATAGAAGCACAGGATATCAAAAGGCCCAGATCCTGGGATACTGGGACAGGATTTCTCAAGCCAAATTTATTAAAGGCATGGATTAAGGTATATAATATATTAGAAGAAAAAATATAAGCCTATCTGGAGAAACAGATGTCACCTTTAATAAAGTCTACAAGGAGTTTGTATTTCAATCATCAGGCAATAGAACATTTTTTTTCCTTACAACATACATTATATTAAAACGAAATCAGCACAGTATTCAACTCCATTTGTTCTCGTCAATATATCCTTGCCTATAGAAAACAAAACTGAGGTCACAGCCTCCCTGCAGCTCAAGTGTTTTCATTTTTCAAATCTCCAATAAAAGACACTCATATTCCTTTCTCAGAAAACCCACATTCTTCTCCCAACTATTTAAGTGTACTCTGTGTCCATCATACATGTTCTGGCCCACACTTTACTTTCCTCTGGCTCAGGCCAGACCAGGAGATGTCTGGAATGTGACAAGGTAGTATGAGCCTGCCAGCTCTATTCTGTTAGCAAATTTATTTTCTTCTCTTAGACGGATGATAAAAATGTCACGGTGTGATGCTTTAGCAGGCCCAGGAGCTCCCACCTACAGCTGTGGGGCTTGAGTGGAACCTGAAGCCAAGAATGCCATAAGGAGCACAGACAGCAACTCCGCCATCACTGCTCCTCCTGCATTGCTCATTCTCCTGCTAAATGATGCAATGGGACCCCCTCAGGGATTCTGAGTCTGATCATGTTTTTCTTGCTATTTTTTTACTTCCATCTTCCCTTCACTAAAGCAGCCCAAACTACTGAATTTTTCATGAAACAGATAATATCATTGTACACAAGATAATGGCATTCAAATACATCCATCTGCTTGTTAGCTCTGACTACATTGATTGCAATTCTACTGAAAGAATATTTACCAAAAAAGCGTTTTTTTTCTGCTTTTGTGGTATTAAAAAAATGTAGTTTCATAAGGGAACTATAGAGGTACTGGTATATACACGACCTAAGAGGGGAAAATGATGTGAGAAATTAAGCAGTGGTCCCTGGGGCTCATCCAAAAACAACAATTTACATTTTCTCGAAGATGGATTTGAAATCCAGATGAGTTTTATGACTCAATGATTTTGTTCTTCCATCAATTGAAGAACGGTTGGTGGAAAACTGTGTTTCACTGGTATGATAGACAGGGCCCAGGCAGTTCCCCTAAAGGTTGGAAAATACACAGTCATGTCATTGTTCTTCCTATCTAGATTAGCCGTGACTGGGTGGAGCAGGATGGGAGAACAAGGCTCCAAGCTCTAAGCTTCTCCGGGTCTCCATGGGTGTTGGAGTGATAGGAAAGATGAAGAGAAGATCAGAGTAGAAGTGAGAAAAGGAGAAGGCAAAGGAAGTGTGTCCTTCTGATCTGGCCTTTCATGGCCTCAAATTTGGTTTCTGATCCTAGGATGAATAATAACCAATCTGATTCAGATGAGGAGAGTTCACTACATTTTTTTCACATCTAAGCTCAAAGGCAGTTTCTTTCTATCATGAAATATTACTCAAGAATTCCTAAACACTACCTCAATCCTCTGATTCACAAATGATACGTTTGTTCATTTATTCACTTTGCTATTCTAATTGCCATTCTTATATTCAGAAGTCAAATGGAAAATTAATTCAGCATGTTGGTGTATGTGTAACAATTATGTCATAAGATGTTGTTTCCTCCATACTTTTTCTTTGTCCTATTCAACCACAGTCATGTCATATTAACTGGCTTGGATTCTTATTTGAATAATTGCTAAGACATTTTCTAACTGGCATGAGATTTTTAATTGAATGTTCAATTAATTCAATTACCCCTAGCTTCCCTAAATTCTAGACAATTACCCCTAGCATCCTTAAATTCTAGGCAAAGATTTTTTTTATCCAGTATGTAAATGAAACAAGTTTATTTCATTCCATATTGCCTTCAGTTTTCTAACCAGAAGAAATGACACATTGCACTTAACTTAAACATTTTATAACAATAAATAAAGCTATATCATTCTTTAATACATACAACACTTGTAGGCAGAAACTTATATAGGACATCCAAGAAATGTTTTAAAGATTCAGTCAGAAATTCCTTCGCTATAAAAAGGTAATTTAATTGAAAAACTTAAGATGTACTGCTATAATAAACACATACACACACAGCATGCACAGCCCCATCTTTTGAATGCTATCCAAATTGGTCAAGAATGAGTAGGTATAGTGAAGGGTCTTGTGGGCATATCTTATGGAACGTTATTTTCACAGACTAAGGGATACATTCAGCTTTCTGGGAGCTAGGTAATTTCTTTTATGTGCTCTGGACCGTCTGTGGAACCTTGTGTGAACCCAACAAGTGCAGTTGACTTTTGAGCAATGTAGAAGTTAGAGGTGCCAACTCCCCATGCAGTCAAAAATCCAACTTACAAATTTTGTATTCTCAGAACTACTAACAGCCTATTGCTGACCAGAAGCCTTACCAATAACATTAACATTAGATCAACACATATTTTGAATGTTGTGTGTATTATATACCATATTTTGCAATAAACTAAGCTAGATAAAAGAAAATGTTATGGGCCGGGCGCGGTGGCTCACGCCTGTAATCCCAGCACTTTGGGAGGCCGAGACGGGTGGATCACAAGGTCAAGAGATTGAGACCATCCAGGTCAACATGGTGAAACCCCGTCTCTACTAAAAATACAAAAATTAGCTGGTCATGGTGGCGCGTGCCTGTAATCCCAGCTACTCGGGAGGCTGAGGCAGGAGAATTGCCTGAGCCCAGGAGGCGGAGGTTGCGGTGAGCCGAGATTGCGCCATTGCACTCCAGCCTGGGTAACAAGAGCGAAACTCCGTCTCAAAAAAAAAAAAAAAAAAAAAAAATGTTATTAAGAAAATCATGAGAGAAAATGTGTTTACTATTCATTAAATGGAAACGGATCATCATAAAGATCTTCGGGTTGGTCTTGCTTTCTCACGAATGGCCAAAGGGGAAAAAAACTCACAAACAAGTGGTCATGGAAAGTTCAAATCTGTGTTGTTCACAGATAACTAATTAAAAATGAAGTTAAATATATATTTGTATTACTTATTGGTGGGTATTTCAGTTCATTGCTGAATCAAAAAAACAACTTCTGCTTGATCGTATAAAAATTTATTTTGTTCTTAAAACATGTTTTATCATTTGTGAAACAGAGGTATAAAAATTGCTATCAATGCTTGATATTCTTGAAATTAATAAAGGGTACTGTGTAGTTTAAATCTTCCCATCCAATGAGTCTATCTCTTGATGTTGGATGTAGTTTAAATAACTACCACTTTTACATGCCAATGCTTTAACCAGTAGTTTGCCTAATACGGCATGCTTATGACTAACACCCTAATAAAAAGGCATGATCTCTAAATCAGAGAACAAAGGCACCACAAGAGCAATAAAATTATCTTCCTCATTTTAAATATCAATGAGAAAAAGATAGTAGCAATAACTGCATAAATAAACCTCATTCAAACTTTCTTTCAATGGTTAAATACCTAACAAATAACTAGGAAGAAAAGTGAATGGGATGGAGGCCCATTTTGACTCCATCAAATTGGTTAGAAGAAAAGCCTAAGTATTTTGTATTTTTCTAATCAACCTTGAAGTATATTGGAGCAAATCAATAAATATTAACAACGCTAGCTAACAGTTCCATCATAAGTCAATGGGTTTTCTTTGTACACAGTATTATATAAAGCATGGCCTTGTATTTTCACTCTCACAAATAAAATGAGAATTAAACATTTTGGTCTGACTTAGGCACATAAATGTCCAATCTCCAATACAGATCTATTATCTCCATGGGTATTCCTGCAATTTCTACTCAAGCAAGATAACCCATCCACTGTATCCTTCAATTTCTCTTCATAGGACTAATTTATGTTAGTTCACCTCCTGCCTCTATCCATGTAAATCTGTCAACTACCATGTCTTTTGCTAATAAAGCATAACTGCTTTTACATAAATGCAATAATATTGGGTTCAGGTCCTTTCAGGACATGCGAGACAATTGTTTATAAGCCCTGCAAGTTCAATAATACTTCAAACAAACAAAAATGTAATTATTTACTGCTATTTAAAACACAACTGCGTTAAGATATGAAAAGGAAAAATACATAGTTTTTACTTGCTGGGACCTATAATTTAAAATAATAAACAAGAATAAATAATAGTATAGCATGAATAAAACAAATGCCAGCATATAATATATGATTACATTCCAATGCTATGGAATTCAGAGGAAGGAGGAGGTAATTTGGGCAAGAGTGGTTAGAGAAGGCTGTGTTCAGTGAATATAATGAGGAACAATTTGAATGATAGGCAAATAAGGAAGAAAAGCAGGGAGAGAGGAAGGGAATGGCCTTAGAAATCATACAAACCTACTTTCTTCTGTTCTAGAGCAGTGACATAACTTTCTTAAGTTGGCAGAGAGAAGTGATAGGAACACAAAGAGAATTCAAGTTCCAACCAGCAAGATAATATTTTCTCCCATCTCAGACTACATTTTTTTCCAATTTCCAACAACCAGGCTCATTTAAGAAAAGTGGAGAGTGGGATCCTAAGATCAACAAAATATAATCTTTGATAGGAGTTTGCCAACTTTTCTGTGAAGGACCAATCAGAGAACAAATATTTTAAGCTTTGTGGACCATGTGGTCTCTTACAGCTACTCAGTTCTGCCTTGGTAGGGTGAAAGCAGCCATATATAATATGTGCCCAAATAAACGTAACTGAATTCCAACAAACTTTACAAAAACAGGAAGCAAACTGGATTTGGTCCATGAGCCAAAGTTGGCCAGCTCCTGTTCTATGAGTATATTAAATAAAAAATAAGACATTTACTTAAATTTGATTAATTGCAATCCCAATTACACTGTTAGAAAATATTACATTTGAACCCAGTTTGCCAGACTGTACTCTCTTAACTATTGTTGTTTCTGGTAGAAAGTGAGGCAATGTCTCACTTAATCTCTCAAGATTTTTCTGTTCAAAATAGCTTCAGAAATTA
Source organism: Callithrix jacchus (assembly GCF_049354715.1). NCBI lineage: Eukaryota > Metazoa > Chordata > Mammalia > Primates > Cebidae > Callithrix > Callithrix jacchus. The sequence continues at coordinate 56,363,491 of NC_133515.1, read as the reverse complement.
AAGAGGAAAGTAAGTTTACTGCTTTTCTATTAGAAAATGGTGAATTTTTTTTTTTTTTGGCTTACAGTCTGGATTATTCAATAGGTAAAATCTAGGTAAGAATTAAATTAGTACTCTAAGTATTAAGGTGATAAAAATCAAGATTTGCAGAAAAGTTAAATTTTGAACCTAATTTACATAGCTTATTATAATATTTGTATTATTTGCAAGGCTTTCATAATCTCCAATTCAGATTAATTTTACCTATTATTTTGGCCCTGCATTCTCCTGAAACTTTTAATCCACATTTCCATGAAAGTTAGAAACCCACTCAGAGAAGCTTTCATTTCCTTAAAGGAATGTACAGTTCTGCCTTCTACCTTCAGAAAGGTTGCTGAAAGCATTGTATATTAATGACACTTTGCTCAATTCCAGAAATAGATTTACATTATATAAAACCTAGAGTGTCACAAGGAAAAGAAGAGTAATACAATATCCACACGCAGATCTAACTGTCATTTCTACCTCCTAACCTCTCTGATAAGTCAAGAATCTTCTCTGCTTGAACACCTTTAGACCCAGAAAGAGGTGCTTATGGAGTCCAGCCAGTTCAACCATTTCTGTTTGCTAAATAGTTAGGAGTTCACTCACTTTCAAATGTAAAGCAAGAAGGAGTATTTGAAACTAATTCAGCTTAAGTAAATCTGTTGCCAAATTTATTTTACAGTTAAAGTTCTATAATTAATCACAGATATATCTTCTATCACAAAAAGTAAAAATTACACAAATATGAGTATTATATTTGTAATATAATATTGTATATAATATTAAATATATTAGAATATTGAGTATTGTATATTATTACAAAATAATATGCAAAATCATATATTCCTTTAAGAGATTTGCAAATATTTTGCTAGATTAGGAGGCCCTAGCTGTTCAGAAAAGTCCTTCATGTTCAGTTACTACTGTCTCATCATCATATTCTCATTTTCCTTGTTTGTTCTGAAGGTTGAACTAGTGAAACCCACTTTAAGTAGGGGTTTATAAAGAGTATTGTCCAAGTGGCTAAGGGTACAGCTTTCTGAGGCCAAAACTTGGAAGAGTGAATTACAAGTGGCCAGAGGGTCATTTTTCTCCAGTTGTTTAGATTGGCCCCGAAAGTCAAAGCCAGAGAAACCAAGGAAACAAGAAGACTTGGATGTGGGAGAGGAAAAACCTGGGAGGGAACAAAGGAAAGGCAAGTCCCCAACTGCTGTAAGTGACTACAGGGGTGGCAGCCTGGTATAGGGAGTGCATCAAACAGTTGCGGCACGTTCTGCACGAAACAGAAAGACTTTTTCTTCAAGAGAGAGAAATTAAAAAATATTCTGAGCCACTTTGCAACTCATGCTCTTTGGGAAACTAAATGGGGATACATACATATATTTGGGGTTTTTTTCCATGTACTTTTTGTGTTGAATGCAGCCAGGCTGGAAATATTTCACTAGATTTAATATTTTTTAAAAACTCAAAGGGAACAAGATTAGACATGGAATATAATACCCAAAATATTTTAAAATTATAAACCACGATATAGAAATTATCATATGTACTAGAATTATATAAATCACAAAATACTATAGAGCCAATATACTAATACAATACAGAATATGTATGTAGGTGTTTCATTTCTTTTTTCTGCCGAAGGCGAAGCTAGGTACCACTGTCAGTGCCCTGCTCTATAGTTAAAAAAAAATCTACACTTCTCAATAGTGCAGCAAAAAAGAGTGTGCACTCATCTGGAAAATCCTCGGGCCTGGACAGAAGAATCCCTATTGCTATTCAAACCCTTATGATAATCTAATCTAGAGAGAGATTTTTCTTAATGAATGAAAATGGCTTCAAATGACTATAAACCTATGTTAAATTAGCACCCTGTTAGCTTAATACAAATAGCATCTTAAGCCAACTGAAATTAAATGATCCCTAAGAAAGATGATTTTGAGACTTACCAGTCTTTATCTAACTAAAAAGAATTTTTATTTCAAGTGACATATAAATATCATTTAACTTATTATCTGATGATCAAACTTCAAGCAATCTGACCTACCTAGAATACTATTTCAAATATAGAAACTCATTTTTTAAAAATCCCTATATGGCAAACTACCATCAAAAAAAAAAAAAATAGAAGAAGAAGCCCTTAACAATCTTGCTCTACTCAGTTAACCAGAAGCCCTCCCACACAGCTGGCTGTGAAACAAAGCCAGAGGGTAAAACCTCAGAACTGGGAGACACTGCAGGTGCCACCAGCAGGAAAAGACAAAAAAAACTATGTAAAACAGGCAAAGCTACAAAAGCAAAGGCCTTTAACGTTATTTGTATAGAAATAAACTGTCCATTGATTTAAATTAAAAAAATTTATAATGTTTTGAATGTTAAAACATAAGAAGATATATTTTAGGAAGACAGTGATTCTCAAATTCAGCGCTCATCAGAATCACCTGCAGGACTTGTTGAAACAGAATGCTGAGCTCCACCCCAAGTTTCTGATTCAGTAGTTCAGGGATGAGAGCCGAATGTGCATTTCTACCAAGTGCTCGTGTAATGCTGATATTACTTTTCCAGAAGCTGCTCTTTGAGAACCATCTAGTAGGATACAAAACTTCATTCTTTAACGAAGAATCAGAAAAACTGAGAGGCAAACAAATGGACTAACTCAAAATGAGACAAGGTAAGACAATGTTAGATCCTATATGGGCCTATTTCATGAAGGCTCATCCTAAAGTGTCCAGTAGTGAGATACTATGTTCACTGTTATTTCAAACCCAACTGCTTACATGGATAACTAAACTCCCTGGGAACCCATTTTTCTAAGCATGTAGAGCCTTTCTAAAATCAGAAATTCACTTGTAATGCATTGGTTTTATTATCCAACTCAATCTGAGTGTGGTGGCAACCTGTAAGTATACATGCCTTCCTCTATGAATGGGTTGATAAACTATAACTTCCCTAACATCTACGTTTGCGGGGTTGTTTTCAGTGTTTTTTTTTCCTGGTTGTACTTAGGTTAGTACATTGAACCACATTTAAAATGCATAAATGGACTTCTATTTAAAGGAAACATACAGAAAATCTTTCTAATGCGAATGACTATTGCACACAAATTTATCGCTCTGATAAGCTGGATCTTTATGTACTGGTTTTGGTAAAAAGTAAACTTGTCAATACATTGCTCTAACAATTTTAGATTTGGAAAATTGCTTTCACCTTTTGTCTCTCTCTTGAGGTAATTCTCCCACTTCAAGTTAGCCTCATAAGTAAAATTTTCACATGTGTTGCTTTTAATTTCTTTTCATCCTTGAGAAAATGAAAGTATCAAGAGATTCTTCCTTTAGAGTGAAGGGCTTGTTTGAAACTCCAATGCTCCAAGCAATGCCCTAAGTAGGTCAAATTTCCAAGCTGTAATTTCAGCAGACAAATTTGCCTGATTCCCCAAGACAATAAAAGAAGACACTTAATTCTAAAGCATTTCAGCAGCCCAATCTTGACCTTCGAGGTCTTTGTGGTCTGGCCCAACTCAATCCAATAGCCTATGACAAGTAAACATTAGCTTCAGCAGGGACACTCATTCCAAAACTCCAAACTGTACTTACATATTTCTCTATTGTAAATGTCCTGTATCTTCCTAGGTACATTCTTTTCATTCATCTTCAAGACCTACTCTACAAGGCTTTCCTCAAACACTCCCCCTCCCAACACTCTCCATTTTCTATATTCCTCATAAATTTACTTTCTATGAGGCTGATTATGGGAATTTAATACCAAATTTAAGATCCTATACTGTCTTGTGAAGAAATTTACCTATTTCACAAGTCTGCTTTTATCCTTAACTATAGATCAGTTCTTAGATATTAAGAACCAGCTTATCCAGCACTGGTTTCAACAGCAATTACTTAACACATATGTCTTGAATATTATATGAACAAGTATTCATTTATTGCCTATTATATGTCTAGACACATATATTATAGTCCTCATACTCCAGTCCAGTTAACCCCCGAACGAGCTCCATGAAGTGGTTCCCTTCAGAAACTTCCATATTTATGGAGATTGCTTCACCTCAAGAATCAAGATATTTATGGGTTATTTGCCATAGCAGAAGGTAAACAAAGTACTAACACTTTGTAACTCTGCTCTTATAATTCACTGGCCTTTTCTCTGAGATCAATTTCCATCCATGTTTTCACTGAAAATATTTTGTGTACCAAATAATTGAAAGTGTCTATGGTGATACAAGAAGGGGTTCCAATATTATAAAGTGGGCATTATATCTCTTCATACACAGTGCTAAGTGTGATGTTTACCTTGATAAGACATACCACAATGAATATTACCCAGCATGATGGTTAAGAGTCTGGGCTGTGGAATCAGAGATCCAGATATGAAGAGCTATTGCCCTTTACTGATGGTTTGATTTTGAACTAGTTACAACTCTATCCTTGGATCCAGCTGAACATGGGATCAGAATGACCACTGTATAAGGCGACTTTAAAGAATCAATTTATTCTATCACATAGTTACCATCAATCAATCAGTCCCTGCAAAGCACTTAGCAATATGTGGTACAAAATAACCAGTTAATAAGTGGTGGTAATAATTCTTATTAAAGAAGTTTTAGCACAACAAACTATAACTCACAAATATGGACTGCTGAAGCAAACGCGCACGCGCGCGCACACACACACACACACACACACACAGCAAGAAAAGTAGCTAAATCTAGAGAGCTGCCTGGTAACACTGGGCTCTTAATCACAAGCTGCTGAGTTGCCCAGTCTTAGGGACAACCAGAAATCCCTTTGTTGGTTTTTAAAAGACAAAATAGATTTATGAGAGAGATGGAGAGGGTGCATTCTCCTGCAGAGTGGGCTGCTGAGTAAATATGGCATCCATGATTGTATTAAAGTATATCTCCTATAGGACTCATAGCAACAGCTTTCATTTTCTTCTATTTTTCCTTTTAATTCTTTTCCTCGCCTGATTTGCTCTTTCCCCCTCTATCACTAGCCCTAATCAATGCAGCAGGTCAGGTTGAAAGAATGGACAGCCTCCGAGCCACATACATTTAAACCACTTTAATGCAAATATTGATCGTAGGAGCATAGACACAGGCCAGGCTGCATTTTTTTAATGGACGTGATTTTTTCTTGAGCTGTGCTACCCATGATAAAATACATCACCATAGATCAGTATTCCACCATCTTCTATGCATAGGAATGCCTAAGCAAAGCCAAAAGGTGGGCCAGATTCAATGCCAAGCTTGTGAGCCTCCAAAGTAGGTACTTCAGTAGTCAACTGGACCACATTTATTTAACCACTTATGCTTCTCTCTTCATGCTTTCTAGATGAGTTATTTTGGTGCACACAGGGACAGACTACCAGAATGGATGTGGTACCTGAGGTCACAAAAATAGATGTCCCACAACCATGTCTACTATGCTAAGGCATTTAATTCCTGAGTACACAAGATTATCAAAGTGTTGTATCAGAGAGCCACTGGCCAAAACATGTTTAGCAACAGAATCTAGGTCTGACTGGAAATTCACAAGGATAGATCCAGGATAGGAAGAAATTCTAAGGGCCACTTTGAAATTTGATACTAAAATGATTTGATATTCCATCTGCAGGCATTTTTAGGCTGGACTGGCGGGGTGGGGGGGGGTGGCGGGGGTGGGCAGGAAGAAAGAAAAAGAAAACCCATTTGTACTAAGAAAATTTCCTTGGCCTGCCTTCTGCCAAGAAAGGAGGTATCACAAACTGGGCATAAACTAACCTAAAACCGAAGAAAGGAGGAAGAAAATAAGTGGACGCAAAAGCCTCAAACCACACCGGTTGCTTCCAAGCAATACCGTTGCTTTCAGATGTTTCTTCTTCGATTCTTTTCATAGGTATGTGGTTGTTGTTGCTTATTATAACTCTAAAGCAAAACGTACTATTACATTGACTGAGATAGCTGTGGAGATGGAAATGAGACGATCACAATTCTCACTGTCATATGAAGTCGTTTTTTACTTGTTTTCCCGAGATCAGCTGGCCCCCACATCTTTATGCAAAGGGGTAAATGTCATCCTAAAGAGGGACAAGCAAGATGTGTACACCGGGTGAACAGAATGTTCTTTGTGGGCGTATCAGCCTAAAAGGTGGAGATAACTGGAGGTGAAGGGGAAGCTGAGTGGTATGCAAAGTGGGAGGGAGGCTGGGCAGAATGAAGCCTTTGACCTTGGAAGAGCTGAGTACTGGAGAAGCAGAGGGAGGGGGAGAGAGAACGGAATGAGGAATTCCTCGCTGTAATATATTCGGGTAAAAATGGGGCTGTCATCTTGAGCTACAAGTTAGAAAGTTATTACTTTTAATATGCCACTACCTTAGGCCTATACTGTTATGTAAAAGAAAAATAACCTTGTGTGACAGTTTAACATTGATCGATGTGCCTGCCAAATGCAAAGAGATAAATAAGCAGGTGATGAATAAACAGCACTTCAAGTAAAGACATTACGCTGCATGCATAAAACGGCGCCAGGCACCTAGGAGCCGTGGGTGGCCGAAGGTTGGCCATTTCATGCCCACTCAGTAAAGCAGACTTAATCGCTTCCAATATTTTCTGTTAAAAAGCACGCTTAATGAGCCAATTTCACAAGCCCAGAGAAACTGATTATTATCTCTGAGTTCCAACAGAGTTGGTTGTTTTCCAAGAACCAGGGTTTTTTTTTTCCCTTGAAGGGATAAAAAAACCTTTTTTAGAAAGAGAGAGAGGGGCGTAGGAGAGAGAGCAACACAGAAAGGGAGAGGGGGAAGAGAAGGAGTGACCGAGCCAGCCAAAGGGCACAGAACGCCGGCTGGCAGGGGAGATGCGGCCACTAGATGGCAGTGTTACCCCGCCATCGGCAGCGGCCCGTGCTGGGAACTGGACAGGCGCATTCGGCGGAAACGTGGCACGGTGAATAACGCTGAGAGCAGCGCCTGGAGAGTTCAGACCCGACCCTCCGCCCTCCTCGGGCCTTTTGTCCACAATTTTTCCATCCTCCAGCCCCATACAAGGCGAGGAGACAAAAGGGGCAGTCCCCGAATGGCCTCCCTCTGACAGCCCAGGGCTCTGATTCTTCTATGCAGCCTTCTTTCACAAAGTACAGGGGTCCCTTCGTCCGGTTAGACTGAGTTCTTCCTGAATTCTTTTTTCTTCTTTTTATTTTTATTATTATTTTTTACCCTGGGATGCTTGCAATTTCTGTATCCCTCACAGGACTAAGCATGTGCTTCTCACGGCATGGAAAATTCCAAGAGGATGAACCTATCTAGTTTTTCAACATGTATTTACTTTAGGCCAGGTTCCTTTTTTCTTGCCTTTTATTTTGCACGCTTTTTTCCCACTTTCAGTAAAAAGTGTGAACAAAAGGAATTTACCCCCAAAGGAAAAGACTGGGAGTAGGGAAAGGGAGAGAGCACCCCTTAGGAAGCCAGCTGTCCTTCAAAGAGTATCATTCTGTATCTTCCTCCAGCTACACAGAAACGTGGTGAAAGCTGCAGAAACACAGGGTTATTGTCACCAACTGCAGTTATTCAATTGCCACTAGGAGAGAGGACCCAGCAAGGAGACCTCAGCATATAATTAACTCCGATATTTTTTTAAAAATTGAAATGAACTGTTGTTAGGTTCTAAATTGAGATACAAGTTAATTATTTATGAATATTCATAGAAAACTTCAACAATTTCCAAACTTGGCCTTTAGTTTCTCATCAGTTAACCAAATAGTTGACGTGTATTTTTTCTGTAAGATAATTTTCTCTTAATGTGCACTGGAACTATCAAATTCATTAAGGTTTTTGAGATTCATTTTGTCTTGTGATGAATCAAAAGGGAATGGACTTGGAGAAAATGAAATGTTCGTCTCTTTTACTTATTTATAGTCCCACATAAGAGAATGAAATGACAGCAAAAATCGGTTATGATTTTTAAAAAATGGTATATTCAAGGAACATTCAGAAGCAGTAGATCAAATTCAATATTCTGTATGTGAATGGGGGAAAAGGAGGAGGGGTAGGGACTGTTTGGAAAGTGGGAGGTGGACACAGACATGAAAACACTGAAGGAAGGAAGGTACCCAACTTCTAAAAACTTATTACAGGTAATCATGGTGATGGGTTCAGGACATGCTTCTCCCAAATATGGCACCTTGGCATTTAAGAAAGCAGAAGCAGGACAGTCGCCCTTCCTTTCCTCTCACCTATTTCCATTAAAGCAGGTCATAAAACCCAGGAAGGTCACTCTAACCTTCTCCCATGCTTCTCCTCTGAATGAGAGCATAACACTCTCATTCCAAAAGCATCCTCCCTTGACCAGGAAGAGAGGAACATTCTTATTTCTGGAGACAGAGGGACACAGAGAAGAATCAGAGCAAAGAGGCCTTGCTAAGCTCCCCCGAGTTTATTACCATTAGATCATATTTTCTCTGACTATGCATATTTCCTCACAACTGTTCACTCTTCATCAAACCAAAGCATACGATTACATGTTTACCTGTTTCTCTGGGTGTTTTTCCTATGAAGGCTCCCATGTCACACAAAACTTATATTAAGCAAATTTGTATGTGTGTATCTCATTAATTAATCTTTTGGTATAGGAGCCTCAGCCATGAAAAGAAATTGCTTTTGCCCTAAAGTGGTCACTATTCTCACTCACTCATTCAGAACAGAAAGCCCCTATATGCCCACGAGCTCTAGTTTCCACTACCCCTTCCTCACTGAGGGGCCCAGTCCACTCTCCACATTTAAACCTCTTCCATGCCTTTGCCACAAAGCCAGCTATCGAACCGAAAAAACTCATCTCTGCTGAAATGGTAACCAATGGCCACACTGGATTTTCAATTGACTGAAGCTCTTTGTCCCTAAAGAACAGCCAGCTAATCATTAGGGCCTCTCAAAAAGAAAAGTTAAAATTGAGGACACACTGGATACCTGTTAGGTCTGCCATGAAAGACAAAATGCAGCAAAACAAAATAACAGGATTAAGACATTTCACAAATGCAATTAACTGACAAAAACCCATCCCATTACACGCCAGGCACTGACTGGACACTGCGGGCAGAGAGCTAAGGAACATGTGTTGCCCTCAAGTAGCTTACTGGCTGGTGGCTTTCACATAGCAACAGAACAGAGAAGCACAGCGTTCCCAGAAGCTGGTCCCCACCCTGACTTGTGGGAGGTCCTGAAGGTCCTTTCCATTGGGAGAAAATTGGGGAGGGTCACTTAGTGTCCTAGGGCTGCCTTAAAATCTCACCGCATACTGGTGGTTGCTTCTGGTGATTGCCGGTGATCCTGGGCAATTCCTCGGCTTGCACATACCTCGCTCCAGTCTCTGCATCTGCCTTCACCAGGCCTTCTGCCCTGTGTGTTGGGATCTCTGTGTGTCTTTTCCTTTTCTTGCAAGGCGCCAGTAATATTGCATTTAGGGCCCACCCTAATCCAGCATGATTTCCTCTTAACTAATTACATCTGCAGAGCGTCCATCAATGAATGAATGGATAAACTGTGAGACATATATATGTATGTATACAAACACACACATACATATACACAATGGAATATTACCCCTTTAAAAGAAGATGCTGCCATTTGCAACAACATCAATGAACCTGGAGGGCCTTATGCTAAGTGAAATAATTCAAATACACACAAATACCACATGATCTCATGTGGAATTTTTTTAAGTTGAGTATATAGAAACAGAGAGAAGAACAGAATGGATGGTTACCAGAGGCAAAGAGGGAGAGGAAATTGGGAGAAGCAGCTCAAAGGGTAGAAAGTTGCAATGATGTAGGATAAGTCCAGAGATCTAATGGATGGGATAAGGACTAGAGTTAATAATGTGGTATTGTGTACCGTAAACTTGCTAAGAGAGATTTAAGGTATTTTACCTTACACACACAAAAAAGGAATTATTTGAGGTAATAAATATGTTCATCTGCTTGACTGTAGTTATCATTTCCCTATGTATATCAAAATATCCTACTGTACACCTTAAATATATGCAATTTTAAAAGACCTTATTTCCTAATGAGGTAACATTCTGATGTGCCTAATAATCATGAATTTTGGAAAGATACTTATTAACCCTGTTTAGGGACATTTCAGGCAAGGATACCAGATGACACCTAAGAACTTCAGGTGGTTCCTTGCAGTTAAGGGGTAATATGCAAGGGAAATGAAGAGACAGAGTTAGAAAGAGGCTAAAACAAATCAAAAAGCATCTTTTGTTAGATATGAAAGACTTTAGATTTTCCACAGAAAGGCAGTAAGAAACAAATAGGTGGGTTTTAAGCAGGTAAGTGTTACCACTCTGGCAGGTGTAGATATTTGGAAAGAAGTGAAATTAGAAGCACAGATGCCAGTTACGGCACTGTTGCAGTGATTGAAGCAAGATAAGACTTCAGAATAACAGTGCCTGGGAGGATGAAACAAGAAAATACATTTGAATTTTTTTAAAAATATACAATTGATAGAATTTTGAGTGGATAAGATTAACAAAATATGTGTTGTTGAAGAACAAACATGATGAAAGCTGATGAGGTTCCCAGACTTGACCCAGAAATCTGGCCTGAGCAACAAGGTTGATCATCATGTTATTAAGGAAAGTTGGTAATCCATCTTTAAAAGGAAGGCAACTTGAATATATTGGAAAGTGTGTGTGTGTGTGTGTGTGTGTGTGTGTGTGTGTGTGTGTGTGTTGTTAATAATTTTGTATAAGAGAGGCTGGGACAGAAATACAGTTTTGGAGGAAGAGCCCTCAAATTAGATTGAGCCTGAGCTCCCTGGAAAGGTAAGAGTAACTTCACAAGATGGGAGAGAGAGCTGGAAGAAGCAGGTGATGGATCTCAGTGCCAGCGCTGAAGACAACTCACAATAGGACTGAGAAATTCAAGGAGGGAATGCAAGGGAGATCTTCGCACACTGACTGAGGCCCCCTCTCCTGACACTGACACATGGCTGCAGAGGGCAATGGAGACACAGGGCTGGTGGTATTGGGAATATTGGGGGTGGGGGCAGGTAGAAGGATGCTATTGAAGAATGGGATGACATTTTTGTTCCTTTGTTTAAAACAAGAGTGAGTTAAGCCTTTTTATGTTACTGATATAAAAAGCCTTCATAGAGGAAGAGGATGAAGGGGCAGGATAAAGAAGGATAGTCAAGAATTAAGAGAAGGAAATCAAGAGCAAGCGTTGGGCCACTAAAACAAGCCCAGCAGTGGGACTCCAGTTATCTATCTCAAAGTTGTTGGAAGAAAAGCATAAGATAATGATGTGGCTCACTCGTCGCAGATGGTCCACGCTTCACCTTCCCACTCCTCCAGTGATCACAATGAAAGAAGAGATTGCCAGCTCATCACTGACTGTGGCTCCAGCATGTGCAAAGCTGGCTTTGCTGGGGAAGACGTCCCCTGAGCCATATTTCTTTCCATCGTTAGGTGCCCCTGACACCATGGTGTGATAGTGGGCATGGGCCAGAAGGACTCATACGTGGGTGATGAGCAAGCCAGCATCCCAACCCTGAAGTACCCCATCTAGTACTGCACGGACACCAACTGGGATGACATGGAGAAGATCTGGCACCACACCTACAACAAGCTGCGCATGGCCCTGGAGGAGCTCCCAGTGCTGCTGAGGTCTCCCTGAACCCCAAGGCCAATAGAAAGAAGATCACTTAGAACATGTTTGAGACTTTCAACACCCTGGCCGTGTATATGGACTTCAAAGCTGTAATGTCCTCCAGGCCTCTGGGCACACCACGGCTATTGTCATGGAATCTGGAGATGGAGTCACCTACATGGTATCTATCTATGAGGGCTACGCCCTCCCCTAGCCATCCTGCATCTGGACATGGCTGGTCGGGACTTATCCAACAACTTCACGAAGATCCTCGCAGAGCACAGCTACAGCTTCACCAACACAGCAGAGAGGGAGATCGTGCGTGACATCAAGAGAAGCTGTGCTCCTGGACTTTGAGCCGGAGATGACCACCACTGCATCCTTCTTTTCCCAGAGAAGAGCTAGCAGCTGCCCAATGGCCAGGTGATCACCATCAGCAATGAGTGGTTCTGGTGTCTGGAGGCTCTGTTCCAGCCCTCCTTCCTGGACATGTAATCTTGCAGCATCCATGAGACCACCCTCGGCTCCACTATGAAGTGTGATGTGGACAGCCATAAAGACCTGTAGGCCAAAATAGTGCTGTCCCATGGCACCACCATGACCCAGGTATCATAGACAGGTTGTAGAAGGAGATTGTCACCCTGGTGCCCAGCACAATGAAGGTCAAAATCATTTCCCTGCCAAGTGCAAGTACTCAGTGTGCATCTGTGGCTCCATCATGGCCTCGCTGTCCACTTTCCAGTGAGTCAGACCACTCCATCATCCACTGCAGAAGCTGCTAAATGGACTGCAGGCAGATGCATGTAGCATTTGCTGCATGAGTTAATTCAGAAGTATAAATTTGCCCCTGGCACATGTATACACCTCATGCTAGCCTCACGAAACTGGAATAAGCCTTTGAAAAGAAATTTGTCCTTGAAGCTTATATCTGATAACAAAACTGGATTGTAGAACTTGTGACTGATTTTAACCTTGTCTTCAGGTTAACTGTTCCCCTGGCATTTGATTAATACCTCATATATATCTTTGATTTCAACCTTGAGTACATGTATCCTGGTCACTCCATGGCTGAGGTAAGAACATGCTTGTGAGAGACAAGTCCATGCCTTGGTAAGTCTGAGTAGACAGCAGTCTCCAATCTGCACAGGGTATTAATGTATTAAGGCTGAGTGTCATGGGATTTCTCTAGAGGCTGTCAAGTCTCCTGAACCATTGTCATTTCTATCTTGCCCATCTATCAGGGTTGGAAAGTCCAAGCCATTGGATCCTGTTTTCTTTCTTATCTGCTGTTTTCCCGCCAGAACACCATGAACTCTCACTTGCCTTGAGATGGAAGCAGTTTGCATTTACACCTATAAATTTATTCGTCCTTTTAAGTACGGGTTTTTTGTACACAATTCTCGATTCTTTAAGAGATGACAACAGACTTTGGTTTTCTACTGTTATGTGAGAACATGAGGCCCCAGCAACACATCGTTGTGTAAGAAAAAGATGAAAGTGCTGCCATAACCAGAAAAAAAAAAAAAAGATAATGATGTGAAACCACTTTGAAAAGTGGTTTCAAATAGATTGGAATAATGAAAATGTAGTTACTATTAAAATAATACTATTAAAACAATGTTTTTAGTGATGTACTGTGAGGTGTGTGTTAGGTTAGTTTTTTAAATTTTATTAAGTTAGTATAATCTACAGGACTAGAATAGCAAATATAAGCCTGCTCGGGCTAGGTGTGGCTATTCTGAGGCTTATCATGCCCCAAAACTGATGGTACACAGTAAAATTTTTTCCCACAGAGAAAGGAAAGCATTTGTAGCTCTGGCGTGCTTCAATCATTTTCATTTCTCCCATATGGAAATCATGGGATATGATATTAAAATTGCATTTTCCTAACCCCATTGCAAATACACGTTCTCCATATTTTCATCAGAAATATTAAAGTTTCACAAACCCACCAAGTGGTACAATGAATTGACATTCCTCCTCCTTTTTCATATTCATGGATTTCTACTCTGTCTTATCATAATAAACACCAATATAATAATTAACAACTAAACTTAAGCCTTCACCCTTTTCCAAGATCTCTAAACAATGAAGATATAGCCACAGGCAGAAACTTGACCTATTAAAGAGATTTTGAAGAGGGAGAGACAGAACACTTCATTAAAAACAATCCTCAATAAATATTGAAACAAAGGTACTTCCTTCTCATTTATCAACGACCCACTCACCTTTCACTCACTGGTATGTTCAATGACCAATGTGTTTGCAGCACTTATACCTACTCATGTTCTTTCTTAAGTGATCAAAAAGATGATCACAGAAAAAGGTCTTCAATTGCAATAAAGAGAACACTACACATTTAGTACATGCCAGAAAAATTGACTATAATATTAAATCAAATGAGACCAAGATTTCATTCAATTCAGAAAAAAAATGAAGCACCAAGCAAAGCATCAGCTCTATTATTTTCCCAGTGTGTAAAAGCTATATGTTGGTAATTAATGAATGCATGAGGAAAGTTGGTATCAAAATACTTAAGGAAGGCTAGTGTAATGCACATGGTTCCTACCAATGCAAAAACAGCAGAAACTCTTACATGTTTCATCAAAGTTTACAACATTTTATAACATGGTCAAACCAGTAGATAGATTCCTTTGTTTTGGTGCAAATTCAGAAAAAAGTTATTTCTTTGATCTAAGATTTAAACTACTTTGGAAATGAAACATGAAAGTAAGAGGATTGTCAAAAGTGCATACGTGGTAAAAAACAGACAGTTGCCCCTCTCATTACCCATTAATCTTACATATTCTATACGAAAGTCTCTTTGGCATTTGAAAAACTCTAATAATGGACATAATTAGAAAGAAAAAGGTAAAGTAACAACTGTGGCCACAGAACAATTTTCAAAAACTACAAACACATACTATAGATTTATCACTCGGATTTCTCAAATGGAGACTTCTTGAAATTTTGAATCACAAGAAATTTCTGTCAGTATTGAGAATGATTACTCATGATTTTTTTTTTAATCCATAAAGTGAACAGATGATGTTTTCACATTTTATAGAGTTATCAGAATAAAGATAAGTAAATTTATTGGTCAAGAGATTGCATCCCTTATATTGGAATAAAGACTATAATTAAAGAGAAGTCTATGTTAAGGGTCGTGACAATCAAAATATCTCAGTTAATATATTTGGGAAAAAGACAAACAGGACTGTCTGTATGCTATTACATTCTTATGTCACTCTGGTATGAACACCATGATTCTTTCTGAAGCACGTTGAGAAGTGCCAAGATCCATATTTAATGTATTCGAAAACAGTCCAGATTGAAATATATTAATATTTTAAAGATGATATATAATTCTGTGTGTGTGTGTGTGTGTGTGTGTGTTTCTGTGTCCCTCAGGAAGTGGGGAGAAAAAGCTATGATTTGTTTTCCTAAATAGCTTACTTTGTGCTTGTGTTTTCAATTCTTACTCTTTCAGTTCAGAGATGAATAAGCACTAGAGTTTAAGAGCGTAAGGGTGCAACACATCAATACTAATCTGGGCTGAACTTATCACTGTACCTGTATCCACAGTAAAAAGTCCATCTTATTTAAAAAGGTTAAAGAATCTATTTTGAGACTGTTTACCAAGTTGCTATCCTGGCACTTAGTAGGTACTCGACAAAAGCTTATAGAGTAAGGAAATGAATATGCCAGCCTCAAAGAGTTACCTCTTCATTGAAATGCTCACCTATTTAGGTTGAATTCTTACTTTCCTGGACCCTCCCTTTAACAGCTAACTAATCTTTCTTATCAGTTAGTGAATTCCACTCTAGACTTTACTACATTTCTTAATAAATAAGCCCCAAAATAAAAAACAGAAAACAAGTAGTTGACAAAGTAACCTAAATGGTGGCCTCAAAGGATCTGTGGGGTTCATCTGGGATAAGAATATACAGCTAGGTGACCTTTAGCCATTCTAGATGTCCTCTCATGTACTCCACTGTGCTAAAACATGCACCTAGTAGGGAGCTTCAAGAGGAAACTTGAAGCTCCATCACTTTAGCAGGCAATGTAGCAGGTTTAGATATCTCTGACCACTTTCTATGTAAAATAATTTTTAAGTTTCAAACTTTATTTTAATAAAAATATTTTGGAAACTGGATAACAAGTATCAAAATAATAGATTATATGATTTTTTAGCTTTTATAGTAAGGTAATAGCAAAATATTTTAGCAGTGTACTTTAACTCGGAGGAAATAAACACCCTAGTAAAAGGGTCAGATTGCTACATGGTACCTGGAGGTCTAGTGGAAGCCCAATTCCTTGGCTTGATTTTCAGTTCCAGCAGTTACATGCTGCCCAACTGTGTCTGTTTCATTATCTCTAAAGCAGACATATAAGTCAACTTCAAAAGGTTGTATAGAGAATTGCAAGGGTAATGTATATAGCTTAATCCAGATACCCCAAATGTTAGACTCCTTTACCTTGACCCTCATTAAACACACACACACACACACACACACACACACACACACATAGAGCACATTTCACTTTCTTCTTAAACAAGATACAAATAACAAAAGTAATTTCTCTTGACTTTCCCAGCCAAGTTGTAGTATTTATAATACATAACCATAAAATAGTATATGCTTTGTTCACATGTTAAAACTACTTCTATAGAACACATAAAATGTCTGTTTTCATCATTTAGGGAGAAAAGTTTTCTAAACTACATTTTGTCTTTCCCTCACTTTTAATTATATTATAAATCTGATAACATGTATGCATACTTATTGCAGAAATTTGAAAAATATACAGAAAGGACAGAAAAAAATGAAAATCATTAATAATTCCCAAACTCAGAGACAATTATTACTAATCTTGATTTCCATTGTATGCATTTGAATGAGATTATTCTCTAAATCCTGTTACATAACCTTTTTACACTTATAAATATTCTGTGAACATTTTGAATGTTTCAGTATTTTAAACATTTTATATAAGATAAATATCATTTTGATGGCTGCATATTATGTTATCTTGTGGTTTTACCATAAATTATTTAATCTAAGAAATAATGTTGAACATTTGAGGTTGATGCTGTGGCTGTTGTTTTTAAGCAAGACTGATATAATGAACTGCCATGTACCCATCCATGACCCAACTTCAACAATTATCAATTCAGTCTTGTTTTATCTGTACCCTTACGCATTCCCCATACCACTCTCAAATTATTTTGAAACAAATCCACTCTATTTCATCCGCACATATTTCTCTGTGTGCCTTTAAATAACTCTTTTTTATCATAACCACAAAATTATTATCATACCTCAAAATATTAACATTCTTTCATATTAGCAAATGTTTAGGCAGTGTTAAAAATACTTCATCTTTACCCTTTTCTTCTCCTTCTTTCCTTTCCCTTTTCAGATTGCAATTTCAACATTCAAATAAAATCCACACACTGCAAATGGTTAAAAGGTTCCTTTCTGTCTTTTTCCCCTCGAAATTTATTTGTTGGGAGGGGGAACAAAGAAAAAGAAACAAACAACAACAAAAAAAAAAAAAAAAAACCAGGCCAATGAAACTATAGTATTTCCCATGTTTGGGGTCAGTGTCACTTACCACGCTTTTCTATTGACCGTATTTCCTAGAAATAGAGTCTTAGATCTAGAATTGTATTCAAGTTTATGTTCTATACTGTGGCAAGAACATTTCATAGGTATATGGTATACTACCCTCAGCTGGTATATAACATTGAATTGTTTACTTTTTTCTGATGTTAGCAGCCATTGATGATCCATGCCTAGACCCATTAATTTATCAACATTGTACAATGGTGATATAACAGTTTTGCTAATATAAATAATACTACATAACTAAAATATCATAGCTAAATATCTGGGTACATCTATATATATGTTTATTTTTAGAAAAAAATTCTAAAAAATTAATATTGAATCAAGGTGAATCAACATTTGGAAATTTACATGACAATACATATCGTCCAACTACCATCTTAGAAAGTCACACTAGACATCATCTCAATGCTGGCCATTAGCATTATTTTAAATATTTGTTTGTTAGCCAAGAATAAATTTATTGTGGTTGATAGTCAAATACTTTTCTTACCAATAGGATTAAACATATTTTCTTTAAATTTAAATTTTCTTTTGTGAATTTGCACCTTTGTTCTATGATGATTTTTCTGGTAGATGTCTTTCTTTTCTTGATTCCCTTAATAAGCATTCTGGAAAGGATCTCTGATGAGTGAGATCTATTGTTATATACAAAGATAATATATACCTGTAATACTCCAGTACTCTGTATGCTATGTTTGCCCAGTCTAACATTTTATCCAAGATTCTGGTTGAAAATGGCAAAGCAAACATCTGTAAAACATGCTGAACATGATTTTCATACTATTAGGAATGGAACTTTAATATGCTACAATGAGGAACTGAGGTAAGCAGGCTGGTCAAACATTATTCTCAGCAAACAATGTGTTTTATTTTTATAATTTAAACACTAAGCCCATTCATTTTCTAATGATATTATGATTAAGTAATATAAAACATTATACTAAATATTGTGTCCATAAAAAGTTGTCATCCATATACAAATTATAGATTCATTTATCTCTTGGCTTTGCAAATATTTTTTCCACAAATAAAATAGCAATGAGTATTTTTATTACAATGCATTTAAAAGGTAATACAGAAGCTATCACAGTTAAAAAATTATTTCTATAGAAGTTGACTCTTGTCATTTAAGAGTCCTGTACCTAAACATACCATGTGCCTTAGAACAGGTTTTATGCTAGAATACATATTTATAGATGCAGCCATGTACATTCAGTCCAATTTTCTGAATACATTTCCCTAAAAGGGAGTTACAAATAATTAAAAGTTATAATATGTCAGTATATAATGTATAATGTATATATGTCTATAACTGACATATTATACATTATATCATCTAAGTCCAAACATGAAATTGTAAAAGTAATCTTTTGTAGGGAAGGTAGAATGTTGAGTCCACATCAGTGGGAAAAGCATAATATTTATAATTGAATCAAATAGATAAAAAACACGATTAGGTCTCTGTCACATGAGTATTCACATTTGTGCATTAAGATCATGCAAATAGAACTAATTATCGCTCAGGTCATTTAGTTATAAGTGGTGGCTAAACTCAACAGTTTTCTAGTTCTAAGCATATAAAATATATAACAGAAATAATATAGTTCTTAATGAAGAATGGAAAGGAAAGTAGGAGAGAAGGAAAAAAAGGGAAGAACAGAAGAAAAAGGGGAGAGAAAAAGATAGGGAAAATGCCCAGAAAATACTTTTCATTTCAGAGAAAAGCATCTTCCAATTATAATTAAATAACCACAATTTTATATAATCAGTTATAATCAGCTTATTTTACTATAATCAGTTCCATAACTGTCTTTTCAGTTAAATGCCAAATAAGTTCACATTTGAATTTTAAGATAATTCTTTTATAGTGTTTAAGTGAAACCAGATATTTTACATTAATTTCTTCAATCGATCACAAATCGACACAATCAAATATGTAATCAACATTTTAAACTATTTTTTAAAAGATAGCACAAAGTTCTCACCTTCTTAGAAATGCATATGCTTCCTCGAGGAAGGTTATTTTATTTCAAGTTCTAGCAAATGGAATGAGGAAGGCTTAACTGGGCCTTTATTTAAATGTGGGCATTATTTAAACTTTCTAAACTCATGAGAGAGAGTAACAGGGCCCACCTCCCAGAACTGCTGTACCTTCACACAGTGATGACAGAGGTACACTTAGTGAACATTTGTTATTGCCGTCATCTCAATGATCATCATCATTTTGTCATCAAAAGTATCTGGGAATTTATACATCAAAAGAGTTTCCCAAGAAAATAGTTGACCAGTAAAAAACTTCCACTCATCTAGCAAGATTGTCTTATTATACAATGTATCTGTTCTAAAATAATTTTCTCAAATGAGGACCAGTGAAATCAGTGGTTCTCAGTAAGGGGACAAGTTTGCCCCCCAGGAGACAATTGTCAATGTCTGGAGACATTTGTATTTTTCAAAAAATAGGTGTAGAATGGCTGGGGAGACTACTGGCATCTTGTAGACAGAGGCCAGGGATGCTGCTAAACATTCCAGAATGCACAGGACAGCCCCACTGCAACGAAGAATTATCAGGCCTACATTTCCATAGTGCCAAAGTTAAGAAACCCTGCAGTGGGGTCACCATATTCCTAATAAAGACATTTACCAAAAAGCATTCAGGCCTTCACTAAAACAAATAATCTTGAAACTCTCCAATGTATTTTCCTAATTTATATTTAATAGCAATTGCATTAAAATCTACTGTTTCTCAAAGCTTAGTTCCATGATCATAGTTGTATTGCCCACTAACAGTATTCACTTAAATATCCATGAAGTTATCAGTCCTTCTTACATAATCTAGTAGTTTATTAATACCTTTTGTGGAAAATTCTTAAGAGGCACTAATAATTTTCTACATTTGACATTTTAATATCTAGAATGTATTTTTTATCTTAATTATTTTACTAGGAGAAAAAATAAACTGTGAATACATGTTAGCCATATGGAAAAGACAATGAGGTTTAGTAATTAAAATTGAAAAGGTAAAGAACTATGCAGTAATTAGAACACTGATTAATCAGCTGATAATTTTATCTTGATTAATGCTGCTGGCTTCTCTTCTTATTGACCTAGGAAAAGTAGGTTTAGACCAATTAAATATAAATTATTCTCCTTTTTTATATTCTGGGCAGCTTCCAGTACTGTAAGTCATGCTACATTTAAGAAGTACCATTGAAATGCTTTTACTAAATTGGGGAGTTCAACAAAAGACAGAATTAGGTTTATGTTCCAAATATACAGATGCTTTTATCTCAGGCTAAATTATATAGAGCTAGTTTATTTCAATATTATCTAGGGAATACTAAAATTATAATAAATTTTTATTTTTGAAAAATCCTCTGATGACACTCAGTTAAACAGCTAGGTATATATTTTACTAAGTCTAAGATGCGACATCAGAAGAACTGAAATTAAGGAATATAATTAGTATCACATGTGGGTACATCATGAAAGTCTGCAGCCATGCTAGTTAATAGAACAAATTCTGGTATTAAGAAAACAATAATCACTAATTCTTAACCAATCAGTTTTCTAGAAGAGATCTCCCTTAAAAAAAAAAAAGTAACAACAACAAAAAGCAAACAAACAAATATAGAGAGCTACTGTTGGAGATTTCTGAATTCCATAATGTGTATCATCAGTAAAGCCCATTTTTTAATATCTTAAGACCCACCTCCCCAAAATAAACAGCTAGCGGTACTAAATGAAAATCTTGATTTAAAAAGAGTAAAATCTCTCTTCTTTTCAATTAATTATACTCAGGTAACAAAGAAATTTTGATAAAGCCAAGCGGTTAAGATATTGGTGCAGCCTATAATTTGCTATATCTTGCCCTCATCTTCTAATGCAGGATCCAGTCTCATCTAACTAGCAGAGGGAGTTAATCCTTGATAGATCAACTTGTGGAAAACCAGCTTCCTCTCCCCCTTTTCTGCTATCCTCTTTCCCTGTATGTCTGGCCCCAAATCTCCAACTACTGCTGAAGCTCTGGAGGTGATAAAGGTGCCCAGTTTTCAGTAGATGAATGTCTTCATAGGCTGCTGCTTGAGAGGGAGATGTCAAAGCAGAGCTTGAGGTACTGAATCTTAGAAAATCTCCTTTATATATGTATATTACATATGTATTATATATATCTGTGTGTGTATATATATGTATATGTGTATGTATATAATTCAGTGTTCTTTACGGCCTCAGAAGGCATATGAAGATGATTATAACAAAAAGAGCAACTACAAACGACAGCATCACCTAACAGTATATGGGCACTTGCTCTGAGGCAGGAACTTTGACAAAGACTGACATTTATTGAATCATTAATTCTCAAACAGTCCAGTGAGCTAGTATCTATTTTAGCCTCACTTCATAGTTGAGGACTAAGCCACAGAAGATTAAAAAAAAAAAAAAATAGGCCGGGCACAGTGGCTCACGCCTGTAATCCCAGCACTTTGGGAGGCCGAGCCGGGTGGATCACTAGGTCAAGAAATCGAGACAATCTTGGTAAACATGGTGAAACCCCGTCTCTACTAAAATACAAAAAATTAGCTGGGCATAGTGGCGTGTGCCTGTAATCCCAGCTACTCAGGAGGCTGAGGCAGAAGAATTGCCTGAACCCAGGAGGCGGAGGTTGCGGTGAGCCGAGATTGCGCCATTGCACTCCAGCCTGGGTAACAAGAGCGAAACTCCGTCTCAAAAAAAAAAAAATAGAATGCAGGATTGATGGAAACTGAACTCAAGGATCCTGACTCCCCTGTCCTGACTCCCCTGGCTCTGATTTTTGGTTGTTTGAACTCTGGATTTCAGCAATATAAATACCATATGAGAAGAGGGAGTATTTTATCCATTTTATACGTAAGTGTATGTTCAATATTTATGACTAATAATGACTTAAATAATAGTGGCTAATGTAATTCTTGATTGCTTTACTGTTTATAAGTACATAAAATATATCCAGGGGCCCAGTGAGATTTCATAGTCATTGTTAATGATAGGGAGATTGATACAAAAAAGGCTTCCGCATTAAATGCTCTGGTGGAAGACAGTTTTTAAAATTATTTCTTGGATTTTTTTCTTAACACAAGGGCCATCCATTTAATAATTTTATTCAATATATCTAGTCTCTTGTCAACCCCTGTTCAAGTTGCAATATTTGATACTAATGGTTATCTGTCATTCACACATCTGACAATTCTAGAAGATAACAGCAGTGCATAAAACTGTCCTCATGAAGCTTACAGACTAACTACATAAAATAAGAGCTAAAACTGATGACACAGTGAAAAGGTAGGAACATTTCATCTGTAAGTTCTTTATAGAAATCAGGGAGCTGGTGTTTCATCCGAATCGTTTAAACAGAATTTCAACTTCAACATTTTGAGAACTTTTTAAACTATTATAGTTAATCTAACACATGGATAGCACTTGGTAATTAACAAATTACTGGTTTTGTCCCCGAATCTCTGTAATTTAGGTCAAATTTTTTGTCTCTGATTTACAGAAGAAGAAACTGTAGCTCAAAGAAATTAAGTTACTTTCCCAAAAATATGAAATAAGTAGAAAATCTAGAACTGAAAATTTAAGATGTGGTAGGCAAACCAAACAAATAAAACATGAACAATAAATATACATGCACAAGATTATGATATGATATATGATAAGGAGCCATGTGAACAAAGCTCATTTATTCCCCAAATGTTTACTCTAGCTAGAAAACAGCCACATGTAATAGGTGGTCCTCTATCGGGACTGTGATAATTGAATCAACATTCAAATGAATACAGAAGTGAACAAAAAAGGCAATGGACAGGTACAGCATCAGAAACCAAGACAAGGTGTGAACCCATAAAAGTATCTGGTACATTTAAGGAATTGCGACTCTTGAGGGTTACTAAAGCATAGGGTCAGTGAGGAGGAAGCGTTAAATGACAGTCAGGACTGTGTACTGAAGGATCTATGGGAACTATGTAATGAATGTGTACTTAATTTTGTAAGCTGTGTAGAATCATTAAAGGTTTTAAATGGGAGATGTAAATTTTGTGTGATATGATTAATATTGTAGGAAATTAACACTGTCAGCACAATGAAGGAAGGATTGGCAAGGTAAAAACTCTACAGTTTGCTTATCTCCTCCAAGGCTCACAGTGTGTGTGTGAAGAACAGATAATAAGTCCACATGACTGAAGGGGAGAGCAACTGGAAGACAAACACAGGAAGGAGAGACTGTAAAGTTAGATTAGGTCAAGACTCTGCAGCACTAGATTGTTAATAATTTAATCTTTATTTTATAGGCAGGTTTTATAGCACTTAGGATCACAATTAGTTGTCCATGTGCATTTCCCTCAGTACCTAGCATTGGATCACTGGCTTGTATATGTGGTAGACAAGCGTCACATTTTTGGTTATTTTTTATATAGAGGTAAATCTAATCAAAACTGACAAAGACATGGGGATTACTGTAGAAACATGATATATGCATTCTGAAAAAAACCCTCAATTTCTACAAAATTAGACAATAAAAATAAAAATTGATTTTAGGGGGGAATTTTAAGATTTTAAGAAAAAAAGTGTTGGAGGCATTAAAATGATAATCTATGAAACATGGTTGAGTTCACAATAATAAAATAATTAGAATTTTAAATATTTTCACAGTTAAAAGACATGTTAAATGACTAATAAGTAAAGAAATACTATAGTAAATATGGGACTTCACTTTTAAATAATGATGAGTAAAAGTGGCTTGATGTAAGAGGGTATAGGGAAAGCTTAAGTTGCTGATGAATTATATTAAAAAAAAAAAGAACAAAACACGCACTGGGAATACTGCTTAATTAGATCATCCGAAACAGAGGATATGATTAAATTGAACCAGGGGAAGGACTTGCAGTCAATAGGCTATTTCTCTATGTTTTGCATGTTCTGCTGTGTTGGCTTTACTTTACTTTAAGTCTAAATGCTAGTACAAAATATTAATTGCAATATGAACCCACATGATTTCCATCTAGATAGGTATCATTCCCATATTTACAATGGTATAAGAACTAATTAACATTGTAGAAGCACACATAAAGCAGGATAGACTATAACTGGAATTACTGAATCTTCTAACATCAACTATGTGGATTTTTGTAAAATAAGCATACACTGAAGAATATTTATAAAACAAATAATATGTGAACAAAATAGAAATAAAGCAAACAGCCACACAGACACTTTCCAGTTTTTAAAATAACATTTTTGTTATTTTTGAACCCACCTCTCTGATCACATCCCCATCAGCACCCCACACTTAGAGGTAACCACCATCCTGAGTTTAGTCCATGTCATGCCTTATTTATTATCTTAGTAATATTTTGATTTTGCATTTTTTTTAATAAATGGGATTATATTGAACATAATATATGCCTTGGTTTGTTCACTCAATATTATGTTTTTTAGACTTCATTATAATATGTATAGTTGTAGCAAGTCCATTTACACTGTCTTATAATATTGCATTTCACAGAATACATCAAAATTCACTTATCCATTCTACTGACAATGGACATTTGGATATTTTCCACTTTTCTTGCTACTATAAAAATATTTATGCATGCTATTTTTCATATCTTCAAGTACACACGTAAAGCATTTTTGTTGGATAAACTCTGCTGAATTATAGGGAATCTCTATGTTTCACTGTATTATATGATAGAGAATGATTTCTAGAGGGGTTCTAACTATTTTCATTTCCAAATACATTGCATAAGAGTTTCTATTCTTCTACATTTCTACCAGCACAAGATATTGAAGACTTTTAACTTCTACCTATCTGGTAACTGTAAATGGTAATTGTATTGTAATTTCACTTTGTATTTGATGACTGCTAACACAGTCAAACATTTTTTGCTTGTTTTCTAATCATGTATCTTTTAATGTGAAATGCAAAATCTATCTTTCCTTTGGCATTATTTGTCTTTTACATATAAATGTGCACAATATCTTTGTACATTATAGAGTCAAATACTTTGTCAATGCAAGTGTGTGTATACATATTTTACATGCACACACATATATATAGTTAACATGCTCTTCCCATTTGTGGTCTATTTTCACTTTATGATATCTACTGAAACAGATACTCACATTTTTATGAAGTCAAATTTGCCTTGGTATCTAATTGTTTTTATTAAAAACTTTTTAACCCTAAGACAAAAATATATTCTCCTATATTGTCTTCCAGAATTTTAGAAACTTCACATTTTAATGGGTTGTTAATACATGGGACTAATTTTTATATATGCTGTGACATCAAGAGTGAGGCAAGTTAGGTTATTTTTTCCCCATATTGACAAGGACCTGTCTCAGCATGTCTTATTGTACTCAATACTTTCCCTCACTAACTTATGTCAGTGGGGTCTTAACGAAAGTGTGGGTCTGTTTCTGGTCCTTCTGTTTTGTTCCCACTCACCTATTGGTCTAAACCTGAACAAACAACATAAATTGTAACCATTCTGGCTTTACAATAAGAATGTTTATTTGGTAGGGCATGTCCTCCATCCTTACTGGTTTTCTGCAGGAGTGTCTTGGCTTTTCTTGTTTTCCATACACATTTTTAAATAACATTATCCAATGCCACATTTAAAAAGATAAAACTTTCAAAATTTCACCATTTATTATCACACCATTTTTTGTAGAAATCTGTTATTTGGTTAAGAATTTTTTTTCTATCTGCTTTGCTAAAAATTTTAGTCATTATTTATTATTGAATTTTATCAAGTAATTTTTATGGGCCTACAAAATAGTTGTTTTCTAATGCTGTGCCAGCTTATATTCCTTTTTTAAAAAAAGCTACTTAGTTTTGTAATAATGTTTATACATTCCCATATTTAATCAGCTAATACTTTAAGTTTTTAAATCTAAGTTTATGGTGAAATCGGGCTATAATTATTTCTTATAATGTCTGTCTCAAAAAATATGCTGGAGAGTAGACTTCCTTTTTCCTTTCTTCTGAATTAATTTTATAAGATTGGAATTTTCAGTCGCTTAAAGTTTTGGTAAAAGATCCCAACAAAATTGTGTAATAGTGGTGATATTTGAAGAGAAGTTTACTGATTCAAATCTTTAATGGATATGAACATTCAATTGTTCTATTTTTCACCTTGTTTTGGTAATTTATGTTAGGAACTTGACATTTCACATGGTCTCAACTTTGGCAGCATAAAGGTGTTCATAATGCTCTTTTCAAATCTCTTTAAACCCTGCTGAACTTTTTCATTTTTGATTCATTCTTAATTCTATTTATTTTGCCCTTTTTTGAATTTTTTTAACTCTCTTGCCAGTCTTTTTGATGAACCAGCTTTGATCGTTTTTTAAATTCCCTTTTTTTGTTGTTATTTACTTTCTCCTATTATCTTTGAACTAATTCTCAATTCTTCTAATTAAGGCATTAGAACTTGATCAAATTTGGCTAATTTTCCATATATCTTGCGGTTATTGTGGATAGCATTCTCTATACATCTCTTCCATAAAGTTGCCTACATTATGTTCTTCAATTCCTCCTGATCTGTAAAATCCTAGAGACATATATTCAAATCTAGTACACCTGGCCTTTTTTTCTTGTAGTTCTGTCAATTTTGGGCTTTACATATTTTGAAGCTGTAGTTCTAAGTACATAAAGTTTAAATTTTTATGTCTTGATTAATTAAAACTTTCATCACTATGTTTTAGCCCACTTTATATCTAAATTATATTTATTTATTTATTTATTTTTAATTTTTTTGCTGTGCATGGTGCCTCATGCCTGTAATCTCAGCACTTTGGGGGGCCAAGGTGGGTGGATCACCAGAGGTCAGGAGTTCAAGACCAGCCAGGCCATTATGGTGAACCCTGTCTCTACTAAAAATACAAAAATTAGCCAGGCATGGTAGTGTGCACCTGTAATCCCTGCTACTTGGGAGGCTGAGGCAGGAGAATAGCTTGAACAGGAAAGTGGAAGCTGCAGCCAGCCAAGATTACACCACTGTACTCGAGCCTGTGTGATAGACTGAGACTCTGTCTCAAAAAATAATAATACAATAAAATAATCTTTCTATTGCCTAAATATCTATCTTATCTTTTTTGCAAATATACATATTCGAGATTTTGTTGATTAATGTTTGCCTGAAACTTTTTTTTTCTTCCTTCTTTTATGACTTAAGTTTTTATGGTTCACTTCTTTTAGGCTGAAATTTGTGTATGTGTGTGTTTTTAAAATTTAGCCTAACTTCTAAACCAAAAGTTTGAGCCATTTTTTTAACTGAAAACTTTAATTCATTTAATTAGTTATACTTTCTATTTATCACTTTTCCCATTCTTTTATTAACTATTTCATTGACTTTTATGTTGATTTTTTTCCTTATTACAATTTTCAATCCAATAACTTGAGAGCTAGACACATATTTTATCTTTTCGTAGTTCTTTAGAAATTTTAGTAAGCAAAGGCCAGGCACAGTGGCTCACGCTTGTAAATCCAACACTTTGGGAGGCCAACATGGGAGAATCACTTGAACCGAAGAGTTTGAGACCAGGCTAGGCAACGTGGCAAAACCACATCTCTACAAAAAGTAAGAAATTAGCCCAGTGTGATGGTGTGTGCCTGCAGTCCTAGCTATTTGGGAAGCTGAGGTGGGAGGATCACTTGAGCCTGTGAGGTTGAGGCTGCAATTAACCGTGGTCATGCAATGCCACTGCACTCTAGCCTATGAAACTTTGAGACTGTGTCTCAAAAAAAA
Organism: Callithrix jacchus; assembly: GCF_049354715.1. Lineage (NCBI taxonomy): Eukaryota > Metazoa > Chordata > Mammalia > Primates > Cebidae > Callithrix > Callithrix jacchus. The sequence continues at coordinate 56,335,411 of NC_133515.1, read as the reverse complement.
TAAATAGATAAGAAAGTTTAATAAACATACTTAAAACATGAAGATAACCAATCTTTTAAAATTCCTTCCAAACTTTACAGGAATCTTGGAACCCTTTAACTCTAATTGCTTTCTCCAAATATTATTTTGGGGCTGTATTTTGCTTAATTATACCCTCAAATTAGAATTCTACACACTTATCTTTTTTTTTTTTTAATTCTTAGACTTTCAAAATGGGATTGCTCTTCTTCCTGAAGGACTTATTTTACTTATTTTAAAATTCTCTTTGGTAAGAGTGTTGGTAGTTAACTGTCTCAGCACTATTTGTCATAAATTTTCTTCATATTATTTCATTCTGAGTGAACCATTTTCTGGATGTATAATTTTAAGAAGACAATTATTTTCAATACACAGATACAATTCCACACTTTCCTCTACCTTCCACTACTATTATTGCAATGTCATCTGTAAATATAATCATTATTTCTTTGCATTTAAAGTTTTTTATTCACTGAGTAGCTTTTTAGATCTTTTCTGTGCTTTCGTCTTCTGCAGATTCATTATGAAGCTTCAAGATTTGGGTTTATTTTTATGTATCCTTTGAGACTTCTGCATCTTCATTAAAAGTTAAATACTTCTGATCAATTCTGCAAATCCATTGCCATTATTTCTCTAAATAGCACCTTTTTTGACATTCTGACTTTGCCTTCTGAGGGTCCAGTTAGAGATATATGAGGCTTTTTCCGTTGTACATGTCTATCCACTTGTTGTCTTCTATATTTTCTGTCCTTTTGCCTTTCTGAATTATTTTCTCAGATATTCCAGTTCCCTCATATTCTCTTAGCTTCTGTATTGTTTGCTATTTAACCAATTTTTAAATTCTGTTAAAAAGTTATTTTGTTAAATTTAGATGTTTCAAACCTGATTATTTGGTAGTCCTTATATATATTTTTCTACCAATCTTCAAATTCTTTAACATATTAGTCTAATTTTATGATTATATAAATTTATTTTATTAAATTTCTACTGGTTAATATTGCTGCCTATTATTTTTGCTGGTTCTCATTCACGATGATTTATGTCCTATGTGGGAGTTTTATTTTTTTGATTATGCATTCACTTCCCTTGTAACTTTATCTTTAGGAATTCTATGAAGCCTGAATTGAAAGTAATTTCTTTTAAAGTGGATTTCTATTTACCTTCAGACCATTACAAATGAGGTACCTTTTTAAAATAAATTCTTTACATGAGGTTTTGCTATTTGTTTGGTTTTTGTTTCCACAGAGATATTGTAATTTGGGTCCAAACAAGACAAGCTTGTATTATAAAATTTCAAAGATGTTTCCCACCCCTTTCTACCTATAAGCAAAGTTTTGTGCAAGAAATTTCTCTTGTTTATGGAAGTTTATTTCTAGTTCACCCTTAAGCTGAAAGTGCAGCCTTTTGGAGTACCAGATTCATATAACAGTCTCCCAAAAGACCTCACATCTGATATAGGCAGTAGTTTTAAGTCTCTTCTGCCCTGCTGAGACATCAAAATCAAAGATCGACTTCACTCTAGTCATGAAGGCCTCATAGGCAAAAGCCAACTTTAGTACTAGCTTATCTATCTTCACCTATTCCAACCTTTAGTCATTTGTTGGAGTTGGAGAAAACCAAAATTTCTTGCTAGATCTACAATGCAACTTTAAAGTTTTATCTTTTGTGTGTGTGTGTGTGGGAGTGTGGTTCAGGGTACTATTCTGCATATTGTCAGAAGGGAAATCAAGATTTTTTTCTCTTCCCTTGTTTGTTTTATAAATTCCCCATTGGTTTACCTGATGTTGCTGGATGAATACTGAATTCATTTTGTGTGAAGAAATGGCTGACCAAAGAATCAGCTTCTCTGTACCATCACTCAGTATCATGGATTTGAAGACTAGACGGTAAATATTTTAGGTTTTACAGTTTGTATGGTCTCTATCCCAGCTATTCAACTATGCCTTTGTAGTTCAAAGCAGCCACATAAGATACCTAAATGAATGTGAATAGTTGTGTTCCAAATAAATAGGTAAAAAAATTTATTTACAAAAACAAGCAGTAAGTCAGATTTGGCCTATGAACTTCAGTTTGCCAACCCATGCTCTCGCTATGCCATCATAGTTTTTTTTGTTTTATTTTGTTTTGTTTTACTGGATTCATTTAAGTGATGAACAGAATCACAATATGAAGAAGACATTTTATGAATACATTCAACTGATAGGACATATAAAATGCTTAGGCCCCCAAAAAAATAAAGAGAAAAAAATCAATCTATGCATTGTCTAAATAAGTAATGATGAACTCCCACTGCTACACAAACAGCAGCAACAACAAAACTCTAATCATAAGAATAATATCTTGGGAAATATAATAAGCATTATGAGCATGTCCCTGAAATACACAGACATACTGACTCTCTACCATGTACATCAATTTCCTACTAAAACACAGAAAGTAAGAGGATATATCCATCTTCCAAGCTGCCCCCCAAGGGGTCACAACCCAAGAAACCCTCCAGTGATATCTCATTAGAGATAAAGTTTGCACCAGAACTTACATAGTATCATATATCTTGCATCATATCTTTCAAAGAACATAACACTGTGTATTGGCAAATGAGTGGAAATTATATTACTTGGGATTGGCTATAATGTACACCCTTGAACTGGGCAATACTTAAGTGATTCTCAGATGGCAATACCGAGATTACAAAGGTTACTCCCTTGAAAATGAGTCTTGATGGTGCTCCACAAAATAGAACTTTGTCAATTTAGCACTAAATATCTTTATAAGACATGAGGCATCTCATGGAGCATGCTTTATTAGTTTGGCCATTAACCTTGCTTGGGTCTTTAAAAATTTTTAGTTTATATTTTATATAATTTATATTATAAAACATAAGGAAACATCCAAAATTTATAATATAGTATTTTACTTTAATATCAAAGACCATGAAAAATAGCAACTATTCATCTTCATGGACAGCCAAAAATACCCAAACATGACAAAAACATCCAGAAGGATGTTACTTTTCCAGTTGATATTCTAAGAGTATAAATGCTTAAAGTATTGGCTATGGATAAAGTATTGGCTTCTTCTTTTTTTTTCAGACATGTTCTTCAACTTCTGTGTGGAAATTATATGATATTTGCTAGTTTGAAGAAGAAAAAAGTAAGAACCACTATTGCAATACAGTAGTACTCAACTATATTTCAAAATAGTTCAACATTTTATATCAAATATGTGTGTTTCTGTGTGTGTGTGTGTGTGTGTGTGTGTGCCCCCAAACTGGGCAGAAAGGAGATTAACTGTTTTTGCTGAAGTCTGAACTAGCAGTTGAACACTACCCCAAATAGTGTTTTCTGCTTATCTCTAAATGGAACTCCTGGCTATGCCTATGGCAGAAGATGAAACACAAAGATGAGAGGCACTATCCTTGTTTCTATAGATTCAGATATCTACACAGTTATCATATACACCGTTAACTTGCAATTATTGAAGGATACCACCTTTCATAATAAAAGAGGAAAAATATATTTTCCTTCTACCCTTCTAGGTTCTCAGCTTTGGTCTCTGTAACCAAAGAAACATTAACAGAAAAAAAAAGCATTAACTTTACTTGATACTCATATGATGTTTAATGTTTTTACTGTATTGCAATTTTACTATTTCACGTGTTTTACCATTACTTTATTTATGAAGAACTGGAAGTGTTGATACAAGAGTTCTTTACACTTTCTACTCAAAAAGGAGTCTATGAACCAGCACAGTAGTTTTATCTGGAAACTTAATAGGAATGCAAAATCTCAGGTCCAGGCAAAACTTATGAATTCAAAACCTGTATTTTTTATTAAGAAGATCCAATTGATTAAAATATACTGTTATTGGTGATAGAGCATTGATACTCACTTTCTTTTCAATGCAAACACACATGGGACTAATAATACACTCAATGACAGTAGAATAGAGTGGGAAGAATTATATAGTTTAGAAAAAGCCAAGCCAGGCATCCTAATATACCTTCTCACCAATGTATTTATTACTTTACCTTTTAAGTTCCTTCAAAACAAGGATCACCTTTCAATCTATAGCAGTTACCATGTTTTAAATTTACTTATTTAGTTAATGCTTTGGATTCACTCACCAGTGCTCAATAAACCTGTTCCTCTAAAATCAAAGCAATGTATCTACAATAATTTGACTTCTAAGATATGAATGTTGAGGAAAAAAATTTCCTCATGAAACAACTCAGGTGAGTTATTAAAGTACTATATTATTACTTACTCAAATCTAGAATAACTCAATCACTATAAAAACATTAACATTAAAAATAATTATGTCTAACATCCATCAGATCTTAATACAATTCAGTCCTTCCAGTGAGCCCAATTTGAATACTAAGAAGGAAGTCACTGGAAAGCTATATTCACACCATAATCTTCTAAAAGAATTCATTTTAATTAAAAACCAGGTGGTCCTGAGTTTTCCTCTAAGGGTCTATATTAAAAAATCCCATTGATCATACTTTCTATAATGAAAGATCCAACTATAAACCTGGAGGAAAATGGAATAGATGAATCAAAATATTCTCATTCTACTTAATATAATCTTGGTTTCCAGTAGAAGTTTCCAACTATGACAGTGAAAGTGGAATCCATGAAGCACAAGGCTGGTAGTTCTGTTAAAGATTTTTTTAAAATTCTCTCTATAAAAAAACTGTGTAATTCAAACACTTATTTACCTAAATATAAATGTAACCTTTATAAATAATGAAAAGACTAATGTATCAAAGGAAAAATTGGGGGAAATGGCATGATTAGGAATTTCACCAAAAATGACCAAAAACTACAAAATTTAACATAGTAATCAAAAAAAGCAAAGTAAAAGAACAAGATATTACCAATCATTTTGACTGACATAAAATTCTAACTTTATTAGCCAGTGTTTGCAAGAATTTGAGTGCTTGTTCTGATGTATTACTTGTAGGAAGGTGAACCATTTAGCAACATGCAGCAAAAGTCTGAAATATTTGCATACTTTTTTTCTAAATTTATATTTTAAAAATAACCTGTTAAGTGTGACGATGTTCAATATGTCACTGTTAAAAAACTGTAAAGAGGCCAGGCACAGTAGCTCACCTGTAATCCCAGAACTTTGGGACGCCAAGGTAGGCAGATCACGAGGTCAGGAGATCGACACCATCCTGGCCAACATGATGTAACACTGCCGCTACTAAAAAATACAAAAATTAGCTTGGCATGGTGGCACATGCCTGTATCCCCAGCTACTTGGGAGGCTGAGGCAGGAGACTCGCTTGACACAGGGAGTCAGAGGTTGCAGTGAACCGAAATCACACCACTGTACTCCAGCCTGGTGACAGAGCAGACTCCGTCTCAAAAAAGAAAAAAAACTGTAAGCAACATAAGTGTCTAATAAGACAGCTCATTTGAATAATCTGTGGTATATTCATACAGCATAACATGATACAAAGATTGATATAATGAAGAACGTACCATGATATGAGAAGTTCAAAATATGTTAAATAGAAAACAAACAAAAGTACACATTATGATCTCTTTTAGAAAAAAACTGTGCAAATGGATGGATAGCTAAATGGATGAAAAGTAACATACAAAATAAGTATATAGATGGATAGACCAAGCAATAGGTACAGACATAATAGATAACACAAACTGGAAAGATATTCAACAAAATCTCAACTTTAAATAATTTGTGTGTTTATGGGTATGTATCTGTGATTCCTAATTAAACTTAACTTTTTTTTTTTTTTTTTTGAGATGGAGTTTCGCTCTTGTTACCCAGGCTGGAGTGCAATGGCGCCCTCTCGTCTCACCGCAACCTCCGCCTCCTGAGTTCACGCAATTCTCCTGCCTCAGCCTCCTGAATAGCTGGGATTACAGGCATGCGCCACCATGCCCAGCTAATTTTTTGTATTTTTAGTAGAGACGGGGTTTTACCATGTTGACCAGGATGGTCTGATCTCTCAACCATGTGCTCCACCTGCCTTGGCCTCCCAAAGTGCTGGGATTACAGGCGTGAGCCACCATGCCCAGCTAAACTGAACTTTTTTATATATTAAAAGATTATCTTGTGACTCTTCTAATCTGTACTTGGTCCACTTTTCTATTAGGATTTTAGCATTCTCGGTGGCAACTTATATGAATTATTTGACTGTAAAGATGTAATGTCTCTGAAACAGTTGCTGCTAATAGTTTTTTCTAGGTTATTTTCTCCAAGGATATTTTTCAATTCAAAAATTATTAAATTTTTATATAGTCAAACCTATAGTTTTCCCTTTATGATTTAAATTTTTTTAATTTTTAATTTGTGTGGGTCTAGTTTTATTATACATATTTATAAGGTATATGAGATGTTTTGATATAAACATGCAATGTAAAATAAGCACACATGAAGAATGAAGCATCCATCCCCTCAAGCATTTATCAATTAAGTTACAAACTATCCAATTACACTCTAGTTTTTTAAAAATGTATGGTTATCAATTGAGATAATCAAGTGGTTTATGTCTTTGGTTCTGTTTATGTGGTGAATTATATTTATAGACTTCAATATGTTGAACCAGGCTTGCATCCCCAGGATGAAGCCTACTTGATCATGGTGGATAAGCTTTTTGATGTGCGGTTGCAATCAGTTTGCCAGTATTTTATTGAAGATTTTTGCATCTGTGTTCATCATGGATTTTGGCCTGAAGTTTTCTTTTCTTGTTGAGTCTCTGCTGGGTTTTGGTATCAGGATAATGTGGGTCTCATAAAATGATCTGGGAAGGATTCCCTCTTTTTGGATTGTTTGGAATAGTTTCAGAAGAAATGGTACCAGCTCCTCTTTGTATGTCTGGTGGAATTTGGCTGTGAACCTGTCTGGACCTGTGCTTTTTTTGGGTGGTAGGCTCCTAATGGCTGCCTCAACATCAGACTTTGTTATTGGTCTATTCAGGGTTTCAGCTTCTTCCTGGTTTAGGCTTGAGAGGATGCAAGTGTCCAGGAATTTATTCATTTCTTCCAGGTTTACTAGTTTATGTGTATCAAGATGTTTGTAATAATCTCTGATTATGGTTTGTATTTCTGTGGAATCTGTGGTGATATCCCCTTTATCATTTTTTATTGTGTCTATTTATTTTTCTCTCTTTTCCTTTTTATTAATCTGGCTAGTTGTCTGTCTATTTTGTTGATCTTTTTGAAAAACCAGCTCCTAAATTTATTGATTTTTTGAACGGTTTTTTGTGTCTCTATCTCCTTCAGTTCTGCTCTGATCTTAGTTATTTCTTGTGTTTTGCTAGGATTTGAGTTTTTCTGGTCTTGCTCCTTAGCTCTTTCAATTTTGATGATAAAAACCCTAGAGGAAAACCTTGGCAAAACCATTCAGGACACAGACGTAGGCAAAGACTTCATGACCAAAACACCAAAAGTATTGACAACAAAAGCCAAAATAGACAAATGGGACCTAACAAAACTACACAGCTTCTGCACAGCGAAAGAAACAGTCATTAGAGTGAATCAGCAACCAACAGAATGGGAAAAAATTTTTGCAATCTACCCATCTGACAAAGGGCTGATATCCAGAATCTATAAAGAACTAAAACAGATTTACAAGAAAAAAACAAGCACATTCAAAAGTGGGCAAAGGACATGAACAGACACTTTACAAAGGAAGACATACATACATGAGGCCAACAAACATATGAAAAAATGCTCATCATCACTTGTCATTAGAGAAATGCAAATCAAAACTACATTGAGATACCATCTCACACCAGTTACAATGGCAATCATTAAAAAATCTGGATACAACAGATGCTGAGAGGATGTGGAGAAATAGGAACACTTTTACACTGCTGGTGGGAGTGTAAATTAGTTCAACCATTGTGGAAGACAGTGTGGTGATTCCTCAAGGACCTAGACATAGAAATTCCATTTGATCCAGCAATCCCATTACTGGGTATATATCCAAAGGATTATAAATCGTTCTACTATAAGGACACATGCACATGAATGTTCATTGCAGCACAGTTTACAATAGCAAAGACCTGGAACCAACCCAAATGCCCATCAATGATAGAATGGACAGGGAAAATGTGGCACATATACACCATGGAATACTATGCAGCCATAAAAAATGATGAGTTCGCGTCCTTTGTAGGGACATGGATGAACCAGGAAACCATCATTCTCAGCAAACTAACACAAGCACAGAAAATCAAACACCGCATGTTCTCACTCATAGGCAGGTGTTGAACAGTGAGAACACATGGACACAGGGAGGGGAGCATCACACACTGAGGTCTGTAGGGGGGAAATAGGGGAGGGACTGTGGGGGTGGGGAGTTGGGGAGAGATAGCATGGGAAGAAATGCCAGATATAGGGGATGGGGAGGAAGGCAGCACATTACACTGCCATGTGTGTACCTATGCAACAATCTTGCATGTTTTTCACATGTACCCCCAAACCTAAAATGCAATAAAAATACATTGAAAAAAAAAATGTATGGTTATTATTGACTATAGTTACCCTGTTATGCTATCAAATAGTAGGTCTTATTTATTCTATTTATTTTTGTATCCATTAACCATCCCACCTTTCCACTAATCCCCCACTACCCTTTACAGCTTCTGGTAAACATCCTTCTTCTATGTCCATGAGTTCAATTTTTTGATTCTTAGATTCCACTGATATGTGAAAGTACATGATATTTGCCTTTGGGTGCCTCTTATTTCTTTCTTTTTTTTTTTTTTCTGAGACTGAGTCTCACTCTGTCGCCAGGAGCCAGGCTGGAGTTCAGTGGCGCGATCTCTGCTCACTGCAACCTCCACCTCCTGGGTTCAAGCAATACTCCTGCCTCAGCCTCCCGAGTAGCTTGGACTACAGGCACATGCCACCATGCCCAGCTAATGTGTGTGTGTGTGTGTGTGTGTGTGTGTGTGTGTGTGTGTGTATTTTTAGTAGAGATGGGGTTTCAGCATGTTGGCCAGGATGGTCTCAATCTCTTGACCTCATGATCCGCCCACCTCAGCCTCCCAAAGTGCTGGGATTACAGGCGTGAGTCACCGCACCCAGCCTGCCTGTCTTATTTCACTTAACATAATCACCTTCAGTTCTGTCCATGTTGTTGTAAATGACTGGATCTCATTCTTTTTTACCTCTGAATAGTACTCTGTATTCATGTATAAGTACCACATTTACTTTATCCATTCATCCGTTGATCAACACTTAGGTTCTAAGCTTCCAAATCTTAGCTATTGTAAACAACGTTGTAACAAACATAAGAGTACAGATATTTCTTCAATATACTGATTGCTTTTTGGGAGGTATATATGTAGCAGGAGAATTGATAGATGGTTGGTAGCTTCATTTTTGTTTTTTAGAGGAACCTCTAAACTGTTCTCCATAGTGGTTGTACTAATTTCCATTCCCACCAACAGTGTACAAGGTTCCCTTTTCTCCACATGCTCACTAGCATTTGTTATTGCCTGTCTTTTGGATGTAAGACATTTTAACTGGGGTGAGATGATATATCATTATAGTTTAGATTTGCATTTATCTGAGAATCAGTGATGTTGAACACCTTTCATGTGCCTGTTTCTCATTTGCATGTCTTTTGAGAAATGTCTATTCAAATATTTTGTCCAACTTTTGATCAGATTATTAGATTTTTTTCATATAGAATTGTTTGAGCTACTAATATATTCTGGTTATATATCCCTTGTCAGAGGGGTAGTTTGCAAACACTTTCTCCCATTCTGTGGATTATAAGTTCACTTTGTTGATTGTATCCTTTGCTGTACAGAGACTTTTGACTTGATGTAATCCCATTTGTCCCTTTTTGCTTTGGTTGTCTGTGCTTGTAGGGTATTGCTCAATAAATCTTTGCCCAGACCAATGATCTGGAGATTGTTGACAGTGTTTTCTTGTAGTAGTTTCATGGTTTGAGGACTTTAATTCATTTTGATTTGATTTTTGCATATGGCAAAAGAGAATAGGGGTCTAGTTTTATTCTTATGCATTTGGACATCCAGTTTTCCCAGCACCATTTATTGAAGAGACTGTCTTTTCCTTTCCCCAGGTTATGTTCTTGGCACCTTTGTCATAAATGAGTTCACTGTGTCTGATTTGTTTCTGGGTTTTCTATCCTGTTCCTTCAGTCTATGTGTTTTTATGCCAGTACCATCCTGTTTTGAATACTGAATTCTGTAGTATAATTGGAAGTGATTATACTACACTACTGGAAGTGATCCCTCCAGTTCTGTTCTTTTTGCTTAGGATAGTTTTGGCTATTCTGGGTAGTTTTTGTTTTTATATAAGTTTTAGAATTTTTTTTTTCTATTTCTGTGAAGAATGTCATTGGTATTTTGATAGGGATTGTATGAATCTGTAGATTTGGGTAGTATGAAGTTTTTAACAATTTTGATCCTTCCAATCCATGAACATGGAATATTTTTTCATTTTTTAAATGTTCTCAATTTCTTTCATCGGTGTTTTATAGTTTTTATTATAGAGATCTTTAACGTCTTTGGTTAATTCTTAAGTATTTCATTTTATGTGTGGCTATATAAATGGGATTACATTTTTATTTCTTTTTCCGATTGTTCACTGTTGGCATGTAAAAATGCTACTGATTTTTGTATGTCAATTTTGTATACTACAACTTTACTGAATTTGTTTATTGGCTCCAAAAGTTTCCAAATATAAGATTATATAATCTACAAACAAGCATAATTTGACTTCTTCCTTTTCAATTTGGATGCTCTTTATATTTTTCTCTTGCCTAATTGCTCCAACTAGGACTTCTAGTACGATGTTAACAATGGTGACAGTGGGTATCCTCGTCATGTTCCAGGTCACAGGGGAAAAGCTTTCAATATTTCTTCAGTATGATACTAGCTGTGGGTTTGTTCTTTATGACTTTTGTATGTTGAGGTATGTTCCATCTATTCCCAGTTTTTGAGGGTTTCGTTATGAATGAATTTTATCAAATGCATGTTCAGCATCAGTTGATCATGTGATTTTTATCTTTTGTGTTGATACAATGTATCACATTGATTGATTTGCAAAAGTTAAACTATCCCTGTATTTCAGAGATAAATCCCACTTGGTCATGATGAATGATCTTTCTAATGTATGTTGAATTTGGCTTGCTAGTATTTTATAAAGAATTTTTGCATCAATGTTCATTAGAGATAATGGTCTGTAGTTTTCTTTGTTTGTTGTGTCTTTGCCTGGTTTCAGTATCAGAGTAATGCTGGCCTGGTAAAATGAGTTTAGAAGTATTCCTGCCTCCTCCGCTTTTTTCAGAACAGTTTAAGTAGAACAGGTCTCAGGCTTTCCTTCAGTGCAGTACTTTTTATTATGGCTTTGATCTCATTACTTGTTATTCATCTGTTCAGGCTTTGGATTTCTTCCTGGTTAAATCCTCACAGGTTTTATGTATCTAAAAATATGTCCATTTCTTTTAGATTTCCAATTTATTGGCATATAGTTTCTCTTACTAGTCACTAATGATCCTTTGAATTTCTGCAGTATCAGCTGTAATGTCTTCTTTTACATTTCTGATTGTATTTCTTTATTTTTTTCTTAATCTGGGTAAAGATTTGTCAATTTTAACTTTGCAAAATATCAATTTTTTGTTTCATTGATCTTGTTTATTTCAATTTCATTTGTTTGTGTTTTATTATTTCTTTTCTTCTACTAATTTTAAATTTGATTTGCTCTTGCTTTTCTAGTTCTATAAGATGCATCGTTAGATTTTTTTGTTAGAAGCTTTTCCTCTTTTTCCATGTAGGCACTTATAGCTATAAACCTCTCTTAGTACTGCTTTCCTGTATGTCATAGGTTTTGGTATACTGTTTCCATTATCATTTGTTTCAACAATTTCTTAATTGCATTCTTAATTTCTTAATTGATCCAATGGTCATTCAGAAGCATACTGTTTAATTTTCATGTAATTGTATAGTTTCCAAAATTCTTCTTGTTATTAATTCCTGGTCTTATTCCATTGTGGTTGGAGAAGATGTTTAATATTATTTCAATACTTTTGAATGTTAAGACTTGTTTTATGACTTAACATATGGTCTAACTTTGAGAATAATCCATGTGTTGAGGAAAGGAATGCATTTTCTGGAGCTCTTGGATGAAAAAATGTTCTATAAATATTTTACTAAGTCTATTTGGCCCACAGTACAGGATAAGGCTGATTTTTATTTTTTGTGCATCCATTGTATGCTTTTTTATTTAAGGTTTCCAGACTGGAGTGCAATGGCACAATCTCGGCTCACTGCAACCTCCGCCTTCTGGGTTCAAGCAATTCTCCTGCCTCAGCCTCCCGAGTAGCTGGGACTACAGGCATGCACCACCATGCCCAGCTAATTTTTGTATTTTTAGTAGTGATGGGGCTTCACCTTGTTGACCAGGATGGTCTTGATCTTTTGACCTCGTGACCCACCTGCCTCGGCCCCCCAAAGTGCTGGGATTATAGGCGTGAGCCACCGCACCTGGCCATAACCCATTTTTTTAACCTGATAGCAACTTAACACTATTTCCATAAGCAAACAAGCAAAAAGAAAACTAATAAAAATTCACCTTAACTTTATTTTCCTGCCTTTCAACTTTTTGTTGTTTTTATTTAATCTTATTATACTATGTCTTGAAAGGTTGTTGGTTATTTTTGATTAGATCATTTAGTCTTTCTACTTAGAATAAGAGTAGTTTACACATCACATTACAATGTTAAAACAATCTATGTTTTTCTGTGTACTTACTGCTACCAGTAAGTTATATACCTTCAGATGATGATTCATTGCTCATTAATGTTCTTTTCTTTATGATTGAAGTATCCCCTTTAGCATTTCTGGAAGGACAGATCTGACATTGATGAAATTCCTCAGCTTTTGATTATCTGGGAGAGTCTTTATTTCTCCTTGATGTTTGAAGGATATATTCCCCAGATATATCATTATAGAGTAAATACTTTCTTTTCTTCAGCGTGCTACTCTTTCCTGGACTGTAAGGTTTCCACTGAAGAGTCTGCTGTGAGATGTACTGAAGCTCCATTGTATGTTATTTGTTTCTTTTATCTTGCTTCTTTTACAATCCTTTCTTCATCCTTGACCTTTGGGAGTTTAATTACCAAATGCCTTGACTTAGTTTTCTTTTGGTTAAATCTGCTTGGTATTCTATAACCTTCCTGTTCTTGGATATTTATATTTATCTCTAGGTTTGAAAATTTTTCTGTTGTTACCCATATCTCTTAAATAAACTTTCTACCCCATCTCTTTCTTTGTCTCCTCTTTAAAGCCAATAACTCTTAGATTTGCCCTTTTGAAGCTATTTTCTAGATCCTGTAGGCATGCTTCATTGTTTTTTTCTTTTGTCTCCTCTGTGTACTTTCAAATAGCCTGTTTTCAAGCTCACTAATTCTTTCTTCTGCTTGATCCATTTCACTATTAAAGTATTCTGATTCATTCTTCAGTATGCCAATACATTTTTCAGGTCCAGAATTACTGCTGGATTCTTACCAATCATTTCAATCTCTTTGTTAAATTTATCTGATAGAATTCTGAATTCTCTATGTTATCTTGAATATCTTTGAGTTTCTCTAACACAGCTGTTTTGAATTCTCTGTCTGAAAGGTCACACATCTCTGTTTCTCCAGGATTGGCCCCTGGTGGCTTATTTAATTTCATGAGGTCATGTTTTCCTGGATAATGTTTGTGCTAGTAGATGTTCTTCAGTGTTTGAGCAATGAAGAGTCAGGTATTTATTATGGTCTTTACTGTCTGGGCTTATCTGTATCTATCCTTCTTGGAAAGTTTTCCAGATATTTGAAATGACTTGGGTGTTGTGATCTAAGCTGTTTCTGCATTAGGGGGCACCCAAATCCCAATCACACTGTGTTCTTGTGGACACACAGAAGTAACATATGGGGAGGACAGTCTTGGAGAAGATCTAGGAGAATTATCTGGATTACCAAGTAGAGACTCTTGTTCTCTTCCCTTACTTTCTCCCATTCATACAGAGCCTCTCTCTGTTTTGAGTCACCTAAAGCTGGGAGTGGAGTGAAACAAGTACCCCTGAGCTACCACCCCTATGACTGTCCTGGTTCAGACCCGAAGCCAGCAGAGTGTTGGGTCTTACACATGGCCTGCTGTCACCACTCCCTGGCTACTGCCTACGTCCACTCAAGGTCCTGGGGCTCTATAACTAGCAGGTAGCAAAGGCCTATGTTGTCCCCTTCAGGACAGCGAGGTCCCAAGTCCTTGGGTGCGTTCAGAAGTGCCATCTAGGAGTCAGAGACTAGAGTCAAAAGCCTTAGAAGTTTATCTTGTGTTCTATTGTATCTTAGCTGAGCTGGCACAAAAACCACAAGGCAGTTCTTTCCGCTTTTCCCTCCTTTTTCCAAAGGCAGTTGAGCCTCACCCCATAGCTATCAGTACTCTTGGACATTAGGAGCACTACCAGACTACTTCCAATGTTCCCTTAAGGCCCAAGGTCTCTTAAGTCAGTTTGTGGTAAAGCTGCCTGGCCTGAGACTCTCCCTTAAGGGCAGTGGGTTCCCCTCTGGCCCAGGGCAGGTTCAGAAATGCCATCTAAGAGTCAAGTCCTTGGATGGGAAACCTAAGTTCTTGGAATCAGGGACCCCAAGAACCCACTTGGTGCTCCACCCCTCTGTGGCGGTATTGGTACCTGAAACCAGAAGTCTCAGAAGCTCACCAAGGCTCTCATGCCTGGATATCACTGCTGGTTATTCAGGTCCCAAGAAATCTTAAGTCAGCAGGTAATGAATGCTGCTAGGTCTGGCTCCTTTCCTTCAAGGCAGTAGGTTCCATTCTGGCCCAGGGTGTGTCTAGAAATGTCAACTAGGAGCTAGGGCCTGTAACAGAGGCCTCGTGACTCTGACTGGTGCCTGACCCTGCTGTGGCTGAGCTGGTATCCAAGATGCAAGACAAAGTCCTCCCCACTCTTTCTTCTCCTCTCTTATGGTGAATGGAAAGGGTCTCTTTTGTAGCCTTGAGCTGTGCAGTCTGGGGTTAAAGGAAGGGTGATGCCAGCACTCCCTTGGCTATCCCAGCTGGTGTCTCAGTATGTCACATGCCCCACCCAGTCCACTGTCTCTGGGCCTTGTTCAGCACTAGGACTCTCCCAGGAGTAGCAGTTTGTATGGCCTAGACTGCCTTTCAAGTTTACTTGGAGACACATAGCACTATAGACCTATGTGGTGAGGTTTACAGACACTCAAGTTTGGACAACTAGGATTGGTGATTCCCTTCTGCCTATAGCTAATTTAAATGCTCCCTCTGTGAGTGGGCATTTTAGTTTGGGTTTTCTTTATGCTCTAACAGGACAGCACTGAATTCAGTGCCTCATAATTGCCGTTTTCTACCTTCCTCAGTACCCAGAGACACTCTCCACACCACACCACCGCTGCTAGGTGTTGGGGAGAGGTGGAAATCGGATGGTGTCTGTAGCAATTCACGACTGCATTTCTAATCTCTTCAGTGCCCATTTCAATAATATGAAGTTAAAACCAGATACTGTGAGTGCTCACCTGATTCTCAGTTTTTATGAAGGTGTTTTTCCTATGTAGATAGTTGTTAACTCAGTGTCCTTACAGGGGGAGGAGGCGGCAGTCACTGATGGGTGGAGCCTTCTAGTCTGCCATATTGCTCTGCCTCCTTCCTGTTGATTTTTTAGTTTTATGCTTAAAACTATTTATTGTTACTTAATCAGACAGTTAACTCTTTTTTTTCTAGTTTTTGGAGATCTTACACTTTTACATCTCAACTCAAAGTTTTACATATTTGAGGCTATCTTGATTTTCCTTCTTTTCCATTTCTCTTTTGTCAAAATGACACTGTTTTAATTATTGCAGTATAAGGGAAATTTTCTTTCTTTCCCATCACTAGGTTCATGACTGAGGCCCTTACAACAAAAGACAGATTAATAAAGAAAAGCATACATATTTATGTAAGTTTTATACTGCACAAGAGCCTTCAGAGATAGAGAACCAAAACACAGGTAAACTTGCTTATTTTTTGCTTAGGTTTGATCAAGAGTGTAAGTAATGGGCAAGTATGATTGGATAAAGAGAATATGAGCTAATAATAATAAACTGGAGGACACCTCAGCAAGGCTTGTTTGTTCAGATTCTTCTCTGTGTTCTGTGTCTTCAGAAATAAGGACATTCCTTTCCTCGTGGTGTAGAAAGAATACCTCTCAAATGAGGGTCTTAAGGCCTACTTCAAGGGAAGATCAGAAAATTCTTTATGGCCTGCTTCAGTAGAGAATTGCAGGGGATAGTCAGAGAGATCTTCCTGTTCTTGCTGTTTTCTCAAATGCCAAGGTGCCATATTTTGGGGTAGCATGTCCTGAATGCCATCAGTAGTTTTACAACTTACCAAATGATTGTATTAACTATTTCCCTCTGTTCTTTATGAGAAATAAACATTAGGTTTAGATTTACTGTGCCAAATTTTTTTAAATCACTATGTTTTTAAAATTTAATTGCATCAATTCTGTGAATTAATATGTTAGGAACAGCCATCTTTGAATATATTTAGTCTTCATTTGATAAAAATTGTCTCAGATCTCAGCAGACTTTTATCATTTTCACTATATAGTACCCACACAGCTTTCCTTAATGTTATATCAAGGTATTTTGCATTTTCACTGTATCTCAAACAGGAATTTTTGTTTTATATTTTTCTAAATTAGAAAGCATGAAACTCAGTGAAAGAAATTTTTCTGAGAAACCTATTTTAAAATCAATTCCGACACAAAATTTATAAGCAATAAATAAACTATAAACTTTTCACAAGTACAATGAGTAAGTAATACAGAGAAGACCACGGAAATAATCAAATAAGCAAAAGTGCTTTGTGAAAAACATATGCATTCACTAAAAGAGGTAAATTAAATTCTCTCATAGTTTTCTTCTCCTTAAAATAAGATAATCCAAATGAAATTCTAAATCTGTTGTATTAAAAATCATCAGATAGCACATATATTAAAATTCCCACAGAAAAATTTAGACTTCAAATTGGATGGTAAACCATAATGTTCTAGTTTATAATAATCACATTTATAAAGAACAGTATATTAAAATAATCAATTTTCTGGATCACACACTATTAGGAATAACTCTCCTGGCCAGGGAATGGGGTAGTTAGGGGGAAGAGAGGAATGCCCTCCCTCTGTGTAGCATGAATGAGAGCACTATCTCCTAAGGGGAGAGCTTAATTCTCTGGAATTCAGCCCTACTATATAACAGATGTGGGGGTTCCTGTGATGCAAATTGCCAGGGAGGATTTAGGCTGGACTAAGAAGACATTCATTATAGAAGAGTCAAATACACTAATTCTTCAGGGACATGTGAGTAAGCAAATATGCAGAATTACCCATAGTTGCTGCAATTTTGACATCAGAAAAATCCACAGATGTATTTCCTAGAAAACAGCCTGGATTTTCACAAATCAAAACAGAACTCTAGTGCAAAGATGTGTGCATTTGGTAATTTGTTAAAATACTTACTAATGACCTAAGTATAGGTTATTTGGAATAATCTCAGTCAATCCTGAATGAAAATACAGAAGGATATAAAGGAATAAATATCTCACGTTTGAGAAAGTGTTTAAGTCATTATTTATAACTAGAGCAAATGTTGTAAAACTGTAATTTTGAATTCTTTCTGATATGGGTTTATCATTCATTTGTTTTTCTTCCATATATCAAAAAAGATTCAAATTGCTCATGCTTTAACAGTATTCTGAATTGAAATAAAATCTAACAATCTGGGTTAATACTATTAACTAAACATTGAAATAAAATAATTTGCAAAATATTCATTCTCTAAGTTCATCATTCAATCTGTTATCTACAAATACTCCCAATGTCTTTATTCACTAGTAATACCAGACTTAAAAACTCAAACGTACAAAATTTGTGTTTTATGAGAAAATGTAACATGAAAACTGCTTTCCATTCAACATAAAACCCTTTCATAAACTAAGAGTGAATTTCCCAAGTTGAATCAATTCACTGTTTTAATAACAACAACACTTCACTTTGTAATAGTATCATATTGTTTACTTATAAAATCAGACAAAGCTAAAAGCTTGTGTGAAAATAAGATTTGTCTTCACACAGACCTCAACAAAATAATTCATGTATGTATATATATATATATATATATATATATATATATATTAGCCAGTTTAAAGAGTATTTATAACCATTTTCTGAAGTGAGGATTGACTTGCAAGCTATAGTTGAGAAAAGAGTTTACAGCTACCCAACTCAGTAGTATTTAGTTTTGATTTCTGTATTAACTCTTTTGTGAAAATATATGACTTAACCAAGTAATTATTCTAACTAGTAACTGAGTCTTAGTGAGAAAAATTAGAGCCCCAGTATATATTAAAATGAAATATCCTTAGAAAAGAATAGAGCGATAGAAATGATGATGATGATTCTCATTTACACTGGATTTTTAAAGAAGGACTTCAACAAAGTGACTATGTGTCTTTTTAACATCCAGGGAACAAAGTCAGAGATCTGAGAACAGTTAGTGCTATAAAAAAAAAAGGTTAAAAAATCACCAATTCTGACAAATGTAAGTAGGTATTGGATTTAAAAAAAGTGGCTTCTTTAATGGACAATAGTACACTGTTCTCTAAGCTGTCTAATGAGATAAAGAATAAAAACAGAGCCATTTTAGGAAATGACAGGATTGAGCTGTACAGCGATTCTTCAGTTTTTAAAAAGATATAAAAATGTATTGGAAAAAAATAGTTCCTGAAATATATCAGGTTGCAATATTTTTTAAATAAGCAATTCTATTTGTAATTTCTATAATAGTTGATGGACACAAATAAAACCCAGTGTCCTAAGTCAGATGTAACCTCTTTCAAATATATTTCTAGCTCTCAGAAAGCAATGGCAAAAATCATTTATTAACATGCTCATGCAAGACCCACTCTGATCTACTCATTTGTTTACATTTGGATTTAGTTACTTTACATTATCAGGCACTAAAAGAAACCAAGGAATGATAGTATGTTTATAACCTTCAGCCTTCAAAAGAAGAAGGTTATGCAATATATAACATATGAAGAAATAAAAAGCATGATGCACTTTAGTAGATATAGTAATAATTAAAAACATGGTAAAAACAGAAGTGAATAATTACAATTTTAAAAATGTTGAAAAGAAATACTCACTACTGTGGCTAAAATTAAAAAGACTAACAACATCAAGTGTTGGCGAGGATTTAAAATTACTGGAACTGCCATAGATATCCGGTGGGAATGTGAAATATTACAGCTACTCTGGAGAACAGTCTAACATTTCAACATATGTGTACCAGCAACTCCATGCCCAGATATTTATTCAAGAGAAATTAAAAGCTATATTCACACAACAACTCAGCAGGCAAATGCTTACAGCAGCTTTATTCATAATCACCAAAAACTGATTAAAAAACTGAAAAGGTCATCAAATGCTAAAAGGACAAATTGCGGTGTATCCATACAGCAGATTACTACTCAGCAGAATACTAGTCAGCAATGGCAAGAAGAAATATAATGACATATGTAACAGAATGAGTGAAATTCAAAAGTCATATGCTAAGTGAAAGAAGATAGACACAAAAGGACACATGCAGTATGAATTCACTGATATGAAATTTTACAAAAGGCAAAACTATAGTGAAAGAAAGATCAGTGGTTGCCAGTGCCAATGGGTATATGCAGGAAAATGACATCAAATGAAACGGGAGACATTTTCAGATTGATGCAAATGTTTGATGACTGTACTGATAGTTATAGGGCTGTATACATTTGTTAAATCTCATTGAATTATGTATTTGGTATTGGGAAATGTTATTGTATATTAATAATATCTCAATAAAGCTTATTTTTTAAAGTATACAAAAGATAAAAAGTTTGTATATAGAATGTCTAATCTTTTTCTGCTTTAAAAAAAGATAATGAAACAAAGAATGAAATAGAAATTTGATTAGCTTATTAAAAGATAAAAATATGATGTCATAACAGATCACATAAGTATTAATAAATAGAATCAATAAACCTATACAATGTTATAACAGAGATATTAAGAATTGTAAGAAAAATAAGGTTATGATGCCATGTAATGGAAAAAGCTGTTTTCAGTTGAATCCCATTCATCAAGTTACTCTTATTATTTCTCTGTCACAGGAAGCATATTATAAACATCATGATTGGATAGCAGAGAATTCTGATAAAGGCAGAAAAAAATAGAGGACAGAACACTCAGGTAAGAGGAAAAAAGAGAGCTAAAAAGTCAAGAAGGAGAAATCATTGATTCAACGAACAGCCTGTATTTAGGGGAATTATTGAAAGAAGTATATATGTGTGGAAATTCATTAAAAAGAGAAGTTACTCAAAATTAATTTTAATGAAAAGAGCAAAAATTTTTTAAAATGTACGTTTTAAAAAATTACAAAAAATGCTCTGAAAGTAAGAAGCAATTTCTTAGCCTAAACCAGCAAGGAACAAGAGTAATATGGGACATACAACGAGACTGATTAAGCTTGCCCACAAGCTTCTTACTGTGTAGGAGACACACTTTTCAACTTTTATCCTTTTCCTTTATTGAACTATTTATGCTTAAGCAAATATATAGTAAGTACATACAGCTCTTACGGAAGCATATGTGTTCACATACTCTCAAGCAATTCTTTTGTCATCAACTGCAGATTACTACACATAGACCACATTATGGCAAGGAGTAGAGAAATCAAAGAATTCTCTCTAAGCTTAAAAAAGCAGTAATATGGATCAAATATCACAGAGGTCAATGAATAAGGAAAAAATGGAATTGACCAGAAAGACTTTATAATAAGCAATAAATATACATACACACACACACATACACACAAAGGCATGTGCACCTGTGCACCCATGTGTGTGTATGTGTAAAATGCCTTGTTTCTTTAAATTAGGAAATGTTTTTTTTTAATCTGAAAATAGTATATAAACCCAAATGTACAGAGCCAATAATTTGATGAACTTCCTTTATTATTTAGTTTTTAATGTCTCACAATTTACTAAATGACTTGTTATAATAGATTAAATATTAGTATATTACATTGATAGTCTGTAGGAATTTACTCAGTTCTCAAAATCTATGTCAATATTGTTCACATAAAGTTCAAAATACAAATTTGGTAAAACATTAACAGTAAAATTAATTATTAGCTAATAGATCAGAAAATACACAATGATTCAAGGGAATACAATTGAAGAAGCTCATAACAGCAAGTTGATTTGGAGTAGAAAATGAATCTATGTAGGACAAAGGAAAATACTTACCCAATTTCTATACCTACCCAAATCAGAAATGATAAACTAATGATAGAAAATCCTTAAAAACATTTTTTGTAAGAAAACAGGATTCAAGATTATCTACTTTATGAAGTAATGGTTAATAAATGTTTTCATCATTCAAAAGTTGTGCAAGACACAGTTTACTCTTAAACAAGTAAAGCACACATTTAAATCACTTATTAGAATAAAACCTAGTTCCATCTAAATTATAAGGCAATAAATCAATTTTAATGACATGAAATTAATAGATGGCTTCTTCTGGAACTAAAGAAATGGTAGATCCTTGCTACAGATGACTGAAATACAGGACCAAACATCTTAATCTTCAATAGAAACACAACCCAAATTATGGCTGAATTAGAGAAGTATATTTTATAGAAATATTTGCTCTGCACAGTGAAAAAACTTAATGGTGGACATATAAGTAAACGGGTTTAAACTCTGATAAATAGCCAATATCAAGAAACCATTACTTAACTTTCAAGAGAACAATCAATAGCAGAATAAAACACTCTACTTCCAAAGAGAAAAACTCATGGCAAATCCACCAAAGTAGCCTTCTAACCTAAACCATCTATCAGCTGGGAACCATGGACAACACAAAAAAGTCTTATTTCATCAACTCTGCATTCAAGTGAATGATGTTGATTGAGGCTGGGAATTAAGTAAACAATGATTTGCACCAAAACCGAAATGTTTCTCATCCATCCTGTTTTGGATTTGACAACTCATGGCTCTTTCCCAATTTTTCACAGCTTTTCACCTCTACATCTAGGGTTCCTTCAAACAAGATATTTATAAAACCATAATCTACAGAATGTAAGATAACCATCTGTTTTCTTTCCTTTACCAACAGCAGCAATATTCATTCTCTTCTCTCCCACATTTCAGAATAGATGCTCTTCACATCAGACACCACTTGTTTTTATAGTATTGTCCAAAGTGTTCCCAGCATTGGTTTATAATTACAGCCACCTTTCTCCCTACTTTTTTATAGAAATTAGAAGGGGAAATAACAGGAAGAAAAACAGAATATGCTTTGCTCCACAACTGCAAACTTAATTCCTACACCTATGAATCCCCAACTTCTTCTACTCACATATATTTGTTCTACCTCTACAAGCATCAGTCTTGCTAATGCAACAGTGAGCATACTTGGCCTTCTTCTAAAAGCAACAAGGAGATTGCCCTTTTTCAAAAATTATTCTGTACTGTTCTGTGGCCACAGTAGCACTTTTCACAGTTGGGATTATTCTCCACATTGTTGTATCCAGTCAAAGCCACTCAAGAATTCCTATGGTCCCAGCAGCACTAAAAATACATAACAGCCTCCTTACAATAATGACTGTGAATCACAGCATTCCTCGGCTGACATAAGTAGTTAAAATAGTTGAAAAAAAAAGTTAAATAAAACTTTTTAAAAAGTTCAAGTAAAAAAAAAATGAAAAGGGGGTTGAAAAGGACTCCCCTACCGTCTAACAATATTAAAGTCTGTCTCAAATTTACAAACGTCCTCAGCAACATCAAATGCCGCAGCTTCAAACACAGGCGCCAGCTTCAAGCCCGACAGCTTCAAATGCCGCAGCTTCAAACACGCGCGGCAGCTTCAAACGCGCCAGCTTCAAACAGCCTTGGGGCAGCCATCTTGCACACGCTCCAAGGAGCACAACCTCAGGGCCCTTAGGCGGCCACCCCATCCCAGAGGCCACACAGAGGCTTTGTTGGGGAAAAAAATGGGAAGAAGGAAAAAAAAAAAGAAGAAGAAGAAATATAATTTGCAGACGTTAAATTAGCCCATAGAGGGAGCTCATATAGCCCATAATTTCACAGTAATTGGAATCTCCTGTAATTTAAAATGTAGCCCCATCATTTGTTAGAGAGAGCTTCCAGAGGTCAAACAGAGCATGTCTTACTTCATACCGATCTCTGCATGCCTATAAAATGCAATTCCATTTAGACCCCCTTGACCGTGTGTTTTGTTATCGCAACAAAAAGATGATGATTCTTGGCTACATGTTCTCCAAAACCAGCCCAGAAATTAAAGTGACTCGTCTATGTGTGCTGTTAGGGTGAATCCAACTGAATAAAGACCATAATAAGAATAAAGTTCCAACAATTAGAATTGTCATGGCAATAACCTAAATGTCCCCCATTCACGGTGTTCGTTTTAGAAAGCTATGCGCTCCCTTTCAACCTTGACTAGAGATACTCTCGTGGCTATCCATTTCTCTCGCTGTCTAGAGTCCTTAAACCAGGGATGCTGCATGTGCCTTCAGACAAAAGAATAAAACCGGAAAACGAAATGATATAATGGCAGAGAGCCTTTTCAATAAAACATGAGAGGAACAAAATTTTAAATTCTGTGGAAAGATTGAGGAGAAAGTACACTCAAAAATAAAAGAAACATCTAAATGTGCAGCTGAAAGTGGAGATCTATTGTCTGCTATTATGAAACAAATTTTGAAAGGAAACGATAGTTTATATTTATATAATTCTTAAGTATTCAGAAACTTTAAATTTATGTAAAAGTAAAATGGTTTTCTAAAAAACATTTAACCTTTAAAATAACATTATTTCTATCTTAAAGGCAAAGAATGAGAAGAAAGCTCAATATGTAAGACTTAATCAAGAATGTAATATATGTGAATGTTATCCTTTTTGAGATAATAGTTACTAGGAAAAACATATGCATTTCAATTAAATAATTAAATGGTATACTAATATCTTATTACTATTTCTTTGTAATATACCTACTTGTCCTTTGTGTGGACTCATTTGCCTGAAGGTGTGGGGCAGTGCTCAATTTAAAACCCATATTTATCACATCTGGGCAAGGTTCCATGTCAGGAATAAAAAGTATCTGAACATTTTCAGAATTTGCCTCCCTACTCAATAGGAAGTATTCCCTGCCTTATTTATTTCCTATCTTAAAAACGCCTTGATTTTCAATGTGTTGTTAGTTTCCTGATTGCCCTCTCTCATTTCCAAATCAACCAGAAAAAGTAAAAAACACTGCAGATATGATTAATCAATAACAATGCCATACAAGCTCAGATTCTCCTGGGCATTTAAAGCAAGATAGTCTTGGGGAGGCTATTCCCAGTTTGGCAAGCATCTGGGCAACTAGGAAATTTACGTTGAACATGGTGGATGACAGGAAATGCAAAGAAGAATGCTTAAGGGTTTAAGGTCTCAAAACCAGGTGAGCTGTTACAAATTGTGAAATCATTCACCAGTGATGGCTGATACTTGCCATGGATCTACGAAGGCTTGTCAATTGTGCATTTTCATGTTCACGACAGATGCCAGATAACTTTATCAACTACAAGCATCTGTTTCAAGTGTTTAATGTTATGTGTTATAGAAGATAATAATTGATAATATCTGGAAGTCACTAACGATCAGGAGCAAGAACAATGAAAGTAATATTTATTTGTTGTTACACAGGATACATTGATAGTTTCTGTTATTTGACATTGAGAAAGTTATCAATCAAGGGTCTTTCACTGAGAAGAAAAACAAATGATGAAAAAGTGAGTATAGTCTCTTTGCTTATCACTTCTTATAATAGAAGAAATTTCAAGTTATAATGTCTTACTCTATTATAAGCCTGAATACCACCTGATGCATATTCTAAAACTGAGTGATGTTGTATGAGAAATAGGATAAATGAAATCCTGTTAAAAGACAATAGTCCTCCTCCTTCTCTACCCTTAACATTATTAAGAGATATAGTAAAATTGTAAAAATGAAAAAAAGCTAGCACCTCTTTCATTTTTGAGCTCTGACCAATCTTGCTATCTTGATGGTAGAAGATATAAATCCTACAGGTGGCTACTGACCTTTCACCTTAATAGAACAACACATGTTATTTCTGACACTTTTAATAATAAAAATAGAAAATAAAGGTAAAACTATAATTATCTGGAATGGCTTCATAGGTATATAATCAGCTCATTTTATTTTTAATAACTGAAGTTTAAACAAGAATTATTTTTGATAACTTAGTTTCCTCACTTAAAACCCTTTAAGAATACAGCTGTTCCTATTACCTATAGCATTTCTGAACATGTTGAGATACTGAGCCCTCCAGATCATCAATATGATTATGATTATAGAAAATTGCTCCACATACAGATGAATAGAAGACTACACTGAATGTATATCATTTCATAAAACTTATTTTTTCATCAATCCTTGTGGTTCTTTTCATTTATTTAACCTTAAGTTCAAAACATGTGATCCATGAGATCTGGTTTGTTCAAATGTATAAAAGCATGCTCTGAGAAAAATTAAGAAAAATTACTACACAGTGTTGCTGTAAAGAAGGTGGTAAATCAGGTTCCTACATGCCATCTGATCAGAAGCCTAATTAGCTTCCCGATCACCCAATTTCTAGAATTGAGAGGGTAGGAGTAAAAATTTTTACAATGAAACAGGAAATCAATGCAAAAATAGCCTCAGTTTTCTATAACTCTGACCAAAGAAGAGCATCCTTTCTCTAAAGCAAGAATCCAATGACTGAAGACATATGAAAATTAACATAAAGCCATTGGTTAGTTACTGGGAAACTTTTGACAGTGAACATTCCACAGGAATAACTTATACTCACTTAAATATATTTAGTGGGCACATCAAACACATCATTTTCTGTAAGTTGCTTATATTTGAGAACTTATTAATAGGTAGATAATGGTAGAAGAATAAACCACTAAAATGCATGAATATTGAGAGGTTTTCTTACTCTACTGCACAAAACTCCTGACAGAAGGCTGTACTGAATTTATTAATTAAATTATCGATAGTGGTAATATTTTCCACAATTGCCAAGCTAAAAAACCTTGAGTATATCTCTAACAAAAACATAAAGAAATAATACACTTAAGTCAAAGAGTGGGAGGGGAGGATGCTTGAAATAAATGGGATACTTTAATGATACGAGGTACATTATGACTATGTAATATTAGACCGTTATTCTTTCTTCAGAATGTTACTGAATCTTAGCCTCCTAAATCTAGGTGGCTGCATAATCAATCATTTAAAACTGCACCTTTTGAGAGCATAAGTAATAGTAACAGTTACTTCCAGACAAAAGGTGTAAGCATAGTGACCTGGGCAAACCAGGCTCCATAGTTGCCCTATTTATACCAGTATGAGTTGAAACAGCTGCATCCCTCAAAAAGTCGTTGCTAGCACTGGAAATATTTTGAAAAATTAGTTATTTGGGGGCTACTCTGAAAAATTAGATCTGGTCCAAAGTAATAGGCATATGTTATAACAAATTCTGAAGATAATAGGTTGAAGGCTTAAGTTTGTTCAGATATCTACAGGAGCTGCTATGTTGCATGTGTATCTGAACATTTTTCACATCTTCCAGCTTGACTGCATTAAATTGCAAAATATAAATAAAAAGTCAAACATTCAGGCAGAGTATGTGACTTTATAACTTTTTATCCATAAAGTCAGAAAAGATTATACTGGCCCTCTAAAATGCTTCTTTTTGTGAGGGAGTTATCAATGAGACTTTATATATATATATATTAACCAACTGATAGGTGTGTATTTTGTTCTAAATTACTTGTGACTGAAAACATGCTTTTTTGGCTTAACCATTTTAGAACATCTGTGAGATGCAACTACAAAATGGAAATTGCTCAACAAACTATGCATTAAGAGAGCTACAATTTTGTTTCCCTTTGTCAAGGGAAAATAAAATAAATTTTCCATCAGTCACAATGAGAGCTGGAGGGACTGATTATTCAAAATACAGTAGCACCTACATTTCTCCAAATATTTCCCAAGACATGGCATTTGTGCTGAGTGTTCAATAATTTCCTCAAGCTGTACACCTGAAAAATATACGTCTCAAGTCTGGTGTTCATAATCTGGTAGACAACCACATGTGTTCACAGCTCATATCTTTGAGACAATTATTCTCTTGGGTATGCAAATATACTGGGCTTGCAACATGTTTATTCAAAAGAGTGGGCAAGAATGTTTCTTATGTGAGCATCTGCAGGTTTCCACTGGAAATCTGCATACAACAATACATTTTCCCATGAAGTCATTTTTTTTAAATGACAGTTACACATATTTTAAAGCTTTTCCAAGAGTTAAAGAAACTCAATTCAGTAACAATTTTTCATCAAAAAAAAAAAGATGAAAGAAACAAAATTAAAGATACATGTTAAGACCTATTACCTGGTTTATTGTTTGGATTTTTGCATGATCTAAGACACAGAATCCTAACATCTTTGTGTTTCTCACCCTCCAGTCTGTTCGTCATACCCTAGCTACATGCTATTGCACTGCTGATTCTAAGTTTAGCCTCACAGCTAACCAAATATTTTCTCTTTTCATTATCAACCTTCTCACTTCTTCTTGGGCATAAATTTGTTTAAAATTTTTAAAGAAAACTAAAAATATCTATAATCATAGTAAACATATGAATGTTCATTTATTGGAAATTGATACTTAAAGTACACAAAGCAGTGAATATACAGTTGAAAGAATATTAAATGCTATATACACATATGCAGAAACACTAAAGGTTATTGATTTGCTGTAATAGATACACATGTAACTAAAATGATATACACAAACAACATCAAACCCAATAAAGAATAAAAGAACCATTTGTCTTAAACACCCAGGGGATATTTTTGGCCATGTTTTATTACCACACCAAAAATAAATTCAATAACTTCTCAACAACACATTTCACAAGGCCATATTTTCTTTTCCCAATATATTAAAAACAAAAAGATAGGAATATTCTATTTTGAATAACAATGAATTATTTTATTTAGACCAAATCTACCAATGATAAAAATTAAAATACTGAATAAAATATTTGAAAATTTCATTAAAATGTTTAAAGAGATTTAAATATTTAAATCTAATATGATTTAAGAGCTAACAACTAGTAAGAACTACAGGTACAAACCTGAGTGTGGGAAGAAAACATGAATACATAAATTGTATACATGAGCACTGCTATAGTTTGAACGTGCCTCCTCCAATATTCATATTGAGATCAAATACCCATTCTGATCATATTAAGAGCAAAAGCATTTAGAAAAGTAATAAAGGTATGAAGGATCTGCCCTCATTAATGCATTAATGGATTAGTGCCTTATAAAAGGGCTAGAGGGAATTAACTTTGCCCTTCTTGTTCTTCTGTCTCCTGCATCATGTGAGGAGACAAGTGTTCACCCTCCAGAGGATGAAGCAACAAGATGCCGTCTTGAAAACAGATAACAGTCCTCACTAGACACTGAATATGTTTGCACCTTAATCTTGAGCTTCCCAGTCTTTGGAACTGTGAGACAATACATTTCTATTCTTTATAAATTACCCAGTTGATGATATTTCATTATTGGAGCACAGAAAGACTCGGTGCCAAGCACTAAGCTGCTTTTACCCAGAAGTCATGTGCTAAGTTCACCAAAATGTGCTACAGGCAGAGGAGAAAGGAAGTCAAATTCTAGGGCCTCCCTATAGCAGGGAGTCTGTGAAGAGACTTTCTCTCACATTAATTTGGAACATAAAGAGTTGTGTACCTAATATAAAAGTTATCCACAGGTAATGCCTTGTAAGTACTACAAGAACAATTGAAAGAAAAGAAAGAAAAGGTTTTAAAAAAAAAAGTTCTTTGAATAAACGTTGTCTCTGGCAAACCTTCCAGTAGATTTGCTTTCTAGAGGTTCTCAAGAATGTCAAGTTTATGTTTGGTTAAGAGTACTTTCTATTCGTGACAACTGCATGCACTAGTTAGAAGCAAATGTAAATCCGACAGAATGTGCCTTCATTTGTGGCCTCAAAAAATATACTTTTTCAAGGGCAATTGCAGTACACAGGCAAAAGCAGCAAAGTAGAAAAAAGAAATAGGGTACTCATGTGAGCCAGAACCAACAGAAAGAGCAGACAGTGGACAGAGATGTGCCTCAGATATTGAAATCACCAGATACAGTTTATAAAGCAATGACACTTATTATGTTTAAAGAAATGAAAGATACACTTGAAAATATCAGTAAGGAATAGAAAACCATACAAATGTAAAATGCAATGAGTGGGAGCTCTCCTGCCATCAATAACAGATGACATTATTTCAAAACCACTCTCTCAGTGAAAACAGCTGCAAACTTTGGACAAATTATATATTCTATATATATGTATTTATGTTATTTTTTCTATCTCTTAAATATTATATATATAGTCCAACTTATATAAAATTTGAAGAAAAATTATATATATGTGTCCAAATTATATATATATAATACTTATGATGAGGAAATATATATATTTTCCTATTCCATACCAAAATTTTCAAATGTATATATACATATATATAAAATATAAAAAATATTATACATAAATATATATATGAAATCCTTTTGAAGATGTTGGAGAGATACCAAGGTTATAAGAGGAGAAGAAAAGCCTAGCAAGGTGAGCCCTGTAACTGAGACTGCTTTTTCCATCAGGGTGATGGCAAATTCTATGCAGGGATTTTGCAGGTACTAAGAAACTGAGCAGATATTGTAAAGATAAACAAAGCTGAAAAAACAAAAATTAGAGTTTAGTAAAAGATGCCCTCATATATACCTACGGTTTTCAGTTTGGATTTAAAAAGATCATTTCCTAAGAGTAAGTGAAAACTGAAAACAAACCAGTTCTCATAAGTACCAAAGCCCAGTTTCAAATCACTTCAATTACTTATAGGGTTGAGGTGACTTCATATTACTAATATGTCTATTCTAACTGCCTGTCAGTAGTAAAGGTAAATGCATTCTGGAGAATGAGAAGATCATCCAGAGACTCTAGATAGGTTTACAGTTATGTACAATGTTTGGCAACAATTAAAATAACCAGGCATGGAAGAAAACAAACATAATTAAAAACTTAGGGA
The DNA here is from genome assembly GCF_049354715.1 of Callithrix jacchus. NCBI lineage: Eukaryota > Metazoa > Chordata > Mammalia > Primates > Cebidae > Callithrix > Callithrix jacchus. The sequence continues at coordinate 56,305,106 of NC_133515.1, read as the reverse complement.
ATAAACTGGGTACAGTGGCTCATGCCTATAATCCCAGCACTTTGGGAGGCCAATGCAGGTGGATCACTTAAGGTCAGAAATGTTCCTCAGATATTGAAAGTTCAAGACCAGCCAGGCCAACATGGTGCATCCCTGACTCTACTAAAAATACAAAAAATTAGCTGGGCATGGTGGCATATGCCTGTGGTCCCAGCTACTCAGGAGGCTGAGGTAGGAGAATAGCTTGAATTCAGGAGGCAGAGGTTACAGTGAGCTGAGATCATGGTACTGCACTCCAGCTTGGGTGACAGAGCCAAGATTCTGTTTCAAAACAAACAACAACAAAAACAAAACTTAGAGAATAAATAAAACATACAAGGATCCTAAAGAAGATCTGTGTAGTGGACTCAAGAGATGCAGAACTTTAAAAAAACTGTGATTAATACATCCTAAGAAGTAAAAGACAATATTGAGGATGTTAGCAGAAATTTGGTAACCTCTAAGTGTAAAAAAGAACCAACTGAAAATTCTAGAATCAAAAAGCACAACTTGAAAACAAGAACTCAAACAGAATTAACAATTTAGATAAAGCTGAAAGAGAGGACTGTAAACAAAGATAAATTAGAAGACGGTATTAAAATTAAATTATAAAGACATAGAAGGATAAAAAATAGAAAAGAACATGAGATAAGGAGACATGACGAAAGTGTCTGAGTTCCAGAAAGAGATATTTCATGAGAAAATGAAATTTTTCAAAAACTGAAACAATATTACAAGAAACAAATATGAATGAAACAATGCATTTTAATAACAATAAATATAGGTAAAACACCTTCATACATTTATTATAGAACTGAAAACCAAAACAATAAATATATTTAAAAGTAGTTAGAGGAGAAAAGGGCATATTACATGCAAGCAAGCAACAATGAAACTGACAGCTATTGAATAAAAAATATGTAAGCAAGAAAAGTCAAATAATATGGCATCTTGAGAGTGCTGATGGAAAACAATTACCAACCTAGAATTCTGTATCCATTTAAAATATAGGCAAACTATGGGGTTTTACATTTTTAAAACTCAAAGAATTTGTTAACAGTGAATTCATACATAAGAAAATTTTAAAGAGATTCCTACAGTCAAGGAGAAAAAGATAACAAATGAGACCAAGAGAATCAATAATGTGTTCAGAGCAATTGATAGGGCAAATATAATTCTAATTGAATATTGTCTGAATGGAATAATAATACATAGTTGAGTTAAAACTATATGTACAATTAAATACATTACAATTGTGAATGTCAGAAGAAAAATCATTTGTTGTGGTATAATCAGTAAAAGATGACACTAACAAGCTAATAGAGGGAAATTTTAAAAAAATAATTAAAACAACAAACAGAAAAGAAGGCAAGAGGAGAGTGAAAGAAACATAGGAGATATGATGCAGAAAAAAATTAAAAGAATTAGTTAATTTAAACTGAAGTATATCCCATATTATAAGAAATATAAACATATATTGTCACATTAAATACAAAAAGCAAAATTCAATGTATCTGCTTTCTATTAAGAGTAATATTACAAATATAAGGATATATATTTTGAAGAACAGAAAACATATCTCATGTAAACAATAAAGAAACCTAGTGTAGGTATATTAACATCAATCAAAATACACTTTAAGACCAGAGGCATGAACAGAAATTAAGAAAGCTATTTTATAAAAATGAAAGGTTCAATTTTAAATTTACTTATTTATCTAAAATATAGACCTACACTATATAAAGGAAAAACTACCACCTCCAAAAAGGAAACATAAACAAACTCACAACCAAAATGGGAGAATCTAAGAAATATTAATTAATCACTGATGAATCAAGTTGAAATGAAAATCCTTAAGAAATAGACCTGAATAACAAAATTAACAAATTTGGGCAAATGGACATATATTGTAGAAGACTGCATAAAATGATTGTTAAAACTGGGAAAATTCTGAGCTGTAAAGAAAAATCTAACAAAATTCAAAGGATTTTAATCATATAGAATATGTGATCTAACCAAAATGGAATTAAGCTATTAATACTAAAAAGATAAAAAGAAAATCTATCTGTAGAGGTACATGTGTGGATATATATTAATAAATACAGTGGTAAATAATTCATGAGTTGAATCTGAAATCAAATGAAAATTGGAAAATACTTTTAATTAGCAATAATGAAAATAATACCAAAAGTAACAGAGGAAAGCTAAAGCCATGCTTAGACAAATAATTTATAATCTTAAATGAAAAGTTAAAGAAAATCTGAAATCAATGTCCAAGCATCTTCTTAAAAAAAAAAAAGGAACAGCAAATAAAATCTAAAGAAAGAAAATAACTGTAAGAACAAATTCGTGAATTAGAAAAAAAATGCAGGAGATGAACAAAGTCAAACTTTGGTTCTTTAAAAACAATTTAAAATTGGTAAGCTAAGGGCAAGACTAATTTTCTTAATGAGTCTTAAGAAAATAAACAGCCAATATTAATAAATAGGTGAACATTCTTAATGATCCTATATACCTCAGAAATATTATAAGATAGTATTTGAACAACTGTATGCTAGAGATTATTAAACTATGACCAGCTGCTGTCCATATCCAGTCCACTGTCTGTGGTTCACATCTGTAATCCCAGCCCTTGGGAAGGTTGAGGTGGGAGGATGGCTTGAGGTCAATAATTCAAGGCTAGACAGGGCCACATAGTAAGACCTTGTCTATGAAAATAAATAAATGAATGAATGAATGAATAATGAGTGCCAGGAGTGGTAGCCCTGTAGTTCTAGTTAGTCAGGAGGCTGAGGTGGGAAGATCCCTTGACCCCTAGGAGTTCAAGGCTGCAGTAAACCATGATCATGCCATGGCACTCTGGCCTGGGTGACAGAACAAAACCTCAATTCTAATTATTTAATTAATTAATTAACTAAGTACACAAACTTGGTAGCTTCATGGTGAATATTTTTTAAAACATAAAGTACATACCTATGTAAAAGCAATAATAGAAAAATCCAGTTTTTAAAAAATATGTGCAATAGTATAAAAATCTTTACTCAGAATTAAACTTATAAAAGCTTTGCAAATCCTCTGCAATGACAAATAATAAATGTTATGAAGGAAAATTGTGTGTACAAATATACGGAAGGATATAACATGTTCATTGATCATATTCAATGTTTTTAAAAAGCTGGTTCTCAAATTAATATATAGATTCAATAATCCAAGCAACTAGCTAGCAGCATGTTTGTGAAAATAAGACAATTCTAAGATGTATATTGAAGAACAAAGTGAGAGGATTTTGTTAGACATTTACCAATATAAATACAAAATAATATTGTGGCATTGGTGTAAGACAGAACAAATAGTCTAGTGAAACAGATTAGAGGGTCGAGAAACACTCAATATATGGATTCTTGATTTATGAGAAGAGTGATACTGCAGATCAGCACACAGAAGCTGATCCTTTCAAAAAGTTATATTGGGTCAAATGGATATCTACATGGAACCAAAGTGGATTAACTTTAGTTTCCATTAGTGGGAGAATAAATACTATGAAGTAAGCATATAAAGTACAATATAATGACTTACAATAAGTTAAACTACTTTCAGTCTTCTTAAAAGTTTCAGATGGCTAAGAAAAGAATGAGGAATTATCAGGCCAGGTTTAAAAACTACCACTATCTAGAGAAAAGAGCTCTTTTAGCCATAGAGACATTTGCCTACTTGGAAAAACGTGGTGAGAGGTAAAACTAAGTAAGATTTGGTTTGTTTTAGAAGTTAGAGTCTTGAACCCAGCTAAGATGGAAACCCAGATACACCAATCCTGTTTTGGGTTGAGATTGTAAAGAGCTGCATTCTTTGAGTAAAGTGAACCAGAAGTAAATTGATTCTCACAGAAGCTTTAGCCTAACTTTTAATCTGATTGGCCCAGGAATTTTCAAACTTAAATATGGATAAAGAATATCAGAGATGGCTATCTTTTTCCAGGTGTCAGGCAAAAGGAAACAAAAGCTCTAGATAAAGGAAAATAACATTGTCCTAAGCATTAAAATATTTTTAAAATAATGTTTTAAATACACACCCAATATACCAATTCAAAAGAGATAAGACTAAAAGCAAAAACCTACAGAAAAAAATAAAATAGGCAATATTTACAGACCTACAGAAAATCCAGGTGCTGTGATTATTAGACACTATAAAAGTTAACACTGTAAAGCAACTTATTTTGTTAAAGGAGACAAAAGCTACATTTGAAAAATTCAAGAATGAAGTGGTAAATACGTTACATAATAAAGCAGGTCTGATAAAGAGTCAAGTACAATTTCTAGAAAATTACAAAGACAAAAATTTAAAAATTAAGAACTTAATAGACTTATGAACTGATTACATGCACCTAAAGAAATCATTAAAAATGAAAAAAATATCAGAAGAAACTACGCATAATAAAGCATTAAGAGACAAGGAAAAAGAAAACATAAAAGAAAGCAAATATTGAGAGGACCCTGGAGAGATACAATACATATATACATGCATAACTAATTGGGAATTCAAAAGGAAGCTTCTTAAAGTGAAGCAATAAGACTAACAAAAGTTTTCTTAATATTAAAGAATGGAAGCTAAAAGGGAATAAAATTACATATTTAAAATACTGATAGAAAGCAATTGTCAACCTAGAATTTAAAGAACACAATTAGTAAATTTTGCTTATTGGACATATATAGAATTAGAGACTACACATTCTTTTTGAGGACACAAAGATTTGTAAAAATTGAACCATGTACCTAGAGTGTACTGACAAATCAGAACAATTTCAAATGTTTAATATCATAAGAGTATTTTTCTCTAAATCAATTGTAATTGCACTAGAAATCAACAACAAAATAAGTGGAATATTACGTATGTTTCTAAATTAAGAAATATTTACATCCAAAGTACTTATGAGAAGAATAGACAATATTTTCAACTGACTATTAAAAAATACTACATGGAAAAATCTGAGTGATGTAGCTAAAGCAAAACCTAGAGGAATATTTATATTTTTGGATGTGCATATTAGTAAAATTAAAAAACTAAAATTATTATCATTCATCCCAAGAAGAGAAAGGAAAACAAAAGAAAGAGAGCTGAAGGAAGAAATCAGTAAAGATAATAGCAAATAGAAGATTAACAAAGGCAAACTCCTTTATTTGAGTAAGAAGTTGATAGTCTTCTGTTATAAATGATCAGGAAAAAACATAATATATTAAGTAATATTAAGAATGAAAAGATGAATCTTACTGAAGACCCAAAGGACATTTGATACAAATAGGCTTTTGCAGCAATTATAAAATTTAAAAAAAAAAAAGGAAAAAAATAAAAACGTTTTGGGGCATTGGCAGCAAAAAACACATGACTGTAATGCTTGAGAGAAGGGAAGTACCAAATTAAGCCTCACATTAACCCTTGTTTTCTTTCTGGGCTTATTTTCTAATCTGCTCTAAATGGAAGAAGTACAACAAGTCCACAAGGCAGAGGAAACAGAGCTGTTAAGGAGGCTGAAATCTGGAAATCAGGAACCTAGAGAGGAGAGAGCATCAGACCAGGAGTGAAAAATATTAATGCAGTGGTATCATTAAAGCCCTTGGCTAACTATGAATTTGCGTATACATAGCACAAGATATCAGGACTTATAGCAGAGATTATGTAACTGAGGGGCTTATATTGAAACAGAAATCTCACATATTCCACAAAACGGGATTGATGTTGGAAATCAACCCAGCCAAAGAAAAATATCTTTGGTGAATACCCAGGAAATTTTTTTGAGATCCTAAAAATATCATGCCCTAGGAGCAAGGTCCCTACCACAGGATTAAGGGCAATATCAAAATAGACAAACCCTATTAAAGCCTAAACCCAAACCTCCACATGATCTAGATTATCTTTCTGAAAGGCAATTATTACCCAGAACAAAACTGAACCCTCATCAGTGGGTGATAAAATCATTGAGATTCTATACCAAATATTATTCACAATATCAAAAATACAATTAAAAATTGCCAAACATGCAAGGAAGCAGGAGTAAATGATTGATAATCAAAAATAAATTATGTGCTTATCCAGTTATTGAAGTTAGCAGACAAGGTCTTTAAAGTAATTATAACTAATATGAGAGTAAAGTTGAGAAAAAAATGGATAAGTAAATGAAAATAGAATATATTTTATTAGAGCATTACAATCTATAAAAATTGAATTTACACAGTAGAAATATAATACACAATATTACAAATTAAGAACTCAGTGGATATATTTAACACAAGACTAGGCATAGTATAAAATAGGATCAGTAAACTAGAAGACTGGTTATCAAAAACCTTTAAGTTGAATGTATAAAGAAAAAAATAAACCAAAACAGAAATGTAAGAGAAATATGAGACATTGTAGAAATGCACATCTTTTGAAGTCCCAGATAAAGTAATATGACAGACAATACTTAAGAAATAATGGTTAAAAATTAGAATTTTCTTTATATGATTAAAGATATGGTTAATGACATCAATTTACATATTCAAGAAGCTCAGTGAACCACAAATAGAATAAACAGAAGGAAAATGACACCAAGACATATCATAGTCAAGCTGCTCAAAGCCAAAATTAAAGAGAATCTTAAAAGCAGCCAGAGTGTAAGTGTGGAACAACTGTTGTTAGTCAAGAGATAACAATAAAAATAAGAGTTTACTTCTCAACATGAGCCATAAAAGTCAGAAGACAATGAAATGATATCGTTGCAGTTTTGGAAATGGAAATGCCAACCTAAATTTCTATACTCAGCAAATGTATCTTTTAAAAATAAAAATGAAATAAAGCTATTCTCAGAGTAACTTATGGTCAGTGCACTCACTCTACAAGAAAGACAAAAGAAATTTCATTAAACTGGAGGAAAATGATCCCAGAAGGAAGAAAAAATGTGGGCTATTTGAGCAACATGGTTACTGAAATTATTTGAAAACACATGAAAAATGACATGCAATTACTCATTTTTTCAACTGTATAAGAGATCTTCTAATAAATAAAACATATCCTGGTCCATAAAGCAAGTCTCAACACACTTCAAATATTGAAATAATAAAGTATATTATCTTTGACCATTGTGGAATTAAATTAGAACTCAATATCTAAATGTTTAGAAATTACATAACATAATTCTAAATAACTATAACTCCTATAAGTTCATGTTCTACAGACCTATGGCTGTAAAATCACAACTACTAAAACTTACCTAAGAAAAAAGAGAAAAACCTTAGAACTTGTTATGACCTTTAGATAAATTTGATAAGTAATTAAATAGCTTTTCACCAAACAAATCAAACTAGATGGTTTTTACCTAAGAATCTAATTAATCATTTAGAAAGAATGATAATACTCATAAATTATTCCAAGGAAGAGGGAAATGTGTCTCAGATTTTCACAATGGATTTTTTAAAAAATTAATTATATGATGTTTAGAAGAGGCAAACCATAAACTTTTTTAAATATGAAAAGCTGAAGGTAACAAAGACATAGCAGTGATGTAAAATGATATAAAAAGATATCCCTGTGAATACTTATTAAAATAAAGCTGGTAGATCTATAATATGAAAAGAGTTTAAAACATAAGCATTTATAAAGAACATTTTACAATGAAAAATTTTACTTCACCAAGAATTTATAACAATACTAAATTTGTATCCAGCCAATAACATAGCTTCAAAATACATAAAGCAAAAATAGACAGGACTCAAATAAGAAATGCAAAAATCTATAGTCATTGTAGAAGACTTTACCACACTTTTCTCAGTAACTGATACAACTAAATAATATAATTTTCTGACAATACAAACATATACAATAAATAAGTTATTTTCAAGTGCCAATGAAATATTTGATGATATAAATATAATGGCTTACTAAACTGCTTTAAAAAAAGCTAGCTAATCAAGGATGAAAGTCATATTTTGACTTAAGGATAATTGTCAATCAATAGTAAAAAGATAACTAGAAATATTCCCAGATGTTTGGAAACTATTCAAAACTCTTCTAAATAATAATTTTTAAAATTATCCAAATTAAAAATATTTTACTTATTTCTCTTCATATAAGTGTAAAATATGTTTCAGATATAATGAATATACCACCTAATAAATTTCATGGGAACAGCTAAAACTATATCAGATGAACCTTAAAACCATACATGCATGCACATGTTAGGAAACAAAAAAAGCCTAAAAATCAATTATTTAATTATCTATAAAAAAAAAAGGTTAGACAACGAAGAGCAAAATCAAAGAACATAAAAATAAAAATAACTGCAGAAATTAATAAATAATAACAAACAGTGAAAAAACTCAACAAGCCGTGGTATGCTGAATAATGGCTCCCAAGATAAATATAATTCTTACACTGTTTGAATTATATCCTATATGGCAAAAGGAACTTTACATATATGACTAAGGGGAATGGCAGATTATACTGGATTATCTGGGCAGGCCCGAAATATAATCACAAGTATCTTATAGGATTGAAGTAGAAAAATATGGACTACAGAGACAGAAGGTGAAATGAGGAAGGAAGCCAAGTACTATGCTTTTGAGGAAGAGACCACAAGCCAAAAAAGCGAGGAACAAAACTCTAGATGTCAGAACAGTCAAGAAAATTTATTATTCCATATAACCCCCAGAGGGAATATCATCCTGCCTACACCGTGATTTTCAGCCCAGTGAAACTGGTTTTGGATTTTTGACTTACAGAGCTATAAGAAAACAAATGTGTGCTGTTTTAAGCCACCATGTTTGTAGTAATTTGTAACACAGCAATAAGAATAGATACAGAAGCCATAGTTTGGCTTTAAAAAATAGTATTATGGTAAACCTAAGGTATTTTTTTAATATTAGGAACAGATAAAATATATCATTACATTGATTTTATATATATTAAAAACATAGGGGATTATGATCATAGTTTTCTAATAAATTCAAAATTTTAGGTGAAAGGCAAAATGGCACACACAAAAAGCAAATTTTAAAAATGAACACAAGAAGAAACAGCAAAGTTCTCCATTCCTAAATCTATCAAGGAATTTGAATATGTCTTTTAAACCCTTCCCACAAGTAAATCATCATGGATTTCTTCATCACTGAAGTCTTTTAAACTACTAAGAAAGAAACAGTACCAGTCTTACACCAAACCTTCCAGGATAAAGAAAGAAATAGTACCGATCTTACACCAAGACTGACAGACAAAGAAAAAAGAGAACAATGTTTGAGTATAACTTAATTCTGAAACCAAAATATGATGAAAGTACTAGGAAAAAGGAAAAGCATCACTTCTTGGCCTTTTGGCTAGAATCAAGTGTAGAAAGGATAAAGTCCAATTACCCTGAATATCGATGCATTAATTCTAAACAAAATACTATCAAATAAAATCTAGCAATATATTAAAAAGTATAACACATCACAAAGGAATCTTCCCCAAGGAACGGCATAAGTTAACATTAAAAATCCACTAGTCAAATTTAGGAGGCCAATGAGGGAAGATGGTTTGAGCTCAAGAATTCAAGACCAGGCATGGCATCATGGTGAAACCCCATCTCTACAAAATAATACAAAAATTAGCCAAATGTTTGTGATGCGTGCCTGTAGTCCTGGTTACTGTGAGGGGCTGAAGTGGGAGGATTACTTGATCCGAGGAGGCAGAGATCAGACTGAGCGTAGATTGTGCCACTGCACCCCAGCCTGGGTGACTCTGTCTTAAAAAAAAAGACTCTGTCTTTAAAAAAAAAAAAAAAAATATGTATATTACACATCTGTCTACCAGTTAAGCCCTAGATCCAGAAAAGTTCACTGCTGAATTCTATCAAACATTTGAGGAAGAACTTATACCAATTCTCTACAATCTCTTTCAAACTACAGAAGCACTTCCTAACTCACTTTATAAGGCTAGATTTGTCTAAATATTGAGACTAGACTAAAAAACTGCAAGAAAAGGAAACTACAGACCAAAATCTCTCATGAACATAGAAGTAAACATCTGCCAAAAAAAAAGTGAACTGAACTGAAAAAAAGTATGAAAATAGTTTCACAGTATGACTAAGTGTCATTTATCCTATGTATGCAAGACTGGTTCAGCATTTGGAACTCAATTGATAGATGTCTTAGTTTGTTCTGCATTGCTATTACAGGATACCATAGGCTGAATAACTAATAAGTAAAAGAAATTAGTTTAGCTCATAGTTCTGGAGGCTGGAAAGTCTAAGATCATGGTGCTGACATTTAATAAAAGCCTTCTTGCTGTGTCATTGCATAGTGAAGGGCATCACATACCAAGAGGGCAAGATTATGCATGTTGGCTTAGCTCACTCAAATGCCACCCTGATTAACTTACATAAAACTACAAATCCTGTCATGAGACTCCTTGACTTATCTAATCCTAATTGACTCCCAAAGGCTCCACCTCTAATCAACAAATGAATTTAGGCATTACTGTTTTAATGCATGCATTTTGGGGATACATTCAAAACACAGCAATATATCTATCATATCAACTGACTAAACAAGGAAAAAGAATGATTATAACAATAGCTGCAGAGAAAACATTTGATAAAATCGAAACCTATTCATTATTTCAATGAAAAATAAAAACCTCTCAGTAAATTAGAAATTAAAGGGAAATTTACTCAACTAGAGAGATAATGTCTATACCAAAAAAAAAATCCTATAGCTAACATCATAATTAATGATAAGAAATATGAAACTTTCATCTAATATCAGGATAAAGGCAAGAATGTCCCTTCTTACCACTTTTCAACATTGTGCTGAGACATCTTAGTTATAGCAATAAGAAAAGGAAGTGAAAGGTATGCAAACTGAAAGAAGAAAGAAACTGTCTGTGTTTGAAGATGATATGATCTTCTGTGTAGAAAATCTGAAAAAAATTGAAAATATGTCCTGGAAATAATAAACATTAATAAGAGGGTTGCAGGATACAAAGTTAATATGCAAAAGTTAATTGCCTTTTTTTGTACTAGAAATGAACAAGTGAAATTTGAAATTAAACTATAGTACTATTTATATTAGCACCCCCAAAATGAAATATGTAGGTATAAATCCAACAAAATATGGACAAGATTTATGTGAGAGAAATGATTAAGTTCTGATAAAAAGAAATTAACAAAAAATGAAATAAATGGAGAGGTTTTTTTATGTTCGTTGATAGGAAGACTCAATACTGTCAAAATGTTAGTCCTACCTAACTTGATTAACAGATGCAATGCAATCAGTCAAAATACTAGCGGGTTATTTAGTGACTATCAATTAACATTTTCTAAAGTTTCTATGAAAAGGCAAAAGATCCACAATAATTAAAGAATATTAAAAGGGAAGAGCAAAATTGGAAAATTGACACCACCTGACTTAAAAATATACTATCAAGACAGTGTGGTATTGTTGAAAAAAGAAATAAATAGACTAAAACAGAATAGACAGCCCAGAAATTGTCCCACATAAATATAGTCAATTGATCTTTGACAAAGGAGCAAAGGCAATCCAGTGAAGAAAATATATTTTCAACAAATGATACTGAAACAATTACATATCCAAATGCAAAATATAAATTTAGACACAAACCTTACGCCTGTACAAAAATTAACACAAAATGACTCACAGAACTAAACATAAAATGAAAAACTACAAAAGACCTTACAAGATAACATAGAAGAAAATCTAGATGATCATGGGTTTATTCATAACTTTTTACTTGCAACATCAAATGCACAATCTGGAAAAAAATTGGTAAACTGAATTTCATTACAATTTAAAAGTCCTCCTTTGTGAAAGATACTGTCTAGAGTATGAAAAAAACAAGCCACAGATCGGAAAAGAAAATTTTGCAAATGGCAAATCATTAAAGAACTGTTACAAATATATATACAAATAATTTTTAAAATTTAGTAAGATCACAAACAACCCAATTTAAAAATGGGCCAAAAACTTTAACAGACCTCTCACTAAAGAAGATATGGAAATGGCAAACCAAAATGCTCCTTTTCATATTAGGGAAATTCAAATTAAAATAAAAATGGGAGTCCCCTATGTACCTATTAGCATGGTGAAAACACTGACAGCAACAATGCTGATGAAGATGTAGAAAAACAAAAACTTTTATTCATTGCTAAGTAAGATTTCAAAATTGTATCATCACTTTGGAAGACAGTTTGGTGTTTTCTTACAAAACTAAACATAATCTTACTATATAATCCAGCAATTATGCTCTTTGGTATTTATCCAAAGGAACTGAAAACTTACATCTACACAAAAACTTAAACACACATATTTATAGCAGCTTTACTCATAATTGCCAAAATTTGGAAGCAACTAAGATGTCCTTCAGGAGATAAATGAATAAATAAACTGTAATAAACAGCACAATCAAATATTATTTAATATTAAAAATGAGCTATTATACCATGAAAATATAAAGAGAAATCTTAAGTGCATATTATTAAGTCAAAGAAGCAAACATCAAAAGGCCACATATTGTATGATTTCAATTATATGACACACTGAAAAAGGCAAAAGCATGGAAATGTAAAATATCAGTGGATGCCAACGGTTTGAGGGAGGAGGGATAAACAGACTGAGCACAGAGGATTTTTAAGGCAGTGAAACCACACTGTATAATTTTATAATGACAGATACATGCCATTATATATTTACTCAAACCCAAAGAATATATAACAGCAAGAGTGAACACTAATATAAACTATTACAATATTAACTCTGGGTGATAACATTTTGTCAATATAGATTCATCAAGTATAACAAATGTACCACTCTAGCAGGAGATTTTGATAAGAAGGAAGGCCATGGATGTGGTAAGGCAAAGTGTGTAGAAAAGTTTCTGTAACTTCTGCTTAGTTTTGCTATAAACTTAAAAATAGTCTGAAAAATAAAGCCCCTTTAAAATAATCTACCAGTCTAATTCATCTTTTTAACAATATAAAAAGTCATATTTATATCTCAATGAAAATCATTAACAAAAATTTAAGAATAAAGACTACTAAAAATTACAGAACAGTCAGAAAATAACAAAATGGCAATAGTAAATTTTTACCTATCAATAATGACTTTAAATGTAAATGACTTAATGGAATTTAAAAACAGAATTCAGCTATATGCTACCAACAAGATATTCATTCTATCTTTAAAAACACATATACACTGAAAGTGAAGGAATGAGAAAAATATTCCATATTAATAAAAAGCAAGAGAATAGGGATATATAAGACAAAATACACTTTAAGTCAAAAACTATCATAAGGAACAAAAAGGTAATTATTATATAATGATAAAAAGGTCACTTCATCAAGAGAATATAACAATTGTGTGTCCATGTGCATGTGTGTACATACGTATATATACATGCATCCAATATCAGACTACTTAAATACATAAAACAAATATTAACAGATCCGAAGGGAGAAATAGCAATACAATAATAGTAGACTTTAACATCCTACTTTTAACAATGAATAGGTCATCTAGACAAAAAGTCAATAAGGAAACACTGGACTTGAACTGCACTTTAGACCAAATCAACCTAAAATAAATATACAGAACATTTCATTGAACTTCAGAAGAATATGTATTTTTCTCATGTGCACATAAAACATTCTCCAGAATAGATATTTTAGGCCACAAAACAAGTCATAAGAAATTTAAGAAGACTGAAATCATATAAAGTACCTTTTCTGAGAATCAAGAAATAAAACTAGAAATTGGTAACAGAAATAAAAATGGAAATTTTACAAATATGTTGAAATTAAATAATGTGCTCCTGAAGAACCTGTGGGCCAAAGACATCAAAAGGGAAACCAAACTTGAGACATATGCAAATGGAAACACAGCATATCAAAATTTATGGGATGCAGTAAAAGCAGCTCTAAGAGGAAAGCTTATAGCAATGAACATTTACATTAAAGAAGCAGAAATATTACAAATAAATAACCTTAACATTAAACCTCAAAGAACTAGAAAAAGAAGGATAAAATAAGCACAATGTTAATAAAAGAAAGGGTAACAAAAATAACAAATATCAGAGCACGCACGTGTGAAATAGAGATAAAACAATAGAAAAGTTAAGAGTTGCTCTTTTAAAAAAGATAACCAAAATTGGCAAAACTTTAGCTAGATTAAGAAAAAAAGAGAGAAGACTAAAATAAATAGAATCAAAACTACAAGAGGAGACACTGTAACTAACACCATAGAAATATAAAGATTATAAGAAACTACTATGAACAATTATACACCAAAAAATTTGGATAACCTAAAAGAACAAATTCCTAGACAGATTCAACCTACTCAGAAAAATGGAATACCTGAACAAATCAATAACAAGCAAGGAGCCTAATCAGTAATAAAACTTCTCCTGTTGTCTTCATAATACAATTTTACCAGATATTTAAAGAATAACACCAATACTTGTCAAACTCCTCCAAAAAACGAAAAAGGAGAGAACACTTCCAAACTCATTTTTTGAGGCCAGCATTATCCTAATATTAAAACTAGACAAGGATACTATTAAAAAAAAAGAGATGACAGGTCAATGTTTCTGATTAACATAGAAGCAAAAATCCTCAACAACAAAAAAATCAGAAAACTGAATTCAACAATACTTTAAAAGGATCATACACAAGAATCAACTGGGATACACCCCTGAGATGGAAGAATGTTCAAATATATGAAAATCAATAAATATAGTATACCAAATTAACAGAACAAAGGATAAAAACCATATTATCCTCTCCAGAAATGAAGAAAAAACATTTGGCAAAATTTAACATCATTTCATGATTTAAAAAATCCCTCTCTACAAATTAAGTATAGAAGGATTTTACCTTAACGCAATGAAGGTTGTGTAGTATGAGCCCACAGCCACCATCACACTCAATGGTGAAAAGTTGAAGCTTTTACTCTAAAATCAGGAAGAAGACAAGGATGATACTCTTGCCACTTCTATACAATATAATAGTAGAAGTCCTATCCAAAACAAGAAAAAAGAAATTAAAGGTATCCAAGTCATAAATAATGAAGTTAAATTACCTGTGTACTGATTATTTTTTTAAATATGATTTTTTATACAGAAAACTTTGAAGACCACCAAAAAAATAGTACTAATAAATAATGCAAGTAAAATAGATACAAAATCAACATAAAAAATTAGTACTGTTCCCATAAACAACAAACTATCCAAAAAAAGAATCCAGACAAAAATCTTATTTATAATAGCATCAAAAAGAGTGAAATACACAGGAATCAATTTAACCTAAGAACTGAAAAACCTATATACTAGAAATAAAAATTATAGAACATTGATAAAAGAAATTTAATAAAACAAATAAATAGAAAAATGTACTATGTTTGTGGAAAGAATCAAACAATTTTATATTGTTAAAAATGCCCATACTACCCAAAGCAATCTGCAGATTTAATGTAATTCCTACCAAAATTCAAATGGCATTTTCACAGACATAAAAAAAAATACTAAAATACATAGGGAAGCACAAAATACACTGAATACTCAATGCAATCTTGAGCAAAATGTACACAATTGAAGAACTACACTTTCTGATTTCAAACAATATTACAAAGCTATAGCAATCAACACTGGATGTTAATGCCATAAAAACAGACAATCAAAAATAATAGCCCAGAAACAAAATCCATGCATTTATATCAATTGATTTCAACAAAGGTATCAAGATCACACAATGAAAAAAGGACAGTTTCTTCAACAAATAGAGTTGAGAAAACTGGGTATCTACATGTACCCAGTACATGTAGAATAAAATTGCACCCTTTTCTCAAACCATATACAAAAATCAACTTAAAGACTTAAATATAACACTTGAAACTATAAAACTACTAAAAGAAAACATACGATAAAGACTTCTTAACAATCTGGAAAATTACTTTTTGGATACCCAAAGCATACACAACAAAAGCACAAATAGACAAATGGGTTTACACCAATCTAAGAGGCTTCTGCAAAGCAGAGGAAATGAGAGAGTGAAAAGACAGTCTATGGAATGGGAATAAATAATTACAAACTTTCCATATCATAAAAGGTTAATATATAAAATACATAAAGAATTCAACTACTCAACTCAAGAGCAACCAAATAGGTAACCTGTTCTAAAATTGGGCAAAGGACCTGAATAGACATTTTTTAAAAGAAGTCATACAAATGATCAATAGGCATATGAAAAAAATACTTAGCATCACTAATCATTGGGGAATTGCAAATCAAAAACTAAATGAGATGTCACCTCACACTTGTTAGAATAACTGTTATCAAAAATACAAAATATGTTGGCAAAGATGTGGAGTAAAGGGAAACCTTGTATACTGTTGATAGGAATGTAAACTGATACAGCTATTAAGGATAATAGTATGAAAATTCCTCAAAAAATTAAAATAGGACTACCACATAGTCAAGAACACCACTTCTGAATGTATACCCAAAGGAAGTAAAATCAGTATCTTGAAGACATATTTGAACTACAATGTTTATTACTGCATTATCTACTATAGCCAAGATATAGAATCAACCTATGTCCAACAACAGATGAATGAATGAAGAAAATGTGGTATTTATGTATGCAATAGAATTATTCAGCTTTTAAAAAGAAGAAAATTCTGTCATTTGCAGGAATATGGATGAATCTCGAAAACATAACACTAAGCAAAGTGAGTCAAGACACAGAAATAAATACTACATGATCCTTACTTATCTCTGAACTCTGAAAAAAGTTGAACTCACAGATTTACAGAGTATAATTGTAGTTGCCAGAGGATAAGGCGTGTTGGTGAAAGGGTGCAAAGTTTCAGTTAGATGGGATGAATTAACATAGCATGGTGATATAGTTAACAGCAATGTATTCTGTACTTTCTAGTCATTGCAATAAGATAAAAAGAACATATAAATATATAAAATTGGGAAAAAAACTCACAAAACTGCTATTATTCATTAGCAATATGGTTATATATAGAAAATCAAAACTAATTTAAATTTAGCAGTAAAGCAATATATCAATTGTAAGTCATTAATTATTATCAAAAATAATCAATATCAATATTTATTAATCTTAATTGTTAATTTAAAAATCAGTAATTCAGCAAAGGAGCTGAATATAGGATAAATACACAAAAATTTAATGTTTAATATACTGGCAAAATCAGTTAAAAAATGGAAGTTTTAAAATGATATAAATTAAAATTGCACCAAAACCTACCTAATACATATTAATTATTCTACACAACATTGCTGAATTTTTTAGAAGGCCTAAAAAAAGTTTGGGATACAATGTTTTGGTAGTATATAAAGGGCTAGAAAATAATAAGGCAATGTGAAAGAACAAAAATAAAAGCCTGGTACTTCTTGTGAGCAAGATTGATTATAAACACTCAACAACTAACATACTGTGGTATTTTTGTTTTTGTTTTTGTTTTTGAGACAGTCTCACTCTGTCACCCAGGCTGGAGTGCAATGTCACAATCTCGGCTCATTGCAACCTCTGCCTCCTGGGTTCAAGTGATTCTCCTGCCTCAGCCTTCTGAGTAGCTGGGACTACTAATTTTTGTAGTTTTGATAGAGATGCTGTTTCATCATGTTGGCCAGGATGGTTGCAATCTCTTGACCTCATGATCTGCCTGCCTCAGCCTCCCCAAGTGTTGAGATTACAGTTGTGAGCCACTGCACCTGGCCCATACTGTGGTTTTCCTCCAAGAACAGTTGTGTAGACTAATAAAAGAAAATACAGAGACCAGAACAAGTCTATAAACATACCCATATAGATACTGTCATTTGATTAATGAAAAAGATCATACAGTTTATATACAACAGTACAGCAGAAAGGGGAAGAAATTTTCAATTATTGGTTCTAGGTTAAGAGTAAAACGTGTAAAATATGAACCTTGATGTATATACAAGATAAACAATAAAGCCTCTATAAGTTAGCACAGTTCAATATCTTGCTTTCTACTTAGGACACAAAAAGTCCAAGTTACAGTTGGAAAGGATGGATAAATTAAACTGTATCAAAATTAAGAATTTCTTTGCATCAAAAATGTCATTAAAAAATAAAAATGCAAGCCACACTCTAGAAGAAATCTGAAATACACATACCTAACAAAGGAACTCAATTCAGGATGTATAAGTAACACCTATATAGCACAATAAAAAAGAAAAAAAAATAGAATAAGCAAGTAAATTGAATAGACACTTCACAAATAAAAACATCAAGATGGCCAATAAACATGTAAAAACAACTTCACTATTCATCTGAGAAATGCAAATTAATAACACAATAAAATACCACTATACACCTTTTGGAATGGCTGGAATTAGAAAACACTGATAATTCAAAGTGATGATGAGGACATGAAACAAGTGGAACTCTCAAACTCTGCAGATGGCACTGTCTACTGGTACAACTACTTTGGAAAACTGGTAGCATCTACTAAAGCCAGATATATGCACATCACATAACCCAATAGGCTCACTTACTGCTATATCAGATATTAATATGTATGTTCACTAAAAGTCATGTATTGGAGTGTTAATTGCCTATTTGCCAAAAACTGGAAATAGGCAAATATCCATCAAGAGTGTATATAGATAAATATGTAAGATAATAGTAAAGCAGCTTTAATAATTAACAAAATACTGATATATATGTATGAACTTCATAAATCCAATTTGAGCAAAGCTGGTTAGACATAAAAGACTACCTAATAAATGAATTATTTGTATAAAATTCAAACACAAGGATAATCCAGAGGTTTAAATAAATCTAACAATATTGTAGAGTATCATAGCCATAATCTAGAATGTTTGAAATCACACAATGGTTACATTTGGGAGTGGGGTTTAATGACAGGGTGTGGAATAGGAGGCTTCTGGGGCTTCAGATAGAGTTATATTTCTTAAATATGCAGTGGAGATAGAGTTATATTTCTTAAATATGTAGTGGCTACTTAAATATAGGGTGTTCCCTTTGTGAAAAATTCATTTAGCTGTAAGAATTCAGAATCACTAATGATTTGTACATTGGTTATATTCTACTTCAAAGAAAAGTTTACCGTTAGGAAAAGTAAAACATAATGTTTCTTCACTATCTCTTATTTGGAAAATGTTAAGTTTTTATACCTTATTTTGAATTTAGTATTTTATTTATTTATTCAGTACATATTTATAGGGCATCTGAACATCACATTGTTAGAATGTTGTCCTTGTTACTCAATACTTTTTGAAACGTATTTTTAATGACTGCATAATACATCAAAATATGTGTGATTTTATAATTTCTTTACTTTTTTAACTATGGAGCATTTGCATGGTTTACAATTTTACACTATTATAAATAGTACTGAAATGAATATCCTTGTACTTTAATTTTTGACAATCCTTAAAAATTACCACCTACATTTACTGGGTCTAAGGGGTATAAACATTTTTTTCCAGATTGTTGTACAGAAAATGTGTACTGACTTGCAGTCCCACAGTATATCTGTAGTTTTCCCATACAAGTTGTAAAACAGCAAGGTTTTTGGTATAGAATGCATTATACAAGAATCCTTCAAGAAAGGAGCTATTGTTTCTCACTGTGTAGAACCCAAATTAGCTGAGACCCAACTCTCACCTTTTATCTGCAAAGTGATTTAATTATTTTAATTTTTATAGATTACATCACAGAACAGTCATGGTACAAGTAACCAATTCTGAGGAAAGAGCATGGATTGTAAGGACAGCCAGACACATTTGAATCTCAGCCTTCCTACTTGCTACCCATATTGACTTGGTAAGTGATTTCAACTATCTGAGCATTAGTTTCCACCTATGTAAAGGAAGATAACCATAAATAATATATAGGATTGCTTCGGAGATTAAGGATATGATATATATAAAGAGCCTCACACAATATCTGGCACAGTTGTTATTTAATACCTTAGGGTTTTTACCCCCACCCCCCGTTTTCAATCATGGTATGTTTTTAATTATCCATAGTAACAGGTCAAATGGTATAGATAATTCCAAAACTTTATATCACTGCAGACTTTTTACTGCTGCTGATGAAATATAAGAAAGCTGATTTATTTCAGTTTCTCCACCTGTTCCTGCCCTCCCAGCCAAAGTAAGGAGACTGAATCACACGGAAACTGCAGAATCAATCTATAAATAATTAAGAGCTGGTCTTAGGTCTTCTTTTATGCTCAAAAACCTGAATTATTATGAAATTAAAAGCCCCTTTGCAAGTTGTGTTTTCAGTTGGTCTTTAATAAGTAACTTTCAAGTGTCTTGCTTTTTTTCAAAGGGCCTTTAAAAATCGCATCAGGGGTTAGGAAAGGGTTCCACTTAACAATATTTTTTTTTATGTGACCACTATTATTAAGACAATTAACACTGATCATTTTTTAATGATATTTCAAAACCACTTGAATATTTTTAAAAAGGTCACATAAAGCTACATAACTTATAAAACTGAACAGCAAAAATGGGACTTCTGCATTTGTTCAGACATGTACCAGGTTTTAGTTCCTACAGGCTCACAGACGGTTTTCTCCTTAACAGTTTGCCAAATGTATTTTAGAATGTCCAAAATTTAAAATGTTGATGTATGTGAACCAACTACATAATGAAAGAATCCATGCACCATTAAAATGATAATGTGAATCACTCTTTATTTCCCTCCAATGTGCTAAGTGCAACTAACTAGATCACATGGAGAGGATCAGAAAGGTAAATTGGTAATATTTTGAGTGAGAAAGATAGGTAGACATCCCCAAGTCAACCTAGGTTTTGTTTTCTGTTTTGGGTTTTTTTTTTTTTTTTGGCTTTTACAAAGACAATTCTTTCTCTTTTTGTTGCAAATATCAAATTATGACCATGAAATATGTATAACAAGCTCCAATCCAATTCCTGATTATTCAGAGCCTAATCATACAGTTTGTGTTTTACCCCAGCCATTTGCTTCTACTTTTTCTGCCTGCTGCCTGCCTTTTGCCATTTCACTGCTTGTTAGTCTTTGGCCAGAGTATCCCAGAAAAAGGAATTTTAAAAAAGAGGTGGGAGGAGGCAGGCCAAACCATTTGAACTTCTTCCAGTTTTGTCTAAAGTTCCTAGAGTAGGAGCTCTAAGTATGTGCACAGAAGATTCTTAGATTATTGTTGACTTTCATTGTATTTTCCCAATCCTTTGCACCCCAACTACATCTATTAATACTGTAGATACTCATTTTTATGAACTTCCTATTTTTCAGAGGAAAAGATAGCTACCTTTTCCAAGAAGAAGAAAAAGAGTCTAAAATTTTGATTTTGTATATAAAAAGCCAGAATATTTTGTCTTCTATGAGGTTTGTGCCCTAGAAGAAAATGGCCACTGTGAATTCTAGCCCAGTCATTAAAACATATTGCATATTTCTTGATCAGCTCCCTCAGAACTCATCTTCCTCATTGGGAAAAACAATTATTAATAACCACCCTACCTACTTCTCAATAGTCATTCACAATGATTGGCTAAAGTAACAAAAATAACTATTCTTTGCAAAAGAAACTTTAAGAACCCTATATCTATGAATAAAAGTGAACAAGAATTATTCCTATGAAAAGATGCAGTGGAAAATTAACTGAATTTAGAACCCACTGGGCTTGAGTTCAATTTCAGTCCTGATACTGTATTTGTGATCTTGGGAAAGATTTTTAATAAATCTAATTTCCAGTTACTTGTCTGTAATGAGGATGATGATACTACTAAGTGCCAGTGAAGGTACAGAGCATATATTGCTCAAGGAAATGCAAAATGATATCAACCTTCTGGAAAACAGTTTGGCAGTTTCTTATGTAGTTAAACATGTATTTACCATATAATCTAGTGATATCACTGCTAGATATTTACCCCCGAACAAACAAAAACTAATGTTTATGAAATCCCTATCTGTGAATCTCCACAGAAAATTTATTCATAATTGCCAAATTCTGGAAACAATCCATATGTTCTTCACATGAGTGGATAATCAAATCATGGTACATTCATCCATAGAATACTACTCAACAATAAAGAGGAACAGGTCAAATTGTACAGATAATTCCCAAACTTCATATCATACCAGACTATTTACAGCTTATGATAAAATATAAGAAAGCTCATTTATTTCAGTTTCTCACACATGTATAAATCTTAAATGCATTTTACTACTTGAAAGAAGACATACCTGAAAATATACATATTGTATTATTTCATTTATATGCTATCGTAAAGGGCAAAATTATAAGGGTAAAAATCAGTGTCAAAGATACAAGTTAGTAGAAATAGTATTTTACAATGAAGGAGTATGAGGGCATTTTGAGGATAATAAAACTGTTATCATGACTGTAATGATGGATAAATAGATAAATGGCTCTATACATTTTTTAAACACATAGCCTTATGCATATCACCAAGAATTAGTCTATACATTTTTAAAAATCAATTAGGATGTGGGTGAACTGAAAAATGAAAAAAAAACTACATTAATAAGCCAACTATGTTACAAATAAATAACATAATAACAAGGAATTTGAAAGAAAATTAACCTAAGTTACTTTGGAAAAAATTGGCTGAATATTATGATGCTAAAGGTAAAAAGTATTCAAACATTTTACTGTAGTCAGAAAATTATTTATTATACATTAGTAGGTCAGGCAATCTGGAACTAATTTATGTGTATACCAAGGATGATCAAATAGGTAATTAAAATATAAAAAAGAAGAGCCAGATTTCTCAACATTAGAGAAAGAAGTCACAAATAATGAAGAAAGGGCTATCCTGAACCTTATTGTATCAAATTGGAATTGAAAATGTTAGTATGAACTCATTTTTAAATATATATGCAGACAAATACAGACATAAAAATATATGTATGCATATACATGTGTCATTATACACATATATTTCCTAGCTCTGTCTACTGAGAAGCTCAAGAAGTAACGGCACCCAGTAGCAGTGAGCACACCTCGACCCAGAGCTTAGTTTCTAAATGTCATTTTTCAACAAAAGAAGCCATGGCTTCTCAGTAAAGTGGTTTCTAGAGGTCTAAGGTTGAGAACATTAAAATGAATTTAGAGCAAACTTGTCTCAAGTACACCCCTCAGGTCTCATGTGACCCAAGGCAGCTTTGAATGTGGCCCAAATGTAAATTTGTAAACTTTCTTAAACCATTTTGAGATTTATTTATATTTTGGGTTTTTTTTTTTTCTCTCATCAGCTATCTTTAGTGTATTTTGTGTATGGACCAAGGCAATTTTTCTTCTTCCAATGTGGCCAAGGGAAGCCAAAGCTCCTGGTTCAGAGTATTTTGTGGTGTCACGAAGTAAGGAAGTGCTCAAAAAAGATGGAGCCTGTTGAAAGAGCACAAGCACCAGTGTGAATGATTTCCACATGGCCAAAGTGAGGACAAATTGAGTAACAAAATAGATAATAATGACGGTATAGCATTATAGCTCATAGAAGAAAATTAATATTTATGAGTTCACACTGATGAAAATACGTGAATTAAAAAACAGGGAAGAAGGGGAAGCTCCTTTTATAAAATAATTTGAAGTTATAAGCAGAGAAAGAATGTAGGAAATAGAAAAGTCATCATTAGACTATCACAATAATAATTATTGCAAACAAGATCCTCCAATAGATCCTCTTCCATAGATGAAAGTTTGAGGAGAAACAGAATATTTTCATAGCCTCAAAGAATCTTCCTTGGGATATTTATTTATTACAAAGAGGAAAGTAATAACTTTATAGTGGAAAATCCAGCAGATACCACCTTAAGAGCATTCTAAAAAGATATATCAATATCACATATCTCCTGATATTTTAAATGAGAAGGGTACATCATTTCCGTAGTATCTGTGTGAATCATCCATAACCTTAATTATGAGGAAAAATCAGGAAATACAAATCAAGGGTTATTCTACCAAGGAACTGACCAGTACTTTTCAAAAGTGTCAAAATCATACAAAACAAGAATAGGATGAGAATCTGTCATACATTTCAGGAGACTATGACACCTGCCTGTGTTGTGGAATCCTGAATTAAATACTGGAAGAAAAAAAAAAGAATCATAATTTTTTTTCTTTTAAATTTGGCATAAGGTTCCTGTAAAAGGGAACTTCCTTAGTATCTTTAATGTAACATTTCATTTACTGAAAAAAAGATCACACAACTTTACAGAAATTCATTTCATCCATAAAATTAAGCAAATTTGTTGAATATATAGAGGAAAAAGTAAAGTAGAAAGAAAAAGAACATTGGAAGTTAGGAATAAGTTAGGTAATAACACATATGAAAAATTAAGTAGCAAGGGAACTTGATGCACTAGAACTTCATATTTTGTTATTAATAATTTTTTTTTTTGAGACGGAGTTTCACTCTTGTTACCCAGGCTGGAGTGCAATGGCGCAATCTCAGCTCACCACAACCTCCGTCTCCTGGGTTCAGGCAATTCACCTGCCTCAGCCTCCCAAGTAGGTGGGATTATAGGCACGCGCCACCATGCCCAGCTAATTTTTTGTATTTTTAGTAGAGACGGGGTTTCACCATGTTGACCAGGATGGTCTCGATCTCTTGACCTCGTGATCCACCCGCCTCGGTCTCCCAAAGTGCTGGGATTACAGGCGTGAGCCACCGTGCCCAGCCCAACTATCATAATTTTTTTTTAAATCTGATGAAATCTGAATAAAGTCTCTTGTGTTAGTAATATTATACCAATGTTAATTTCTTAATTTTGATCATTATAACAATGCAAGATGTTACATTAGAAAAAACTGAAGAAGTATGAAATGTGTACAGGAATTATATACTGTTGTTGCAACTTTTCTATACATAGACTTTTTTTTAATAAAACATTTTAAAATTATTTTGAGGAACCAGGAAACAAATTCTGCATCATGCCATCAATTCAGAATAACAAAACATCATTTTCAACTTTTTATAAATTATTTTGGTTATAAAACATAACACCAGGTAGAAAAAATTTTTCAACAGTAATTTTGTCTTGCTTTTGCCCTATGCGACACTAGGGGTCTTTGACAATCCTATTTGGGTATTTCTTTATTATTTACCATTTCTCAAATGGTAAAATTTCATTCTGATGATATTTACAAATCAATGTCCTAAAGCTGTTTGGGATGGGGAACAATATTAATTGATTCTAATCACTCTTATGGATGGGAAGGACAGAAATGAATTATGGATCTGAATCAAATCTGATAAGTATGTTCATTTACCAGGATTTGAAATGAAGAAAATATGAACTATTTAAGAACAAAACAATATTTATCCAAAGGATTATTATTCTCAGCAATGAATGTCTAAAAATCAACTTAATGCTACCAATATTCCTGAATATGATAAAACCATCTGTATGTTTTTTGAAAAACAATACATTCTCACAGGCAGTTTCTTCAGGACTTATCTCATTGCCAAGAAATGGGAAATAATACTGTTGATATATCTTGTCAACTGAGTTCTTTCTCATACTTGATCTTTTAGTATAATTTTTTTAAAGTTCAGTAAAGGTAAGTTGTGGGTTCTGTGAAATAGAACACTAGAGAAGACATACAAAGGAGATGTGACCTTGGGCTGTATAAAAGAGATATGACCTTGGGCTGGGCACCATGGCTCACGCCTATAATCCTAGCACTCTGGGAGGCCGAGGTGGGCGGACCACAAGGTTAGGAATTCAAGACCACCCTGGCCAAAATGGTGAAACCCCGTCTGTACTAAAAATACAAAATAAGCTGGGTGTGATGGCGGGCACCTGTAATCCCAGCTACTCAGGAGGCTAAGGCAGGAGAATCGCTTGAACCCAAGAGGCGGAGGTTGCAGTGAGCCAAGGTTGTGCCATTGCACTCCAGCCCGGGTGACAGTGCGAGACTATGTCTCAAAAAAAAGACGACAACGACGATGACAACGACATGTTGTGACCTCAACAGCTGCATGTATTATTTGAAAGTGTATATTTTTCACAACAGTTTTAAGGACAAGACTTTTTCCCTTATTTTTGACTAAGTTTATGCTTGCATCATAAGTGAATTTTATTTTTCTTTGGCTCAAACTCCAACTTTAAGTTCATGGTCTCTGTAAAACATATACCTTTAAAATGATTTTATCAATTGTAATATTCTCACTGGGTGGAAACTAAATATTAATATCCCTAGTATTACCACCTAGAGGGATTTTTGAATGGACATACTTAAGACTGTAAGATCTCATTCACTTATTCATGCAGAGGTTTTTAAAGGAAAAAAAAGAACTTTTTGAGTTTATCAGGATATTCAAAACAAGCTATGTCTTCTTAATTTTACAAGTCTGTTATAAGTTTTTCCATGTTGAATCAATGGTTACACATATATACTAGTAAGTAGAAAACACTGCTTGATTTCTATCATTATGGAAACAAATTGAGCCATCATTCTTTTGCTGGAGTGCTCTGATTTTGACATAAATCAGAATTCATTAGTAACAATGAATCTGTGATAGTCTAATATCTATTACTGCAGCAATAGTCAAATTGCATTCAGATCCCTTATCTGAAGAAGTTCCTATTAGGCAAAAAAAAGTACAGGGAGCAGGAAAAACAACAACAAAAAAAGGCCTAGAATTTGTCAGCAAGATAAGCTGACAGTTTATCAAAGATTGCACCATATTAAGCTAAAAGTGCTATGTGTAAAGCACCAAGCTATGAAAACGTTATTCATAATGAGACACATAATATCACGTAATAACGTATTTAAATCCATATCTATTAAAAAGATAAAATATTCCATAGCTTAAATCTATCCTATGGAATATAACTCTAGCACTCACTGAATTGAATGACAAAGGAGATTGCTAAAAAGCAAAATTTTAAAATACTGTATTAATGGTAATAGCAGAATTATCTATTCATTGAATAATATCAGTCATATAAATAGTTCCAACTTTGTCAGGTTCTTTAAATATACCTGATCTTCACAATAACTCTGCAAGTTCAGAAACTTAGACCCAGAATTCAAGTGATTTACCCAAAGCCACACAGCCAGTAACTGTCTAGCTTCCTTGTTCACAAGATCAGTCTTCTAAAACCTCCTGCTACTCTTGAGAACTCATAGAAAAAATACCTTATGTTCCCTCCAAGACATTTCTAACGTATATAGACTGCAGTATTTCTAGGTGTGAAGCCTGATTTCATCATTCACACTCCGAAGAAGTAAAAGATGACATCAGATGGAAATCTCTAGAAGATACTCTTTTCACTCTCTTCCCCCTCTCAAGCACCTTTTGAGACAATCAGAATTTCCCTGGCTCTCTTCAAATTTGGGGTACAAATGATGCAAAAGGTACAGAAATGGCTTAATACCAGTGGCTTTCCAGTTTCCTGCAAGATTAACTTAAATCTTTCTTGGCATTCTCACCCTCACAGGTGCTCAGAGTTAGGGTTACATTTCCTCCCATCCATGTTCTAGGTATAGTCGCTTCCCACCCTCAGTTAGCAGCAAGTCAATGTCACCATGATACTAGGAATATATTTTAGCGTGAAATGAAGTTAAGGGTTCAGGGGTTAGGAAAAAATGATTCTCTTTCCCACTCTGTTTATACCTTGTAATCTCATCTTTGAGTTAACAGGTTAATTCCTAGAATCTCAAAATTTCCCTCATGAACACCATGCCTATAGACTCTGGTTTGATTCTTTTCCCACATATAAAAAAAATAAAAGTTCTGGTTAACTCTTCTCCCCCCAGACTTTAAATTAGTGCAGAAGTTTAAGATGGGACAGATTTCCATTTCCCCTCATTCCTATTTTTGGCACTTCCTCAGAGTATTCAAGATTCCCCCTTCCTTTTGAGCTTCACACATGTGCATGCACACACACAAATTAAAAACTCTTTCAAATAAATCCCTAGAATGATTACCAGCACAGCAGTTCCTTAATGAGACAAATTTTAAGTTGAAATTTGAGATTATATTAATACTCCACGATCTGTCTCAAACTGGACAGCTCCTACTGATCTTTCAAAACCTCTCTGAAGCCTCCTGATGCCGCAAAGCATAGTTGGTCCTGAGTCCTTTGACCTTGTTCACGTTATCCATATCATCTTTAATTTTAATGTTTTACTTAGGTCCATTTCCTTATAGATCTCCTTGACAGTATAGATCATTTCTTATTCAACCAACACAGTATTAACATCCTTAGCATAGATCCCAGTTTAACAAAATTTATGAATTAAATAATTCATGATAAAGGCCACCCAAGAAAGTTGGTCCTTATATTCCATTTTAAAATCTTAGGATTTGATTCTACAGTAGTTAAAAGAAAGGTTATAATTTTGATGATGGCTCACTCACCAAGACCTAATGGTAAGCTCTAGATTAATATAACTTAAATGAGTTCAATTTTATTTAGAAACATTTGTTGAGTGGCTGCATGACAGAGAATATTACTGTAAGATTCAGAAACAAAAAACGTTAACATAAGGACTATTATAATTTATGGTATAACAATGATGAAAATATAAAGAAGTGAAAATTGTTTTATTCAAAATTTTTGCGTAAATTCTTTCATTCAAAATTTGAAAGCATAGGTAAAGATCTATGCTTTCAAAGTGGGAAGAAGGGCATTCCAAGTGAGAAAATAACTGGAGCAAAATCCCAGAGACAAATGAGTATAAAGAGTAGTGAAGAAACAACAGAGACAAAATTGCTGCTGTTCAGAATATGTAACTGACATGTGAAGAGAAGGTGCCCTAGAAAATGATAGAAATATGGTAAAGGACAATTGTAGAGAGCACTGATTAAATTTGTTCTGTTATTCATATTCTGAGACAGGCCAAAGCTTTTGAGGACAATGCTCCCATATTTCAGCAAGGTAACAACACATCTATATGTAGAAATCTATGAGAATTTACAGGGACTGGATGCATTTTTAAAACACATCAACTACCTGTACCCTGTTCTCTCACTCCCAGTTCTTGGGAAGAATTATCCATCATCTTTCTAATACTCAGGATGTATATGCTGACAGTAAATACAATGTAGGTAACTTTTTCTTTGAGGCATGCTCCTCATCCACTCATCTATCCCAAGGCAGCTAATCTCAGAATCATTGATTGTCTCCTTTCCCTCAAATTCTATTTGCAAAAGTTCAACAAATCATTTAGCTAGATATTATTAACTCTAATTCATGTGCTAAAAAAAATTATAAAAAGTCATTCAGAGTTCATCTCTTTGTCTCCTGGAGAAAATAAGTAATCAACATTATTTGTAAATAGGTCTCATTGAGAGTTTGTTACCTGTCCTCTTTTCCTTATCTCCAAGACAGATGGCCACAGAGAGAATAAGAGTGCTTTATGTGGGGATCAGTTTAAGATTCCAAGTCAGAATCAATAAGGTGTGGGACAAGTCACTAGGAAAGAAAAGAAAAAAAACAAAAACAAAAACAGAGATCCTCTACAGGTGCAGATTTAGAGCTAGCAAGATTGGTCAAGATTCATATTAATTGTGAAAATAATTTGAATCGGAAATGTCTCAAGAAGACTGCCAGAATGAGTCAGATAAGTGCCTGAATAGAGCCTGTATACCAGAGGGCCCAGCAGAGAAGGAAGGAACAAGTGGATAATGAAAAGGAGCCATAACACAGAAGAGACAAACCAAAAGAGTGTCATGAATTTTATGAAGGTTATCAACATCACCATATATTAGGGAAGCAGATACTCCAATATGAGCATGAAGAAGAGTAGCATGTGCTTTAACCAGAACTAGTAGACTGTGGACTCATGGTCAGCTCATGATCATGCCACAACAGTCATAATTGCTGGTCCATCTCATCTTTAGAAAAGATGAGGTTTTCTAACCTCATCTTTAATTGTCAATTCTAAAACCAATCTGCCATGTACTTTTTAGGAAATCCTTAGCATCACAATTATTATCATGTTGACTGCCCCAGTGAAATTAAATATTGTTTGTATTACATTATTTTCCCTCTTAATGACTTCCTTGAATAATAAAACTAAAAGAGAAGAATGCTGTTCTTCTTAAATAATCTATCTCAAATATCCAGGCGTTTAAATAGGTTTTGATGAGAACATGGAATATGCAAAAAAATAAAAAATCCCTAGCTGAGCACTCAATATTTTTATCAGTGTTTATACTACTCACGAATCACTTGTCTTCTCCACCCTCTACCCAATCTCTTACTTCTCAAGTATTTCCAAATCTCAAGAAAAGCTAAATATCTCTTGTTTAGTGGACATATAGAGCAAACTTATCTGCCTGGTGTGACTGCTCATTTTGGCTACCAAAGTCACAAAGCTAAATAACTGTTTTAGTGGACATATAGAGCAAACTCCTGCCTGGTGTGACTGCTCAGTTTGGCTACCAAGGTCACTGAGAAACACTAGGTCTTGCTTGGGTTGGTACTAGCTGAACAGGCAAGCAACATAAACTATGGGTGAAAACAGATCAGCATTGTGCTGAGTCCCAGAGGACAGGCAGCCGGATGGTTCTGCCACGCCAGCTGACCAGCCATGGACATAACTCTAAATAAGGAACAGTGTTTCTCAGATTTCCCCAGAGATACTGAGATCAATGTTCCATGGACAGGCCCACTGAACTGTCATTAGAGCAGATGGAAGCCAGAGTTCCCATCCTCCCCAGCCTTTGGAGTTATTAAAGTCATTTTTGGGTTAGTAAGACTTGAAACTCTGAATCGTCTCTATGTCCTGCTCCAAGCCCTATCTGATTGACAGGGGGAGGGAAGAAAATCTCAAAAGTAAATTAAATTGGAAACATTTCAATTATTTAAATAGGATATCTGTGGTGCTCCTGCTCTATACATACAGACGCCCTTCAGAATCCCCATCGTTTTTAACCCTTCCAATGTCTGTTCATTCTTATTTCTGGATGCCATTACTTGGTTTTATCTTAATAATTTCTTTATTCTAATGCAGTCAAGTTGGAATATCCTTTCCCAATTTTAAATTCTAAAGAAACAACATTGCTACTTGCACTGGGGGGAGCAGTGCCTATGTTCCAGAACCTGATATTCTGAAATATAGACACTTATTCCTGTAACTAGATATGACCTTTGAGGATTTAACTGTTAAAGCACCTAGAAATCATAGGAGACCAAGTAAGGCTGCTGATTGCACTGTTGTATTGAATATTTCAGATTCTTTGTCATTTCTAAGATACTGCAAAGAAACTACTTTTCTCTACCTACAGTAATCAATATTTTTAAAATTCCTTAATATATTTGTTGAAATTTTTAGTTTTATGAATATACTCTTTAGACCTTAGGAAAGGAAAAGAAAGAGCAAGTAAATATTCTTTTAGGGATCTTGCACAGATAAGTAGATAAGATTGAGGAATAATGAAAAATTTCAAAAATGGAGACTCACATAAGAATGCCTCCTCTAAAAAAATTTTCTGAGAAGTTTTGGGTCTCATCTTCACTGTTCTGTGTCCTTTTCTCATAGAGGTCCAATCTCTGTGGTGCTGTGACCTGCTGGTACTGGAGATACACACTAAGATGCTAAGACTCCCTTGAAACCTACACTCCCTGGTGGAGTGTTGATATTTAGGGATGTGGCCATAGAATTCTGTGAGGAGGACTGGTAACACCTGGACACTGCACTGTGATGTTAGAAAACTACAGAAAACTGGTCTACCTGGGTATTGCTTCCTCTAAGACAGACCTGATCACCTGTCTGAAGCAAGGAAAAAAGCCTTGCAATGTGAAGAGACATGAGATGGTAGCCAAACTCCCAGATGGACAAACAGGAACAACTCTGGAGCGCAGTTCACAGTGAGAGAGATGCAGAAGATGAGTGATCTCTGCATTTCCAATGGAAGTACAAGGTTCATATCAATGGGACTGGTTGGACAGTGGGTGTCGCCCAGGGAGGGAGAACTGAGGCAGGGTGGGGCATTGCCCCACATGGGAAGTGCAACCAACTGGAGGATCCAGGATTTTACCCCCTTGGCACTACAGTTCAAATATGGCACTTCTCCCAGGTCCTTTGCAACCCACAGTCCAGGAGAACACCACAGGGCTGAGAAGCACTGCGAGTTGCCAGTGAGATCTGAGCAACAGCTACCTCCAGCCCAGCGCCATGAGTTATCAGCACAAAAATGGGCAGATGTTTTTGCTAGCACTGAGAGCGACTGTGGTACAGATCTACCCACCCCTCAGAAACAGGCATAGCTGAAAGCAGGAAGACAGGTGATATGGCTTGGCAGATTCTACCACAACAAAGACCAGCAAACTGAAGACCTCTCACTTGAGAGATTCGCAGTCAGCTTGACCTGGGACGATCGAGCTTGGTATAGAGAAGGGCATCTACCATTGCAAAGGTGGGTTTAATCTCATCTGTGTAAACAAAAGCCAGAGGAAACCTCCACAGCAGCTAGGCAGAGTCCACGATAGCCAGCAGCACCTTTGCAGACAGACAAGGGACAGACTGCCTCCTCAAGCAGCTCCCTGACCCCCATATAACAACAACAACCACAAAAAGCCTCAGACAGCAGAGGGGTCTGACAGTTCAAAGGAAAACTTAAAAACAAAAAGAAATGGCTTCAACATCAACAGAAAGGATGTCCACTCAGAGACTCCATCTGAAATCACCATCTTCAAAGATCAAAGTTAGATAAACCCACAAAGATGGGAAGAAATCAACTCAAAAAGAATGAAAGCATCAAAGACCAGAATGCCCTCTGCCTCCAGAAGATTACAACTCTTCATCATCAAGAGAACAAAAAAGGATGGAGAATGAATTTGATGAATTGACAGAAGCAGGCTTCAGAAGATGGGTAATAACTAACTTATCTGAGCTAAAGGAACATATTCTAACCCAATACAAAGAAACCAAAAACCTTGAAAAAAGGTTAGACGAAATGCTAACTAGAATAACAAGCTGAGAGAACATAAACGACTTGATGTAACTGAAAAACACAGCACGAGAACTTTGCAAAGCATACACAAATTTCAACAGCCAAATTGATTAAGCAGAAGACAGGATATCAGAGATAGAAGATCAATTCAAGAAAATAAAACGAGAAGGCAAGAATAGAGGAAAAAAGTGAAAAGAGATATACAAAATCTCCTAGAAATATGGGATTATGTGAAAAGACCTAATCTACACCTGATCAGTGTACCTGAAGGTGATGGGGAGAATGAATCCAAGCTGGAAAACACTCTTCAGGATATTATCCAGGAGAACTTTCCAACCTAGCAAGGTAGGACAACATTCAAATACAGGAAATACAGAGAATACCACAAAGACACTCCTCAAGCAGAGCAACCCCAAGGCACATAATCGTCAGATTCACCAGGGATGAAATGAAGGAAAAATATGTTAAGGGCAGCCAGAGAGAAAGGTCAGGTCACCCACAAAGGGAAGCCCATCAGACTCACAGCAGATCTCTCGGCAGAAACCCTATAAGCCAGAAGGGAGTGGGGGCCAATATTCAATATTGCTAAAGAAAAGAACTTTCAATCCAGAATTTCACATCCAGCCAAACTAAGCTTAATAAGTGAAGGAGAAATAAAATCCTTTACAGACAAGCAATTGCTGAGAGATTTCATTATCACCAGATGTGCCTTACAAGAGCTCCTGAAGGAAGCACTAAACACAGAAGGGAATAACCCGTACCAGCCACTGCAAAAATGTACCAAATGGCAAAGACCAAGGATACAATAAAGAAACTGCATCAACTAACAGGTAAAACAACCAGCCAGTAACAAAATGGCAGGATTAAATTCACACATAACAATATTAACGTTAATTGTAAATGATGTAAATGCTCCAATCAAAAGACACAGACTGGCAAACTGGATAGAAAGTCAAGACCCATAGGCATACTGCATTCAGGACTCAGGACTAAGAAACTCACTAAAAACTGCAAAACTACATGGAAACTGAACAACTGGCTCCTGTATGATGACTGGATAAACAATGAAAGGAAGGCAGAAATAAAGATGTTCTTCAAAACCAATGAGAATGAAGACACAACATGGCAGAATCTCTAGGACACATTTAAAGCAGTGTCTAGAGGGAAATTTATAGCAATAAATGCCCACATGAGAAGTGAGGAAATATCTAAAATCAACACCCTATTGTCAAAATTTAAAGTGTTAGATGAGCAAAACCAAAAAAAAAAAAAAAACCCTCAAAAGCTAGCAGAAGACAAGAAATAACTAAGATCAGAGCAGAACTGAAGGAGATAGAGACACAAAAAACCCTTCAAAAATGTCAAAAAATCTAGGCACTGTTTTTTTTAAAGGATCAAAAAAATAGACCACTAGCCAGACTAATAAAAAAGAAAACAGAGAAGAATCAAATAGATGAAAATAAAAAAAATAAAGGGGATATCACCACTGATTCCACAGAAATACAAACTACTATCAGAGATTACTATGAACAACTCTATGCACATAAACCAGTAAATCTGGAAGAAATGGATACATTCCTGGACACTTGCACCCTCCCAAGACTAAACCAGAAAGAAGGTGAAACCCTGAATAGACCAATAACAAGGGCTGAAGTTGAGGCAGCAATTGATAGCCTACCAACGAAAGAAAGTCCAGGTCCCGATGGGTTCACAGCCAAATTCTACCAGATATACAAAGAGGAGTTTGTACCACTCCTTCTGAAACTATTTGAAACAATACAAAAAGAGGGAATCCTCCTTAACTCATTTTATGAGCCCAACATCATTCTGATTCCAAAACCCAGCAAAGACTCAACCAAAAAAGAAAACTTCAGGCCAATATCCATGACGAACATAAGATGCAAAAATCTTCAATAAAATACCGGCAAACTGAATGCAACAGCACATCAAAAAGCTTATTCAACATGATGAAGTACGCTTCATTCTGGGGATGCAAGGCTGGTTGAACATACAAAAGTCTATAAAAGTAATTCATCACATAAACAAAACCAAAGACAAAAAACACATGATTATCTCAACAGATGCAGAGAAGGCCTTCAATAATATTTAACAGCCTTTTATGCTAAAAACCCTCAATAAACTAGGTATTGATGGAATGTATCTCAAAATAATAAAAGCTATTTACAACAAACCCACAGCCAATATCATACTGAATAGGCAAAAACTGGAAGCATTCCCTTTGAAATCTGGCACTATGCTAGGATACCCTCTCTCACCACTCCTATTCAATATAGTATTGGAAGTTCTGGCCAGAGCAATCAGGTGAGAAAAAGAAATAAAGGGTACTAAATAGGAAAAGAGGAAGTCAAATTGTCTCTATCTGCAGATGGTATGATTTTATATTTAGAAGATTCCATTGTCTCAGCCCAAAATCTCCTTAAACTGAGAAAAAACTTCCTTAAACTGAGAAAAAAAGTCTCAGGATACAAAATCAATGTGCAGAAATCACAAACATTCCTATACACTAATAACAGAGAGCCAAATCAAGAGCAAAGTCCCATTCACAATTGCTACAAAGATAATAAAATACCTAGGAATAAAACTAACAAAGGATATAAAGGACCTCTTCAAGGAAAACTACAAACCACTGCTCAACGAAATAAGAGAGGACACAAACAGATGGAAAAACATTCCATACTCATGGTTAGGAAGAGTCAATATTGTGAAAATGGCCATACTGCCCAAAGTAATCTATAGATTCAATGTGATCCCCATCAAGCTACGAATGACCTTCTTCACAGAACTGGAAAAAAACACTTTAAACTTCATATGGAACAAAAAGAGAGCCTGCATAGCCAAGACAATCCTAAGCAAAAAGAACAAAGCTGGAGCCATAATGCTACCTAACTTCAAACTATACTACAAGGCTACAGTAATCAAAACAGCATGGTACTAATATCAAAACAGAGATAGAGACCAACAGAAGAGAACAGAGGCCTCAGTAATGATACCACACATCTACAACCATCTGATCTTTGACAAACCTGACAAAAACAAGCAATGGGCAAAGGATTCCCTGTTTAATATATGGTGCTGGGAAAACTGGCTAGCCATGTACAGAAAGCAGAAATGGGATCCCTTTCTGACACCTTACACTAAAATTAACTCCAGGTGGATTAAAGATTTAAACATAAGACCTAACACCATAAAAACCTTAGAAGAAAACCTAGGCAAAACCTTCAGGACATAGGCATAGGCAAGGACTTTATGACTAAAACACCAAAAGCAATGCCAACAAAAGCCAAAATAGACAAATGGGATCTAGTTAAACTTAAAAGTTTCTGCACAGCAAAAGAAACAATTGTTAGAGTGAACTGGCAACCAACAGAATGAAAAAAATTTTTTTCAATCTACCCATCTGACAAAGGGCTAATATCCAGAATCTACAAAGAAGTAAAACAAATTTACAAGAAAAAACCAAACCCATTCAAAAGTGAGTGAAGGATATGAACAGACACTTTTCAAAAGAAGACATATATGACTCCAAAAAAAAAATGAAAAAAAAAAACACTCATCGTCACTGGTCATTAAAGAAATGCAAATCAAAACCACATTGAGATATCATCTCACACTAGTTAGAACAGCAATCATTAAAAAATCTGGAGACAACAGATGCTGGAGAGGATATGGAAAAATAGGAACATTTTTATACTGTTGGTGGGAGTGTAAATTAGTTCAGCCATTGTGGAAGACAGTGTGGCAATTCCTCAAGGACCTAGAAATAGAAATTCCATTTGATCCTGCAATCCTATTACTGGTAACATACCCAAAGGATTATAAATAGTTCTATTATAAAGACACATGCACATGTATGTTCACTGCAGCACTGTTTACAATAGCAAAGGCCTGGAATCAACCCAAATGCCCATCAACGATAGACTGGACAAGTAAAATGGGGCACATATACACCATAGAATACTATGTAATTATAAAGAATGGGTTAATGTCCTTTGTAGGGACATGGATGGATCTGGAAACCATCATTCTCAGCAAACTAACACAAGAATAGAAAATCAAACACCCAAATATCACATGTTCTCACTCATAGGTGGGTGTTGAACAATGAGAACACATGTGCACAGGGAGTGTAATATCACACACTGGGGCCTGGGGGATGGGGGGTTAGGGAAGGGACAGTGGCAGGTGGGGAGATTGGGGAGGGATAACATGGGGAGAAATGCCTGAGGTAGGTGACGCAGGGGATGGAGACAGCAAGCCACCACGGCATGTGTGTACCTATGCAAAAATCCTGCAAGATCTGCACATGTACCCTGGCACTTAAAATACAATAATAAAAAAAATCCTAGAATTTCACGCACACTGACAATCAGAATAGTTCTGCCTGATTTTATATTTCTTGTCAGACCTCTTGAATCATTCACTCTTTCAGGCTGTTATAAAATCATTCATTCAAAATACTTCCTTTAATTTTTACTCATACTTCCAATTCTTTCCCAGTTTTCTAAATGGTTCAAACACTTTAGCATGCTAAAATGATTTAAATATAATTTGATATAGATAAGAGGTTATATATTATGTTGACTCAGAAGAAATTTCTAGCTTATAGGTTAAAACTATATTTGAATATTGACAATTTATGATACAACAGAATATACTGATATATTGATGTATACATATATATTAGCCTGTTCTCACTCTGTTAATAAAGACATAGTTGAGACTGGATAATTTATGAAGGAAAGAGGTTTAATTGACTCACAGTTCCACATGGCTGAGAAAGCCTCACAATCATGATGGAAGATGAAGGAGGAGCAAAGTTAAGTCCTACATTTCAGCAGGAAAGAGAGAGTTGTGTTTGGGAACTCCCATTTATGAAACCAGTAGCTATCATGAGACTTATTCATTATCATAAGAACAGTACAGAAAAGACCTGCCCCTGTGATTTAATTACCTCCCACCAGGTCCCTCCCATGATGTGGGAATTAATGAGAGCTACAATTTAAGACAACATTTGGGTGGGGACACAACCAAACCATATCATTCAGCCCCTGGCACCTCCCAAATCTCATGTCCTCACATTTCAAAATCAATCAAGCCTTCCTAATAGTCTCCCAATGTCTTAACTCATTTCAGCAGAAAGTTCACAATCCAAAGTCTCATGTGAGACAAGGCAAGTCCCTTCTGCCTATAAGCCTGTAAAATCAAAAGCGTGTTAGTTACTTCCTACATACAATGGGGGTTCAGATATGGGATAAATACATTAGTTCCAAATGGGATAAATTGGCCAAGATGAAGGGGCTATAGGCCCCATGCAAGTCTGAAATCCAGGGCGGGCAGTCAAATCTTAAAGTTCCAAAATGATTTTCTTTGTTTCTATGTCTCACATCCAGGTCATGCTGCAAGAGGAGGGGTCCCATGGTCTTGGACATCTCTGCATCTGTGGCTTTGCAGGGTACAGCCACACTCCTGGCTGCTTTCATGGGCTGGTGTTGGGTGTCTGTGACTTTTCCAGGCACACAGTACAAGCTGTAGGTGGATCTACCATTGTGGGGTCTGGAGGACAGTGGACCTCTTCTCCCAGCTCCACTAGACAACACTCCAGTGGGGACTTATACCTCACGTTTCCTCTTCCCTTCCTAGCAAAGGTTCTCCATGACAGACCTGCTCC
Source organism: Callithrix jacchus (assembly GCF_049354715.1). NCBI lineage: Eukaryota > Metazoa > Chordata > Mammalia > Primates > Cebidae > Callithrix > Callithrix jacchus. The sequence goes on along the minus strand of NC_133515.1, from coordinate 56,266,441 downwards.
TGCAGCAAACTTCTGCCTGGATATCCAGGTACTTCCATACATCCTGTGAAATCTAGGCAGAGGTTCCCAAACCTCCATTTTTTACTAATCTGCACCCACAGGCTCAACACCATGGAGAAGCTGCCAAGGCTTGGGGCTTGCAACCCCTGAAGTCATGGCCTGAGTTGTACCATGGCCTCTTTTAGCTGTGTCTAGATTGGCTGGGATGCAGGGCACCAAGACCTCAGGCTACACAGAGCAGGGAGGGATGCTGAATCTGTCCCATGAAACCATTGTGTCCTCCTAGACCTTGAGCCCATGATGTGAGTAGCTGCTGTGAAGGATTCTCACATGCTTTGGAGACATTTTCCCTGTTGTCTTGGTGGTTAACATTGAGCTCCTGGTTACTTATGCAAATTTTGCAGCAGGCTTGAAGTTCTCCCGAGAAAATGGGTTTTACTTTTCTATTGCATTGTCAGGCTGCAAATTTTCCAAACTTTTATGCTCTGCTTCCTACTGAACACATGTTTAGAAATTTCTTCCATCAAATACACTGAATTATCTCTCTCAAGTTCAAAGTTCCACAGATCTCTAGGGCAGGGGCAAAATGCCACCAGTATCTTTGTACAGCAAGAGTGACTTTTACTCCAGTTTCTAAAAATTTTTTCCTCTCCATCTGAGACTATCTCAGCCTAGACCTTATTGTTCATATAACGATCAGCATTTTGGTAAGTCATTCAACAAGTCTCTAGGAAGTTCCAGACTTTTCCAAATTTTCCTATTTTTTTCTGAGTCCTCCAAACTGTTCCACCCTTTGGAACTGTCACCCAGTTCCAAAGTCACTTCCACATTTTCAGGTATCTTTACAACAGCACCCCACTGTACTGGTACCAATTTACTGTATTACACTATTTTCACACTGCTAATAAAGACATACTTGAGACTGGGTAATTTATTTAAAAAAATTTTTTTAAAAAGAGGTTTAATTGACTCAGAGTTCCACATGGCTGGAGGGGCCTCACAATCATGACAGAAGTTGAAAGAGGAGCAAAGTCATGTCCTGCATGACAGCAGGCAACAGAGAGCTTGTGTAGGGGAACTCCCTTTTATAAAACCATCAGATCTCATGAGACTTGCTTGCTATCGCTAGAACAGCTCAGGAAAGACCCACTCCCATGATTCAATTACCTCCTACCAGGTCCCTCCCATGACATGTGGGAATTAATGGGAGCTAAAAGTCAAGATGAGATTTGGTTGAGGACATAGCCAAACCATACTAACATATACAGATACACGCATGTACATATGTATACACACACACACACACACACACACACACACACATATAAAAGATATTACCATTGAGGAAGACTGGGTGAAGGATACATGGGACATTCCTGTAAATTTTTTTTCAATCTCCTGTTAATCTATAATGATTTTCAAAATGAAAACAAAATTTAAGTGTATTAGAAATATTTTCTGTGATCATATATACATTATAAGTAAAATTTAAAGCAAGGTGTTTTTGGTTTTGAATTTTTTATTTTTTTGAAAAAGATGCTTATCTTTGCCTTTTCAATATTCAGAAATGCATTTCCACACAGATATTTTAAATATAATACATTTATATTTGTGTCTACCCATATGTAGAGTGAAATCTAGAAATGTGCACCTTACAGTTGTGATTTATTGGCATGGAAATTATCAAGTGTTAACTTTGAAAGACCTATACTTAGAAAGATAAAGAGATATTTGGAGTTCAAATAAACACATTGCTTATGTCTGTAGAAAAATAGAAAGCTGGCTACATCTAGTCAATGATTAGCCCACTTAAAAAAAAACACTTTAAAGTTTAATTTGACTTCTAGATTCTTCAACTATTAGTCAAAATGCTCTTTGCACTGAAGATGTTAAGAAAATCTTATATAATAAAAAACTAACTTTTTTCCTAGAATTCAGACTATCCTATGTAATATTATGCAATAATTAGCCAAGAAAAAAAGTGACTTCAGTGCATTTTATATGGGGGAAAAAAAAGCAGGTCCTGGAAATATTTATGGTAGAAAACTTCTTAAGGAATAAGCAAGAAAAAAAATATCAATGACTATCTTGATAATGTGTTCATTCATACAATGAATATTATATGCAATTCCATTCAAGTCTCAGACCACTTGCAAAGAATCAAAACTTTGGAATCAAATTATGATTTTAAAACTCTTGCAATTTAAAATAAGACAGATCCTTTTCAGCCACTATAACTTTTAATTATATTCCTGTCTTTCCTAGGAATTCACTAGGTATTATCAATGGTTTACTTGTGTTGTATTGTAGTTATCTGAATGTATGAGGAGAGTAATTAAAAATGTTAAGTATTTCTAGTTTTTACTGTCATGTTTCTGCTTACTTGTGGAAGGTCCTCTAAAGTAGAAAAGTCATTTGTGTTTATTGTATGGCAATAAATAAGCAGTAAAATATACCAACATATAACAGTTTATTCAAAGATGACATTGAAAATTTCGGGGTAGACTGCTATCACATGCTTGGCACAAATGCTTTGGCAAATTGGAATAAAAACTGCTTATACTGTTTTAGTCTTGTACATCAACCTTTACTTATGGGTTACTGGGAACTCCAAATGAAAAGAGGAGAGGAAAAGCCTCAGAATAGAATCTTCTAAAACTCTGACTATACATATTACTGTCTTCTACTATAAACTCTCAGTCTGATTACAATTCTAGTAGAAAAAGATCCACTGGAAACATCTGTGGATTCAAGCTTCTAATAACTTTAGTGATGGCTAGTAGTTCATGAGGTCATGGAAATTTCAACTATCATGATGCATCTCCCAAAAAGAGTATTAAAATAAAATGTTAGCCAAATTTCCAAATAAAGTTTGGTGTTACATTTTTTCTGACAAGACTTTCTCTAAGAATGTTCTTTCCCAACAAATTATTACATGAATTTTGAACATGGAGATATTTGCATTTTTTTTCTTTAGTTGGTGATTAATATTGGTTACATGTTTTGAAATTTACTAAATAAAGGCAATTTGCTAAAAATAAAAGCAAATATCAAAAAACAATAAATTTTTATACCAAAGGGGTTATATATTTTCCCCTACTCTGAGAAAAAAATGAGTCCTAGAGACATTAAATCAATAATCTCAGGTTAAACATAACAATAAAAAAGTAGTAATCTTCTAAATCCTTGTCAAATGCTCTTTCAACTGCATCGTAAGTATCAGCTTACTAAAAGTGTACCCAAGGAATATCTAAGTAAAACATCCAATTTTTAAGTCAAATCCAAGTAATTATATATATTTGAAATTTTTAATAAAGAATTAAAATATGTAATTCAAATGTTTTATGCAAAAACTATATACTACTTATTTCAAAAATACTAAACAGCAATAAAATAAAATTAGAAAAGGTATAATCATGAAAACATGAGTAGAAAACTAGAAAAAATAATAATATAAAATTCCAACCATGGATGTCTCCTATTTTATGAAACAATTAGAGGCAAAACTAAAGAAACAAATAAGGAAAACACAACTGCAAAAGTAGAAATAAAAAATTGTTTCAGAGCTTACTGGAATTCAAGGTTAAAAGAGAAATACTATTGGCAGAGTGACATCAGCAAGATGATACAATAGGGGTTTCCAGTGCTCATTCTCTCACAGAAATTTTAATTTGAATGACTGTCCATGCACAAAAATATCTCTACAAGAGCTAAGAAATCCAGGTGAGATATTATAGTACCTTGTTAGAACACAGAAACAAGAAGAGATACTTTGAAATGGGTAGAGAGAACAGTTTCACATTACCCACATCACCCCTCCCTAGGCCTTCAGAGCATGGAAAGAGATACCCTTCACATAGAGGAAGGGGAGTAAAGTAAGCACTCAACTTTGCTTTGGACCTCTGCACCAGGCCTAATCCAGTGAATCCTTGTGCCAGGCCAACCCCTATGGACCCAGACCCCAAGCTGACCTCTCAGGCACAGGCTCCAGGCTCACCCCAGTTATAGACCTGTCACCCTGGTTCTGGGTTCTAATTCCATACCTGTAGCACCAAGCTCCAGGCTGGCCACCATGGCTTTAGCCTGGCTTCTGAGGACTCAGACATAATGACTATCCTAGGACAAGGCCAGTTCCTACAGCCCCAGATTCTATGTCTGTAAGTTCCAAGCCTACTCTAGTGGATCCAGGCTCCAGGCAAACTCATGGGTTCAGGCATGAGGGCTGGCTCTTGTGGACCCAAAAACCATGTTTGCCCCACTGCTGGCCAAGGTACCAGGCCAGTTTATCCAAGGTATCTAGCAGCAAGCCCACCCAGGGTTCCTGCCAGCTTTCCTAACTGGAATCTTCAGAGAGTTTTCTAGTGAAGACCTTTCCTGCCAAAGACACTGCGTAAAATCTTTAAAAGGTGCCTACTTTTTCAAATCCACAGACATCAATACAAAGTGACAACAATCTCAAATAATCAAAGAAACATGACACTACCAAGGGAACAGAAGACTTAATCAATAGAAGGAAAAAAAATGACCAACTTCATTTTTAGAAATGAAAACTTCAGAGTCAGGTCATTTGAAATTACACAGTTAGAGGAACAAAATGAACAAAAGGGGAGAAAGCCAACGGGACATATGGAAACCATCCAGCAAACTAATATATGCTTTATGGATATTGTAAAAGGAGCAGAGAAAGATAAAAGGAAAAAAATATGAGGTCTGGAGTTCAAGACCAGCCTGGCCAACCCATCTCTACTAAAAATACAAAATTAGCTGGGGGTGGCGGCACATGCCTATAATCCCAGCTGCTAGGGAGGCTGAGGCAAAAGAATCTCTTGAACCCTGGAGACAGAGGTTGTGGTGAGCCAAGATCATGCCATTGTACTACAGCCTGGGCAACAAGAGCAAAACTCTATCTCAAAAGAAAGAAAAGAAATAATGATGGAAATTTTCCCAAATCTGCTGACGGAAATGAACATTCAGATCTATGAAGCCTAAAGAACCACAAATAGATCAAACATAAAGTGATCTTCACTGAAACACACTATAACTAAATTATCAAAAGTCAAAAATAAAGCATTCTGAAAGTAACAGAGGAAAACAACTTGTTACTTACAAGGACATTTCTTTACACATATGCATATATCTCAGCAGAAACTTTGCAGTTAGGAGACAATAGGATTATATATTCAAAGTACTTAAAGAAAAATAATTGGCACCCAAGAATACTATACCCCACACAGCTATCCTTCAGAAATGAGACATAAAGAGTTTCTCAGACAAACAAAAGCTGAGGGAGTTCATCACCAATAGACCTATCATACCAAGAAATGTTTTTAAAAGTTCAAGTTGAAATGAAGAAATACTAACCAGCAACATGAAAATACATACAAGTTTATAATTCATTATAAAGGTAAGAAAATACTGAAATTCAGAATACTATAATACTTTAAAGATAGTACACAAATCACTTTAGTATAAAATTAAAAGATGCAAATATTAAGAATTTTAGGTATAATAATTTGTAAATAAATATATAATATGAAACTATGTAAATTGTGACATCAATAACATAAACATCAAAAGAGAAGTAAAAGTTTTTCTATGAACAAAGATAAGTTATCAAGTTATAACAGATTGTCATAACTATGAGAGATCTTACATAAACCTCATGCTAACCAAAACAAACAAACCAACCTTTAGTAGAAAGACAAAAGGTAAAGAGAACTAAATCAAATATCACTGCAAAAAACAAATCACAAGGAAGATAGCAACAGGGAAAGAGAAGACGCTAAAAACAATAAGAAAAATTTTTAATAAAATAGCAATAGTAAGTCCCTCTAGCTATCAATAATTACTTTAAATATACTTTGAATGGAATGTTCCCAACACAAAGAAATAACAAATGTTTGAGATGAATATGGTAACTACCCCAATGGGCTCACTTTATAGGCATCAAAATATCACTACATACCCCATAAATATGTAAAATTATTTTGCATCAATTAAATCAAACATTTAAAGGAGAAAAAAACACTTCTGGAAGAAACTGAGAAAAATTGGTATTATTTCTTCCTTAAATATTTGATGGAATTTAACTATGAAACTATCAAGACCTAAGGTTTTTCTGGTAAGAAAATTTTTTACTACAAATCTAATTGTTTTAATAGGTTTAAAAATTGATTCAGATATTCTGTTTCCTCTTGAATAAATGTTGGTAGGTTGTATCCTTCAAGAAATTGATTTATTTCAGTTCATTCTATCAATTTATGGGTACATATTTTTGTCATGGAATTCTTGGGGTGTTGTTTTGCTAGCTGGAAACCTCTGTGGTCAGTGGTACCTTTGCCTGTACTTTGCTCTGGCCTGCTAGGCTCATTTCGCTCTCTCAGCCTGGCAGGCTGCACTTGGTTCATACTATTGGCCTGAATCCCATGCCTGCAAAGGATGAGCCAGGTGGTATGTGAGTAAGTGTGGGGTCTGGCCACTGTGTACAGCCAGGCATGCCAGCTGTGGTGGGGTGGGCAGCTCCAGGAACTGGAATGGGCTCTGGCTCCCTGAGAACTGCAGCTGGACCAGGTATACAATAAGCAGCTTCTATGGCTGACACTGGAAAATGCGGAGATGCCAGGAACCACAGAGCACTAAAAAGAGTGTCACAGCCCTGACTAGGGAAGCTCCAAGGTCTGGACTTCCTAAAGGGCAGCAGCTCTTCTCTCCATCTCTCTTCTTTCCTTCTTGTCACATGCAATGTGGTGAGCACCGGGCGTGTTTCAGCCCTGTTTGTGTTACAGCTCTTTTATTCCCACCATTCACAAGTTTTGTCCTGTATCCAAGAAGAATGAGGTATGCACAAGTGGAGGATGAGGAAGACAAAGGGGAAATTTATTGAGAGATGGAACAGCTCAAAAGGAAACTGGCAGGGGCAGCTTCTTTCTGTAGCCAAGGTGACCTGACAAGTGTTCAACTCTCAGCAGTGAGTATAGCTCCTCTCTGCAGGCAGGTGGTCCTGAGTGCTCAGTTCTCAGCAGAGAAGAGACCCTGGGGTGGTAGCTCCTCTCCGAGGCTTGTTGTCCCATTGTCTCCTTAAGTCTGGCTGAGTCCGGGACTCAAAGGAGAGGAAGTGTGTGCTGATTGGTCCATGGGTGGCCATGGGTGGGCCAGGAAAAAGCATCACAAGTTGCCGTTCTGGTCCACAGGACTGGCAGCCTGGCCCCTGGACTTCAAATCTTCCCATTTTAGGTGGGGCTTCACTGGGGATCTGCCTCTTTCCAGCCAGGAGCTTGTCTGCTTCCTACTGCTGTTTATGGTACCCAGGCTGCTCATGCAAAGGGGCACTTACAGGCCAGTGCCAAGCTGTTCTCAGCCTTCTTCCTGTGCTTGTCGGTGGTCAAAATCTGTAGGGGACTGAGGCTGCAGCGGGCTGGCATATCAGTGCTGCCCCAGGCATGTACATACCTGCTAGGTTGCAACAGCACCCAGGCTTGGCCTCATCTTAGCTGCATGCTTGGAACAGGTGCCAGGAAAGGAAGAGGCCAGACAGGCAGAGCAGGCACTTTGGAGCCTGCAGGGATGAAGGTGGTTGCCAGGCCCCCGAAAGTGCAGAGATGCCCAGGTCCACAGCCATGGCTTTAGCGGTTGCAGCTGCACCTGGGAGGGCAGGGCTCCTGTCTACTGTGCTTGGTGGCTGCATGCAGGTAGGTGCAACCATGATGAAGCCCTACTTTATTGGTGGCTGGGCTTATTAGGGAGCAACCTCCTAGGCTGCTCCACTAGCTATCAGAGGCCAATGGCATCCCAGCTTATTCCAGGAGGGTCCAGTGTCACAGAGCCCCACTGCTCCTCTTCTGCTCCATGGATGACAAAGCCACTGATGCACTGTCCAAGTCACTTCCACACCTGCTGTGTCCTCCCTGGAGAAGCTCTCTGGGCAGCTGTCCCCAAGACCCATAGTCCTGCATGGAGCTCCCCTTCCCCTGGTCATGGAAACTCTGGGGGTCCTTATCATGGTCCTGGAGAGCTTCCCTGTTCATCTAGTTGCAGCCTGGGCCAAGAGCTCCAGGTCCTTTTTGGGCCCAGACCTCTTTCTAGGGCAGGGGTGAGGTTGCCATGAGTTCTTCCTGTGGCCTCAGTGCTTCCTGAGGCCTGGGCCTCCCCCTCACCCAGCCATGGCCCTGCCCAGAGGGGGTGCCTCTGGGAGTAGATCACACCCCCTGGACCCAACCATCAGGAGTTTCAGGCTCAACAATCACCTTGATGCAGGGCAGATTCTGAGGACACAACCTCAAGCAACACCACAGGGAGCCTCATCCCAAGGCACAGGAACTTGATGCCTCTGGGCAGGTGCTTGCAGGCTCCTGTGACATGTGGGGTAGTGAGATTGAGGCTGCAGCAGAGGCTCCAGGCCTGGGAGAGGGTCCTGCCCAGCAGTGGGAGGGTTGGGGTAGTGCAGTCAGTTGCCTCAGGGATAAGGGGGCACAGGGGACCCATCTCCACCACTGCTGCTCCCTTGGCCACTCCTGCCACTGCCACCCTGCTCCTCCCCACTGTGGCTGGCGCGCTGGCAGCAGCTACTTCAGAAGGCCTGCCACTGCCATCATTTTTACTCTCAGTATTCTCTTATCATCATTTTAATATCTATGGTGACTATAGTGATGTTCTTTCTTTCCTTCCTTATGTTAAATTAAGCTCCTTCTCTCTTTGTTTCTTGGTTAGTCTGTATAGAATTTAGATGGTATTATTGACTTTTTAAGGAATAAGCCTTGTTTTCATTGATTTTCATTATTTTTTCTATTCTTGATTAAATTAGTTTATTGTCATTATTAAAGGTACATGTAATTAGATTAAAATTTTCAATTAAAAGACATAGAGTAGCTAAATGGATGAGTGAATAAAAAGACATCACAACCGATACCACAGAAATACAAATGATCATAAGAAACTACTCTGAGTAAATTACATGCCAACCAACTGAATTACCTAGAAGACATAAATTCCTATAAATATACTGCCTTAGACAGAATCATTAAAGAATAGAAAATCTTAACAAACCAATAATAAGTAGGTGATTGAATCATTAATGGAAAACTTTCTCCTTCCTCAAAAAAAGCCCAGGACCTGATAGCTTCACTGATACATTTTACCTGACATTTAAAGAATGACAAATATTCATCTTTCTCAAACTCTCCCAAACAAATGAAGAGGAAGGAACACTTCCAAACTCATCTTGTCAGGCCAGCATTACCCTGATAGCAAAATTAGACAAGGACTCTATAGTAGAAAGTAAACAACCCAATTACAAAATGGGCAAAAGATCGGAATAAGACTTGTCTCAATAGACATACAAATGGCCAAAAGATATATGCAAAGCTCCTCAACATCACCAATCATCAGGGAGATGCAAATCAAAATCACAATGAGATATCACTTCACATCTCCTAGGATGACTATTATCAAAAAGCAGAAAGATAACAAGTTTTGTTAAGGATGTAGAGAAAAGGGAACCTTTGTACACTGCTGATGAGAATATAAATTGATATAGCCATATGGAAAACAATATGAAGATTCCTCAATACATTAAAAATAGAACTACCATATGATTTATCAATCTTCTGTCTGGGTATATATCCCAATGGAATACAATCAATATGTCAAAGATATATCTGTGCTCCCATGTTTATTGCCGCATTATATGCCACAGCCAAGCTATGGAATCAACCTGTGTCCATCAATTTAAAAAAAAATAAAATGTAGGGTGCGTATTTTTGTGTGTACATATGTATACAAGAGCACTTCAAAAAGTTCATGGTAAATACATATTATGAAAAAACGATGCATGGATTTCAATTCTTTTTGCACTAAAATAAAATTATACTAACTTCTTATCACATGCCTGGCCAGAATCTAGTTTAAGGCACTAAGAAGGATAAGACATCTGTTTGGATAAGTATTAATATAAGACAGCTTTCTGATGGTGTAGCTGAACTCAAGAAAATAACTTAGTTGCTAGAAAAGGAATAGTAATGAGGTTTCCGCTTCAGGGCCAACTCTGACCACTTTCTTAGCCTAGAAAAAGAGTTGTATTCAATTATTCATGTCTGCCACAAACATAGGACAGGGAAAATAGTAGCACAAATGTCATATATTTGTCATGACTAACTAGTGCATAGGATGGTCTACATAATCTTCACATAGTTTTCTGTGAATATAATTTATCTCACGTAGACTAATGATCAGGATTGGAGTACCAGCAATTCCGTATTTAATTCTCCAGTGAAATTGTACAATATTGTGATTCTCAATGTTGTGGTCTCAATGGCTTGTTGAAGGTAGATTCAAAAGTTTCAGAGACTTAGACAAGGAAGTGGTTAGTTTGAAATCTAAAAGTCAGACCTAAGCATCTAACTGGAAATTACTCTTATTGTAACTTAGTTCTTTTCTTACTATATAACGTTTTCTTTGATTAAACATTTTAAAAACCATGCAGGGATGGAAGGAAGGAAGAGAAAGGAAGGCAAGATACTCCAGGCTCATCTTGTTTATTTCCTAACCTGATTTTATAATAAGACATTTCTCCAAAAAGTCTTCATTGCTTTTGTTGGAGAATGATACTAGAAATCGAGATCTGGGATCTAGGCATACTCATTGCTACTGGTAAGTGGTTTCCTATAAATCCTCTCAGGTGACAGAGCAAAAAGTATGTGTCCATAATAACCTGTGTGTATAAACATAGCTATAAATACTTTAAAATGTAACTATTTATTTAAAAAGTAACCATGTATATCTTTATGAAGCTATATTAAACATGAGATTACACTTATGTCTCCAGCTCTAAGCCATTACCCCATAGGTTATCCTAGCTTCCTCCTCTTTCTTATCTCCAGATTCTCACTCTTACAGAAAGAAACCTGTCCTTGCACCATCTGCTATCCATTTACTTAATTGTTCCATTCCAGTAAACCTGCATAGCAAAATCAAAATTGTTAATCCAGACCCTCAAAAAAGGTAATTCTACTTACCAAAGTGTAGTGCTTAAGTTCAGTCTCTTGCCTTTAGTCCTATAGATTCCACTTATTCCATAAATACTCAGGTCAACACCTTACTCCCAATGCCCTTCAGTGAAGATGTTTCATACATTTGTAATACAGTTAGATTCTTTAGACACATTCTGCATTCTATGCCTTGATCTCCTTACCTTCTAAATGTTGTTTTTCAAATTTGCTACATCAAAATTCATTCTTTGTTCTGCAGTTCTATTGGTTTTGACAAATGTGTAACGTCTTGTATCTACCATTTCATATTGTACAGAATAATTTTACTTCCATAAAAATTCCCTTTTCACTCATTCAACCATTTCCATTTTTCTCAAATCTCTGTAACTCACTGGTCAGTTCTGTTTCTACAGTTTTATCTTTACTATAATGTCACATAATTGAGGTCAAAAGATATGCAGCCTTTTCATACTGGCTTTGTGTATTTATTTACATGCTGGCTTAGGAATATTATTTAAGGTACTTTAATATCTTTTTTAAATGACTCAATAGCCTATTTTTTTTTTTTGAGACAGATTTTTGCTCTTGTCGTACAGGCTGAAGTGCAGTGGCAGGATCTCAGCTCACTGTAACCTCTCCCTCCTGGGCTTGAGCAATTCTCCTGCCTCAGCCTTCTGAGTAGCTGGGATTACAGGTGCCTGCCACCATGCCTGGCTAATATTTGTATTTTTAGTAGAGACAGGGTTTTGCCATGTTAGCCAGGCTGTTCTGGAACTCCTGACCTCAGGTGATTTACCTGCTTTGGCCTCCCAAAGTGCTAGGATTTCAGGTGTGAGCCACTGTGCCCAGCCAATAGCCCATTTCTTGTTGCTAAATAATATCCTATTGTGTGTTTGATAAAGATATAAAAATAAATTCCATTATTTAAAAAACTTATTTATCAGATGAGTATGCAGAAGAAAATAAAAATAAATAAAATAAATAAAAATCTTTTACTTCAAAAATACACATGCTGGACCTGGTAAAAAGCATTTGGCTTTTTAGGCTCAAGTTTTAAAATAATTTAAATGCCGCATGTTTAAATAATTTTAAGAATGATTTGGAGTTTCTACATATTATAAATCAAAATGCCTATAAAACAAAATGAAATGTTACTATTATAAATATGATTGTATTTTAAGTTACTAAAAGTTCAGGTATGGTTTATTTCAGAAAATATGTCTTTAGTGATCCAGAGATAACTGATATACTCAAATGAGATGGATAGAACAAAGACCTTTAAATATGAAAGGTGTTGAAAATATTTTTCCTTTTATAAGTGACTTTAGTCTCTTGGATTGAGTCTATGATCATGGTACATATGAACAAAGAAATAGAGAACTGGATCCACTTTAATAAAGAGTGGTTTTTATGTATTTACAAATATAAAAAGAAGGCATCAAAGAGGGACAAGACAACTCCATGGCAGTCAGTATCCCATAAGAAGGATGTCTAAATGAGATGGAAAGAAGTTCCAGTGGCCATTCAACCCCTTAGGGTCCTGGCTGGATCAGAAGATGGACCACATTCATGTGGATTTAGCAAAAGAAAATATTATGAGCATAATGAGAGCAAGCTTTCCATATTTCAAAGAAACTGTTTTCCCTTATAACTATTTTGAGAATAAGTACTTTGAGATGATGTAAAATTCCATTCCTCATTCTACTTGCTCTCATTGGTTTTAGACTCTCTTTATGTTTCTTGCCTGAACTACTTATTGTAATGATGGCTGCCAAATGGTGACTGTCTAATAATCCTACAACACCTTCCACATCTATTAGCTGGCAGTCTACTCTAAGACATATTTTTTCCTTTCTTGGTTTATTAAATTTTACCAGTGGTGCATTACTCTGTTCTCATGCTGCTATAAAGAAATACCTGAGACTAGATAATTTAAAAAGGAAAGAGGTTTGATTGACTCACACTTGAACATGGCTGAGGAAGCCACAGGAAACGTATACTCTTAGCAGAAGGCAAAGGGGAAACAAAGCATTTTTTTTCACAAAGCAGCAGGGAGGAGAAGCGCCAAGCAAAGAAGGAAGAACCTCTTATAAAACCACTGGATCTCATGAGAACTCACTCATTGTCCCAAGAACAGCCTGGGATAAACTGCCTCTGTGATTCAATTAACTCCAACTGGTCTCCCTCGAAACACAGGGATTATGGGAATTACAATTCAAGATGATGTTTGGGTGGAGACACAAAACCTAACCATATTATTCCTCCCCTAGCCACTCCCAAATCTCGTGTCCCTTTCACATTTCAAAACCAATCATGCCTTCCCAATAGTCCCCTCAAGTCCTAATCATTCCAGCATTAACCTAAAAGTCTAAGTTCAAAGTCGTATCTGAGACAAGGCAAGTCCCTTGCGCCTATGAGCCTGTAAAATCAAAGGCAACCTAGTTACTTCCTAGATACATTGGGAGTACAGGCACTGGGTAAATACACCCATTCCAAATGGGAGATATTGGCCAAAACGAAGGGGCTACACACCCCATGCAAGTCTGAAGTCCAATGGGGCAGTCAAATCTTAAAGCTCCAAAATAATCTCCTTTGACTGTCTCACATCCAGGTCACGCTGATGCAAGAGGTGGGCTCTTGGGCAGCTCCGCCCCTGTGGCTTTACAGAGTACAGCCCACTTTGGGGACCAATTTACTCTATTAGTCTGCTCTCACACTGCTATAAATACGTAAGACAGGATAACTTATAAAGGAGAGATGTTTAATTAACTCACAGGTCAGCATGGCTTGGGAGGACTCTGGAAACATAATCAAGGCGGAAAGTGAAGGGGTAACAGACACCTTCATCACAATGTAGCAGGAAGGAGAGATGCCTAGCGAGGAGGGTAAGAGCCTTATGAACCATCAGATCTCGCGAGAACTAACTCACCATAATGAGAACAGCATAGGGGAAATCACCATCATGATTCAATTACCGCCCACTGATCTCTCCCTCTACAGGTGAGGATTATGAGGATTACAATTCAAGATGAGATTTAGGTGGGGACATAAACCTTAACCATATCACATGGTGACTCAAAAATTTCTGCTTTATTCAAGAGGTTATATTCTCATTCTGTAATTGTTTATTTTCATGCTCAAAATATCTCAGATTTGGCATGCAGGAGTTTTTTAAGGCTTCCTCCTGTGTCCTTTTGAAAAATCGTCATGTTTTGAAAATCTCCACTTTCTAGTTGATCAAGATATTTCAAACTCATCTTATTCTTTTCTACCCTAGCTTTAAAATTAGCCATTTCCCCAAGAGACTTTGGTTCTTTGTAGTGGCCAGTGGTATTTCAAAATCAAGTTTTCCTCACTGCTTAAGGTGTCAGTGCTCCCAGGGCCTCTCAGTGGACACAGTTAAAAATATATTTGTGGGTATATTTAAATATATTAATATATTCATATGTATGTACATATATGCATCTTAATATTTTTAATTAACTAACCAAAACCTAAGAGTTTACAAAAATGACTCTAGATCCAACTTAACACCTAAGAATTCTTTCCAACTTTCCTTTCTTCCATATTTTTGCTTTGTTTCTCCAACTATGAGAAACCTGGCTTCCATTATCCTCCAAATATCATCTTATTTTTTTCTATGTACATTAATGTACTCAATCTTCTGACTCCACTTTAACTAAATGATCAACATAAAACCTCACAATAAGACAAACTGACATATGCCCCCAGATGCAATACAATGAGAGAAACCAAAGCATCACTGCTGTGGTATGCAGGCTCAAACTATACAACCTGGGTTTAATCAATTTGAACCTATCCAAATTGAGCAACAATAAAATACCTGACCTTTAATCTTCAAAAATTTCAAAAACATGGTGGTCAAAAAAGACCAAAGAACTGTTCCAAGTTGAAAAAGACTAGAAAAAAAAAAAAGCCATGATAAAAACTAGGTAAAAGGATGACAACTGAATGTAACACGTGATCCTACAGCAGATCCTTCTACTATATAGCAAATTATTGAGACAATGGGCAAACTTAAGGTATCTGGATGAAATCTAGTATCAGAGTTACCTTATTCTTACGACTTTTCTGTAAGTCTTTAGTTGCATTTTTAAAAACTCTTGATTGTATTTGAACTTAAATATATGATTTGGTATGTAATATATAGCATGCTATGATATAGTAAAGCTAATAAAAATATGTTATGCATGATATAAAGGCAAAACTAGTAGCTCAAATGGAAAAAAAATTGATTTTGTAACACTAATGTTAGAACAAAAAAATAATAAAAGTAAAGGTAGAAAAAAAGAAAAGCACTGCATTTATTTTTATTATTTCAACTTTTATTATAGATTAAAGGGTACATGTGTGGGTTTGCTACATGGGCATATTATGTGACACTGAGGTTTAGGGCACAAATGATCACCCCATTATAAGCATAGTATCCAATTGGTGTTTTTCAGTCCCCCTCCCTCCCCTGTCTAGTTGTCCCAGTATCTATTGTTACCATCTTCATATCTATGTGTATTCAATGTTTAATTCCCTCTTTTTTTTCCCTGTTTTTCTTTTTTTGAGATAGAGTCTCCCTCTGTCGCCCAGACGGCAGTGCAGTGGCACAATCTTGACTCACTGCAACTTCTGCCTCCTGGGTTCAAGCAATTCTTCACTTCACCCTCCCGAGTAGCTGGGATTACAGGTGCGTGCCACCATGCTGGCTAATTTTTGTATTTTTAGTAGAGTCAGGGTTTTACCATATTGGCCAGGGTTTTACTACATTGAACTCCTGAGCTCATGACCCACCAGACTTGGCCTCTCAAAGTGTTGGGAATACAGGCATGAGCCACTGCACCTGGCCTTAGCTCCCTTTTGTAAGTGAGAACATGTGGTATTTGGTTTTCTGTTTTTTTAGTTAATTTGCCTAGAATGATGGCCTCCAACTACATTCATGTTTGCTGCAAAGAACATTATCTAATTTTTTTGTATGGCTACATAGTATTCCATGGTATAATGTCCACATTTTCTTTGTCCAGTTCACCGTTAATAGGAAACTAGGTTGATGCCATGTCTTTGACGTTGAAATACTGCATTTAATAAAAGTGTTAATGTTTCTACTTTGCCATTAAATTTGCTAGCTCTTCTCAATTTATCTTCATGTTAAATAACATGTTTACCCGGTGTTCATATTTTGATCATTCATATTAATTTCAGCTTAAGGAATGGAGGCCTCTTTGGAGAGTAGCAAATTCCACAGGTGGGGTATAAAAATTCAAGATATGGTTGGAAAATTTTATCTCAATACATAAAAGAAACTATCAACTATAACTGCTACTGGTGTTAAAAACAACAAACAAGCCATCTTAAAGGAATTTCTATTTCCAGCTTTTGTTGGGTTGAATATCTGAATTTAAAAATGTATACTCAGGCCAGGCACAGTGGTTCATGCCTATAATTCCAGCACTTTGGGAGACTGAGGTGAGCAGATCACTTGAGGCCAGGAATTCTAGACCAGCTTGGCCAACACGGTGAGTCTCCATCTCTACCAAAAATACAAAAAGTAGCTGGGTGTGTTGGTGAGTGCCTGTATTCCCAGCTACTTTTACTCAGGAGGCTGAGGCAGGAGGATTGCTTGAACCCAGGAGGCAGAGGTTGAGGTGAGCCGAGATCACACCACTGCACTCCATAGAGTGAGACTCCATCTCCAAAAAACAGGAATGTAATTAAAAATATGTACATAAAACAGTATACTAAACTGGAGCAAATTGAGTCTATAGAAACCAAAGATACATGTACGCATATGTTCACTGCAGCACTATTCTCAATAGCAAAGACATGGACTCAAACCAAATATTCTTAAATGATAGACTAGACAAAGAAAATGTGGTACATATACGCAATGGGATGCTATGCAACCATAAAAAGGAATGAGATCTTGTCCTTTGCAGGGACCTGGATGAAGCTATAAGCCATAATTCTCAGCAAATGAATGTAGGAATATAAAACCAAACACTGCATGTTCTCACTCATAAGTGGGAGCTGAATAATGAGAACACATGAACCCAGGCAGGGGAAAAACACTCACTGGGCCCTGCGGGGGGGGGGGTATATTGGAGGTAAGGAGAGCATTAGGAAAAATAGCTAGTGCATACTGGGTTTAATACCTAGGCAATAGGTTGATAAGTGCAGCAAACTACCATGGCATATGTTTACCTATATAACAAACATGCACACCTTGCACGTGTACCCCAGAACTAAAAATTAAAATTAAAAAAAAAAACACTAGTCCATAATGTTACACAACAGATTGTCAAATGGAAAAATGATTGCTACCTAGGAGATATATCTTCCTCCTAAAAGAATTTGTATACTCGATTACCTAAAATATAAATAACTTATAACTTCAGTAGATATATCTAATCACAAAAGGTCAAGTTATAGACTGTGTAAGAAAACTGTGATCCTGGTCCTCAGATTAGAAATGGACCAGTGCAAAACAGTAGAAAGTCCAGAAATATAGGCATATAAATTGGTTTACAACAAGATTATCATTGCAATGAAGTGTGGAAAAGAACTTCATCAACTGAATAGTTAAGGGGAGAATGAACCTGGACCCCTACCTCATCATCTAAACAAAGACCAATTTCAGTGTAAATTAGGAATTCCTAATATGGAAGTTTAGAGGAAATCATTTATATATAAATAGATAATGTCTATTATTTAAATAGTAATAAATTTTAAACTTAAAATTTGTATTTAGTAATTTTTTATTTAAACTTATTTATATAAATATGTATTATATAATAACATATCATATATATGTATATATAAATGAGTGCAATGGCACAACCAGATCCCTTGAACTCCTGAACTCAAAGGATCCTTCTGCCTCGGCCCCTTGAGTAGCTGGGACTACAGGCATGTACCACCATGCCCGATAATTTTTAATTATATTTTGTAGAAACACTGTCTTGCTATGTTGCTTAGCTTGGTCTTGAACTCCTGGTCTCAAGCAGTCCTCTTGTCTTGGCCTCCCAAACTGCTGGGATTACAGGTGTGAGTTCCCACACCTAGCCTTATTAATAAGTTTATTAATATTTTAACTAAATAGAAAAGGTAAACTAATAAAACTCAGGAGAATACCTTATGACATTGGAATGGGCAAAATTTCTTAAACAGAATACAGAAAGGATTAAGCATGAAGAAAAAGATTAATTTTATGAAATATTGAATTAAGAACTTTTTATCAAAAGACATCACATATAAAAAGGCAAAACACAGAATAGGAAGAAATATCAGCAATATATTTATATGACAAAAGACTCCTATCCTTGAATATATTAAGACAACCTGGAAATAAATAAGAATATTACAGAAATGGAGAAATAGGCCAAAGACCTGAAAAGGTACTTCAAAAAATAGTTTATCCACATGGCTAATAAGCAAATGAAAAGATATTCAAACTAATTGGTTACTAGAGAAATGCCAGTTAAAACCACAATTCTATACAATTACAAACCTATCAAAATGGCTAAAATCAAAATAATTAACAATCTCTAGTGTTGACAAGAATGCTAAACAATTGAACCTATCAAACACTGTTGATGATTACATGATATATTACATCAATTTATAAAAATTATTTGAGCATGTACCTAAGATTCATGTATTGTAGCATATAAAAGTTAAACTTAATTATGAAATTATGTAAGTATCAGTTAAAAAGTGACTGTGTTTTTGTAACATTATTTCTTATTCAAAAGCATCATATATATTTGTTTGTTCCAAACTTGTTTTATGTTTGTTACAACTTTTTTTCTTCCCACCAAAGTCTTATATAGTTCTCATAATATTAACTTAACATAGGATATTTGCCTGAATGAAAGACTGTCATCTCAGTACAAGATGTGTTGTGGCGATATGACATGCAATTCTGTCAGATTGGCCTTCTCCTCACTTACTCAATTCTATGCAAATAGTACTATAAATAAAATATAGGTTTCTCACTTGAGATAATGAACAAATTTTAATATGGTCTGAAAACTGATAAAACACTTAAACTTCAATGCAACTCTGGTATAATTACATGAACTTCAAAATATATTTAAAGCAATTTTTCTTGCTAGTAAACTTGATAAGCACATTGTAAATTTCTGGAGATGGCTATGGGGAGTTAATTTTATATAGAGTAAAATTTCAAAAAGATAAAGAAAATCACCTGCATAAACTCCATTATGTTAATATAGAAATACTTATAGAGCTATTTCAGCTCTGATAAACATTGAGAAGGAAGAAAAGAGAATTGAAAATGCTGAGGCTGTGGAGTCATGGATGCTTGAATATGAAATAAATGTCCTTCATGTTCCCAGAATAGAATTGTGAAAAGCATACGCACATGTGCACACACATACCATATATACAAGGACTTAATTTTCCACAAAATTATACATTAATATAAAAATTACTAGAATGCTATAGACAA
Organism: Callithrix jacchus; assembly: GCF_049354715.1. Classification (NCBI taxonomy): domain Eukaryota; kingdom Metazoa; phylum Chordata; class Mammalia; order Primates; family Cebidae; genus Callithrix; species Callithrix jacchus. Next base: position 56,246,980 of record NC_133515.1, on the reverse strand, counting down.
ATATAGACTTTAAAAAATGTTTTAGTCTTACATGAAATAATTTTTTATTCAAGAATATGCCTCCAATTTTATGAAAAAGAATGGGAAAAATGCAATACAGGTTGAGTATGCCTTATCCAAAATGCTTGAGACCAGAAGTGTTTTGGATCTCAGATTTTTTCAGATTTTGGAATATTTGCATATATATGCAAATATATATGTATATATTTATAATATATGTGTGTGTGTATGTGGGTATATATATATATATCCACATACACACATACACACAAAATATCTTGGGTATGAGACCCAAGTCTAACCATGAAATGAAATTCATTTATATTTCATATAAACCTTATATACATAGCTTGAAAATAATTTTACATACCACTTTAAATAATTTTGTGAATGAAACAAAGTTTTGACTGAGACCTGTCACATGAGGTCAGGTGTGGAATTTTTCATTTGTGGTGTTATGTCAGCATTGAAAAATTTCAAATTTTGAAGCATTTCAGATTTTGGATCTGGGACGTTCAACCTGTATGTTTTAATGCAAATAGCTTCATGCCCAAATTTAAAAGAAGCTGTATGTTATATGAAGCTTTATAAAGGTGACCAATTCAAGAAATAGACAATGTTACTGAGAGCTCCTCCAGGACAAGGACCACAGGTCATTTATCTCTAGTGCATACACCGTAATGTATGGCACACACAAGATACCTGACTAATGGTTACTGAATGAGTACAGATGAGATAATAAGAAAGCAACTGAAGAAAGCTCCTGGAGTTGAGAAACTGTCTTTCATTAGGTAAGTTTACTATTTCTATTCCTGGGACTGCCTCTTTAAGTCTGTTTATAAGAACTGGAAGTCAAACCTAGACATCAAGTACTGTCAAACTGATCACTCAGTTCACAGTGAATTTTGAAACACTTGTGAAAAAATGATCTTTCCATTATATAACAGTATAGAGCAAAATGTGTACCCTTCTTTGCAGACAAATGAGTTACTGTTAAAAGATCAAGTCAAGTTTAACCAGGATTTGATTTCCTTAAAAATTGTACTATCAGAGTTAGAAGCCTAAGTTTCCTTTTCCATTTTGGGTACCAAGCCCCCTTTCTGTATAGTTTTTAAAATGTTGAAGAAAGAACTTTACTCTGTGAAAAATAGGAGAAAACATCGGCAGAAGCTAGTTCTCATGAAAATGCCTTAAATACCTAAGTGATTTACAGAGTAACTGCACTAATCCCATAAACTGATTTGGGATTAGCTTTGTGAAAGGTGAACAGGGCAGATTTGTATCCTAGCTGAAAGCTTCAAGCTAGGAATCAATTTGGACACACTCTGTTCTTTCATTCCTTTTGAGTGCAAGAGCAGCTTGCACTTGGCTCCGTGAGAAATCTAGAAGAGTTGTCTTGAGTTCATGTCTCCTCTGTTTGCTCTTCAAACAGAAGCCACCCTCCAAGAGCCCACAGAAATCTCTGGAGAAAATGTTAGGCTTTCACGGTAGCCTACACATTGGAGACAAGAACTGACAGAATAATTAAAATATACATGCTTCTCGTGAGGATAACTTTTCTCTTTTTTGATATATATACTCTTATTCTAGGAGATACCAAATTTGAAAAATACAAACCTTCCAAGTGTTTTGAAGTTCTGTAAAATGGTGAATCCACGTATCTGGTGTGTGGAAAAGGCAAAGTAAATGTCCTTGTCAGCCAACTTCCAGGTATCATATCAGAACTTTGAAGCATTAGGGTATAGAGAAACATGGTATGTTTTGTCAAGAACAAGGAAACAGAGAGGCTGAGATAATTTATTATGTATATAAATTGTAAAATATGATTCAATTTTTTAATTTCCTTTACATGAACCTGAAGTTATGTTAATGCCAATTTCAGTGAGAAGTTGATTCCAAGTACACTGAGCCAGAAGCAAGGAAATAACATCTGAAAATGAACCTATTCACAATGCACTTCCATTCTGTCTAATCCCAATGATTGCTACATGAGAATAATTAGAAACAGCTCTTTCTTACTCCTTAATAGTACCTATTTATGTATAAAAGTTTCATTTTTTCATGCTGTGTGGTTAAGAATCTCTAGTATAAAAACAATATTCTTAGGAATAAGAATTACAAAAGCAGAGCTTTTCTCAATATAAAGTGATATAAATTCAAGGATTGGTGTAGAATTACCTGCTCACAACTGAGAACACTGCTGAATGTGTGGCTCAGTCCACTAACACTATACTGTCACAATAAGAAATGTTTGAGGAAAGAGACCTTTTCATTGATTTGGGGTTGTCTACATTCAAATATATGAAATCATTTTCCCATTTATTTCAAAATGACCATTTCTATTATACTGGAGGTGCATTTCTAAACACACATTATCTGATAAGCTAGCAATGTCTTCCTTATGTATTGCTTCATTCAGAATACTGAGAATGAAAAACTGTTTTTGAGGCTGCACAATACCATAAAAGGAAACTATCAACTCATATTTCCATGCTTTCCCATTGTTTTCTATAATACAATCATTTAAAAAATATTTAAAGATAAAGATAATTTTAATCTCTTAGTATAGCTATGAGATCTTCATTTCTCATTATCTAAACTCTACTAACAAGTAGCCCAACAGGTATTAACCACTTGAAGAAATATTTTTAACTTGTCTTTGCTTTCTATACTCAAGTTGGGTATTCTAAATATACTTACTTAAGCTATTGTCCCAGTAACCTCAGGAATCAAGTCTACATTTTAGCATTCATGCTTTATGCATTTGTATTATACAAACAATTTTAACAGAAAATTTTATGATAAACTGAAAGGAGCTAGAAGTAGAGACCGGGAAAGCAGTCAAGGATAGAAACATGAAAAAGAGGTTCATGACCTCTGACCTCAGAAACGCATAAAACTATCTAGGTACCTAGAGGACAGATGCGCAGGATAATTTTTAAGATAGTGGTGAATTATAGAAAATGCCCGAGTATGTCTCTATATCTTTAATTAATGTAAACTTCATTTTGGAGCCCCATCCACTTTTTGTAGAAAAGTAAATTTTGGTTTCTTAATACTACAAATATATCCAAGTTAAATTATTTTCTGAAATTATTTTTTGATATAAGGTAATTGATTTTCCAATTGTGGATTTTGATTTTAAACAATAATCAAAAATAAAAATAAGTGTTCACTAATATGATTTTAGGAGTATTTCATTCTAGTTCAATTCTGTGAAAATTATAAACCTATCCATAGTCTATGTGGAAACTATTCACTTGTATAGAATTTGATTACCTAGAATGGGGTCAGAAAACCATGACTCATGGGCAAAATACAGTCTGTACCTTACTCTGTATGGGCTGTGAACTAAGAATTATTTTTTATATTTCTAAGGAAAAACAAGAAAGCAGTGAGAGAGGAGGAGGAGAAGGAGGGGGAAAAGATGAAGCAGACAAGAAAGAAGAAAAGGAGGCCGGCACATGCTCACAAAGTTTAAAATATTTACTATCTTTTCCTCACCAAAATGGTTTTCTGATTCTGATCAGATGATCACCTTCACCCAACAATCTAGAAATAACCCAAACCCCTGCACTAATAACACTGAACTTACATAGCAATTTTATGTTCTGTGTTCACAGAAACATGTGTAATCTATTCTCAATCTCTACCTTCCCAAATTATTGTCTCTACTTTTGCTCTGTCTTGTAAATCTATGAATTATTAGTTCTAAAGCTCCCTACTAGGTCTTCACCATTCACCAATGATGCCAGTGTGGTGTTGGAGAATGTGACCAATGCCGGGTGTTCTTGGACTCAGCGACTTCTGACCTTTCTTAGTCCAGTGTGCTCTATTTGAATATCTGCTTTCAGTGACATAAGCAGGAGTTAAAACCAGTTGCTCCTAAGAGTATCAGCTACCAGCCCTACTCCTTCCAAACCCTTTGCCTAGAGGTACATTGAGCCTCTGAGCCTGTAACTGGGATAACTTCCTTTTTTTATAACCCTATTCAGACCATATAAATATACTTTCAGTAACAAGTTGATGAGACAGCAGTGTCATCTAACAGCTGGAAAAGTTAATACCACAGGTCTAATATCTAGGTATTAATGAGAGAATATTTCAGTGTTTTGTTCTTTTACTGAAAACTGACTATTTGAATTCAAGGGAGCCTAAGCTATTCCTCATCCTTCTTAAAATGATACTCGTTTTTCCTTTCTTTTGCTAAAGCATACCTTAAAGTAATTTTATTTCACCCTGGGGTTCCATATTCAAATCAACTCAAGTCACCACTGACCATGTATTACCCCTTACAGTTGGTTAGCAGAGTTAAGTCCATATTGAACAGAACATGGAGATGTCTGGAACCCAAATTTGACTCATATTATCCATGTTGATTTGCCTTTATAGCTGTTGGAGAGGTGTGAAACTTAAGTTATCCAAAATTCCAAGATACTGGGGTAATTGTCCCAAGTAAAGGTTTAAACATTTTCACCTGGGCCTGTCACAGTGGCTCACGCATGTAATCTTAGCACTTTGGGAGGCCAAGGCGGGCAGATCACCTGAGGTCAGGAGTTTGAGACCAGCCTGACTAACATAGTGAAACCCTGTCTCTACTAGAAATACAAAATACTCAATCTCCCGAGTAGCCTATTATCCCAGCTACTCGGGAGATTGAGGCAGGAGAATGGTTTCAACCTAGGAGGCAGAGGTTGCAGTAAGCCAAGATCATGCCATTGTACTCCAGCCTGGACAACAGAGCAAGACTCCGTCTCAAAAAAAAAAAAAAAAATACTCACCTGGAGAAGTATGCAGGTTTGCAGCTGATTCTGATAACTGAGATTTGTACAGTCTGCCAATAATTCACTTTGGATATCAAAAATTCCATGTTTTAAGACATTTTAGGCATCAACCCCACACCTAGCATAGCAAGGATATCTTCTCTAAAACTTTTTAAGCTGTTTTTTTAACTAAGAATTGAGCATAATGTTAAGAGTAAGAAGATACCTGGTTGGAAATGTATATTAATCTCTACATTTTAACAAAATCTGTTAGATATATAGTATACCATTTTACCAGTTTTCTCACATTGAACTTCTGACCAGTGACATATTCAATAAGTTGTTACATAACATGGAAAGCACTCTTATACAGATGGAGGGGTTCCAGAAGTGGATGAGATGTTACCCTGTTGTTAATGGATTTATAGTATGCTAGTATGATAGGCAAAATAAAAAATGTACACATCTATCTGCAATAGAAATCATCAGACTAGTAGCTTAAAGGTAACATAAAGTGCTGTGATGTTTTTGAAATTAAATCGGCTTCTGCACAGGTGAAGAACAGGGAAACCTCCACAGAACATGACATTCTTGGTGAGCCCTAAGGGACTAATATACTTAATAATACAACAGAGCAGTACCAAATCTTAGATCAAGGTAATAGCAAGCAAAAAGGAGGATAGTTGAATAAGCAAAGAGCAAATTTGGAAAGGTAAATTTGACTACCGATAGAAAATGTTTAAGTAAGGATAAAAGGAGTCAAATTTAATCTGGAAAACAGAATGACTTACTATGAAGTCTAGAAACTACTCACAGGCCAATAGGAAATTACTAAAGGTTTCTGATAAGGTAATGACTATGATTTATTCAAAATATTTATGAGGTTCCTCCTCTACACAGGACAGACACAGTCCACGAGCTTCAGGATCCTGGCATCTAATGGAGGGGCAGAAAAGAGAAATACAATGTAAGATGATATTATTTTTCACAGAGGTTGACAGAAACAGACTTCAGAAAAATGTGTCTGGAATCAACTAAAGAATGATGGTGAGAGAGACAGAAGGCAGAGAGGCTACAGCAATGAGAAACAGTGGGGTGCCTCAGAGAGGAGTCTGAACTTTGGAACTCAATAACACTAGATTTTAATTCCAGAACAACATGTATAAGTGTGTAACCTTGAGTAACTTGCCTGATCTTTCTTAGAGTGATTTTCCACACCTAAAAGATGAGTTCATAGGGCCTACTTTCTAGAAAGTTGTGAGCATTAAATGAGATAATGCATGAAAAGCACTTGGCCTCAAGGAGGCAATCAACAGTGGAAGCAATTATTGCAACAGCATTGGTAAGAAATAATGAAAGCTGCAGTAGGGTGTTGGCAATCAGAACATAAAGGCAAAAGTGGAGGGAAGGTGGATGTGGACAGTGAAAGCACACTCTGTAGCAGTGTATCTCAAACGAAGTCGTACCTGTCTTAAACAGCCAATGTTTCCATGTCTCATTTGAAGACACTCCAATTCAGAAGGATAAATTGAGGCAAATCAATGGATTCTTGGTTTATAGTCCAGAGTTTGAGAAATACTGCCCTAGAGGAGTTAATTACTGGCTGGATATAGGGGAAAAAGAAAAGGGAGGAGTCAAAGATGCTCAGAGCAGAGGTTATTAATCCAAAGATGGTGAATCCTCAGGAATAAAACATAGAATTCAGAGTTTAGGAATCAACCTTAAATAGAGTTCTGTATGAACCTTTGCCTAAGAAGAAAATCCATAGCCTTCACCAGATAGTCAAAGAGATTTCTATTCCAAAACATTTAGTATCACGATTTAGAGATTATTAGTATAATATAAATAATGGTTAGGAATAGAAATGGAAAAATCAGAATGACTCATTCAGTCTGGGATATATCTTGCAGGGAGTTCAATACATGATCAGGAATGTACTGTAACATTTGTGCTAGGAGGTACATTTAAGAGGCATCTATGGAAGGATGTGAAGGAACACCATGGTGGGTTGGGGGTACTGCAGAGAGAGAAAGGAGGGGAGGAAATAGAATGAGAACAGATCTAGGAGTTTAAATAATGGCCACATAGAATGGATAAAGAATGAATGGTCAGTGACAGAGAGGCAAATACTGCATTATCTCACTTATATGTGAAACCTAAAACAGTTGAACTCATAACATTAGAGTAGAATGGTGGTTACCGGGGTCTGGGAAGATGTTGGTCAAAGGATACAGAAGTCCTATTAGACAGAACGAGTAAGTTCAACAGATCTATCGTAAAACATAGTGACTATAGTTAATAAAAATGTATTATATTTTGAAAATCGCAAAGATTTTGAGTGTTCTCACCACAAAAAAATTGTTAAGTAGGTGATGTATATATATTAGCTTAATTGAGCCATTCCACAATATGTACACAATTCAAAATATCTTGGTGTATGCAAAACATAATTCTTACTTGTCATTTTAAAAAATAAAATACAAATGAATGAAAGATCAGTAGAAGTGACCAAGAAGACACCTGAGAGGAGGAGGAAGAATGAAAGGACCTCTTCCTCAGGAAAGGTAAGAGAGGTAGCACTTTCAAAAAGGAGAAAAAGTTCAACAATGTTAAATAGCTCAGAGAGGTCAGAGAGCCTGGGGAAGATTATTAAAGTTGCTTATTTGGTCATCAGCCACATCAGAAGCACAATTTCTAGAGAGGCAATTGCGGCTGGGTTGCAAATGGTTAATGAAGGAATTAGTGAGCATTTATTAATATACTTATTCTAAGATCACAAATCACAATTTCTCTGAAGAAAACAGGACTTCAATTAAAGGCCTTATCCCATTGAAATTCTACTTAAATTGCTTACTCTGGTAGCAAAAGAACCACAATATGGGGGAATGTGAGATCACTCCGGTGCAGCTTTAAGCTTAATACCTAGAGTTGTCCATTTCCAAATGAGGACTATCTCCAGTAGCCATAGAGACTGATTCAAAAGCCAATTACTTCTGTGTGCCTCTATCCCCTACTTTGTCTGATTTGTGGTGAAGGCTAAGCACAGAGGGAAACGTCAAATAAAATGTTCACTGTCTCCATAAAATATCCTCACATTACAAGAAGATAATCCTGCTTCTTTGAACTAGCTAAAAACTGACCTTCCCTCACTCAAAACTGCCTGTAAGAGTCCCAGGACAGGTTGTTCTGACATTCTTTTAACATCATCTTATCATCACAGCCAAAACTAATCACAAGAATATTACCCGTTGACAGGTGCATTTATTCTGTCAATTAAATCAGATGGTTAAATCGAAATATGCCCCAAATCTCTCTTGTTTGCATTATCCATATTGGCGTTTCTTGGCCGTGGTTCATTGCTGGCTGGAAGTCGTCCAGCCCCCACAGAGTCACTTTGCAATATTGTGCCAGCAAGTTTCCATGCTCTGCAGCAGCCGCTCCAGCGAGGCCAGAACAGCACTACAGGACTGACCTGGAATGTTATATTGCTTCACTAAGATTTATTAAAAAAAGGAAGGAGGGAGACTTAGATCAATGTTTTTGGAATAGGAGAGGATATATCGCCTCATAGCTAAGCACAGGTGACACGTGGGCAATGAAGCAGAGATGCTAAAGACAGGCAGTGAAAAAGGCACACGGAAGATGAAACCAGCCATACGCCTCCAGTTTTCAGCCCCTTCTCTAAAACTCTCTTCCATCAAAGTGTCCAAAGAAAAGCAGTCTCCTAAAGGCTGACTCTTGTTTTTAAGACCATTTCCTTAAGAAAATATGCAAATATAACCCTAACAAGGAACGGAACCGATTCTAATGAACCACATACCCGTGTTTAGCTACCAGCAAGATCCTTGAACAGATACTGAGCTGACACGACACTTTGGCCACAATAAGTATTCACAAAGAGACATATTAAGGACAGGTCTAGGATTCTAGTCCCTGATGGACGGTTGGAATGCCAGGATATTTTGGCTCGGTATTTCAAAATGCCTTGCTTTTTTCAGCCAGTGTCACCACCTAAGCATAGCTATAAAGATGCCAGTTTTTTGTAAGGTGCATTTGAGAAGCAAATAGTTCATTTTGGAGAGCATGAATAGACAACATAAAAATAAAATGGAGAGACAATGAGTGAAAAAAAAATCTGGGGCATGAACAAGGGTTGACATGTTACGCTAGAATGGTAGAGTCATTAGAGAATGTCATGTCCTCTAAAGGTATGTTTGGACAAAACTGTAAATTTCATTCTGTGCATTATCTACCTGAAGGAACCTAATAGCCTCCTTGAAATATTTTAGATTGTCAGATAAACATACATGTAGACTACTTTTTAAAGCTCAGTATTGCATTACAATGCCTAAATATCAGAAAATATTTATAAAGTATATTTAGCTTATTTTTGGCAATGTACGTTATCTACCCAAGGAACTGAGATTATTTTTCACAATATTTTGGCTAAAGACAGGGTCAGTTATTTTTTTTTTTTTTTTGATCAAGATTTTATTTTCTAAAACATGGCATGAAGTTTTAGCCACTCAACTCTCATTGATTCTAACGGTTCCATCCCCAAATATCACTTAAAAAGTTTAAATCTACCTTTGAGGATACCTTCAATCAGGTAAATACCCTTTTCGGCCAATTTGTAAGATAGGTATTTTACTCGTTTAAAAGAAACTATTTTAGCCTATGTTGTATATCTTTATTTGAGCACCTCTTTAAAAATCATATTCTATACCTAAGGTAATCATTTGATCCCCAGTTTAGCTAATTGGCATTTAGGACATGGATTCTTCATAATACAAAAGATTGGTCAGGAAAAAAAATTAGCTACCACATGTGCACACTAACCAGTTTGGAGGATTTATTATTCAGGAGTCCTGCAATGTCACAGCCAGTTCAGCAAGGTGAGGAATTGCCCCCTGCTGAGGAGGAGGAATGGAAGACTGATTTCAACAGGACCAGATGCAGAGCAATGCTTAGTCCACATTATAAATACTTCTCAAGGATGCAGTCAGTAAACAAATAGGATCTATATCCTAAATTTTGAGGTCTAGTATGTAACTTTTTAATGTGAAACTGATGATAAAACAACTCTGGGATGTTCCACTGGCCAGGCCTATGGTCAGACATGAATACTCTAGGGGAGGAAAAAGTAGCTTCTTTTTACCTTGCAGGTTCTGTGGCTCAACAAGGCATTATATTGACATAACACATATCATCAGGAAAAAAGCCATATTTAATTACCTAAGTACATGTCAGAGTCCCACAAAAATATGACTCAAAGAAGAGCAAGCTTGAAGCTTATTTGGCATCCTGAGCTACAGAAAGGAATTGGGGCCTGGGTTTCCTAGTGGGTTGGTAGAGACAAGTTATGGGAAGGAGAAAGGAAGAAATGTATGGTAAATAAATGTCATCTTGTTATGCAGAAAAAAAGTCTCTCAGGTAATTATAGTTGTCTAGGAACAGCCCTTTTCCAAATACAGATACTTTTACTAATATAGATTTCCTTTATAGATGTAAATTTTATTTACAAAACGGCAACTTTTCAGGGCTACTCCTATGTCTACAGTTTCTCAAAATAACCTGCCCAAAATATGACAAGTATATTTTAGGGTGGCATATTCTTGTCTCCTACAGTCATTTTGATTTGGTATGTACTGAACCCCAACAATGTGACATTAAAAAGTACAATGGGTGTAAGCTTTTTGTTTCAGGTATTAGTGCTTTGCATATATTATCTTAATTTTTGAAATAAATTTGTGAAATATAATCTATTATACTTATTTAACAGATAAGGTACCTGAAACTGAAAGAGTTACAGCAACTTGACTATAAGTAACATGGGCATTTTACCCACTTGAAAGAAACTTGGGGTCCAAGCTCAAGTTCTTTGACCCCAAAGCCTGAATGCTCAACCTCTGTATGCTTCTGCTATCCTTGACCATTCTTGATGTATCTAGATAGAATGGAAATCTTGATTTTATTATAAATTGCTCAAAATTTTAGATCTTGTTAAGATGCAGGAAGATACTGTCCCCTTGTATGAGAAAATGACTCCTAATAACTTAAGAATTCAAACTCTAACACTTTATTAGAGATAAAGGGAAGGAGAGGGGGAGGAGAGTACAGAGAAGAAAAGAAATCAATGTTATAGTAAACCAAGCCTCATTCTTAGCCACAGTTCTGATTATTGTCATTTTGTAGAAGACAAATCAACCTAATTTCTTTTTTTCCATTAAAGTCTTGATAATTTTTAAGATGTGTCACATGGAGAAAAAAATAATGGTTGTGCATGATTTCAAATCAATTAAAAATTCAGACTGATAAATAACTTTAACTTACCTTGAGGTTATTGGTTAATAATTTGGGTTATTGCAATGGTCTGAATATTTGCTGTCCCCCCAGATTCATATATTGAAATTCTAATTTCCAAAGTGACGGTGTTAAAAGGTAAGGCCTGACTGAGCTTGTTTGCCACTTCCGCTATATGAGGACGCAGGAAGAAAGTGCCATTTATGAGTCAGAGAAACCCTTCACCAGACGTGGTATTGTCTAGAGTCTTGATTTTGGACTTCCCAGCCTCCAGAACTGGGAGAAATAAATTTGTCATTTATAAGCTAGTTTGTTTATGGTATTTAGTTATAGCAGGCCAAACAGACTAAGACAGGTATTCTATTAGCATATGTACTCTACTTTATTCTACCACACTTCAATCCTTTCATACATACATTATAACCCATCTACTTAGCAGTATATATATAACATATGTCTGTTAGTTGAGATGAAAATAAGAAATCTCTAGGTTATCTCAACCTTTTAAAAGTCAATCAAAGCTACTTAATTTGGACATGATTTTGTCCTGGGTTTTCAATCCTGGAAGCTCTGCCATGAACATGTTCTACTAATTAAATTCTAGCATTTCTGGATCTAGCTCTAATACAATTACCAAGAATCCTTCACCTGTGCCCTTTCTTGGGCTCACTCTTGATGGGAATATTTTCAAGTTCCCAAGGTTGTCCCCATTATTTTGCAGCATACCCTTAGTTTTAAAGGGAAAAGAAATCAATTCCTTTCTCTCTGCTTCATATTTTTGTCCTTCTCCAGCATGGGAAGCCACTAACCATTTTTTTAAGTGCTCACAGATAAAACTTGTCATTTATCTATTCTAATAGTGGTGCTATGAATCTATTAGAATGCTCTCGTTGTCAACCAACACTATCAAATGCTTTCCTGACCCTACACATCTGAATCTTCTCCACTCTTTAGAGCTTTTTTCAATTCCTACCTCTTCCATTAGCCTTCTTTACAGAAACCTTCCATAATGACCTCTTTAGGTTAATAACCTCCTATAACCTCTGCCATTACCAACTAGTCATGACCATTTCTATTATATTTCTTGACATTCAACTAGGTACAATTCATGGTCTGGAACTGTTAATTGTTTCCATGTCTCTCTAAAATACAAATCTCTCCATCAAGATCATAAACAGAGAGAACAGACTTTGTTTTGTATTTCTTTTTTATGCTCCTAAGAGAATTCAGGCTCCTACGAGAAAAAGAATATTTAAGTCCTTAAAAATTTACAAAATATGTTCCTAGCATGTTTTGCACACAGTAGTGACACAAAAATAGTTGATGAATTCAAATAGAAACCTATCATTTTAGTAGCTTCAATTTTCAAGTTTAAGCTTCTTGAAGAAATCCCATCTTCCGAATATTGGCCAACTGGGAAGCCAAATGTGTTGAAACCAATAACTTCTCATTTGAATAACTAATGTCATTATGTGGCTAGATATTCACATGACCACAGCCTGTAAGACCATTACATCCATTTGAGACCACTAACAAAAGTTAAGCTGTCACTAAAGAAATTGCCACAGTAGGAAACCAGACCACTTAAGATGAGTTCTTTCTTATGGCCCTATTTATCCAGTATTGGTTTTGAATGAAGTTGACAATAGACACTGAAAGCTGATTTAAGCAAAGTATAAAATCCTTAACAGTGAGTGATCTTTACCATTTTGAGGAGGTCATCACTCATTAAGAGTTTGATTAAAAACTATGGACTAAAACAACGCTACAGCAAACATTAAAATTCCATTAACATATTAGGCCCATGCTTGAATCAGTTTAACACAAGCCCACCCAACTCAGACATGACTTTTATTTTTAAGGTCAACTAGGCATCACATCGTTGTTGACATACTTAAAATAAGAGACAAGAAGCCCCTGGAAAATGGCCAGATTTCTCAGATTACATCCCATATGAGTCTTTTTCTTTGGGTTGAGACTTGGCACCATTAATTAGTGACTTCACTTGGAAGTAAATGGGCATTAACCATCTGACTTTCATTTGTCAGGAGATTTCTGATTTTTAAAAAATTGAATGCATGGTAAATTCTGGACTACCTGTGTTCTGCAAGGGCTTGGCATATGACTAAGCAACTATATTAGCCCAATGGTTTCACCTTTCCAAATGAATAGGCCTGAATCCAGAAAACACAAATCTTATAAGGTTGCCTGGACTGCCAGCTGCCTCAATTTTAGCACAACGATTTAATGTATTTTAAATAAATGTAACATAAGGAAAAAATGCTTTGTACAAATTGGTCATCTGTTGTTTTTCTGGCTGGCACCATGATTTATGTAATATATCAGTAGAACGACATCTCTCTATCTGTCTCTTGGATAACAAAGTACATATGGAAGTTTCTTTATAGTGCTTTAACCCCCTGATTACTAGAAAGGTCCTATTGACTATTTATTATATAACATCTAAGTAAGTTAAAGATGCTGTCAAATATTTGAACATTTCATTTTTAGTATAGTCCACTCTCCTTATCCTGGGTACTATCACATCCTACACTAAAGGCTATAGCATTCTTTTTCTCATTGGGTGTGAAAGCCAGCACTCAAGATTTGGGTGGCATTCATCCCTATTCAAACTAAATTGTCATAATACTCAAATTACTCCTTATTGATTTGGGGCTAATTATAAGGGCCGCATGTGTAGATTTACTTGCTATCTTTTTTTTTTCAAGAAAAAAATACATAATAATATATTCCTCCAATATAGTGAAGCATAATGCAATTCTTGTGTTTTTGGTAGATCACCAATACCAGTGATGACATCAGCACAATGCACTGGAGCATGAAATAGAACAATTGTTTTACCCTATTTTGGATCACACACACACACACACACACACACAAACACAATGTGAAAATCATGCAAACTTGGAACCCTCTCTCCAGAGGAATATATGTTTGTCCTTACATAAAAGTTTGCATTAAATTTCAAGATGTTCACAAGTCAGAAGAACGTAACAATATGATTCTGTATGTCTTTCAAAGAGAAAGCATTGTTTTAGCTCTCTAATTAATCCCACAGGAATAACATGGTGGATTTGTGTTGTAGCTTGCTTGTAACAATTGTTTCTGGGCTAGTTAGCTTTCTTGGAACTAATGAGGAAGGGGGTCAGGGTTCAATTCATTTAGGGGTCAGTTGGTTGTCATACAAAGAAAAGACCTTTGCCATATTGCTGGCCTGCCATCTTGCAAATTTATGCATTTTTCTCACCGATGAGCGAATGAATGGCTAAGAACAAACCATCACTTCTTCTAGAAATAAAACTCACAAGTGCCTTCTCTTGCTTTGGGAATATCGATAATTATACAATTATTGGAAGCAGCAATGTGGCATAGTACAAAGAGAAAAGGGTCAAGAGACCAGAACCAAAGTTTGCCATGAACTAGCTGGCTGTGTGACTTTATGCAAATTATTTGGCTTCTCTGAGTTTGTTTTCACATTAAATAAGAAGGGCAGACTAGATAAAAAGAAAGATTTTAACTCAAAATTTCTGGTATTAAGATCACCACATGTGGAGGAATTTCAATTTCATATAGTAGTAAAAAAAAAAAAAGAAAGAAAGAAAGTACATCCTAAACAGGAAACCTCTGACAGTATTCAAATGATTCAACAATAATACAAAGTTCCCAGGGTGAAGCATTCTCATTGCTGTCATGGATAATGGGGAAACAATTCACAACAAATGCTACCTACTGATTTACTTTTATAGTTGATCTATACAAATTTACATTAATAGATATACATTTTGTGTTGAAGTCTATCCTTAGTTCCGAGGGAAGAAAATACACATGCACCATTAAGTTAACAAAAGAGGAGAATATGATTTTTAAAATATTTAAAACCTCCTTGGTTCAACAGAAGGGGCCAGAAGGAGATCCTAAAAGAAGCCAGTCTCTTCTATAAGTCAGGAATATCAGATGGTTTCTCTGCATAGGCTGATGAAGTAAAGTACAGATTAAAGCATATAGTTACTTAACTTTCACGGCTCATGATAAAAACATTACCTACATTTGAAACCTCTCTATATTTCATTTTTTTACATGCAACGCTTACTACACATGCTGACAATATATACACAGAGATAATGGATAGATGCTGTCAAGTCATGTTTAATGGTGGTTTTAGTAGTATCAAAAAGTGCCTTTATTTTCTTCTTTTTTATAGCCTGCTAATTTGGCTACAAAGCTAATGCCCATTTAAGGGAATATGGTGTGGGACGACTGTGCAGCAATATTAAGTGAGGAAGCCATATGTTTCTCAGCCCCACCATACTGTCTGTGACTGCCCCTCACCCCTTGTGAATTAGCTTTTTCTATAGATAGGCCTGCTGCGGGTGGAGTGCCTTTTTTTTTATTACAGGTGTTTGGTGGAGATCATGCTAAATAAAGGTTTCTAAGAGAAGCAAGTCTGTGTAAAACAGTCAGAAACAACAACTTGCTTTCATTTAAGATGCAATTCACAAAGACCTGCTTCAGACTCTTAATTTATATTACTATCTTTATGTAGCATAAGTGACTGCTTGCCCCTAGATAGCTGATACAGGCAGGGTTCAGAATATTCAGACCTGTCTGATTTTGATTATCTTATAGTTTGTTTAGAAAAGTAATGGAAGCAAACTTATTACAGAACTAGATTGTGACCAAAACTGAAAATACATGTCATCAAAAAGACAGTTTCATAATAAATTTCAAGAAAGGGTACACTTTTTGGTAAAGAGATTAAAAAAAACTAATAAATCACTAAATACACCCACAATACAAAATTTTTCCTTTTTTGCAAGTTGTCACTATATTTTCTTGCAATTTGCTGGTTTGAGGCAAAAATCTATGACACAGCAGCAATAGGTAGAAACATACAATAAAGTTAAGAGGGCCTTCAACTAAGATAAAGGTTAAACATGGGCACTGACAACACCCATCGTCAGAAATTATATTATCATGGTTTCCTTAAGCTCAAGAGAACTCGCTTTCACTGACTCATTGGCTGCCCAAATTAAAGTGTAGGTGTGCACAGCCTCAAAGAGGAAATCAAACAAGAGAGAGGGTATAAAAACAATACAAGTGGAGAAGCATGAGGTTTATATTTTTATGCTAATGTGCTGGTAAGAAAAGGGCTCCATTTGGGGAGCAATAAAGAAAGGGTGGGGAAAAGGCTGTGAGCAGATCTCTGTAAAAAACATAGAGGCTTTCTATGCAGATGGGGGATTTAAAAGAAGTAAAATGATAACCACATAGTCAAGAGACTAGAAAAGAGACCTTGATGTTTGATAGTTGTAATAACCTGCAGAGTGCTCTAATGGCTCGGGGATCAGGTGCAGAGCTACAGCAATAACGAGAGCTGAATAATTATCTCAGCCGTATCTGTATCACCAAAGTCCCAGTGTATGAGCTATATAAGGAGGCTTCTGCTGCCTCTCCAAGATTTCCTGAAATGTTAAATCACTGATTTGGGAGCACTTCCAGCATTAGTACTGCCCAGTTAGAAAGAAATAAAGCCCAGAATTCTCCTGTGGCAGTTCTAATGTCTTTGTTAATTATGAATTATGGGTAAACATGCAGACTCACAGAGGTCACGGCTGTCAGCAACAATAGTTTTCAAGAAGGATTTTTACGAGGGTCTTTTTCACTCCACCATAATGTCCGTTTTATATACATAAACAGAGCCAGGCATACAGAGAAAAAAAAAAAAAAAAACATGTTTGCTTTTTAGGGGAGTTGTATTTTTTTTCCTTTTATTCTCCCACCCCCTCCCCTTGTGTAGAGGCATGTCACTGCAGCCAAGGAAAAGCAGTTCATAACTAGAGTTCTCCTCCGCGACTGACAACAGCTGCACTATTCCAAGGACTAGGCAAAAAGAGTCGCTGGGGCTGAGGCTGGGTTAATGACCAGACACTGAAAACCACCTCCTTCTTGTTAATAGAGTAAGCGGTCAGTTGGGT
This sequence comes from Callithrix jacchus, assembly GCF_049354715.1. Lineage (NCBI taxonomy): Eukaryota > Metazoa > Chordata > Mammalia > Primates > Cebidae > Callithrix > Callithrix jacchus. The sequence goes on along the minus strand of NC_133515.1, from coordinate 56,229,918 downwards.
AACCTGTCAGCAGTGGTCACCTTTCACATACAGTGGAGAAACAAAAGCTACATACAGTATGCTTGATTAACCTCACTTAAATGGCAATGCTGATCTCAAATCTATCCCAAGAGTGCATATAAACAGGATTAAAATTATATTATGTGTGGATCTTGCCCAACAAAAGCAACTGGCACAAAATCATTTTAATTAGGTAGTAGCGGCTGTAACTCATTCAACTTTGGCATTCATTCTTTTTGTCCCATCAAATAACTACTGGGACCTACTTACAGTGTGGAATAAGGGTGACGTTCAGCAGACAGCAAATCATTCTGGTACCTCAGCTTCACGCATAGGGTATTGGCATATTGACAACTGGTAAACTGTACAATCAGATCAGAATTTGACCAGAATATTCAGAAAATTTGGTGCAATCTTTGTGCATACCTTTTTCCAGGTAGACAGCAGATTCAGAAAAAAATTTTACTATATTGACCTTCAAACTGTCAAAGATTGCTAGCATTAGTAGTCATTTTGGAGGCAATTTTCTTTGTGCATAGCAAACTTAGGAAATATATTAACCTCCAAATGTAGAATTACAGTTCAGTACGAGGCCCTCTTCAGTTCTCTTTCTGCCCTTTCTCTCCTAGCCCACTTAAATAAAATTGTGGGACCTATGAGGACTTCCCAGGTTCCAGCTTAGAACAGATGTTACAATACAATCTCCCCACTGACCTTTCTTTAGAAAGGTCATTTGTTTACTTGAATCGACTTTTAAGATGAAAGCCGACCAGGGTTAATTGTACCCTAGATTACATAAAAGGAGGTTCACTATAAAGAAACTTTCTCTTCATTTTTAGAGGAAACACAGAAATAAGATGAAATGAAAATCCACAGAGCATGCAGAAAACTTCAATATTCAGAAGATGGTTCCTCCCAGCCCAAGTGCTTGCCAACAATGCAGGCTCCCTGTACAGACCTGAGTTAACTGCAAGCCCTTCCATTTTAAGAAATACTCTATTTTAAGTCCTGGTTTCTAATAGCAATAGCACCAGAGAGTAACTAATCATTCTCAGTAGATTCAGAAGAGCATATAGAGTCCCACAGACATTGGTCCTAGGCCCAAGCTTCTCCCACACCATTCCCTATTCCCACAACCTAGCTGAGTCCCACATTTTACCCTGCCCTGGTAAAGAGAAGGTACATCCAAAGGCAAGGTACTTTTTTTTTTTTCAACAAGAACTCATGGGCAATTCAGGAAACCAATGTGTCTCAAGTATCCACCATGGAACAGGCATTATTTTCCCAATCATCCCATGAACCTACACCACACAGTTCCTCAACCCTGGGGAGCATTGAGATCGCACCTCTATCTAGACCCGTCCCCAAGAATTTGAATGTAACTGGTTATGCAGTCAATAAATATTTATTACTACTACGTTATTATTAACCATCACTACCTAGATAACAAAGCGAATCAACAAGTCAGTGTGAAAAGGGAATCTGCCACTGGCTTTAACTAGGAATTCTTAAAATATTTAGAGAAACAGATAATTGTCTGACTTAGAGAATAATGACCTACAGGAAATCTGACTATAAATACCTTCAAGTTCTAGGGAAGCTTAGTAAATAAACCAGACTATTCTGAATAATAGGCAAATATACAGAAGAGGTAAGAAAGAGAACGCTTAATTCAATGTGAAAACCAAGTGAAACTTAAGGCAAAGTCTTTTGGGATGACACAGGAAAAATGTTGTTTGGCTTCTTTGATAAGCCACGTGGATGTTAAAGAAGATGGTAATGAGAGAAAAATCCAGAGCCAATAAAACGAGCTACTTTGCTAGCCAACTTGTGAATCTAAAAGAAAAAAAAAGGAATTGTTTCATAGCACCCAAAAACCAATTCTCATTTCATAATTTCTTAATCCTGTTTGGATTAAGAAACCAAACCATATATCCTAGGAACAAAGTAGTTTAAATTTAACTGTGTTAAAAAAAAAAAAAAAAAAAAAAAAAAAAAAAAGATGGTTTTTACACCTCATAGCCAGGCCTCAGAGAACCTCTGGAGTCAAGAGGGAAAAGGTGGGGCTGATCTCAAGGCTGGCAATGGCTACTATGAGGGAGGCGATTTGATCCACTCAAATGTCTCTGGGAACCAAGCTTCTATTTTCTTTCTATTTTCTTTCTATTTTTATTTTCACTTTTGCATTTTAATGTTGCCTGAATCTATTCCAAGTGTCCTTTGCCATGGCAACACCTGCAGGTGAAGGCCCTGCTCCTCGCTGCCAGCCTCGCCAGTGATGAAGAGGCAACTAATCACTGCACAAGGAGAGGAGTGCAATCTCCAAGACACCCATGAACAATTTGAGTATGAGGGTGTCCCTGAAGCACCCTCTTCTCACAGGTGTTTAACCTGTTTAGCCATACACCAGGAAAAGGGAAAGTAAACAAAGACCCTTTCTTTCCCCGTTGTTTGCATTTTATCACTCATCTCCCCAAGACCAATTTATTCTCTAAATTTGCATTAACAGCCCCAAGGTGTCAAAGTTATTTCAGCAGCATGTAATAGGGCCCCAACAGTGGAGAAGGAGCACTCAACTTGCTCTCCCTCCTCCACACCTCTGAGCCGGTGAGGATCTGAGGCCAACTCCAATGCTGCCCCTTCAATGCCAAATGACAATGTCCAGGGCCAAGGCGTATGACATCACTGCCTTCCAGGCCTGTGACAATCATTCCACATTTCTGAAAAGACTCTTATTCAGAGATATTTTCAGTCAGACCACCTATGCTTCTTATTCATGCTGTCAATAAAAATAGAATGTTATCCACTTCAGTGTAACGTTACAGCCTTTCAATTCAGGCCCTTAACGCACTTCGTGAACTTTCTCTGGGTGCCAGGTACTGCTCTTCTTCCCCTTCTCCCAGTAGACAAAAAGGCATACAAGAGTCAAGAATCTGACCCAAAGCTTGACTTAAATAAGTCAACACTAAGGACAGAAAAAGTCCTGAAAATCTGACGTTCTAGCCATCCACTTAGCCAGCCTCTCTTTGTTGGTTATGCTTTCTACAACGCTTTATATACACATACCTTAGTAGGTCAAGGAGACCACAGGTGGCAAACTACTATTGTTTCCTGTTGAGACTTGTTGCAGAGTTCAGTGTGATTTAAAGTTCTATATAAACTTCCTGTCTCTTTTCATTTACAAAGTTAATCTATTATTCTCTAAAGTTTGCAATAGGTGGGTCTGTCTCACCCTGATTGCTCTAAGATAATCACAGGGCTTGAGCTTTTTGTAGGGCATGAAAATCTAAATTCACCATATAAAACCTCTATGTTTAATTGTTTTGTTTTTAGGAAGTCCTTTTTAGAAACTTAGCTGCCAGTGATGGTGTATTCATTCCCCCTCCGAAAGTAAAAATCAAAACTTTCAAGAGGACGTTTTGCTCTGGAAACTTCTGAGGTCAAAGGTCAAAAGGTTGGTGGTGGGCAATTGGCTATTAGTCTCCTGAATCATCTTGATGGACCAAATAATGTTCCCAGTGGCTACTCATTCCTCTTCACCCTACTCCCAGTGCCCGTAAAGTCAATTTGACTGCCCTCTCCCAGCTTTCCTGAATAGTAAATTCCATCTTTTATTGTTGGGATTATTTTCTTTCACAAGGATGAATTCTCTATGGTTTTTCAGACCTTATTTTAAAAATCCATGATTCAGTCCTAATCACTGGTCCTGTCAGTTCTGCCTCTGAAACATCTCGCAGATCCATCTCCCCGTCTCTAACCACACCGTCCCTTTAGCCAAGTCCTTCTTTGTAATTACACATGAATTATGCCAGGGTTTACACTCCTCAAGGGTAAAGATCTTTGCCTGTATTCTTCACGAATAGAGTTCAGGCATCTAGAACAATGTCTGGCACATAGTAGGCACATCAAAAAATACAGGTTAAATCAATGGGTGATTAACAGAATTTCAAGAAAGAATGAGTGAACAGACAAGTTCGATACTCTTAAAACTAAACTTGCAGTCCTCAGCCTCACATCTCTCCTCTCCAATCTCCATACTAGAGCCAGAATAGAACTTCTAAAATACACATCTAATCATATAATTCCATCCCTTAAAGTTTCTGAGTAACTCGTTATCCACTACAAGCTAAAATCACTCAACAAATAAGGCTATTCAGGATCTGGCCCCTGTCCCACTTCCAGCCTCTCGTTATTCCTCCCATACACAACATGGACTCTAACCATGCTGAGCCGCTTTCATTTTCTCACACACACAGATCTCTTTTATATTTGCTCCCTTGCAATGCTGCCCTCTCTGGTTTAATACCTTCACTTGCCCCATTAACCTGTCATTCTCTACTTCCACTTTGGTACTTCTATTAATATTTTTCTTTTTGACATTTCCTGGCCAGTTCATGCTTTCCCTTCTTTGTCTCCATGGCTACACACATGGCTGTCTTCCCAATAGACTGGGAGTGTCTTTCATTTTGGTGTAATCTACACCTAGCACAATGTCTGGCACAAAGTAAATGTTCAATAAATGATCAAATGAGCCGTTAGCACTACCATAGGAAACTCAATGAATTCAGAATTAAAAATTATTTTAGAAATTATCTAACCCCATCTTCAGACTCCTGGCCTGCCTCTTCTTAGCTTTGCCACCTGGAGAAAGTTATTTAATCTGTCTTTGTTTCAGTTTCTTCCTTTTTAAAATGGGGATAGTAGTAAATTTCTAATAATGTTTTGAGTATCAAGTGGACTAATACACTTAGATTGCTCAGAAAAGTTTCTAAATCTAAGTTAACTCTCAATACATGCTTGTTATTTAAGAAGGGGAGGTATTGGGCAAGAAGATAAGTCACAGAACCTCAGATATGTTAAATGTTAAATTATTTGTTTAAAGATACACTAACTAGTAGTATAATCAAGACTATAATTA